>NC_138771.1:469645810-470268310 GCF_965119305.1 Pelophylax lessonae
TTGGATGCTGGGTTATGTGTCTGCAGGTGAGTGGGAGAGTCCTGTGCAGAATGCAGCTCATCTACCTAGCTGTGTATGGTGGAAGCAGTATGGCAAGATTGGCTTTTACACTGGTGCCAGCATACATTACTTCATAAAAGAGATTTTACATTTTAATCACTTGCCTGCTGGGCACTTTCACCCCCTTCCTGCCCAGGCCAATTTTCACTTGTCACACTTTGAATGACAATTGAGCGGTCATGCAACACTGTACCAATTGTTATCATTTTTGTGAGACAGATAGAGCTTTCTTTTGGGGTATTTTATCACCACTGGTTTTTTTTTTTTTTTCTAAACAAATGAAAAAAAAAAAAAAAAATGTTGAAAAAAAATGTTTTTCTTAGATTCTGTTAAAAATTTATGTAGATAAGTAATTTTTATTCTTCACTGATGTGTTTGATGAGGCTGCACTGATAAGGTGGCACTGATAGGCTGCACTGATGGGTACTGATGCAGCTTCACTGATGGGTATTGATGAGGCTGCACTGATAGGCTGCACTGATGGGTACTGATGAGGCTTCACTGATGGGTATAGATGAGGTGGCACTGATGAGGAGGCACTAATATTCAGCTGTTATGCAGCACTCATGGGCACTGATGAGGCTGCTCTGATGGTCACTGATAGGCTGCACTGATAGCTACTGATGAGGCTGCACTGATGAGAAGGCACTAATATTCAGCACTGATGGGCACTGATAGGCAGCACTGATAGGCACTTATAGGCAACACTGATGGGTACTCATAAAGCTGTACTAATGAGGAGGCCCTAATATTTAGCACTGATGGGCGCTGATAGGCAGCACTTATGGGCACTGATGGACACTGATTGGTGGCGATGAAAGGCAGCACTGATGGGCGCTGTTATGCAGCACTCATGGGCACTGATGAGGCTGCTCTGATGGGCACTGATATGCTGCACTGATAGCTACTGACGAGGCTGCACTGATGAGGAGGCACTAATATTCAGCACTGATGGGCACTGATATGCAGCACTTATGGGCACTAATAGGCAGCACTGATGGACACTTATAGGCAACACTGATGGGTACTCATAAAGCTGCACTGATGGGCGCTGATAGGCAGCACTTATGGGCACTGATGGACACTGATTGGTGGCGATGAAAGGCAGCACTGATGGGCACTGACAGGCATCACTAATGGGCACTGATTGGCAGCACTGGTGAGCATTGATGGGGCTGCATTGATCATCAGGGCACTGATTGTCAGTGCAGATGTCCCTGCCATGGCATTATGCTTACTGGCTCTCCTCTACTGTCAGCATGAGGAGAGGAATTCCGATAACCATCATTTCCTGTTTACTCTGTGATCAGCTGTGATTGGACACAGCTGATAAAATGGTAAAGAGCCTACGTCATAGGCTCTTTACCGTGGTCAGTAATGTGTCTGAGGGACACAATGTACCACCAAGTATGGGAGGATGTCATATGAAGTCCTCCCAGAATGAGAGTGTTCCCTACCGTCCGTCAATTCACTATACGGCGGTGGGAAGCAGTTAACAGTTAACTCTCAGTACAAATTCTTTCATTTAAATATAAACTTCAGTAGCTACAAAGGTTTTAAAATCAGTTGATGTCTCTGCAAATTAAGATATTACCTTGTAAATGTAGCCGTGACCTCATCACTGTGCTGGAGATAGCCTGTGCAGAAAGCAGAGCTGTGGGAGGGGCCCAGCAGGCTCCACCCACTACAGGCTGCCTGCAGAAAACTACAGGAGGGGGTGGAGACAAGACCAATCACCATACACAAGGAGAGAATACAGCAGGGACCAGTCTTTGTTACAGGAAGCTTCTGCACAGAGGCAAAGTTTTACACTGGAGTACTACACAGATCTGGAAGAAATACACAAAGCACACCAAGATTCAAGGAAGAATACACATGACACTTGTATTTGAACAATATTACTTATCTGAGAGTTATCGGAGATTATTGGCTCTTGCTTAAAGCTGAACACCAGTTAATTAGCTAAATACACAGAAGGTGTTTTACCTGCCAAAGGATTTATATTTCTGTCCATCCAATCTGGAGATTTACACAGCTCTGCCGCACAACATAACCCTGCCTGGAAGGGCAGGAGACCTGATTTTTCTCTGCTGCAGTTCAGTAAGACTTAGGGCTAGTTTATAGTGTCTTTGCTCTCTGAAGAGTGATCAGAGCTAGGATTGCTCTTCAGGATGCATTTGACAGACGGTGAGGAGACATTGTATCACCCCCACACTGCCTGTTTTAACCTCATAAACTAGCAGGGTGTCCTCCATTCAGTTAAATAGGTTGTGTTCCGCATCACCAAGTAAAGCATTTGTACTCCCCCATCCGCTGCCTTTGCAGCATAAGGGGGAGCAGTTGGGAGCATTAAAAATGCGGCTCAGCTGTGTGTTTTTACCGCCGCCTAAAAACATAGCATAAACAAGGCCTTATATGTCTTTTCCCTTGCCCAGCCTGTGGCTGGACAGTATAAAGAGAAGGAGCAGGCTGATGAACTCATCCTTTGCTGTCAGCATGCTCCTTGCACTTCAGCAAAATAATTAGTTCCCTATGCTGTTTCTCTGATCCCCTGAGGTTTGCTGTACAAAGGCTACAAAGGTCTAATACAAGGTCAGATTGGGTATTTACACTACTTAAACGTTTAAAGAAGTGTGGGAAATCAAAAATAAAATGCATACTCATCTGCCTGAAGTCGGAAAAGGCAGCCTACTTCCGATTACTTAGGAGGACCAAAATGGCGGTACAGGACACGGGCTGCTGCACCTGATTAGGGGGTCACAGCAGGATAACACTGGATCTTCTGGGGAGTTGAGTATCTGAATCTAGCACATCGCTGCCTGACAAGTTGGTGGACCACACCACAAAATCAGAGAAGCCACCGATGTTCCTCTTGAGGTACGTATAGAAAAGAATATGTGAGGCCAAAACATTTTTCTACTAGATATCTGTCCAGTAGATCGTTTGTCATTGTGAGTCATTGACATGTCATTATGGGTTGTTGGACAGTTGTTGTTGGACAGTTTGTTTTATGCAGGTTTGCTCGCCACACCTGAATTCAAGTCACCTATAGGCACAGAGAAAATGATAGGTGGACAAAATAGGACATAATAAAGCAAACTAGAACCAAACAACATTCCCAAGTATGTCACTAATATCATGCAGAACAATAGGGAGACCACCATGGTAAAGTTGGCCTTATTCAACAGGAATCAGACAAGTTTTGAGCCATGGGTGGCCTGGCAAGCACCACCCAACTCAACAAAAGTCAAATAAAACACTGATGGGCCTCATCAGTGCCCATCGGTGTCACTTCATCAGTGCACCTTATGAGTGCCCATCAGTGAAGGAGAAAATGACCTGTTTGCAAAATTTTATAACAAACTATAAAAACGTTTTTTTTTTTCAAAATGTTCGGTCTTTTTTAATTCATTTAGCGAAAAATTAAAAACCCAGTGGTGATTAAATACCACCAAAAAAAGCTTTATTTGTGTAAAAAAAAAAAAGTAAAATTTCATATAGATACAACGTTGCATGACTGTGCAATTGTCATTCGAAGTGTGACAGCGCTGAAAGCTGAAATTGGCCTGGTCAGGAAGGGGGTGAAAGTGCCCGGTAGGCAAGTGGTTAAGAACATCAAGATTTCAGCATCTCACTATACCAAGCCTGTGGAGCATCACCTCCTGTCTGGCATAAGGACATTACAGACTCCCCCCCTAGCACGTTTCGTCACCAGTCACGTGACTTCCTTAGGGAAAAACTCTGTGTTTACAAGTGACGGGGGGGGTTCCAAAATGGTGTCACCTTATGGCTGAAAAAAAAGCCTTGGGTGCAAGCATCACATGAAATGGCCTGGCGGGCCGGATTCAGCCCGTGGGCCCTATGTTTGGCACATGTGCTTTAAAACGGTTATTTATTTAGATTTTTAGAGTTACATTTTTTTCACGTATTTATATCTGGCTATGACCCTAATGGAGAGATTTCTCTTCACTTCCTGTACCTGTGATGCCCAAATAGGGTGGGGTGATTGTCACGGGAAAATAATGCATGAACAACAATAATAACATTGCCAAAGGTTCTCACCTTTCCCAAGTCATACATGTCCTAAGCATGACATGGATGATACATTTTGCAGCACATGTGTACACTCCCATATGCTGCCTTTTCAGTTTAGGGGGGAGAGTTTTGGGGGAGGTATTTATTGCCCCATCCACAAGTTCAAATGAAACCTAAGGGCTGGATCACACTAGGAACGCACAGCTCCCACACATTTTCGTTGCAGCTTATTTAAATGAACAGGCTGTAAAAACCAACCTCACCTACTTGCACTACTTTTAAAAAATGCACTGCACCAAATTGCATGGTACTGTTGTACCTTGCAATTTGGTGGCCACAAACGCAGTGCATTGACGTTTGGGGTGCCATTGATAATACATTGGCACCTGCATGCAGATTGCAAGGGCAGTGCACTAAACTAAAATATAAGTTGTCAACAAGATATTTTTACCATACAGCATGGGTATATTTAAAATGACACCCCAAAACACATTGTACTACTTCTCCTGAGTATAAGGATACTACATGTGTGGGGTGATTTCACAGCCTAACCACATAGAGAGGCCCAATATCTAAGTAGCACCTTAAGGCTTTCTATGGGCATAAATTATGCATCTCTTTTCCAACCAACTTTCACAATTTTGGAGTCACTGAACCACCAGTAGAAATGTCCGGGGGACACAGCAGTCACAGATTGCACTGCTGCATGCCCCTGAGAATGTGCATGAGTGACTAGAGTGGGAGGATGTATGGGTGCTTGTCCTGCCTGGCTGTATATGTATAGTGGCCGGGCAGGAGCTTGTTAAAGCACACCTATACTCACCTCCAGTGATGGCACATCCACAAGCTCTAGTGCTGGCATCTTGTCTTTGGCTTCTTTTGGGTTGATTTTGGGGGATTGGGGGATTTTCACCTGTCTTGATTGGCCTGGCTGGAATGATGTATCTCTCGCACATGCACACAGGCGTTTATTTAACTCTGCACTCAACAGAAGCCAAAATTGTACACTGAGCTGATCATCTTTCTGCTGGCTACTTCCAGGTTCTCTTACCAACTTCCCCAAGTTCAGGATCTTCAGCCTTCAGAACAAAAGGGGGGCTTTCTGGAGCGTGCCAACATCCTAGTAGACCAAAAAGAGAGGAATAGGTGTTCTCGTATAGAGAATATAGAGAGTAGAGACCCCTGTACACAAAGGTGGACTTTAAAGACACAACATGAGAAACATGTACAAAAATGATTTCAATAAAAATGTACATTTATTTGAACAATCAATATAAAAATTCCAAATGTTAAAAAGGGTGTACCATGTAACCAAATCCGACCCAATTCAGAAGGAGAAAAAAAAAGGGAAGAGGTATCCTCTCTATAACAGAATTTTATGTGTGTACCCTACACTTTAAATACAGACAAGTAATAGGATTACAGATAGTGAATACTAAGATACAAATGCTCTAGTATGATGGATGGATGATGTTTCGAAGATAGCTTCTTCAGGACCGTTGGATAGTGGGAGTAAAATCACAGTTATATTTTAGCTACATTCTTCCGGTCCCTAGTGTAACACAGTCTGGAGAGGAGACATAGGGGTTCAAGTAGGCCAAGGGATTCAAGTGTTCTCATATAGAGACCCCTGCACACAAAGGTGGACCTAAAGGAACAACATGAGACACATGTACAAAAATAACTTCAATAAAATTTAAATTTATTTGAACAATCAATATAAAAATATCAAAAGTTAAAAAGGGTGGGCCATGTAACCAAAGCTGACCCAATCCAGAAGGAGAAAAAAAAGGAAGAGGTATCCTCCCTATATCAGAATTTTATGTGTGTACCCTACACTTTAAACATAGACAAGTAATAGGATTACAGATAGTGAATACAAAGATACAAATGCTCTAGTTTGATGGATGGATGATGTTTCGAAGGTAGCTTCTTCAGGACCGTTGGATAGTGGGAGTACAAACACAGTTATATTTTAGCTACATTTTTCCGGTCCCTAGTGTAACACAGTCTGGAGAGGAGACATAGGGGTTCAAGTAGGCCAAGGGGTTCAAGTGTTCTCATATAGAAACCCCTGCACACAAAGGTGGACCTAAAGGAACAACATGAGACACATGTACAAAAATAACTTCAATAAAATTAAAATGTATTTGAACAATCAATATAAAAATATCAAAAGTTAAAAAGGGTGGGCCATGTAACCAAAGCCGACCCAATCCAGAAGAAGAAAAAAAAAAGGCAAGAAGTATCCTCCCTATATCAGAATTGTATGTGTGTACCCTACACTTTAAACATAGACAAGTAATAGGATTACAGATAGTGAATACAAAGATACAAATGCTCTAGTTTGATGGATGGATGATGTTTCGAAGATAGCTTCTTCAGGACCGTAGGATAGTGGGGGTACAAACACAGTTATATTTTAGCTACATTCTTACAGTCCCTAGTGTAACACAGTCTGGAGAGGAGACATAGGGGTTCAAGTAGGCCAACCCATGGTAGGTATGAGGAGGTGGTTTGTTAAGCTTATCTTATTTTAAAAAATTGGAGGTGAATTTGCAAACTCATTCGTCATGTATCTTTACTATAGTTTGATAGAGGCCCATATGGCATATTTCAGACATATTTATAGTCATATTTATAGTTATTTATATTTACAGTAATAGTGAGATTAGTAGTGTCCAGTGGACTGAAATCTGAAGTGATGTAGATATTCCTTGGTTAATACTTCTGCCAAAGTATATCCAGTGAAAAGAAGGGGAGAAGGAGAGATGTAGGAACAATCTCCTAGAAGAGGACAAGCCCTCAACAATGGAGTAGGGAAATGGTCCAATGTAACCCACAGGATAGCCAGGGATTCTGGGTGTGGCCTCCTATAAAACAGTATCAATAATCAGTCGTATGCTAAAAGTATACTGTCAACAGCCCTGCCCGTAATTAGTTTTTTTACCCGGACTGTAGAGTCATAACACGTGGAGAGCCGCTATTTTTGTTTTCTAGTAGCAGTCCAAAGACTACCTCAAGTTTTCCCTAAAATGTTTTGTTTTGAGTAAGGCTACGGCCGAAACGCGTTAGCATTTTACTATGTTGTAAACTGCTGTCATGCTGGAATAAATCGCATCAAAAGGAAGCATTCGTGTGTTAGCTTTTCTTGTTCCTTAATATTTTTTGTGTCTCAAAGTATCTTTCTTCACCTTTTTTCATGATTTTTGCCTCTCCGTGCTGCTGAACTCCTCCAGCCTGTTTTAGGCATTTTATGAGGTCGCTCCAGCATCAGCCGCACATCATTGCTCTGGACCAGCTTCTTGACATTGCGCACAATGTGTGTCAGCACAGCCAATTGGAATCTCCACTAGGGGAACATGTGACAAGGTGACATCACATGTGCATAATAGGGACACAGTGGTCACCGCATTACAGGAAGCACCTGCACAATGACCTTCATGGAAGGGTTATTTTCAAAGCTGCAGATTTTAAAAGATTGTCATTTTCATATTTTGTAGATTGGGCTTACTTTTACTGCCTGTTCACACATTATTGTTATTCTTTGATGTGTTTTCTATTGAAATGAATGTGCGTTGACATGCGTTTGATGTCTTTAAATTGGTTTCAATTGAAAACACATCAGCAGAAAAAAAATGCATAGCTGTGAATAAGAGCTTTGATGCATGTTCCAATTTATAAATGGCCCACATTGGAGTAAATACAGTCACGGAAAATGTAAGTACACTCCATGTAAATTGTTGACCTTTAAACACGTTTGAACATTAGATCTTTATTCAAACACTGCCTACAGATAAAAGTGATATACTTGAATAGGAACACAAGGAAAATGTTTCTTTTCAATTTAGTATTACAGTTGAAATAAAAATGGCAGTCAGAGAAAATCTTTCACCATGTCCAACACCAACTCCCAAATGTGAACTAGAAGAAAAGGAGATTAGATATAGCTGGGGATATTACGATGTGGTAGAATCAACACAAGAACACCAAATACACAGGTTGGGCTCAACCGCTCAACCTTTAGCTGCAGGAGCCACAGATAGGCAGGAATTATAGCGCAGCCCATTCAAATGAATGGGGCCGTGCTGCAAAATTGGACAACGGAATATTGGAAAAACGTTGCCTGCTCTGACGAGTCTCCATTTCAGCTGCGACATTCAGATGGTAGGGTAAGAATTTGGCATAAATAACATGAAAGCATGGATCCATCCTGACTTGTATCAATGGTTCAGGTTGGTGGTGGTAGTGTAATGGTGTGGGGGATATTTTCTTGGCACACTTTGGGCCCCTTAGTACCAGTTGAGGATTGTTTAAATGCCATGGCCTACCTGAGTATTGTTGCTGACCATGTCCATCTCCTTATGACTACAGTGTACCCATCTTCTGATGGCTCCTTCCAGCAGGATAATGCACCATGTCACAAAGCTCAGATCATCTCAAACTGGTTTCCTGGACATGACAATGGGTCGGCCTGGGGGTGGGTTTCTGTGTTTTTATGTACTTTTTGTAATGCATAGAACGTTGGCGTAACTGGATTCTGGACATTAAGAAAATCATAAGTGATTTTATATATTAGCGTATCCGTGTATGCTATGGCTATAATGTCCCTAAACTCCTGACAACAAACAACAAAAATACCTTTTTACAAACATATAAGAGATTATGTATATGGAATCAAAAACGGTTTGATGGAATCAGCTGTCACATTGGTCTGTTAAACCAACTTTGCCTTGGAACATGTAAAAGAGTCCCAGACAGGAGGAGACATTGATAGACTCTATCTGTGTTTTTTCTGGGCACCCTGGATGTGTGTGTGTGTGTGGGGGGGGGGGGGGGGGTTGGTCTGGATGCTGTTGCACCCCCCCTACCCTTTTTTTGCCCCCTTGGGGGGCCTTTCCCCAATCCGTGGGGTCTGATTTGGATAGTGTAAGCTTGTATTGGGGCCCCCTTGCGGGCGTTTACTAGGCTAGAGTATATATGTGTTATGATTGGAGATGATTCAGTACACACACACATGGTATTGCGCCATTTTTGGTGTCTAATACAATTTATCTATTTTTGATATTTATTGTTGATGTGCAACATCCATGGGACGACTTGGTTTCCATTGAGGTAGGGTGCTATCTATTATGTGCAACACAGTGAGTGATTTTAGATGATGATAGACTAAGGTTGAAAATTTGCTTGCAAGTTTAAAGAAAAGGGTGGTTCTAACCATTTTTGACCACAAGATGGTGCACCCATTATCCCCTTTGCAGTTATTCTTTACAGAGGTTGTTTTGGTATGGTATATGCATCCTGCATTTGGGAGAGGTCCTGATGCGGGCTTGTGTTGGGACGCAGCTGTATTATTTTGTCCCGGCCCCCCTCCCTTTCCCCTGCTTCTCCAAACTGATGCCCTTCTGGCGGAGGAAGTGGATGATGCAGCGGAGGGGTGGGCACTGGAAGCCACTGATAAGATAGCACTGATGGGCACTGATAGGTGGCACTGATGAGGCGGCACTGGTGGGCATCTGTCATCTTTGCGTCTGTTGGATCTTTGCGACTGGTGAGTATCTTAGTGACTGGTTAGTATATTAGCGACTGGTGAGGACCCCAGGTTTAGTACCAGGGGAGACAGAGGTAGTGTAGGTAAGGAAGAGCAGGCCGTTAATATTATCCCCATAGAGTAGAGGGTAATAATGTCCGACAGGATTGCGGATGCCACTCAGTGCACTTCTTGCTGCATGTATGCGTTCCTTGATGAACCATTCAAGGGCGAATACTGCTGTGCAAGATGCGAGCGACTTATTGCTCTGGTAGACCAGATCCTGGACCTACAGAACACAGTGGCAACACTGCGTGGCATCAACAACCTGGAAAGGAGCTTGGACATTACCTATCAGGCGCTGGCAGGGGCCAGCATAGAGGAGGGAGGAATAGAGGAGACGCAAGCAGCAGAGGTACGCAGCTGGGTGACCGTTAGGAATGTTAGTGGGAGGAGAGTCAGGGAGGCCAATCCTGAGTTGGTACACCCTAACAAACCTGCCGAGTTGCAGGTTGAGGGGGATATCAACTCAGGGGGGGCAGTGCTGGAGCATGCGCCCTCCCCCAGCTGCCAGGGGAGGGAGGGCTCCAGGAAGAAGGGGGGCCGTAACTCAGGAAAGGTTAGAAAGGTTGTGGTAGTGGGGGACTTAATTATCAAGAGGACAGAGAGGGCAATCTGTGAAAAAGATCTCGTGAACCGAACAGTTTGTTGTTTACCGGGCGCCCGCGTTCGGCATATCGCAGATCTGGCAGACAGATTGTTGTGTGGGGCTGGGGATGACCCAGCGGTCATGGTGCATGTGGGCACTAATGACAAAGTTAAAGGTAGGTGGAGGATCCTTAAGAACGATTTCAGGGACTTAGGTAATAGATTGAGGAAAAGGACCTCCAAGGTGGTTTTCTCTGAAATACTGCCTGTACCTCGAGCCACACAGGAGAGGCAGAAGGAGATTAGGGAACTTAACAAGTGGCTGAGGAATTGGTGTAGGAAGGAGGGGTTTGGGTTCCTGGAGAACTGGGCTGACTTCTCAGTCGGCTACCGGCTCTTTAGTAAGGATGGGCTGCACCTTAATGGGGACGGTACAGCTCTTTTGGGGAGAAAGATGGCCACCAAGTTGGAGGGGCTTTTAAACTAGGAGACGGGGGGGAGGGCTCAGAAGTAGAGTCAGTCAGGAGGGAGCAGAGGACAGAAGGCAGCTGTAGTGTCAGCAGCGACAGTAGGTCCACAATGTCAATTGGCAGGTCTGTGCGGGAAAATCTCAGACCAAACAGGAATAAACATAACCGCCAATTGCGCTTAACTTCCGTAAAACTAAGAGAGGTATATGCTAATGCCAGGAGCCTAGCTAATAAAATGGATGAGTTGGAAATGTTAGTACATGAGGAGGACATAGACCTTGTGGGAATAACAGAAACTTGGTTCGACCCCTCACATGACTGGCTGGCCAATATCCAAGGGTATTCGGTTTCCTATCCAGGGTAGGAAAAAGAGGGGGAGGGGTATGTCTCTATGTCAAGAACAATATAAAGGTGATAGAAAGGAGTGACATTACGGATGGGATGAGCATGGATTTAGAATCTGTGTGGGTTGAACTCCATAAGGAAGGAGAAAAGGGGAAAGTAATTGTGGGGGTTTGCTATAGGCCACCTAACCAAGGGGAGGAGGTAGAGCTGGAATTTTTAGCACTAATGGGTAAAGTGGCAAAATTGGGATCAGTCATCATATTGGGGGACTTCAATTATCCCGACATTGACTGGGAAGAGGGGACTGCACACTCACAGAAGGCCCGTCTATTCACGGAAACCTTACAGGATAATTACATGTCACAGTTGGTGGATTCTCCAAATAGGGAAAACGCAGTCCTGGATCTATTGATCACTAATGATCCAGACCTAATCTCGGAGGTAGGAGTCCAGGACAACCTGGGCTCTAGCGATCACAGGATGATCACATTTAGTGTAAATAACAATATAACAAGGCAAGTGGGGAATATAAGAACCCTAAACTTCAGAAGGGCAAACTTTCCAAAATTGTACTCATTGATGGAAAGGGTAAACTGGGACCAAACCCTGGGATCCCTGACCACAGAGGAAAAATGGGAATGCTTTAGGAACATATTAAGCAAAGGCATCTTGCAGTGCATTCCTATGGGAAATAAATTTAGAAGAGACAAAGCCAAACCTGGCTGGCTAAACCGTAGCGTCAAAAAACTTATTAGGGGAAAACAATTGGCCTTCAAGAAGTATAAATCAGAGGGCACAGTATCGGCTTTCGAGCAATACAAGGAGGCAAATAAGAAAAGTAAACAAGAAATCAAGATGGCTAAAATCATCTTTGAGAGACAAATAGCAGAGGATAGTAAAAAAAAACCTAAAGAAATTCTTTAAATATATCAACAGCAAAAAAACTAAGGCAGAGCATATTGCACACATAATTAACAATGATGGGAGGATGGTTACAGAGGACACTGAAAAAGCAACTGTGCTGAATGCTTTTTTCTCGTCAGTCTTTACACAGGAAACGGAGGGGTACACTGACCATGACTGTATGGCTAGTAGTAATACACAGGACTTGCCACTATGGCTAACAGAGGGTGAAATCAGGGAAAGGCTGGATAAACTTAACACAAACAAATCACCAGGCCCGGATGGCGTACATCCGAGAGTACTCAAGGAACTCAGTAAAGTTATATCGAGACCACTGTTCCTGATCTTTGCTGACAGTATTAGGACAGGAGATGTACCAGGGGATTGGAAGAAAGCTAACGTGATTCCAATATTCAAAAAGGGCCAGAGGCATATCCCGGGAAATTATAGGCCTGTCAGTTTGACATCAGTAGTATGTAAACTTCTGGAGGGGATGATAAGGGACTATATCGTAGAGTTTGCTAAAGACAACAACATCATCAGCAGTAATCAGCACGGTTTACAAATGGGCGTTCTTGTCAAACCAATCTCTTAACATTCTACGAGGAGGTGAGCTGTGAGCTTGATAGGGGGAGACCAGTGGATGTGGTGTACTTGGATTTCGCTAAGGCGTTTGATACATTTCCCCACAAGCGCTTAATTCATAAAATAAGGTCTGTAGGTATCGATAGCAGGGTTTGCTCTTGGATACGGAACTGGCTTAAAAGGCGTGTCCAAAGGGTAGTAATAAACAGCGCATACTCAGACTGGTCTGGGGTGGTAAGCGGGGTCCCCCAAGGCTCAGTCTTGGGACCAACCTTGTTCAATTTATTCATAAACAACATTGAGGTCGGGATCAGTAGTTCGATATCAGTTTTTGCAGATGACACAAAATTGGCCAGGGCAATAACTTCACAACATGAAGCAGATATCCTACAGAATGACCTGGACAAAATTACAGAGTGGGCAACGACATGGCAAATGAGGTTTAACGTGGAGAAGTGTAAGGTTTTGCACTTGGGGACTAAAAACATAAAAACACAATACACGTTAGGGGGGGAACCCTTGGGGGAATCAAAAATGGAGAAGGATCTGGGAGTCTTGGTTGATGATAGATTAGGCAACAGCATGCAATGTCAAGCGGCAGCTGCCAAAGCCAGCAGAATATTAGCATGCATAAAGAAAGGGATGTATTCCAGAGATAAGACTATAATCCTTCCACTTTATAAAACTCTGGTCCGACCGTATCTGGAGTATTCTGTCCAGTTCTGGTCATCAGTCCTCAGGAGGGATGTGTTGGAGCTGGAGAGAGTCCAGAGAAGGGCAACTAAACTAATTAGGGGATTGGAGGACCTTGACTATGAAGAGCGTCTACAATCGCTCGATTTATTCTCCCTGGAGAAGAGACGTCTGAGGGGGGACATGATAGCAATTTATAAATATCTTAATGGGGATCCCAGCTTAGAAAAAAAGCTGTTCATTCGAAGGGATTGCATGAGGACTCGAGGGCATACAATGCGATTAGAGGAGAAGCGTTTTAACCTCAGGCAACGTGGGGGGTTCTTTACTGTTAGGGCTACAAGATTGTGGAATTCTCTACCACAAGAGGTGGTTTCTGCGGGTAGTATGGTGGCTTTCAAAAGACTCTTAGACTTACATCAGAACATTCAGGGGTATGTGAGATGATTACAGCCACACACACCTACACAGGTTGAACTAGATGGACTATTGTCTTTATTCAACCTCACCTACTATGTAACTATGTAACTATGATGCTCAAAAATTTGCAATCTCTTGTTTTCTTGTCAATAAATCTATATTGGTAAGGAGCTTGAATTAAGATCTGGGCAAATAAGGATGAACAAAAACTATAATAAAGTAATCTCAGCTTAAGGCTCCTTTAACATTAGCTCGTCTCCATTTCCAATGCGACTTTGATGCGACTTCTGGTGCGATTTTGACTGTGGGACCTTATGTAGGGACCTTATGTAGACAGGTGTGTGCCTTTCCAAATCATGTCCAATCAACTGAATTTACCACAGGTGGACTCCAATCAAGTCCGCACACAGAGTGGAGATGGAGCTCTCATCCGCCTGCTCAGCGGGGATCGGCAGATCGATCCCCCGCTGAGCAGAAAGGCTCCATCGACGGAACGGAGCCGTGTGAAAGGGGCCTAACACTCCATTCTTGACATAACAACTCAGTCCTCCTTTGCATCAAACAAAGGTGACACTACCACATAATAATTTGTCCTCGACAAACCAAGGGGAGGGAGGGGAACACCACAGCTCAGTTTCTGAGGCGATTGAATTTGAGCTGTTGAGGCACCCCCTTAAATACCCCTAAAACAGGGTTCTGGAATAAACCGGCAGGCTATTCAGGCAGGAGAAAAGAGCAGGAAAAAGATATCTGACCCCAGGAGAGAGGTCAGCAACCTATTCTCTCCCCAGTTACAGGGATAAATTGAGCGGGAATTTTGAGAGGGAAAGAGTCCACTTGACCTTCCCAGGAAAAGGTCAGTTAACCCTTTCTTTAGCGGCAGTGCGTCGTTCCCCTCACCAACTAATCAAGGTCAATAATGGACCCTAATCAGCCTGCTCCTGCCGCCATCCCATGAGGAAAAGGGGTGCTAAAAGCTCCCCTTTTCCCCCCATACCGGCCAAGAGTGTGTGAACTTTAGTAAAGTAAAATGTATGCTTTCATGTGGAAGTGATACAAACAGCTGTGAAGTTGCCTATCACTCTTCACATCCACTGCCGTGATGTTCCTCCCCAGCCATGTTCACCGGGCTTCGCTTTCCTACCTGCAGGCCTAGTGCAGGCATGGCGATTGTCGCTGGGAAGGGTGGCTGGAGCTCAGCGGACCTCTGTCCGCTAAGCTTCTCTTCTGTACACAGACCAGGAAGTGACGTGTATGACGTCACTTCCTGGTCATGAGCTGTCATCCAGTGCCCGGGAAAGCGCCAATCTGTGTTCCATCAGCTGCAGTGGAGTACACAGGAGACATTCAGGGTCTAATAAACCCCAAATGTCTCGTATAGAGAGCCTGTTACCTACAGTTGCTATAGAAAATAATCACATTTTGTTGCTTTGCAGCCTGACATGAAGACAGGCACGTTTTTGTTTTTTTTTTTGTTTAATCCAGCTGTATTTACTCAACTTATTGTATAGTGCAACTTATAACATCCAAGTAAAACATATGGCACCAACGTGTCAGAAAAAAATAAAACAATTTCAAAAACGGAATCACGGAGTTAAAAAAAGGATCACCCCCTTGTGTCAGTATTATGTTGAACCACCTTTTGCTTTAATTACAGCTTTTAGTCTGTTGGGATATGTATCTACTAACTTTGCACATCTATACTGCAATATTTGCCCACTCTTTTCAAATTCAGTTAAGTTTGATGGTGACTGTTTGTGGACTGCAGTCTTCAAGTCATTCCACAGATTTTCAATGTGGTTTTAGTCTGGGTTCTGACTAGGCCATGCAAGGACTTTCACCTTTTTCTCCTTCAACCACTGTGTGGTCATTTTTGCTGTGTGCTTTGGGTCATTGTCATGTTGGAAGGTAAACCTTCTTCCCATTGACAACTTTCTGGCAGAGGTCAGCAAATTTTCCTCAAGAATTTGATGGCATTTTTACTTCTATCCTGACAAGTACTTCAGTCTCTGCTGCAGAGAAACACCCCCATAACAGGATATTACCACCTCCATGCTTTACTGTAGCAAGAAAAAACAGAGGACGCACCGGCTTAGCGCATTACCCTAAATAAAAATGACACACACACAAAATTGCATGTTGGGCATAGGAAAACGGTAATTGCCCTACACGTTACGTGTCGCTGCACACATCGAAGTGAGGTCAACAATTTTAGCACCAGAGCTCCTGCATAACTGATGACCTGTAGGGACTTTTAAAGCATATGAAAAAATATAGGGTACTGAAGTTATTAACTGTTTCACAGGCACGCAATTTTAAGGGCTGACATATTAAGTGTGGGGTGAATATATTAGGAGTATATCCCTCGCGCCAAGTGGGGTAGGGTTAATTATAAATAAAGATTTTAAAAAATGTGATTATGAATATGGAAATAAGCAGCTGCTATAGTATGGGGTGTGAAGTGAAAGTGTATAGCCTCAAAATAGGGGCTACCTATAGTGCTTGCTAATTAATTGTGTAAACATATACTACCAAAGTGCAGACAAAAATCAATACACATAAAAATAGATTAATAAATAATTACATAAATGCATAAATAAATAAGTAGATGAGTATCTTCATAAATGAGATTTAAAATAATGTGAATACAATTAATAAAGTACTGTGTGCTTAATGTCCCAATAAGTGCTCAAAAAAGTTCATATATAAAGTCCATTAGAAATCATATAGTGACTTTTGTGTAAACAGTTCAAGATTGCTTTAGTGAAAAAGTGCAAGTGCTCTGTGCCCGACTTCCAGATGGTCTTAGCATGACACTCGGTTTCCACCGTGAAGGGTAACAGAAATGCTCACTCACCAGAGGGAATGGGTCTTATATGCCTTATGGCACTAAGACCGGACAGGGCTTTTTTGGCCACCTGGGCCAGGAACGGTCCCACTCTAAGAAAGCTCCAGATGGTGTGATATCGTTTAAAATGTTTATTTGTTTCCAAGGTAAAAAGATATAAGCCGAAATAGGCAAAGAAAGACAGTGTATACCGTCACAAACTAAGCCCTAGAGTGGAGAGCAGTGAACACCGTACGCGTTCCACTCGGCTCCCGTGACATCACATCGTGCGTTGCACCTTACGCGCGTTTCGTCATTCCGTTGACGTCTTTAGACATATTAAGTATCTTTTTACTCAGCACATCCTCATCTTTTATATTTTACCAAAGGTGGTAATAAATTGTATTGATGTTCCAAAAATTATCTTTACTTTATTTTTTACTGAAACTATGCATTTCTGTTGCCCCTAATATTGTGTAACATAAAAAAATGGAACTACCAACATTTTAGTCTTAAGACTTCATGTACACAGGACATTTGAAAACCACTTCTGAACACTGGAACTTAACAGCTAGTAACCGACGGTTAAAAATGTCAGTTTTGCCATTTATGCGCCTTTAGCAGCGTTTATGAGCATTCCCGTATAGAATCATTTTCTTTTCTCTCTCTCTCCTTAAATATGCCTATAAACGAAACCACTTATAAACGCGAATTACCGATTACCGCGTTTAGACGGGTTTACATGCTGTTACACCACGCATTACAAGGTTTTTCTGGTTCAGTTTTGGGTAGATGACCTCCCATTCTCTTGGGCTGAATTTGCTGGGCTGGCCAGTCCTGAAACAAATTAGCAGTTGTTTGCCCACCGTTTGGTACCTTGTTGCACTTGTACGCACTTCAGAAATGCTTGCACTTAGATATATATTTTATTATAAGCACCTTTAATGAATAGAGACGCTGTTTTTTTTTGCACTATATTTGCACCATAGGAACTGTTCTACTTGGATTGCACCTTCAATTATTTATTACGTCTTTTTTGCATTTAATCATTCCTCGTCTAATATTTTTCTATAGTTACTGTTTTTATATTTATATGGTTTATTGGATTTAGTTTTAGCAGAGCTATCACATAAGTTTATGTTGTATAGTAGTAACCCACTGCAGGCAATCATGTATTAGTTTAATGTAGTCAGATCAGTGAAACACAGCTTCTGATAGCTTGCTATGAGATACTTTGCTGCTTTAATGAATAATCTGTGGCGGGTATCTGGCGTATAGAAACAAGCTGTATAGACATTAATGATGCCAGGGTCACTGCATGCTCATTGAATCTTATATAAGGCGAGCCGGCCCACAGTGCAAAGAGTAGTGGGCTAAGGAAGAAAGCACAGAATATTCTTTATTGCTGCCCACAGCACCTGACTTCCTCCTCCACAGCTCTTGATTGGCATCCTAGGAAATGAACATTTTCTGAAAGGATTTCTTTAACCACTTTCCTTCTGTGCACTTAAACCCCCTTCCCATCCAGACCAATTTTTAGCTTTCAGTGCTCTCACACTTTGAATGACAATTGCGCGGTCATGCTACACTGTACCCATATGAAATTTTTATCATTTTTTTCACACAAATAGAGCTTTCTTTTGGTGGTATTTAATCATCTCTGGATTTTTTATTTTTTACAAAAAAAAAACAAAAAAGACAGAAAATTTTGAAAAAAAAGTTTTTCTTATTTTCTGCGAGTAAATTTTGAAAATAAATAAATTTTTCTCCTTCACTGATGTGCGCTGATGAGGCGGCACTGATGGGCACTGATAGGCTGCACTGATGGGCACTGATGAGGTGGCACTTATGGGCACTGATGAGGTGGCACTGATGAGGAGGTACTAATATGCCGCACTGATGAGCACTTATAGGCGGCACTGATGAGCACTGATAGGCGGCACTGCTGGGCACTGAGAGGTGGCACTGACGGGCGGAACTGATGGGCACTGACGGGCGGCACTGATGGGCACTGGCGGGTGGCACTGATTGACACTGACGGGTGGCACTGATGAGCACTGATGGGCGGCACTGATGAGCACTGATGGGCAGCACCATCAGTGCCCACACTCAGTGCCCATAGTGCTGCCAGTCAGTGCTCATCAGTGCCTTGATGAGCAGGCACTGACTGGCAGCACTATGGGCACTGATTGTGGGCACTGATGGGGGGCACTGATGGCGGGCACTGTGGGCATTGATGGTGGGCAGTTAGTGTGTTTAGTGTACCTTGTGTGATCAGGGCACTGGTGATCAGTGCCCTGATTACATTTTTCTTTGTCCCTGACGGCTGATCGGCTCTCTCCTTCCTCACACTGCAGTCTCTGTGTGAGGAAGGAGCGCTGGCGATGAGAGATGATCTCATATGTTTACATATGAGATCATCTCTCATTGGACGGTCCGAATGATTGGCCATTCACCACGATCTGTGGTGCCTGTGTCTGGGAGGCCGTTTAAAGACGGCCTCCCGAAAATGTGAGTCCGCGCTGCAGCCGTACTTCGGCTATAGCGCAGATGGGAGGTAGTTAATACATTTACTGCATAGTGTACGATGACCTCTAAGCATTGGTTCCATTTGCCAAAAGGTTAACAAAAATGTATATGTTTGCACTGTAGTTAAAGGGTTAATTTTAACCACTTCAATACAGGGCACTTTCACCCCCTTCCTGCCCAGGCCAATTTTCAGCTTTTAGCGCTGTTGCATTTTGAATGACAATTGCGCGGTCATGCAACACTGTACCTACACCAAATTTATGTCATTTTTTCCCCACAAATAGAGCTTTCTTTTGCTGGTAAACCGCAAGGTTTTTTTATTTTTTTGCTAAACAAATAAAAAAGGACTGAAAAGTTTGAAAAAAATAAATAATTTTTTTGTTTATGTTATAAAATTTTGTTAATAAATACGTATTTTCCTGCACTGATGAGCACTGATGAGGCCGCACTGACAGGCACTGATGAGGAGGCATTGATGGAGTGGCAGTGATGATGAGGCACTAATATGCATTACTGATGGGCACTAATAGGCAGCACTGATATGCAGCACTGATGGGCACTGATAGGTAGCACTGATATGCAGCATTGGTAGGCACTGATAGGTGGCATTGATGGGCACTGATAGGCGGCACTGATGGGCGGCACTGATGGGCACTAATAGGCGGCACTGATGGGCACTGATAGGCGGCACTGATGGGCAATGATTGGCACTGGTGGGCGGCACAGATGAGGACTCCTGGTGGCATGGGTGGGCATCCCTGGTGGCCATGGATAGGCAATCCCTGGTGGCTCTAGTGGCATCCCCCAAGGTTCTGCACTGGTAATCAATGCTCTGATTACCAGCACAGACCCCTCCCTGTCAGGAGAGCCGCCGATCGGCTCTCCTCTACTCGTGCCTGTCAGGCGTGAACTGAGGAAAGCCGATCAACGGCACTTCCTATTTACTATGTGACCATCTGTGATTGGACACAGCTGGTCACATGATAAAGAGCCTACGTCATAGGCTCTTTACCGGGATCGGAGATGCGGTGTGTCAGGGTGACACATGGGACCATCGTTCGCAGCTCGGCACTCCCCCCGGGGGTCTATCCTGCTGGACGTCATAGTACGCCTAGCCAGGATAGAGCAACCACTTTGCGGCCATCATTTTTTTATATGATGGGCAGGAAGTGGTTAATCTGCAGGTCGGGGATGCAATATTCCCATTACAGTGTATTAAAACACATGTATTACTATGTGGTTTTGAGCAGTTTCACTGCTGCATGTGCATTAAAACACAAAAAAAATGCACCATGATATAGGAGAAACACTTAAAAATAAACTTGAAAATGTATGCATTTTTTTTTTGCAGGGGAAAGCGTGAACCAAGCCCCTCGCTACCAAAAATTAGGTATTTTCACTGTAATAATGCTGTTCTTATTTTGTATACTTGCAAAAATTCAAAATAAAGGCTATTTAAAAAATGCATGCATTTTCTATTCAAATATTTTGCATTTGGTTTTATCACACAGGACTACAAATTACATCATCTAAGTATCATATAGAAAAAAAAAAATGGAAGAGTACAGCAGTTAAACACTACGTAATTAGAACACATTTGCAGTGAATCTTTCAGTAACTTTGCAAGAATAAATCCCTGACAAGTAACAATATATGAGAAAACTCCTTCTCTTTATCGATAAAGTACAGTCCATGAACTCCAGTGCAGTGACTTGCTAGGCTGGGAAGATGTTATTAGTCTGCTCGGAACAGATTAAAGCATTTCCCCAGTCTACTTTCTCCCAGTCTTCAGGCTGCACCATTTTAACTTTGTAGCAAGTCTCACGTTAGGTTTCAGCAGTGGCAGATCTGTGTCAGACATTTGTGAACGCAGCCAAAAACTGCACAAGCACCAGCATCCACATCTCAGCCATCATCTCAGTTGAGAAAGTACAGTAGATGCTGACCATATATGATATCAGAACAAAGACAGCTCCATATAAAAAAGCAAAATAAAACACAACTATGTCTGGCCCTACATATAAGAAAGCAGGGATACACCACTTTGTGAATACAACCAAGAGCCTGATCCCCAAATATTGAAAACCCCACGGACCACCATTGGTAGCAGAATGGATATTAAAAGTGTATCACCCTCCTATAGTAGTGTAGGCTGTTAGGTAAATTTAGTTATCTCCTCTGTACTCAGTGGAGCAAGGGTTGATTGTGTAGGCCTGCTCAGTGTTTCACACGCTGTTTGATTACTTCCCCCTGTATTTTAGAGAATTCTAGAATTATAGTGGGAGGAAGAACAGAGTAAGCATCCTGAATATTTATGGAACTCCGGCCAATCCCTGGAGAGGTGGAAGAGCTCATAAATTGTCTGGGTTCTGAGGCTGGTGGGACATTTTGGATTAGCTCAGCAAGCTAAAGAAGAGTCCTTAATGTGTTCAGTTCTTCAATTTTGGGGTATCCCATGCTCCCTCACCCTTTCCAAGTTCTATATTTAAAAAATAACTTAACCATTTGCCGACCGCCGCAAGTACATATACTGCGGCGGTCAGCCCCCCCCCCCCCGGCAAAGTGACGTATAGGTACGTCACTCGCCCGCGAGCCAATAGGGGGCGAGCGCGCGCCGCTGGGGGCAAGCGCGCACAGCCGGAGGCGCGCTCCCGCCCCCGCTCGTTCACTGCCATCCCAGCGCGAGTGACGGGCGGCTCCGATGTCCGCCGGTCACTCGCGATCTCCCGCTGGAGAGGGAGAAAGGCAGGCGGCTGATGTAAACAAAGTCGCCTGTCATTCTCCCTAATGTAAGAACAGAGATCATACGATCCTGCTATGTAGGATCGTATGTCTCTGTGGTTACATCAAAAGCCATGCCCCTTTACAGTTAGAAGCACGCCCCTAGGGACACACTTAACCCCTGGATGTCTAATAAAGTTAACCCCTTCCCAGCCAGTGTCATTACAGTAACAGTGCATATGTATAGCACTGATTACTGTAGTAATGTCACTGGTACCCCCAAAAGTGTCAAAAATGTCAGTCAAGGGTCCGATCTGTCTGCCGCAATGTCGCAGTCCCGCAAAAAAAAAAATTGCAGATCACCGTCATTACTAGTTAAAAAAAAAAAAACTATAAAAATGACATAAATCTTTCCCTTGTTTAGTAAACGCAATAACCTTTGCGCAAACCAATCAAAATACACTAATTGCAATTTTTTTCACCAAAAATATGTAGCAGAAAACAAATTGGCTAAAATGTTAAAGAATTTTGGTTTTTTACATTTTTTTGGGAGGAATTTCATACAAAAAAATTTGAAAAATATTGTTATTTTTTTCAAAATTGTCGCTCTTTTTTTGTTTATAGCGCAAAAAGTAAAAATCACACAGGTGATCAAATACCACCAAAAGAAAGCTCTGTTTGTGGGAAAAATGTCGGGAGGTGGAGTAGTTTCCTGTGACGTCACCCGCTGCTGTCTCAAGCGTCTCTTGGGCTGACTGTATGTATGCAGAGCCCACGGCGCTGCTTCACCCGATGGATGTACAACTGTGCTTTTATGCCTTCCAGCTTCTAAGTGAGATTCTTTATTAAAATGTTACTTTAGTATACAGTGTGCACTTAGAGGCTTGGTTTATTTCTTTCATACACTGCATATGGAGTCTTTACTTCGAGTAACCGGAGTATAGAAAGCAAGCTGTTCCCTGGGCTCATTGGAGGAGTTTGGTATACTGCTTTATTTGACCCGCTGGTGAAACAGAGGTCAAATTTTGAGGTGAGCGCACTGGTGTGCTTTCTGGTGAAGGGATTCACTGATTGGATTCTGTGTGATCTGCCTCTTCTAGCACCTTAAACTGACCTATATACCTCTGGTGATTATTTGGGACTTTCTAATTATTATTTATGGACATTTTTATTATGTTATTGTCATATCAATGTTATAAGTATTTGCCATTTACATATATTTTTTGATTTGTGCTGCACCATTTTTTGCAACAATTTCTGTCTGGGATCTACTGTGTATTCTGGTTCGGTGTACAGCTAGCATTTCAGTTTTTTATTTAATTTACATTTTATCACCTGTCTGCGCTGATTGTTTCTTTATATGAACAGAGGATATTGACATCTGAAAACTCTTTGCTATCTTCTTATAGCCTTCTCCAGCTTTGTGAGCGTCAACTATTTTCAGTTTCAGTTTTCTAGGCAACTGCTTAGAAAATCCCCTGGTGCTGATTGTTGGGGCAAGGTCAGATGAGTCTGAGCATTTAAAACCTTTGAGATTGACATCATCTGGTCTTCCCAGACGATGATTGAGAACAATCCATGACACTGGCAGGTCTCAGCCTTGCAAAGGGGGCAGTGCATGCTATAAATTCTGCAGGGTGCCCAGACTTTTGCAGACGCCATTTTTTGGTTTTCTGTAATTTTAAAAGTGTCAATGATGGAAATAAAATCGAACTTTTGTTGACATATTATAAGAATGTCTAATTTGTAATTTGATGCCTTTTGGAGATTTTTCCATCTTTCCTTGGCTTCTTTATGCACATTAATACAAATTTTTACCTGGGGTGCCCAAACTTTCGATCACCACTGTAAGTGTTCGGTCTGTCCAGTTTTTGACTCATGATTACACATATCAAAACTGACAGCATTACATCCCTGGACCATTCAGGTTCATCAGACTGAACGTATAAAGTTTGACTGACTGGACCTGAGGTGGGTGAACTTCACCAACATGGGTCAATTTTTTTCCATAAGGAAAAAATGTGACATCTGTACTGTTCTGATTTGACTCAGAAGGGGATTATTTTAGGATCACTTGCTGAGACTGGTCAAACACTGCCCTCTGAAAGGCTATTTTAAAACAGACCTTCACCCTGGAAAGGGACATTAAGTCCCTAGCTCGGCCACTCGTTCCATCACCTATGTTTTCTTTTTGGGCTTGTACCACTTTTTTACATTTTTCTGTCAAAGGTAGGGGACACCGAATGTGGAACAGTTGGCATACCAGTTCAACAACAAACTGAACAGGATCATTGCCAGGTCCAGAGATTCTTTCGCAGAAGTTGCTCTTTTAACTCTGTGGGATCAGTTTTGCTTGATCTATGTTTTTCTTCCACTGAAGCTCCCTCCACGACTACTCCACATGATCGAATTGGAGGGCTTTCAAGTCATTCTTGTGGCACCAAATTGACCTAAGAGTTTAGTACTTGAGCATACTTCGTTTTCGGGCAGATTCCCATTGGCCTCTTCCAGATCACATAGACTTTCTGTCTCAAGGCCTGCTCTACCATCCTGCTTCTCAGTCGCTGGCTTTGATGGTGTGACTGTTGAAGCCCAGGTCCTGAGGGAACAAGGCTTATCAGATTCGGTTATCCCAGCACTTCTCTGAGCTAGGAAGTTGGCTTCTTGCAAAATTTACCATCACACCAGGAAGTCGTACTTTCCATAGAGCGGGTAGAGAAAATTTCCTTCTAGAACGGGAGTTGGCAACTTTTCAATCACGAGCTACCCATCGTCTGCCAACAGGTGATGGGTAGCTCGCGAACACTTCCCAGTGTTGTCGACCCTGCCTTCTTCTCAGAGCTCCGAAGCGGCACAGGAGCACAGTCACTTAATCCTAGGCTGCGGAGACAGCCCCCGCCCCTTGCTTTTATGTGGCTGCAGGGGGGGGGGGAGCCTCAGGAATATCTAGGGCGGGTTTGGACTCTTCTCCGAACATGCCTGAGCTGTTTCTCTTGCGCGCTCATTCCATCTGGCCCTCCTCCCCTATCCAAGGGGCTTGTGGGTAATATCAGGTAGGAAGGTGAGAGAGGATTGCCGGCAGGGATCAGCGCCAGGGCATGTAGGTTTGCCACTGCACCTTCCACTGCATTAAAAAACAACTTCTGTGCCCTCCTTACACCCCAGCCCTACTAATGCCCCAGCACCATGCCCTCCTGACATCTCAGCCCTCCTGATGCCCCAGCACTATGCCCTCCTGATACCCCAGCACCATGCCCTCTTGACACCACAGTACCATTCACTTCTGACACTCCAGCCCTCCTGATCCTCCCAATACCATACCCTTCTGACCCCCAGCACCATGCCCTCCTAACCCTTCAGTACCATGACCTTCTGAAACTCCAGGCTTCCTGATCCCCTTAATACCATACCCTCCTGATCCCCCCAATATCATACCCTCCTGATCCACCCAGTGCCATAAGCTTTTTATACCCCAGTCATCCTGATCCCCCTGTACTGTGCCCTCCTGTTCTCCCAGTACTGTTCCCTCCTGACTCCCCAGTACCATGCCCTCCTGACCCCCCCCCCCCTGCATCATGCTTGTCTGATCCCACAGTACTGTGCCCCCCTAACCCCCCTATACCTTGCATCAGCCTTGTGGGGGTGACCAATTACTCCCCAGACATGAGAAAAAATGTGAATGAAAGTGAATGCAGAGTTTCTCACTGACTAGCTTTTAAGGTTGGCTAAAATTATGTCACATTAGTGGATTTTTAAAGGTTTTCTTCGTGCCATCTTTACTTTTTATTGGGGGGCTTGCTAGAAAATTTCTTTAGAAAAAGAGGGGGATAGCTGCACCTTGGTGATTTTTGATTTCTTCAATGTTGTACAGGTATATCTCCATCTCTCAAAGGTTGCCTATCCCTGCTCTAGACAATACTCAAAGAATGTATCCTGGCTTTTCTCCAGTCGGGTCTGAATCAGTATCAAGGGAAACATTTCAGCCTTGGCTATCCTCTTCCAACATCCTTTAGTCTTCTACTCCCTAGTGAAAGCCTTTGTACAGGAAGTTGCTCATTTAGCTCCTCCTAGATGCTCTCTGGTGTCACCGTGGGATCTCAATCTGGTACTTACAGCTTTCCCTTTTAACCTATTTAGGATATTTCCTTAGCTGAGTTTGCTCGCAGGGTGGTTTCTCTTGTTGACATCACTTCTGTTAGGTGAACATCAGACTTGGCAACACTGTCTTGTAAGGAACCTTTCCTGACACAAGCATGACAGCATACACATATGGGTATAGACTCCACCCCTCGCCCAGTCAGGACTGGTTATACTATATAAATGTGTCACCTCCCCTAAGGTGGCATTCTCTTTTTGTTCCTCAAATGCTCAACTGGTTATAACTATGGAAAGAAGATTTTCATTTTTGCCCTTATCTTGCCGGATTCATTTGGCCGGTCGCACAGGTTCAGCCTCTCCTGTGACGAAGCTCCCTCCGTTCGGGTGTAAAATGCCTATACGAGGGAGGCCTCCCCCTGGTCCAGGTACTGGGGGGCAGGATACTGGTCTCTCGATGCAGGTAAAACAGTTCTGCCTTGTTTGTTGAGACTGGTCCAGTTTCTCCTCCCTGGTGAGTTGTGGCCCCACACACTCTTTGGTCTGGTGCTCTGTGTATGCTTTGTTTCCCTTGCAAAATGCTGGCATTGTTGTTAGGGTGGCTGCCCCCTTACAAGATAGTTCCTTGTCTACTTCCTGTGGCTTTACTGCGGGCTGCCCTTTCCAGATGAATGTGTTGATGGGGATGGCGCCCGGCAGACTTGCAGTCGACAATGAGTAGCAAGATAGCGTTGGTATAATTTACGGCTCGTTGTAGTAGTGACCGGGAGCCCCGGCGGCTGCCTGGGGGTGTATTGGTGGCCACCTGTTCAGGAATGGAGCCTCTCCCATCACCTTACAGCCAGTCAGGTATATGTGCTGAACAAGTAGGTAAGCTAAACCATGGGCTGTCATGGTTTGTCATGATTATTATGTGGTTAATATGTCAGGCTGCCAAAGTAGGTGAATTTCCTGGTAGGCAGAATTAAGTCGTATATTAAAATACTTTTTAAGATTTTTAAATTAATATATTATTATATTAATAAGATATTAAATGCAGGTCTTTTACGTTTGCCTTCATTTGAGGCTGCCAATTGACATTAGAGAGCGGTCAGATAAGGCTGAAAATGATTAGAGCACTCAAGAGTGCTCCATAAACTTGCAAGGATAACTCTCAGGTTTATGTCACTGCAGAAGGGAGGGAGAGGAGGTGAGCAGTGAATGCAGAAGTTCTTTGCATCAAATCTGGTTTTCCAACTTGTCTGATTGCTCTTCCATTTATAATTTGTCAGCTGGCCAATATAGATCTGATGTAATCACCCAATGTTTGGCAAAAGGCCATGTATATGGGTGGGCACTGTATTCTTTTAATACATGTTTCTGACCAGATCTAATATGTGGACTCGCTTAAAGTCTAACAAATTGTGCAGATCCTTTGACTGTGCACTTCGCAAAGTGCAGTGGCACTCTGCAAGTGTAGTTGCTCCAGAGCTTAGTAAATGAGGTAAACCTTCACTTTGCAAAGAATACCCAATCACATGCAAGGAAAAAAAAATGCATTTTTGCTTGCACATGATTGGATGATGGAAGTCAGCAGAGCTTTTGGTCATTTACTAAGCTCTGGAGCAACTACACTTTGCAAAGTGCACAGTCTATTTGCCTTTAGTAAATCCACCCCTATATGTCACTGCACCAATCACTGTGTTTGAAAGTTACAGATTTCACAGTTGATGATCATCAGGACGAAGAGTGTCTTACAATATCCAGTAGGTACCAATATATTTTTTTCTTTTAATTAGAATGTAGTGACTTGTAAATGATACAACTATTTGTACTGTTCCATAATCCTGTTGCGTGAGCTTACAGCATGTGAGTGAGATATGGAGCTGTGTTATTGTATCAGCATTCATGCTGTGCAGAAGCTCAAATGGAGGTTTAAGAAATTGGTGCCTCTCATTAGCTCTTATGCTACAAGTCTTGTTTAAAGCAGCACTGATATAAGAAAGGAAAGATCTAGTGGAAGTCGTTCAACTTCTGAAATTAGTGTTGCCAACACATCCTTTTAATTATAGACGTGTCTAATTTAAGAACTTTGTGGTGCGAGGGACAATCTGATTAGATATACATTGGACTGTGCAAGGTATGCTCTTGCATGACATGGCTGTTGGTAAATCTAAAGAAGAATGTGTAGTCAGATTGTGCAAACCTGCAAGCAAGCAGCTTCATTTACAGTAAAGAAATGTACATATTTGAGCAATGCTTTACATATGAAAAGAGTTACAATTTTTCTGGTCAATCTTGTCATTTGCACACCAGAAAGTGAAGTCCGTGACTATACTTTGCTTCACCACCAAAGCAATATAGTTTGGTTAAAGTGGTTGTAAAGGCAGAAGGTTTTTTTTCCTAATGCATACTATGCATTAAGATAAAAAGCCTTCTGTGTGCAGCAGCCCCCCTAGTACTTACCTGAAGTCCATCTAGATCCATCTATGTTGCAGGAGTGTTTCGGCTGCCTGGGACTCCCCTCCTCATTGGCTGAGACAGCAGCGCTGTGCCATTGGCTCCCGCTGCTGCCATTCAAAGTCAGTCAGCCAATGAGGAGAGAAAGAGGGCGGGGCGGGCCGTGCCGCTGCTCTGTGTCTAAATGGACAGGCGGAGCTGCAGCTCGGCTCGAATGCCCCCATAGCAAGCTGCTTGCTGTGGGGGAACTGAACAGGAGGGAGGGGCAAGAAGCATCGAAGAGAGACCCGAAAAGAGGAGGATCCAGGCTGTTGTGTGCAAAACAACCACACAGAGAAGGTAAGTATAACATGTTTGTTATATTTAACTAAAACAAAACTTTACTATCACTTTAAGGACATGGAAACACAGGTAAGGTTTTCACTCTGCTCTTGTCTCCTTTAAATTATACTTTGATAGCACTTAGAAGGGAGTAGGCTCTGATTGTTTACTTTGCCTCCCTATCCTTTCCCAATTTAATAGAATAAAAATAGCTGCGCTATGCACCACTTAGCTAGAACTCATATAGCACTTGATTGAGTAGGTTACATAAATGAATATATAATAATAAAAAGCAGCTACACAAAATGATCCTGAAACAATCATAAAACATAAAAACGGGTAAAATTGTAGCGCTTAAAAAACAAAAAAGTTCGTGTAAAAAGGAAAAGTCCTTTAAAATCAATCCAGGCTATGGATAACCACGTGTGGATGGAAATTGTAGTGTACAGTCCGCTTCCCCTTTAAGGCCACGTGACATAGACCACCACCAAGAGAGGTATCTTATATACCCTTACCAGATCTCACCATGTATTGGGCAGTATACCACTATACACATCAAATGGACATAAGATCGGTTCCCAGCAGATATCCAAAATGCTCCAGATCATAAACGCTGATATCCTCCTGCACTTAATCTCAGAAAGACAGAAGAGGAGCCTCTCATGGTGTAATACGTTCTTAAAAGGCTTTATTGCATAAAGATAAAAAATTTGCACTCACATGTATTGCAGAGTGGCAGCAGCGTTTCAATGTGTAATCATCCCGATGTTTCTAACCGAGAAGATGGCCGCCGTCGTCCTCTACTGCCCATGCGCCCGCCTCCGCCAATGAGACCGCCCGACGTACGTTTCGTCATACGGAAATGACGTCGTCAGGGGCGTGGCCTCATGGCGGAGGGACGCGCTATTTATAGGAGCAGGACGAAGCGGATTGGGTAAAACATAAAACCGGAAATGGGAAGCTATGCGCTCCACCGCCCGAAAGCTGTAAGCAGAAAATCGGCTACATTATAAAAACCACCCAAACGAGTGAATCGTGCCGAAAAGAAGGAAAATTAAATCCCACTCTGACTACTCAGAAAATTAAATTACCAATTTATTCAATTTCGGTAATAAATTACTAATTATGGACAAGCATGCGCAGTATTGGGACGGCGCCATCTAGTGGGTATATGAAACACCTACATGATACCACCACATACCGCTGCCACTTACATCAATATCAACAATTAAAAACAACTAAAAATAAAATACATCAATCATTAAATGTGGTGTAACGGGTACCAATATATTGCTCACATTCATACCAATCAATACCTTCATGAATTATATACCAGTTAATAAAAAGCCAAAAATGTGCCTTTTTCAGGGGGGGATATTGCATGGATAAATGGAACCATCATGCGTTATTTATAAACGCATTCAAGTCCCACTCAACATTGAGTCCATGAGGGGCATAAGCCTTGATGCGATATATCCAGGAGGTTTCCAACCTGGAAACCCCCCGCGTGAGGTTACTTCCCCGCCAATTCCCCACATACCTATCGATCCCCAGGAAAAGAGTCCCCGCTGGGTTCCTATTGTGATGTGTATCATAATGGCGGGAAACACTATGTTTAGGGAACCCATTACATATGTTGGTGATGTGCTCATTCAAGCGGACCCTAAGCATTCTAGTGGTCCGCCCAATGTATTCCAAACCACATGGGCACCTAATAAGGTACACCACGTGTCGGGAAGCACAAGTAATGAAGGTGTTAATTTTGTGTACCTCTTTGGTAACCCTGGCTTCAAATTCCTCACATTTTTTCCTGCCCCCCGTGTTGACCTTGCACACGGCACAGGATCTGCAGGGAAAAAACCCCACTTTGTCCTGGAAAAAGGACACCCGTTTGGGGGGATTGATAATGTTGGGGGCTATTTGTAACCTCAAAGGAGGCACACCCCTAAAAACCACTTGGGGTGCTTCTAGCAAGACTGGACCCAAAATCCCGTCATTCCTCAGGACCGACCAGTGTTTTTTCAAGATTTTTTTAACAGAGTAGTGCTGCGTGGAGAATGAGGAAAAGAAAGCATGTGTATATGAATCGTTCGTTTGTTTGCATCTGGGTTGTAATAATTCCTCCCTATCTCTCTGGTCCGCCTTCAATATGGCAGAATCGAGATCTTTCTCATCGTAACCCTTCTCCAAGAATTTTTTCTTTAGGGAGACTGCCTCTATTAAAAAGTCCTCCTTCTTGGAGCAGTTACGCCTGAGCCTCAAGAATTGACTGACAGGAACGGATTTCAGCCAAGATGGATGATGACAGCTGGTATTGTCAATAAATCCGTTCCTGTCAGTTTCCTTGAAGTACGTGGAGGTAGTGATATGACCTTCCATAATTTTGATGTTTAAATGCAAAAAATGGATCTCGTTTTTACTCCATTCAGAGGTCAACACTATCCCCCTATCGTTCGCATTCAATCTCGTCATGAACAATTCGAGAGACGAAAAATCGCCATCCCATAGGAGGAGGATGTCATCGATGTACCGCCTCCAGAGTACCAACTCTGGTTGGGGAACCCCACCAATGACATCCTCCTCCCACTTGGCCATAAATAAATTGGCCATACTTGGCGCAAATTTCGCTCCCATAGCCACCCCCCGACTTTGACGGTAGTAGGTATTGTCGAACCAAAAATAGTTCCGACTCATTGCAAAGTCGAGGAGTGACATTAGGAAATCCCTCTGAAACCCCAAAGGTACACTCTGCCTCAAGTAATGAGCCACTGCCTCCATTCCATGTTCGTGCGAAATAATAGTGTATAATGAGGAAACATCAGCGGTGGCAAAGATGTAAGTCTCCTTCCAGCTGACGTTCCTCAATTCATTCACCACTTGCATGGAGTCACGCAAGAACGAGGGGGTCTTAATCACCAAAGGCTGAAGGAATTTGTCGATATATTTACCCACCTGGGAGGTCACGGAATCAATCCCACTAACAATAGGCCGCCCGGGTGGGTTGACAGGATCCTTATGTACCTTTGGCAAATAGTACATTACAGGTGTCCTCGGAGCCAGAGGGATCAAAAAATCTTTCTCTTTCTTTGTAAGAAGCTTGTTCTTAAAACCAGCCTCTACCAGAGCACTCAGTTCTTTTTTATACTTAATTGTGGGATTACCCCTAAAGATTTCATAGGTCTCGCGATCTGACAATAACCTCAACATCTCGTTGTTATAAGCAGAAGTATCCAAAATAACAATCCCCCCGCCTTTATCGGCGGGTCGCACAACAATATCATCCCTTTCCTTGAGACTCTTAAGACCTCCAGCGAATGTGGGATTCATCCTTAGATCTCTAGAGGGCAAAGCATCGATGTCCCTTGCGACCAAATCCCTAAATACTGTTAGGGACTGAGCCATTGCTCCCGGGGGATTGAAAGTGGAGGCATTAGCCAATGTGGTGGTTTTAACACCCATCACATAGTCCATCCTTGGTTGAATCGGATTCGATAGAAAATGGCGTTTTATGCTCATCTTCCGAACGAACTTCTGCAAATCGATAAAAGTATCGAATTTGTTCAGAGGTTTGGGGGGTGCGTATTTGAGGCCATGGTTCAAAACTTGTTTCTCCGCATTGGAGATAGACGCCGAACTCAAATTTCAAAGGCCCACATCTCTCAGAATCGCCTCCTTTTTCTTTCGGATCCTTCTCCCCCCTCTGGACCCTCTTTTAGATTTTTTAACCTTTTGCCTTTTGGGGTCTCCTGAAAAAAAACATTATTCCGATTATTACGTCCGCCATATGCCCGAGCCCCAGAATGAGGACTCCCATGATCATAATTATTATAATCATGTTGGTAAAAGGGGGGTCTTTGATAACCCCTATCCTGGCTAGACTGGGCCCGATCATCATATGAATCGAATCCAGTCTGCTCATATGGGTGTGAAGTTACAAAACGACCTGGATCATCAAATCGTTCTGACAAAGGTTCAAATCTGTTTTGGTGGTAAACGGGATGGTTATAATGGGACGTGGTTTCCCTGCCCCTCTACCTCTCCCCCTTCCTCTACCTCTACCTCTACCCCTCTGGATCCACTGTGCAGGTGGAGGCCTGGGAGTAGAGGCAATAGTATCAGTGGAAATGGGCCTAGGCACCACTGGCGGTTGAGCAACGGGGATCTCCATCTCCTCTGGAGAATCTCCCGAGCCCCCTTCTCCAGATGCTCCTCTAGGTGTAATGGTAGATTGCCATAAAAAAATTTCTGGTCAATCTTGTGATTTGCACACCAGAAAGTGAAGTCCATGACTATACTTTGCTTCACCACCAAAGCAATATAGTTTGGTTAAAGTGGTTGTAAAGGCAGAAGGTTTTTTTTCCTAATGCATACTATGCATTAAGATAAAAAGCCTTCTGTGTGCAGCAGCCCCCTTAGTACTTACCTGAAGTCCATCTAGATCCATCGATGTTGCAGGAGTGTTTCGGCTGCCTGGGACTCCCCTCCTCATTGGCTGAGACAGCAGCGCTGTGCCATTGGCTCCCGCTGCTGCCATTCAAAGTCAGTCAGCCAATGAGGAGAGAAAGGGGGCGGGGCGGGCCGTGCCGCTGCTCTGTGTCTAAATGGACACGCGGAGCTGCAGCTCGGCTCGAATGCCCCCATAGCAAGCTGCTTGCTGTGGGGGAACTGAACAGGAGGGAGGGGCAAGAAGCATCGAAGAGAGACCCGAAAAGAGGAGGATCCAGGCTGTTGTGTGCAAAACAACCACACAGGGAAGGTAAGTATAACATGTTTGTTATATTTAACTAAAACAAAACTTTACTATCACTTTAAGGACATGGAAACACAGGTAAGGTTATCACTCTGCTCTTGTCTCCTTTAAATTATACTTTGATAGCACTTAGTAGGGGAGTAGGCTCTGATTGTTTACTTTGCCTCCTTATCCTTTCCCAATTTAATGCCTGGTACACACAGGCAGTTTTTTTTTTCGTTCAACCCAGCAGGCTGAACGAAAGAAAACTTAGGAGCTTCTGAGCAGCTTGCTGTACTAACTATGCAATGTTAGTACACCAATCCCACCCCTAAGCTATTGTGTTCTTTCTGACCCCTTCCCACCATAATACATTAGATACCGATCGGCTGCTTGTTTTCCAGCCCACCCAGTCAACAGGAGTCCAATGTTAGGCCAGCTTCTGTCGGACAGCCTGCTGTACACACTGGCCGAATTTTGGCCGGTTTCTGTTGAACCGGTTGATACTGGCCAATATTCGGTCAGTGTGTACCAGCCTTAAAGGTGGCTAAAAATGTGTCTGGTACAGCAGGGACCTGCTGAATTTCTATCCATGCATGGCCACTGCAGTTGAACAGAATTCGGTATTTTCACATTCAAACAGAGCTGCAGGCTATGGCCTGCAGGGCTAACCTGTGTATTCTGACAGCGGGGAAATCTCCCCACTGTCAGAATACAATGTCTTTGTGGGGAGGATTCCCCCATCCACATCAAGTGTGCAGATGGGGGAATTGGGTTTGTTTTTTCGTTAAACCCACTGGTAAAAACTGACCCATCTATGGCCAGCTAAAGTCCTACCATGTGTAAATCTTCCTGGTATTTTATATAAAGACAGTGAAGTACTATGCTAAAATACTTTAATGATATTATTATTGAATATGTTACTGGAATGAATGTCTTTTACATTTGCTTTTAACCTTACTATGAGGCTGCTAACTGACATTAGAAAGTGGTCAGATGTACAGGCACAACCCAACTGCCCATAAGGTAGGAAATTGTTACAGCACTGCAGAGTACTTCATAAACCAGCAAGGATTACGCTCATGTTTATGTCAACTGCAAAAAGGGGGAGAGGAGGTGAGCTGTGCAGACATAATTTTGTCTGCACACTTATCTTTGGGAGAACAATAGTAATCGAGTTTGCTTTTCTAAACTTTCTGATTGCTGTTCCACTTATGAATTGTCAGGTGGCCACTGGTGCTCCATGGGCTGGGGAGGGGGGCACCAGATGGACCGCACCATACACCTTCCCCCCCCCGTTCACTCACTCTGCCTGGACGCCTGGACATGTGCAGCAGCAAGCAGCGGCGGCTTCGGCTTCTTCCCCCTCAGTCTTCTGCGTCTCCTTCCTCCTCCTCCATGTCCAATGGCATGGCTTCTCCTTTCGGCCAATCGGGAAACGTGTCTCAGGACCCATTCCTGATGGACCAGGAGGAGGATCCGTGTGACAATAGCGAATTTTCATTCGCTACTGTCACACAACTGGGTGGGCTTGGGGCGCAGTGGGCCCCAAGCCTACCCTTTTTTTAGCCTATTAGAGCCTCTGGCTCTAATCACATGCTAAAAAAAAAAAAAGGCCCATTGAACTCTATGCGTCCAGCGACATGCATGTAGATTAGGGAGCCGGACGCATGGATTGGGGGGGGGGGGGGCGGTGCCCCTGCGCCCCCAATGCACCAGCCGCCACTGGTGGCCATCTTAGAAATGTGATAATCACCTGATATTTCACAAAAAGCCATATTTATGGGTGGGCAGCATGGCAGCTTGATGGTTAGCACTTGCAATGCTGCACTGGGGTCCATGGTTTGAATTTCAGCTAGAACACTATCTGTATAGATTTTGCGTTTGTTTCCTTCCACACTCCAAAGACTTTCTGGTGTATCACATTCTGCATGCCAGTCCAGAGCCCAAGCAGTAAGAGAGCCATGAGGAAAAACCTGGTGACCAACATTGTAAGAATTCTATGGATGCATATTAACCCCTTGGAGCCTAAGCCTTTGTCTGACATATGTTGCTTACAGGTTAAAATCAGTATTTTTTGCTAGAAAATTACTTAGAACCCACAAACAGTATATACTGTATATATATATATATATATATATATATATATATATAATATTTTAGTAGAGACCCTAGAGAATAAAATGGCATGGCAATCGTTGCAATATTTTATCTCACATGGTATTTGCGCAGCCGTCTTTCAAATGCAATATTTTGGGAAAAAATACACTTTCATGAATTAAAAAAAAAAAAAATTAAAGTTAGCCCATTTTTTTTGTATAATGAAAAAGATGATGTTACACCGAGTAAATAGATACCTAACATGTCGGGCTTTAAAATTGAGCACACTCGTGGAATGGAGACAAACTAAGAATCAAAAATATCTCCATAGGCTATGCTTTAACCACTTTAACTCCGCTCACATTGCTGCTACTGCAGCAATGTGGCTCGTTATCGTCCAGCGACGTAGACCTACGTCGCTGGACTCCGCCCCCTTGTGTTCAGTCACAGCGGTAGTCGGGCCAGGGGAGGAGCAGCGGCGATCGCCGCCGCTCTTCCCCGATCGTCAGGGAATCTAGTTTGGAGATCCACCCGCTTGTGTAAACAGAGCGGGCGGATCTCCTAAGTGACAGGCAGGGACAGATAGCATGGTTCAGCATAGCAGAACATGCGATCTGTCCCTGACTCACTCAGTCACCTTCCCCCACACACGTTAGTAAGCACCAGGCATACATTAACCCCTCCCTCTCCAATAAAATTAACCCCTTCCCTGCCAGTGTCATTTTTACAGTAACAGTGCATATATATATAGCACTGATTACTGCAGTAATGTCACTGGTACCCCCAAAAGTGTCAAAAATGTCAGTCAAGGGTCCGATCTGTCCGCCGCAATGTCGCAGTCCCGCAAAAAAAATAGCAGATCGCCGCCATTACGCGTTAAAAGAAATCTTTCCTTTAGTTAGTAAACGCAATAACTTTTTCGCAAACCAATCAAAATACGCTTATTGTGATTTTTTTTACCAACCATAGGTAGCAGAAAACAAATTGGCCAAAAATGTTAAAAAATTTAGATTTTTACATTTTGGGGGGGGGGGGGATTTCATATAAAAAAATGTTAAAAATATTGTTATTTTTTCAAAATAAACGCTCTTTTTTTTTTTAGAGCGAAAGAAGTAAAAATCGCACAGGTGATCAAATACCACCAAAAGAAAGCTCTGTTTGTGGGAAAAAAAGAACGTACATTTCGTTTGGGTATGGCATCGCACGACCGCGCAATTGTCAGTTAAAGTCGCACAGCGCCGAATCGCAAAAAGTGGCCTGGACGTAAGACAGCAAAATCCTCCGGTGGTAAAGTGGTTAAAAAATGTTAACGGTTACCAGTTTAGAGTTACAGAGTAGGTCTTGTGCTAGAACTATTGCTCTCACTCTAATGATCGCGGCCATACCTCACACGTGTAGTTTGAACACTGTGTACATATGCGGGCACGACTTGAGTATGCGTTCGCTTTAAATTTATTTTGATTTTTCCTTAATTATTTTATTATTTTTATTTTATTTTTACACTGTCCATTTAAAAAAAAATGAAAAAGACCCCCAAACCCCTCCTTTGCACCTAAAAGCATTCAAAACGCTAAGTTTGGCTATCATTTTTGGTGAGATACTCCCTATAGGAACACGTCTAAAGGGATGCAGGCCCAGCAGCTTCCCTCATTAGAACCCTGCAGCTGCCACAGCTGATAGATAATTAGAAAACCACTCCCATTTGACCCACTCAGCATAGAGGCACAGAGGAAGAAACAATGATTTGTTCAGAATAACAAAAGGTAGGAATCTGCAACAAAGTTTGTTAAAACCCTTGTAAGTTGTAATGTACATAGATCACCCAGAGGGGAATGTTTTTTTCTCAACAAAAGTGGAGTTACACTTTAAGGCTCCAGTACACGGAAGTGATGTCATGATATCACTTCCAGATTTTTTTATATCAGAGATACGATCAGGACAGGCTGGCTGGTCGCTCGGGTCTCCCTGTGGGGGGGATGCCCCCTCCCGCTCCTTGTAATGACAACTGAGCGGCTGCTGAGCCTCATCAGTTGTGATTACAAGAAAGTCGACCGTCAGCTCTAAGCAACGATACCGGGGTGATGCCTGCAGCTGCATGCATCACCCTGGCACATCCCCCTGAAGCCAAGCCCGCTTACAGTATTTGCTCTCTGTCGGCATGAAGAGGTTAAGTGTGTGGGCAGGCGCAGGCATTATTTTAACGTGTATGGGGCACTGTGTCATTGTTACAGGTAGAGAAGACTTTGTTAAGGGAATTGTCCCTTAAGGGCTCCTTCCATCTTCTTACGGAAGATGCTGTCTGATTGAAAGACAAAACCAGAGAAAAGTCCCAGCTCAACTCACCAACCAGTCTGCTTACCAACCAAATTAACCTTTCCATTAGTATATGTTAAAAACAGGGGTTTATTTAGCACACATTTGCAAACGCATGCATAAGCTGCAAGGCCCCCTCATGGCACCCTGTATTACTTGCAGTCCTAACCCTTCTAAATTCATGAGAGTCACCACAGTGGGAGCACATGCATTCTAATGGATAGATAAGGAGCAGGTGGGCCTGGAGGTAGCCAAACCCTCCATAAAGGTGCAGGGGCACCCTGGGCACCCAGCACATAGCACAATGGCAGCAAAGGTGTCCAGTGTGTCCCCTCACCAACATTTACACCAGTAACAAAAAATGGCCCCTGCCCCTATCTATAACTGGCCTTCACAGCAAGGAACATATGGAAGGGCAAACACATGAAAGACAAAACCAGAAAAAATTCCCAGCTCAATTCACCAACCAGTCTGCTTACCAACCCAATTAACCTGTCCAACAGCTGTCTAATTGGATGCTGAACTCCCTCAAGATCTCAGGCAGCTATCTTGAGGTGGCACTTGATAAATAGGGTCTTCTGCATCAGTTAGTGCACCTGGGGCAAGTGGTAGGTCAGGGATAGGTACCTGCTGGTCAGGGATAAAGAATAGCATAAGAAAAAGTCCCTGATGAGAAGAGGGAGAATAGAATAAAGGGAACTCCTATAGTGTTAAATACTGCTTGATATCCGAAAATTAGAGCACAGAGTCTCCTGATTCAGTATATACCACATCGCCTTGTTACATCATATACCATCACCCATCCAGCAGGAAGCGATCCCCTGGTAACTCAACCTTGTCTTAAACCAGGGCTACTGGTATATTTAGTTGTGCTAGGTGGTAACTAACCTGGCTGATGTGTGGTCTTTGTGATCATCTGGGTTTTCTCATAAGCCTGGTTTAGCTGTGTAATGGTATCGCACACTGGATATCCTGCGCTGGGATACGAAAGCAACCATTTTGTTTAAAGCAGCAGCCATGACGGGTAGACCAGAGACCACTGACTCAGAGATATTTTCCTCCACCCCTCTCTCTCCTCAAACTAAATACCCCCCTGGGTCCCTTTTGCTTTAGTATGCAAGGCTTCAAACAACCCTTATCTTAGCAGGCAGAAATCCTAGCCGATATGTCTCTTCCTGGCCAGAGCTATGTCGTAATCTGAGCAAAGCCATAAACTAACAAGCCATAAAGACTGACCAGGCTTTGCCTTAAATAAAACACAGCCCAGATGGCCATTAGAACTGTAATCCATTCACACCCATTTCATAAATGCAGATAGGAACATGACACATTAACCAAAAGTATATATTTGAATGCCAAAGAAAATACTGATCGAATTAAGACCAAACATGATCACGGTCGCTCCTATGGAAGACAAGCTAGCTGTCAGATGACTTATGGGTCAGAGGTTATTAGGAGATAACCTGTGTTTGGTGTCTATGAAAATAGAATTCAATACTGCACAAGAATATATCAGTTTCAAGAATGAAACCATTACATATTTCAAGATATGAATTCTGTTGTAAAATCTGTCTAAACGGGAAGTCCCTTAGCAGTTTAGGAGCCTCCGGGGCCGCCCATGGCCCCAGTGTTTATTGGTCAAGAACTTCTGGTGACACCCCCTGCGGGTCAGGGAAAAAGAGAGAAGCTGAGGGAGCTCTCAGTCTCATGTAACATCAAGGAAAGAAACATCTATCCATTGGAGACCGATCACACATGTTCAGCTTCTGGAACTCTGATAATACAAGGACTTTTGAATGCAAGTATTTCCATTTCTAATTCTTTATCTATTCTTCTAAATTTCTGTATTGTATCTCTATTTCTTTGTAACCCATTTTTTTGTAAATATTTTTATTTACACCAATTTTAACCTTTTTTATAATTAAACCTTTTTTTGAAAGTGGTAATTTTGTCTCTAAGCTCTTAACGCAAGCTAGCCCAAGAACCTGTCTCTTGAAGAGCGCTACTGTATATAATAAATCTTCTGGGCACTCCTGTCTGCGGTGACAGCGCGTGTTACAGATGATTATTCTAAAGTCATAATTGGTATTTCTTCAATTACGAGCGTCCTCTGGGCTCATCATAACGTAGAGGTGGTGGCAGAGAAAGGGTTAATGGTGTAATTAGCCTGGTGACAATCGCACTCAGCCTGCTGGCATCTAGATTGTGGTCCCGCAAGCAGGACAATCCGTGTGCTGGGTGCAGCTGAGAGTGGCATTGTTACGCAAGTGACGGCAGGGTGAGAGATTGCCTGGTCTTTGGTCACAAGTTGGATGAGAAGGCCAGGGGTCTGATACCCGCCACCGTCACAAGCTGTGGTTCCTCCCTTTTGTCAGTAGGTGGCACTGTAACCTTTGACATTAGTATGATGAGCTACAGTGAAGCTAGGTTATGAATATGCATACTTTTCTCAGCCAATCAGTAGAAGTTTCTCTGGCCACTGAGCATCCTGGGAAATATTATAAATATTTGGGGAAGCCAAGCGAACAGGGTCCTCCTACCCAGACTGCGGTCTGGGGTGGATGTGTGAAGAGTAGCTGCTGCTGGGTAGGCCTGAAGCCTGAGGCCTTGCCATGTGCTCGAGGCTCTGAAAGGAGAGCCTGCTCACTACCTGGAGGTATTAAGGAAAGAATGGAGACCTGAGATGAAATATCAGAAGGTACTCTTGCATAGACCGGGGAACCATGGAGAGCCTTGGAAAGTGTCAAGATAGAATCATCCATAGAATTCCTTCACCTTCTTGTGAGTTGTTTTTCAGTTGCTATAGGAGACATCTGTTGCACAAAAGTACAGTTTGCTGGTTACAGCATAAAGGCAGTTTTCTGTACTGCTGTCTACCCTTTTCCACTTTTTGTCTAAGGAGTCTGCTAGTCTGCTGCTGATTTATTTTACTTAGGGTGTCCTGTGCCCCACCACTCTTTCACACATTTTTTCCTGTTGTGAGCAATAAACTCCTTTTTGTTCAAGCACAAAAGAGACTGGCGCCTATCTTTTCTACCTTGTACACCACCCACCATGCCTAGCAACCTGCACCCGGTGATTAAATGTTAGCCCTCCCTGTCTCTGGGGGTTTCCACCACGCCTCTGGAGTTCAGGGGGCACTACATGAGTCTTGTTCCTTCTGTTTTTCATCTGGTGGTGTTCGGGTCCTAAATGCTGCAGAGAGCAGCATCGCATTATGAAATGAGCACTGTTCTATGTAGAATTCTCTGGTGAGTTTAGGGTGGCTTGACGTTGACCCCCAGGCAGCATGTTGTTAACACCTTGGGCCTATAATGCCATGGGTAGAAAGACACTGAGCAGTGTTCAACCTGGAAAAGTCCCTGGATTTCAGAGCAGTAAATCTGTGGATGACAGCACCAGAAGGAAGGTGGGCATTTTTAAAAAATTAAGTTGAATTTGGGCTTTAATTAGATTTAATCAGCGTTATACCTGCATTAATTAGCCATATAACCTGAGCAATCTATATCTGTCTGTAAAAAAAAAAAAAGATAAGTTGGCAACACTGCCAAAACCAGAAATCCATCGAATCAGCTAGAAAAAATAAAACATAAGCCTTTATATAAAGCATGTCAGTTGGCCTGGCTGTGCAGACATGACAAGCAGTATTGAAGAAAAACTGACAAAAACTTAAACATCTCAGAATGTAGTCAAAGAAAAAGAATATTCATGTAAGCATAAAATTGCACATACTAAAACTGTTTATTTTTTTCACGAAGTACCTGGTAATCCTGCTAGCCCTCGGGCCTTCCTGGAGGAGGGTCACAATGCTGCAGGACCTGTAAAATCACTGCAATGTTGTCACCCCCAGCAGTCTCATAGGGCTGTGTCGCTACACATGCTGAGGGGGAAGGGAGAAGGGTCAACAGTGATGGCACTGATGATTGCTTTACCCCGCCAACCAATGCCCATCTTGATTCTTGGGAAAATGCATGGGGGGAGCTGAAGACCTCAGCACTTACTGTGCCACATAAAAGAGGAATTCTTTATGTTCATAAATAAAATTCTTGCTTTGCACAGAATAAGGTAAATTAGAAAAAAAATACTTTAAAAATCTTTTTAGCAGAGATTTGCTTTAGATTTAAGTACAGTAATAGTAACAGTTGTGCAAAGTACAATAATGCACATTATCTAATCCAGTTTTAGTTGCCTGCGGTCAGACTATTGTTTCTCATGGTTGCTAATGACATGTGCATTTTGGATATTGACCTTCCCGTTACTGACTTTTGCAGGTAGGGTCAGGATTTGCATTTAAAACCTATCCCTGGGAAAAACTGCCTTTACCTGTAAATCTACTGACTGTTGGAACAGTTTTCACTGATGGTAAAATCTGCTCACCAAATACATAGTCATAACTCATAACACCATTTGTCTGTATTACCGCACTTATTATGTAAACCAATCAATATGATTACCATCGCAAATTATATACACAAAAACAAGTACTTTATTTTCCATAAAGCAAATTTAAAAAAAAACTTTCAAAGAGCCTTGCACCCAATATAAAATAACCAAGTATCATATTCAATTTTTAAAATTCAAAGAATTCCTTGAGAATATAAAATGCATACATTGTTTTCCTTCCCAAGGTGGTACTAGAGCCCAAGAAGATAAAGATGTTAATCCGTTTGATGTTCACAATCAAATTTTCTCCTAATGTGGACTCTTGAATATTGGTAAAGGCACTTAAACAAGATATGGATCCATTCAATATTTTCAATCCTATTTAATTCTCATTGGCTTTGTTTCTAGCTGTAGGCAAACGCCTCACTAAAATAATTAATAATTCATCAAATGCTTGGCTTGAATCCCCCAGGTTTATGATAAGTTTTCATCAAAGGTTAATTCCACATTGGTGGAGCAGCTGGAGCACTTCTGGTCTCTTTTTGTCTAATCCTCTTGTCTTGTTGTTGGAGATTTCCCCACTACAGGACTGACGCATAATATTTGAAATATGGAGCATCAATTCACAGGTCCAGATGCCCACACCACAATTTTTAACCAGTGGTTCAGAAAATCAGGAACATAAAAGGTGAGCATATTTTACACATTTTTTTTAAAGGCTACTATATGTTCAAATGTATGTGGACACAGTCAAGGTCTTAACTAGCCCTCCTGTTGGCAGCCATCTTGGACATGTGCAGACTGCTACCTCTTATAAACTCTGGTTGCATCATCAATTACCTGCTGCCTGGGTGTCGCACAGTGATGATGCTGCACACCTGACTTTATCTATAACCTGATGGGTTGCAGTCCTTGCCCTTGCGTTTGTACTCCAAGGTGCATCTCTGCTATCAGTCTTCTTTTCTTACTGTTCCTCCATGTATCACCTGGCTTGGCTGACAACTCTCCTGACTCTCGACCACGCATCGGCAGACGACCTGACGTCGGTAGACTACACACTTCTGGAATCGACCCCGGCTTGGATAACTACCCGCTTCTGGACTTGACTCCAGCTTGGATGACTACCCGCTTCAGGACTTGACCCTGGCTTGTTCCTGCTCTTCTCACTTCCTCACTCTTGCTTCCTTGTGGGTTCTACTCGAAGAAGCTGTCTCCAGCTGAATGCAATTACGAGATTGGAGACAGAGAGCTTTTGGCCATTATCCTGGCTCTCAAAGAGTGGAGACACTTGATCGAAGGTTCTGTGGTTCCAGTTCTCATTCTTGCCGATCAAAAGAATCTGAGATATCTCTCGGAGGCCAAGAGGCTCACACCCCATCAGGCCAGATGTGCCTTATTCTTGTCTCGTTTTAACTATGTGGTTTCCTATTTGCCCGGCTCCAAGAATGTTAAGGCTGATGCCTTGTCTCGCCAGTATTCTGAGTTGTCCAGGGAGGACTCCGTGCCGACACCGGTCATTCCTTTGGCCGTATAAACTTCTACACAAGTTAATTTGAACATACTCTTTTCTGCCCAGCAACAGCTTACACATCATTGCCGGATTGGCCAAACCAATTAATCTAACATTCCAGGACCGGGTTGCCTGGTAACCGCACTATACTTAAGTAGACGGAGGGGACGAGGTCGACGCATCTCCAGATGACGTCAGTGTGCCGAAACGCGTCAAGAGCGTGACCACGTCATTTCCGTCTATCGATCCCGAGGCTCGGAACGCACATCCGGCGGTTGGGACGCACGCCACTTCCAGGTGCGCACCGCGAGAGAGGAGGTTGTGGCTCCTATGCCAGACGGATGCATTTTAGGTTCTATGACTATGTGAGTACATGTCTTTTTGATTGAAATAAAGCAAATTTTAAACGATAATACACTATCGGAGGCTCCTTTCCCTTCTCTTCTTCATACCCGGGTACTGTACTGGAATCTTTCTGTATCTATTGAGCGGACATCATATTATTCATAACGGAGTGAGATCGAGTACTAGGGACGTCCAGGTTGCCAGTGTATGGGAGCGATCCCTAAATATCGACCCGCTGGTTACCCCTGTAGGGGTAAAGGAATCTGGTAAGCGCAGGACCCCAGGCTTAGGGGAGCACCTTACCTTCTGCCCACTCACCACACTCCGGGCCTAGAGAAAAGAGCACTTAAACAACCATAAACGGACTATATATATATATATAGGACTTTTTCGGATCTTTTAACCCACTGTGAATGCACATGTTCTGGGATTGATTTGTATGATCTCCTACAGAGACACCCCATTTCTTGCTGCCGGTTTTGCACAGTTATAATATAATAATTTTTCCACCTTGCACTATTGCACTTATTTACTGGCAGCTATATATATATATTTTTTCACTTATATTTATTATTGTTATATTTATTGCTTGTGAATTTATGGTTGCTATTATATAAGAGATATTTATTTATTTATTCATTCATCACTCCACTTCCAATATTCACTATTGCACTCCTGCACTTTATATTTATTAATTGCACGTATTGTATTTATTTGTTGTATTCCATTGCAATAGTTCCTTACTATATAATTTTTTTTGTGTACATTATCTTGTTTTGGCACATAGACCACCACTCGTGACCCTTGATTTTACTTAGCGTAGGGGTCCTTATGTTATGTTCTTATAAGGATACACATAGGTCTTAATGTAGCTTTTATTACACAAATTTTTATTACAGTTCTATTTTGCACATATTTCATATAAAATTCAACTTAGAAGTGACGCAACCACAAATTGATTTCCCGAATACCCCACTAGGCAGCGCCAATCACTTCTTCTATTTTCCCCTTATATATTCAATGCTCCCCTTCTAGGGCTGCATTTTCTGAAGTGGGCAGCAGCCGAGCGTGGTGTTACTTTCCATATATACCCCTTATCCTAAGCGCGGAAATTCACAAACTCTTTCATGAGGAATATGAGGTTAGCAGCATCTTGGATTCTTGTCTGTTCTGAAGTCAGTTTCAATACCTGGTGCACTGGAAGGGCTATGGTCCTGAGGAGTGCTCCTGGGTTCCCTCCACTGATGTTAATGCTCCCGCCCTTCTCTCCGCGCTTTCCATGCTCGCTTCCCTCAGAAACTGTTTTTTGCTCCACGGAGGAAGGGTCATTGAGGGGAGGGTACTGTTAAGGTCTTACCTTGCCCTCCTGTTGGCAGCCATCTTGGACATGTGCAGACTACTGCCTCTTATAAACCCTGATTGCATCATCACTTGCCTGCTGCCTGGGTGTCGCACAGTGATGATGCTGCACACCTGATTATATCTTGACCTGATTGGTTGCAGTCCTTGCCCTTTCGGTTGTGCTCCAAGGTGCATCTCTGCTATCAGTCTTCTGTTCTCAGTGTTCCTCCATGTATAACCTGGCTTGGCTGATGACTCTCCTGGCTCTCAATCCTGCATTGGCAGACGACCCCACATCGGCAGACGACCCAGCATTGGTAGACTTCCTGCTTCTGAGCTCGACCCCGGCTTGGATGTCTAGCCGTTTCTCAACCTGACCCCGGCTTGGCTGACTACTCGCTTCAGGACTTGACCCTGGCTTGTTCCTGCTCTCACTTCTTCACTCTTGCTGCATGTTGATTGTTGTTTGCTCTAATAAACTGCTTTATTTTACCTGCATCCGGATGTGGTCTGGTTTCCTGGCACCCTGACAGACACTCATCCAAATGATTTAGTTCAAGCGTTTTGTGAAGGGCACTGTTATTTCCACAACAAAGAAATACATTTTAGTCAATTGTGCTTTTCCAACCTTGTGGAAAAGGTTTGTTTCATGACGGAAGTCGGAGCCCCACCGAGAGTCCTCCACCGCTGCAGTACCACCAGACAGGCTGCCAAACAACAGCCTCCACGTGCTACCGGCACCCCGTAACCCTCCTTTACCACAGCGGTATCCAGGAGAAGAAGATGGATGATCCTGTTTACCTACCGCACTGGCCCATACTTACCTCAGAGTAAGTCACCACATGTTTTTTGTATTAATGAACCTTATGCCTCACTAAGCTGGCGCTGCTTTCTTTCTGATTGTACTCCTCAGAGCCTCTCCTTGCACTAAGCCTGCACTGCTTTCTTTCTGCTTATACTCCTCAGAGCCTCTCCTTGCTCCAGCTGGCAGCTGCTGTACATGCCCCCCCCCTTTCCACCTCATCTTTCAACATATTTTTCTACCTATTTTTACCTTTTTTCCCTTATGGTGCGCCACCCACCAACATCAGAGAGCGCCATGTAATCATTGACTTTATGTTTATACATGTACAAAATCAGTACCTGACTTCACAAATGTTCGTTGGCTGAATGGGTACAATTTCCCAAACACACTCAAAAATCTTTTGCATAGCCTTGCTAGAAGAGCATAGCCTCACAGAAAGGGGAGGGAGACTTCATATTAATGATCATGGATTTAGAATAGGATTTCCAACAAGCTCACATAAATGTGATGGTCATGTGTTGGCCAGCATTTGGCTATGTAACGTGTATACCTTCCACCACCACCACCCATCATAACCTCCCACCGCTTTCTATTTGGTAGTTTGAAGTAGAATTTCTTCTTGGGCTCAATGGAGTTTGTGGATTCTAGCATGGCTTTGACACTGAATTGTGAGCTGAATTGTGAAGAGACATATGTGAATGGTTTGGTATCCTCTTTATACCTCAGATGTTAGTAAGCGATCTTATATTATACTTATACAATAGAATATCACTTCTCTATCATTACTACAATATTTGCAACCAAGGTTATTTTTAATACTAAGCAGGAAGAAAATAATTTAGCAGCACATGCACATGCATTGGCATCAGTTCACCATAATTTAGGTAGCCTAGACCCTAACAGTATACCAGATATCTTCTAAAAAGAAATGTTTGTGTGCTTCAGAGTGATATGTCACTTTATGTTCTATAGGTTGATGTTTATCATATTTTCTCATCGATCTAGACTGGAAAGCTAACAAAATCCCTGTGAAAGGAAAATCTTTTTTCAGGTGTCACCTTGCTGGTGGCAAATAAGATAAGCAGTGGCAAAGCTACAAATTGAATGATTTCTCCAAGTGTAGTGTGTATTGCATCACTTATCTATTTAAATGGTAAATTATATCTGTACGATCAGGCAATTTTTAAAGAGATTATAATCCCAGAAATCTATTTCCTCTACCTTGAAACCCCATACTGCTACTTATCACTTAAAATCAAACCTATGTATTTGTAAGGCCTTATCTGCTACCTAGAATATTCTCCCACTGGATCTCACTGGTCTGTAGCTGGTTCTGCCTGCAGCAAAGGGTGGGTTGCATGTGATGCATGGGGTACTGATTCACCATTAAGGCATACACCTGTAGTGCTACCCCCCAAAGGAACCGCTGGAAATTGCCAAGGTTCTTTCCCCAGTTATTTCCCTGCAGCAAGGCACATGTTCACAGTCCCTCTTTTCCTCAAAAAATCTATGGGTGTTCTATTTGCTGATTTTTACTTTTGGAGTAATTGGGACAGGGTTGAGGAAATTGAGTGGGATACTCCAAAAAGAGAACTATGTACAGACTGAGGACAGTAAACAGTGGAGAAAACCTAGAGCATTTGGCACCCGGGGCGGATCCTATATCTGGCACCCCCCCCCCCCTTAAAATGTAAAAACACCCACAAAAATGTGTAATGTTTTCAAGAGTATTTATTGCACATATTTCATAGCCCCCCATCACAGTGCCCCTTGCAGTCTGTCCCCCCCCCCTCCCTGCAGACATGATACAAGAAATGGTCAGACTGCAGACATGATACCAGAGATTGTCAGAGACTGAGGATGTGATACAAGAGATGGTCAGAGACTGCAGACATGATACAAGAGATGGTCAGAGACTGCAGACCTGATACAGGAGATGGTCAGAGACTGCAGACATAATACAACAGTTGGTCAGACTGCAGACATGATAGAAGATAGAAGAGCACTAGGGGGGGGGGGGGTGGGCCGGAGAGCACAGAGGAAGCAGAGAGCACTGGAGAGAATTAAGGGGGGGGGGTTGGAAAGCATTGCAGGGGGGTTGTAAAGTGTGAGGGGTGGAGAGCATGGGGGGGGGGTAGAGGGGGGGTGCTGGAGAGCACGGGGGGGGACTGGAGAAGTGGAGAGCACTGGGGGGGAACTGGAGATCACTGAGGGGGGGAGCCAGGGTGCACAGGGGGGTGGAGAGCACTGGGAGGGGGGACTGGAGATCACTGAGGGGGGGCAGGGTGCACAGGGGAGTGGAGAGCACTGGGGGGGACTGGAGATCACTTAGGGGGAGCCATGGTGCACAGGGGGGTGGAGAGCACTGGGGGGGCTGTAGATCACTGAGGGGGGGAGACAGGGTGCACAAGGGGGTGGAGAGCACTGGGGGGGGACTGGAGATCACTGAGGGGGGGCACTGGGGGGGGGAACTGTAGATTACTGAGGGGGGGGAGCCAGGGTACACAGGGGGGTGGAGAGCACTATGGGAGAACTGGAGATCACTGAGGGTGGGAGCCAGGGTGTACAGGGGGGTGGAGAGCACTGGGGGGGACTGGCGATCACTGAGGGGGGGAGCCAAGGTGCACAGGGGGGCGGAGAGCACTGGGGGGGCTGGAGATCACTAAGTGAGGGGGAGCCAGGGTGCACAGGGGGGTGGAGAGCACTGGTGGGGGCCTGGAGATCACTGAGGGGGAGCAAGGATGCACAGGGGGGTGGAGAGTACTGGGGGGGAACTGGAGATCACTGATGGGGGGGCAGGGTGCACAGGAGGGTGGAGAGCACTGGGGGGAACTGGAGATCAGTGATGGGGGGGGAAGCCAAGGTGCACAGGGGGGAGGAGAGCACTGGGGGGGACTGGAGATCACTGAGTGGGGGGGAGCCAGGGAGCACAGGGGGGTGGAGAGCACTGGTGGGGGCCTGGAGATCACTGAGGGGGGGAGCAAGGATGCACAGGGGGGTGGAGAGTACTGGGAGGGAACTGGAGATCACTGATGGGGGGCAGGGTGCACAGGAGGGTGGAGAGCACTGGGGGGAACTGGAGATCACTGAGGGGGGGCAGGGTGCACAGGGGGTGGAAAGCACTGGGGGAGCCAGGGAGCATTGGGGGGAGCTGCAAAGCACTGTGGGGAGCTGAAGAAAACTGGGAGGAGGGGGGCTAAAGAGCAATGGGGGTATCACGTACCTGGTGCTAGAGGCCAATGGAGAGAGAGGGCTTCCCTTGCGGCTAAGTTCCAGACCCCCCTGAGGATGAGAACAGGAGAGGTCAGGCCCAAAGTAGCACGGGTCGCCTGCTGGATTGTGTGCAGGAGGATCCAGAGTACAGCTGGAGTGCTGGAGTGGAATCAGCAGACAGGTGGCGCCCGTGAGGTGTTTGCAGGACTTGGATAATGCTGAGACTGGAACGTGGTCGGGTGGATAGCCAAGATCAGGAGCCAGGTGGATATCAGAGCAAGCGTGGTCAGGTGGATAGCCGAGATCAGGAGCCAGGTGGATATCAGAGCAAGCGTGGTCAGGTGGATAGCCGAGGTCAAACACAGGAAGCAATCAGGAGACAGGTCAAGGACAAGCCGGGTTGGTAACAGGAGACAGGAACTGGAATATCACAGGGATAACACACTGGAGGAGCTGAAGATCAACCAGCAACTAAAATCACTGGCAGGTTTCCTTAAATAGGCCCAGGTAAATTGCTGGTAGTGCTGCTGGGTCCTAAATTCCTTCTCCTGCCAAAGTGCTGATAGCGCTGCTGGGTCCTAGAGCCCTTCTCCTGGTGTTTGTGCCCTGACAGTGCCCCCCCCTGACGGGCAGCCTCCGGATGCCTATTTGAGAAATTTTCTCTGGGTATTTGTCCTTAAACTCTTGGAGGAGTCTGGGGGCATGTACATTGGCTTCGGGTTCCCATGAGCTTTCTTCGGGTGGATACCCTTTCCATTTAATCAAGAATTGGGTTTGTCTCCCTCTCTTCCTGCAGTCCAGGATTGCTTCCACCTCGAATTCTGTGTCCTCACCAATCGTCACTGGCGGTGGAGGTGGCTCCACTCTCCCTGGAAATGGATCTGGAACAGTTGGTTTAAGCAAGGAGGTGTGAAAAACCGGATGGATCCTATATGAGTCAGGCAAAGATAGTTCGTAAGCCACTGGGTTAATTTCCCGTTTGATCTGAAAAGGCCCAATATACCTTGGCCCTAGCTTCCGTGAAGGGCAGGCCAATTTCAGGTTGGCAGTAGACAGCCACACTTTGTCCCCAACCTTGAAGGAAGGATTTCCCCTCCGTTTCCGATCAAAGTGTTTTTTGTAATCCACTTGGGCTTTCTGTATGGACTCCCGGAGGACCTGATAATTGTTTTGAATGAAAACAAGTCTGTCCTGCAAGGTAGGTACAGAAGTTTCAGGCATAATTTCAGGCAGGGCAGCAGGGTGGAATCCATAATTAGCCCAGAATGGGGACTGATTTGTAGCTGAATGGACAGAGTTATTATAGGCAAATTCCGCCAGCGGAAGCAGGGATGCCCAGTCATCTTGGGAAAAAGCTGAAAAGCATCGGAGGTATTGCTCGAGGGTTTGGTTAGTACGCTCCGTTTGCCCATTACTTTGGGGATGGTAGGCAGAAGATAAGCAGAGTTCCACTTCCAAGGCTTTACAAAGGGCTCTCCAAAACCTAGAGGTGAATTGCACCCCCCGATCCGAAACAATGTTCTTTGGTAGTCCATGAAGTCTTATGATCTCCTTGATAAACATGTGAGCGGTTTCCGCTGCAGAGGGAGTACCAATCATTGGTATGAAGTGGGCCATTTTTGATAATCGGTCTACCACAACAAGGATGGTCGTGAATCTTTCAGAGGGAGGAAGATCAACAATAAAATCCATAGAAATCATTTCCCAGGGGCGATTAGGGATAGGCAAGGGTCTTAATAACCCCCAGGCTTTGACTTTGTCACTTTTGCTACGTAGACATATGGTGCATGACTTGACGTAGGATCTACAGTCCCGACTGAGGTTAGGCCACCAAAAGGACCGCTGAATGAGCTCGTTAGTTTTACGGGCCCCAAAGTGCCCTGCAAGTCGGTGGTCGTGGAATGCCCTGAGAACCAGAGACCTAGCTTCTTGAGGTACAAAGATTTTGTCCTGGTGCCAAAGTAATCCACCCTGCCTCCTTAACGAGTCATGTTCGGATTCGGGGCACGATACAGAAGCTTGTTCAATGGATGCCTTTAGGTTAGGTTGAATCAGCAAAAAATTTTGGGCAGATAAGATAGTGCTTGGAGGAGCACATTCAGCAGATTCGGGGAACATCCTGGACAGGGCATCGGCTTTCCCATTTTTGGAACCTGGGCGGTATGTCAAGTGGAAATTAAATCTCGAAAAGAATAAGGCCCACCTGGCTTGTCGAGGTCTTAGGCGTTTTGCAGATCTTAAATATTCCAAATTTTTGTGATCTGTGAAGATCATAATTGGATGGTTAGCGCCCTCCAGGAGGTACCTCCATTCTTCGAGAGCGACTTTAATTGCCAGGAGTTCTCTGTCACCCACGTCATAGTTTCTTTCGGCCTGATTCAGCTTTCTGGAGCAATAGGCTACTGGGTGGAGCAGGGCCTTTGGGCCCTGACGCTGCGAGAGCACGGCTCCCGTAGCTACTTCGGATGCGTCCACCTCAAGGACAAAGGGAAGAGCTGGGTCAGGGTGTTGCAACACTGGAGCAGAGGTGAAGAGAGCCTTCAGTTTTTCGAAAGCCGCTTGAGAATCTTGGTTCCAGGAGAAGCGTGAGTGCAGGCGAGTGAGCTGGGTGATCGGGGCAATAATAGTTGAGAAATTCCGAATAAATTTCCTATAAAAATTAGCGAAGCCCACAAACCTCTGGACCCCTTTCTTGTCAGAAGGTGCAGGCCACTCCAAGATTGCTGATACCTTCTGAGGATCCATGGAAATCCCTTTTGTGGAGATTATGAGTCCTAAGAACTGGATAGATTGTTTCTCGAACTCACACTTTTCTGCTTTAGCATATAAGCCATAGGTTCTTAAGGTCTTTAACACTTTTCTGACGTGCTCTCGATGGAGTTCAAGCGAGGCTGAGAAAATTAGTATGTCGTCCAGATAGACGATTAAGAACAGGTCAAGGTATTCTCTGAAAATATCATTCACAAAATGTTGGAATGTGGCGGGGGCATTACATAGCCCGAAGGGCATCACAAGGTACTCAAAGTGACCAAAGCGTGTTCGGAAGGCGGTCTTCCACTCATCACCTTCCCTAATACGAACCAGGTTATAGGCCCCCCGCAAGTCCAACTTCGTGAAAACCTGGGCTGTTCGGAATCTTTGGAATAACTCCGGGACGAGAGGGAGTGGGTATCTGTTCTTGATAGTAATTTTATTAAGGTCCCTATAGTCAATGCATGGTCTGAGAGAACGATCCTTCTTCTCGACGAAGAAAATGCCAGCTCCAGCAGGTGACGATGAAGGGCGGATGAATCCTTTGGCAAGGTTTTCATCTATATATTGTCGGAGGGCCTCCAGCTCCACTTCGGATAACGGAAAGATGCGCCCAAAGGGGACTTCTGCTCCAGGTAGCAACTCAATTGGGCAGTCGTAGGACCGATGTGGGGGCAAGGCATCGGCACCTTTTTTGTCAAACACATCAAGGAAGTCAAGGTAGGCTGAAGGAACAGCATGACAGGGATCCGGTGTAGGTTGAACGGAGAGACACACTGAAGAGTTGACAGGCGTGGGGACGCCACAGTGTTGCTGACAATAGGAAGATGAGAAGATGATTTCTCCCTTGGGCCAGTCAATTTGCGGGTTGTGGGCCCGTAGCCAGGGTATCCCTAGGATGGCTGGGAAAATAGGAGACCTGATGACATCAAAGCGGAGGAATTCCCGATGGCCTGCTTCTGTTGTGGCAAGGACAGGGATAGTCTCCTGAGTGACTGGTCCAGAGCTAGGAGCAGTGCCATCTGCTAAATGTACATCAAGTCTTTGTTCCTTCAGTTTCAGGGGTATGCGCAAGTTCTTGGCTAGGTTGATATCCAGGAAGCAACTACAGGCTCCAGAGTCAATGATCGCCTGCAGCTTTACTTCCTTTCCATCCACCTGCAGAGAGATGGGGAGAATTAAATGAGTGGATATAGTCCCAGACAACTGAAGGTAAGAGGGGCGTGGAAGGCTGGACTTCCTTGGGCGAACAGGACAACTGCGAAGGAAGTGGCCCGAAGTCCCACAGTAGAGACACAAGTTATCCTGTCTTCTGCGTGCTCTCTCTTCAGGGGTTAAAGCAGGGCGGAGTAGGCCAGTTCGCATGGGTTCCCCATCGGACATATTCATGGACTGGGGAATAGAGGCTGGGAGTGTTGGTCCTGGGACCTTTGGCATTATCCATGTGGGTCGAAGGGTCTGAGTGCGTTCGGACCTTCGCTCCCGCAGCCGTCGGTCTAGTTGGATAGAGACTTGGATGAGACTTTCTAGTGAGGCGGGAGCCTCAATCCTAGCCAACTCGTCCTTGAGAGACTCAGATAAGCCTTGCCGGAACTGGTATTTTAGGGCGGCATCATTCCACCCAGTATCAGCTGACCACTTGCGAAATTTCACAATGTAATCCTCCACAGGTCGTCTGCCTTGTACAAGAGCATGAAGGGCCGACTCTGCGGTGGCCGTCCGTTGTGGATCATCATATAAGGTAGCCATAGCTTCAAAGAAGGTGAAAACTGAATCCAGGACTGAGTTCTTTTGCTCAATGAGATTATGAGCCCAGGACTGTGGCTCATCAGATAAGAGTGAAATGATGAAACCCACCTTGACAGTCTCAAGAGAAAAAGTCCTTGGTTGCAGGGCAAAGTAAAGGTCACAAGCATTTTTGAAAGCTCTAAATTTCCGTCGGTCACCTGAAAAGCGATCGGGAGTGGGAACTCTGGGCTCCGGAGGGGGTAAACCCATAGCAGGTGTGGCTGTAGCAGAACAACTGAGAGGGTGAAGGCGTCCTTCCAGCTGAAAGTAGCCATCTTGTAAGCTCTGGACTGTTTGTGTAAGAACTGTAATCTGCTGACATAGGGCCTCTAATGCGGAAGCACCTCTCTCGGCCTCAGACATCTTGGCTGGTTGATACTATCACGTACCTGGTGCTAGAGGCCAATGGAGAGAGAGGGCTTCCCTTGCGGCTAAGTTCCAGACCCCCCTGAGGATGAGAACAGGAGAGGTCAGGCCCAAAGTAGCACGGGTCGCCTGCTGGATTGTGTGCAGGAGGATCCAGAGTACAGCTGGAGTGCTGGAGTGGAATCAGCAGACAGGTGGCGCCCGTGAGGTGTTTGCAGGACTTGGATAATGCTGAGACTGGAACGTGGTCGGGTGGATAGCCAAGATCAGGAGCCAGGTGGATATCAGAGCAAGCGTGGTCAGGTGGATAGCCGAGATCAGGAGCCAGGTGGATATCAGAGCAAGCGTGGTCAGGTGGATAGCCGAGGTCAAACACAGGAAGCAATCAGGAGACAGGTCAAGGACAAGCCGGGTTGGTAACAGGAGACAGGAACTGGAATATCACAGGGATAACACACTGGAGGAGCTGAAGATCAACCAGCAACTAAAATCACTGGCAGGTTTCCTTAAATAGGCCCAGGTAAATTGCTGGTAGTGCTGCTGGGTCCTAAATTCCTTCTCCTGCCAAAGTGCTGATAGCGCTGCTGGGTCCTAGAGCCCTTCTCCTGGTGTTTGTGCCCTGACAGGGGGGAGGCTGGAGAGGGGGGGGGGTTTGAAGAGCACTGGGGTGGGGGGGGCAGTGGCGTAGCGTGGGTTGTCAGCACCCGGGGCAAGGCAAGTAATTTGCGCCCCCTAACCCGCGGAATTTAAGCACTCGAGTCTCTTTCACTAGATTCGTTAACCTTACCTTACCCCCTAAGCACATGTATTGTTTGTTATGAAAATACTGATGTAATTAAAGTAAAATGCATCTAAATACAAGTTTGAATGACCAGCGTGCCCCCTTTCAATGCAGAGAGACCAGCGTGTCCCCTTTCAATGCAGAATGACCAGCGTGCCCCCTTTCAATGCAGAGAGACCAGCGTGCCCCCTTTCAGTGCAGAGAGACCAGCATGCCCCCTTTCAATGCAGAATGACCAGCGTGCCCCCTTTCAATGCAGAGAGACCAGCTTGCCCCCATTCAATGCAGAGAGACCAGCGCGCCCCCTTTCAATGCAGAATGACCAGCATGCCCCCTTTCAATGCAGAATGACCAGTGTGCCCCCTTTCAATGCAGAGAGACCAGCGTGCCCCCTTTCAATGCAGAGAGACCAGCGTGCCCCCATTCAATGCAGAATGACCAGCGTGCCCCCATTCAATGCAGAGAGAACAGCGTGCCCCCTTTCAATGCAGAATGACCAGCGTACCTACATTCAATGCAGAGAGACCAGCGTGCCCCCTTTCAATGCACAATGACCAGCGTGCTGTAACGCTCCGGCGTTTGTTTAGTGAACTGGATTTGCAGCTGCAGAATTTCCACTCAGTAGTCGTGTAGAGATGTGTTGAATCACCATATCCAACTCTCCAGACTCATCATTGTGGCTCAGCCTGCCTCAGCATGCAAATATACAGGCACTCAGATAAGATGTTCCTGGAGTGATAGGTTGTATACGATAGTATAGAGGTGATGTGCTGAAAGGACAGGCGTGAGTAGTGATAGCAATGATAGGCACTCAATAGTAAAGTTCAGGAATGTTAGCAGATGGTGATAGATAGTATGCAGATAGGTTAGCAATCATGTACAAATAACAGGTGGTAGGGGACAGCAGATGAAGTGTACAGGAATTGCTAACTCAGTGCAAGGATATAGATGGTAGTAGACTCAAGAGCTAGCAATCTATGTAACAGTGCAGATGATAGAAATAGTAATGCATAGATAGCAACAGTCTTTAGTATGCAAGAGTAGATAGTGTAAGTTGATAGGAAGGAATCCCCTGTGGGGTACTTATCACTAGTTGGTTTAGAGAGATGAGGGGTCCGGTAATGAGGTAAGGATCAGGTAGCGAGATATAGGAAATAGCTGGAGGCTTCGGCAGCATCAGACAAGGCTGTATAACAAGCGGTTTGCATGATCACCTTGTGAGTGAAAGCCGGCGATTGAAATAGCCGCTCAGAGCGGCGCCTAGTGATGACGTCATGAGAATTAAAGGGACAGGTAGCTATATGCGTTCCCCCTACCTAAATGGTGGAACGCAATGCGGAAGAAATGGGCTGGAAGGGTACCGAAGGTACCAGAATCTTACAGTACCCCCCCCTTAAGGCCGGCTCCGGAAGGCCTATAGCACTGGTCTCTCCGGGTATTTGGAGTGAAACCTTCGTATAAGCCTGGGAGCGTGAACGTCAGAAGTATCCAACCAGGTGTCGTCTTGGGGTCCATAGTTTTTCCATCTTATGAGATATTGGAGTTTCCCTCTGTGGATACGAGAATCCAAAATCTCCTTAATCTCAAATTCTTCTCCGCCCTCAACTTGTACTGGAGGTGGAGGCGAGATGGTAGGTCTTATTCCTTGGTTGGGAACATGTGGTTTCAGAAGCTACACGTGAAAGATGGGGTGTATTTTAAGATCTGCCGGTAAGGTGAGTTGAACTGCAGCTCTCCCAATGAGCTTCTCAATTGGGAAAGGTCCTAGAAACAAAGGCCCAAGCTTTTTACTGGGGATCTTTAACCTTAAGTTTTTCGTAGATAGCCAAACGAGATCCCCAATAGCATATTGAGGAGAAGGTCTTCTACGGAGGTCGTAGTACCTTTTTTGTTGGCTATGAGCATGTGAGATGGTGGTGTTAAGTAAACCCAGAGAGTCTTTTATTTGGGTAAGATAGTCAGAGGCTACTGGGTTACTTGATGGTAGGATGCGTGGTGGAAGAAGTGTGGGATGAAACCCATAGTTTAGGTAGAATGGACTTTGCTTAGTAGTACTGTGGGTTGCGTTATTGTAAGCAAATTCTGCCAAAGGGAGGAGGTCCACCCAATCATCCTGTAGGTATGAGGTGTAGCAACGCAAATATTGTTCAATGCACTGGTTGACTCTTTCAGTTTGTCCATTGGTCTGAGGGTGGTAGGGAAGTAAGTAAGCTCAATTCGTAGTATATGACATAGAGCTTGCCAAAACTTGGAGATGAACTGTGAACCTCGGTCAGATAAAAGAGTCTTTGGAATTCCATGTAGCTTGAACACATGTTTCACTAGTAATTCCGCTGTTTCCTTAGATGAAGGCAGTCTGCGAATAGAAGTGAAATGTGCCATCTTTGTCAGATGGTCCACTGACACTAGAATGGTAGTAAATCCTTTGGAAGGTGGTAATTCTACTATAAAGTCTAAGGACACAACTTCCCATGGAACTTTGGGTATTGGTAGACTGCAGAGTAGACCAGATGGTTTTGTAGTGTCAATTTTGGACCTTGCACAGATGTCATATGAGGAAACAAATTTTTGTACAGACGTCTTCATATCAGGCCACCAAAATTGCCTGGTGAGCAAATCGAATATCTTAGTCATACCCATATGTCCTGCCATAGGTACGTCATGTGATAATTCCAAGATCTTGGTACGCATACCAGGAGGTATGTAGAGTTTGTCGTTGAAGTAGAGGAAGCCTTCTGCATCAGCACTTAGTTGTGGTGGTGGTAATTCCAGTCCTATACTGTGCAGAATCTCTTCCTTCAAGGAACGAACAACACCAATGATACGGTCATGGGGTATTATAGGAAGTGAAGGGATTTCGGCGCAGTTATCTTCGGTTAGCCGTGATAGCGCATCCGCTTTTTTGTTTTTGTCTGCAGGCGTGTAGGTCACTAGGAAGTTGAATCTTAGGAAGAATAATGACCAACGTACCTGCCGGTGGGAAAGAGTCTTGTTGGTCTGAAGGTATTGGAGATTCTTATGATCTGTATATATGAGTATTGGCAATCGCGTACCTTCAAGTAAATGTCGCCAATTTTCTAGTGCCAATTTTATGGCAAGCAACTCTTTTTCACCCACTGGGTAATTCACCTCTGGGCTACTTAGTGATTTAGAGAAAAAAGCAACTGGGTGGAGTGGTGAAGTATTCGTTGGGAAAGAACTGCTCCTACAGCCATATTTGACGCATCTACCTCCAGGATGTATTGGAGGGATGGGTCTGGATGGCGTAGTATGGGAGCAGAAGTGAAGCTTGATTTTAACAAGCGGAAAGCTTTATTTGCTTCTTCAGACCATTTGAATGGTTTCTTTACACTTGTAAGTTGTGTGAGTGGTCTCACAATAGAAGAGAAGTTCTTGATGAACTTCCTATAGAAGTTTGAAAATCCAAGGAATCGTTGTAATGCCTTACGAGTTGTTGGTACAGGCCAATCCAGTATACACGATATCTTGCTCATATCCATCTTGATACCGTTCTTAGATATGATGTATCCTAGGAATAGTACTTCTTCCTTAATGAAATAGGCATTTTTTCAATTTTACGTATAAATTGTGTGCGAGTAATCTGGATAGCACAAGTCTTACATGTCTTACATGTTCGGACAAGGACTGAGAATAAATGAGTATATCATCCAGATATACCACAACACAAACATCAAGTAAGTCTCTGAAGATGTCATTTATGAATCGCTGAAATGCTGCGGGAGCATTACACAACCCAAAAGGCATCACTAGATATTCGAATAATCCGTATCTGGTTCTGAATGCCGTCTTCCACTCATCCCCATTACGGATTCGGATGAGGTTGTATGCCCCTTTTAGGTCCAATTTTGAAAAGTAGGTAGCTCCGCGCACTTGTTCAATGAGTTCGGGAATGAGAGGTAAAGGATAGCGATCCTTTATCGTAATGGTATTTAATTGCCTATAGTCAATAATAGGCCTGAGACTTAAATCCTTATTGCGGACAAAGAAAAGTCCTGCAGCTGTGGAAGAAGTAGAGGCTCTAATAAACCCTTTCGCTAAATTCTCATCCAAGTATTCCTTGAGATGAGAAAGTTCATCCTGAGAAAGAGGATAAACATGACCGAAAGGTAGTTTACTATTAGGGAGTAGATCAATAGAACAATCGTAGTCCCTATGGGGAGGCAATACTTGAGCATTTTTCTCAAGGAAGACTTCTGATAGATCCTGATAACATGGTGGTGGTGAAATTTCATCTGACACCATGGACAGGATTTTTTTATATGATTGAAGGTTACACGTGGTCTCGCAGTAGTGAGAGGGGAAGGTTAAAGTCTGTGTTTTCCAATCAATGATTGGTTGATGTATGTGTAACCAGGGAAGTCCCAAAATAATGGGAAAATGGGGTGAAGGTAATACATCAAAAGTGGTGGTCTCAGCATGAGACTCGTTAGCAGTAGCAAGGAGTGCTTGTGTCTGATTGGTAATTGGACCAGAAGATAATGGAATACCGTTAATAAAACTAACAGAGACAGGTTTAGATTTTGAAATAATAGGTATTTTATTTAAAGCAACAAAACTAGTGTCAATGTAGTTCCCACAAGATCCTGTGTCGATCATAGCCTTGGTGGTGATCCTATTGTGGTCCCACTGTAAGGTCAAATGAATAAAAAGATAGGGATTAGAAAAAGAAGTCGTTAATCCCCCCAGCAAGACATGTGAACACTCACCCTCTTTTTTGCGGACAAGGGGACAGACGCTTATCAAATGATCCGGGGAGGCGCAGTACATGCAGAGATTTTCAGATCTTCTCCTGGCTCGTTCAGTAGACGATAATGGTGGGTGTATGGTTCCTACCTCCATAGGAGTAGGGTCAACGGGCGAAACCCGAGAAGGATTGGATAATGGTACTCCCATTTTCTCAGCCTTTCTTTCTCGCAGTCGCCTGTCAATATTGATGCTGAGTTGTATTAAGGCATCCAAAGTGCCAGGTAAATCCGCTCGGGCGAGCTCGTCTTTAACGGCTTCTGATAACCCGAGTCTGAACTGGGTTCGCAAAGATGCATCATTCCACCCTGAATCAAGGGTCCATCTTTTGAACTCTGCTACGAAGTCTTCAACAGGTCTCCTTCCTTGTTTTAAAGCCCTCAATTGGCTGTCAGCAGTACTCTGCCTATTTGGGTCTTCATATAGGCTAGCGAGTTCTGCTAAAAATAAAGGATAGGAGTTAAGAAGAGGGTCATTTTTCTCAAAGAGAGAGTCTGCCCAAGCCCGTGGATCACCCGACAAATATGAGATAGTGGTGCAGACTTTAATTTGGTCTGTAGTGTAAGTACGAGGTTTTAAATTAAAAAGCAATTGACATGCGTTTTTAAATTCACAAAATGTTTTCCGATCACCTGTAAACACTAGAGGAGGGTTTATTTTGGGCTCACGAGGTTGAGCAGCAGTGAGCTGTGAAACACGGGCTATCTGCTGTCTCAAAGTCTGATTTTCATTTTTCACTTCGGCAAGGGAAAGGATTAATGCATATACCTTTTGTGTTAGTTGTAACACATGAGTGGCTAATTCTGCTAAATCCATTTTTTTTTTTCGGTGTTCGTGCAATCTGTAATGCTCCGACGTTTGTTTAGTGAACTGGATTTGCAGCTGCAGAATTTCCACTCAGTAGTCGTGTAGAGATGTGTTGAATCACCATATCCAACTCTCCAGACTCATCATTGTGGCCCAGCCTGCCTCAGCATGCAAATATACAGGCACTCAGATAAGATGTTCCTGGAGTGATAGGTTGTATACGATAGTATAGAGGTGATGTGCTGAAAGGACAGGCGTGAGTAGTGTTATCACTAATAGTGATAGCAATGATAGGCACTCAATAGTAATGTTCAGGAGTGTTAGCAGATGGTGATAGATAGTATGCAGATAGGTTAGCAATCATGTACAAATAACAGGTGGTAGGGGACAGCAGATGAAGTGTACAGGAATTGCTAACTCAGTGCAAGGATATAGATGGTAGTAGACTCAAGAGCTAGCAATCTATGTAACAGTGCAGATGATAGAAATAGTAATGCATAGATAGCAACAGTCTTTAGTATGCAAGAGTAGATAGTGTAAGTTGATAGGAAGGAATCCCCTGTGGGGTACTTATCACTAGTTGGTTTAGAGAGATGAGGGGTCCGGTAATGAGGTAAGGATCAGGTAGCGAGATACAGGATCAGTAGCGAGATACAGAAAATAGCTGGAGGCTTCGGCAGTGTCAGACAAGGCTGTATAACAAGCGGCTTGCACGAACACCTTGTGAGTGAAAGCCGGCGATTGAAATAGCCGCTCAGAGCGGCGCCTAGTGATGACGTCATGAGAATTAAAGGGACAGGTAGCTATATGCGTTCCACCTACCTAAATGGTGGAACGCAATGCGGAAGAAATGGGCTGGAAGGGTACCGAAGGTACCAGAATCTTACACGTGCCCCCTTTCAATGCAGAGTGACCAGCGTGCCCCCTTTCAATGCAGAATGACCAGTGTGCCCCCTTTCAATGCAGAGTGACCAGGGTGCCCCCTTTCAATGCAGAGAGACCAGCGTGCCCCTTTTCAATGCAGAGTGACCAGCGTGCCCCCTTTCAATGCAGACAGACCAGCGTGCCCCCTTCAATGCAAAGAGACTTACCTGCAGTGGCGGCTTCTCCTCAGTTCCCCGCGTTTCCTCGAGTCCTCCCGCCTCCTCCTTTCGGCCAATCAGGAACGGGTCTAGGACCCGCTTCCTGATTGGCCAGGAGGAGGATCCATGTGACAATAGCGAATTTTCATTCGCTATTGTCACACAATGGGTGGGCTCAGGGCGCACTGCTCTGCACCCCGGGTCACCCTTTTTTGAAGCCTATTAGAGCCTCTGGCTCTAATCAGGTGATTAAAAAAAAAACACTCTGTGACAGCGCCAGGCTGCTGACTCACTCACTGCTAAACTGACTGAGCAGTGAGGAAAGGCGGCATAGGCAGGGCTTGGTTTGCAATGCCACCCCACCCTACACCAATGGACAGGTGAGGCACAGTCCAGCCCCTCCCTGCCCCGACCCGCCATTTTCAGCCATAGGGCGGCCGCACTGGACATCTCCCAGCCTAAAGATGGAGGCAGCCACAGACAGTGTGTGAACTGTGTATGTCATAGTCAGACAGACAGAGTGACACTGCGGATGCGCCCCCCCCAGATGTTGCGCCCGGTGCGGCCCGCCCCCCCTGCACCCCCCACGCTACGCCTCTGGGGGGGGGTGCTGGATAGCACTGTGGGGCCAGCAAAGGAATTTGTATACTAGGGGCGGTGGGACAGCTGCATAAAGAGGAATTGATCTTCTTTTCATATATCTCCTGCGTCTGTTGAATGCCTGCAGGAGGGAGAGGAGGAGAATCAGTCATTCAACGGACACAGGAGATATATGAATAGAAGATCAATTCCTCTTTATGCAGCTGTCCCGGCTGCTTCTCCTATCCAGCACACAGCACAGCACTTACCTTCTTTCTTCCCGCCTCCTGTGAGCAGCGCGCCACTGACTGAAGAGGCTGCTATTGCAGCTGCCTTCACAGGGAGATGTGTGCCGGCCCGACGGCGCCGGCGGGCACCCCTGAGCGGCCTGACACCCCCCCCCCCCCCCGTTCGTGGTCCACCCCCCCCTTGGTACGCCACTGCAGTAAACTCCTTTCTGAAAAGCTCAAACAGAAGTCCTTGCAATAGCAAATTGTGTGGCTTGTAGTAGAAAAAGTTAAAAGCAGGCTTCTTTCTTTAGAGCAACCAGAGCAGAGTCTCTTCACAAAGAACTAGATAGGCTAAGCTCTTCAAGACACCAGCCGATGTTCCCCTAGGTCAAACACACAGCTGACTCTCTAACACAGGAGGGGTGGCAGCAGCCCAAAAGTCTCTAAGATCTCTCACAGACAGAGGCGGACTGGGCCGGGAGGCAGGGAGGCGATTGCCCTCCAGGCCGCTCTGATGCTTCCTAAAAAGGCCACTCGCTCCGCACCGATTCCACCCCTGCAGACAGGCAGGACACCCGCCGGCCGCCGCTACATTGTGTTATACTTGCGGAGCATCACTGCTCTGCTGCAGCTCTGCAAGTATACTATAATGTAGCGGCGGCCGGCGGGTGTCATGCCTGTCTGCAGGGGTGGAATCGGTGCGGAGCGAGTGGCCTTTTTGACTGGTGAGTCCAGTCACTTCCCTGTCAGGCGGAGTGATCTCCACCCGACAGATGCTTTCTAGTCCCGGCCGAGTGTGATGTCATCCAGAGGCCAGGAGGCGGGAAGAAAGGACGGAGGAGAGTGCTTCTGCAAGGAACTGCGAGGAGCCAGCCCAGTGAAGCCCTGTGGAATAGTGAGTTTTCAGAGGCTGCTCAGGCTGATAATACACCTTACATAAGGCAATGTTATGTCAGTGTTGTAGATGTGTGAAATGGCTCAAGTGATTAACTCATTGAGGCGAGGAGTTCATTTACAATGCTGTTTGTAAAATGCAGCATGGAGGGGGTTAATGTACTGCCAATGGCCACTAATGCATTAGTGACCAGTGACAGTTAATTAACCCCTTTGTGCTGCATTAGTGACAGTGGCACCAGTGTCAGTGTTAATTAACCCCTGTATTGTGCAGCATGAAATGGTTAATAAACACTGACACTGGTACAACTAATGCAGCACAAAGGGGTTAATGACTGCCACTAGTCACTACTGCATCAGTGTCCAGTGGTGTATTTTATTTTTGTGCTACCCTAGGCAAGATTTAAATCGGGCACCCCCATCTAAATGTATCCCACCCCAGCCACAGTATACTGTTCTTGTCTCAGGGTCTGATGAGGAAGCCACAGCTGTTCACAATGAATGGCTGCGGCTTCCTTATCAGACCCTGGGACATGAGGGCAGAGGATGGGGGTCAGTGGGACATAGGACGGGGTCAGCAGGGCAGAGAATGTGGCTGCAATGGTAAGCACTGATCAGGAGCAATAAATAAGCTGGATTGATATGCAGCACTAGTAGGTGGCAATGATGGACACTGATAGGTGGCACTGATCAAGCTGCACTGATGAGGCTGAGCTTATATGCACTGGTGAGGCTGCATTGATGGGCAATGATCAGGCTGCACTGATGAGGCTGCACTGATGGACACTGGTGGTGCTGCGTTGATGGGGACTGATGAGGCTGCATGGATGGAAACTGATGAGGCTGCACTGGTGGACACTGATGAGGCTGAAAAAGTGAAAAAATGTGGCTCTCAACAGCTTGATAAAACACAAAATAAATTATTCCAATGTGCAAACGTTCGTGCAAAAAAACAGTTTCTAGTGTCCAAAAAAAAAAAAGGGTTAAGCAAACAGCCAATGATGGAAACACAGACTTGATAGGTGTGAATCTCAAAAAAGCCTCCACCTACACACGATCACCCAGTGAAATGTATAGGTACCGCTTACCAGAACCACTGGACCCCTTAGTTATAGGGGGTCAAACACGCTTATTGATCCACATCAGATCCGACCTTGCACATCCCCCTCTCACACAGGCGACAGTGTGTAGCCAAATCGATGGAGCATTAAAGAACCAAGTCATAGATGGAGAGAAATGACAAACAGGCTCTCATGGTGCAGTATTACTCATCAAAGGATCATTTTCAGTTTGCTGTGGATAGGAGACCCAGCTCCACGCCTGCGTTCCTTAGACCCGGAAGTTTACGGTCTCACGTTCCCAATCTAAGGGTCTAAGGAACGCAGGCGTGGAGCGGCGGCTCCTATCTCGCCTGTGTGAGAGGGGGATGTGCAAGGTCGGATCTGATATGGATCAATAAGCATGTTTGACCCCCTATAACTAAGGGGTCCAGTGGTTCTGGTAAGCGGTACCTATACATTTCACTGGGTGATCGTGTGGAGGTGGAGGCTTTTTTGAGATTCACTCCTATCAAGTCTGTGTTTCCATCATTGGCTGTTTGCTTAACCCTTTTTTTTTTTTGGACACTAGAAACAGTTTTTTTGCACGAACATTTGCACATTGGAATAATTTAATTTGTGTTTTATCAAACTGTTGAGCGCCACATTTTTTCACTTTTTCATTTGTCACGTTATTCACGTTGATTTTGCAGCTCGCAGAGTGGAAGCAATTTCACCCTAAACACATTTATAGATATGAGTAGTGTTTATTTATTTATACATCACATTCATTTTGCGCAGTTTTTGTTGGGTTCACCAATAATCTTCTTTCACTGATGAGGCTGAGCTGATGGACACTGATCAGGTTGCATTGATGGGCACTGGTGAGGCTGCATTGATGGGTACTGATCAGGCTGCATTGATGGCAACTGATAAGGCTGCACTGGTGAGGCTGCATTTATGGGCACTAGAGAGGCTGCATTGATGGACACTGGTGAGGCTGAATTGATGGGCACTGGTCAGGTTGCATTGATGGGCACTGATCAGGCTGCATTGATGGGCACTGGTCAGGTTGCATTGATGGGCACTGGTCAGGTTGCATTGATGGGCAATGATCAGGATGCCTTGATGGGCACAGGTGAGGCTGCATTAATGGGCACTGATGAGGCTGGACTGATGGGCACTGGTGAGGCTGCATTAATGGGCACTGATGAGGCTGGACTGATGGGCACTGGTGAGGCTGCATTAATGGGCACTGATGAGGCTGGACTGATGGGCACTGGTGAGGCTGCATTGATGCATTATTTTTGTTAAACCTCCTTTGTTGCTATTAACATTAAATTATGTTACCACATTGTATCATATTTGTCTTGCTTTATAACATCAATATCCGTTATAAACCAGGTGGGCATAGATGGTGAGCTCGGTGGTTCAATGGGCCACTTGACTGGACTTGCCCCCCAGGCCCAAGGCTGCCAGTCCTCCCCTGCTCACAGATATCTGTACTCAAAAATGTCCAAGGAAAGTGGGTTGCCTCTTTCCAACATCCATGTGACACCTTTCTGCTGTGATACCAGACTAGATCTTCAGATGACAGCCCAACAGTCAGCCCTCTGTAGCATCAGCATCCCAGCTTTAATAAGCCCACCTGAGGCCTTACAGACAGCAAGCACCCAGCAGCACTGCCCTATATGGCCGCAAGCCCTCCAGGTTGGACTTCCCCTCTGCAAGCAAAGACTCAGAAATTTTGTGTTTCTGAAAATGTATACAGGCTTTCAGCAGCTTCAGGGCCATGCTCCCTGGAATTGGCCAGAGTTGTTTAAATATTTAAGTTGTTATTTGCATTTTTTCACACCTATGTTCCAGAGAGTTCTCAAGTTCTCTGCAGAGAAAACAGTCAAAACTAGCAGCGGCTGAAACACTTAGTAGACCTAACTAATCACATGCAGCTGCACTGATTACAGTGAGCACAACTAAAGTTAGCTGTTACAGCAATTACAGCCACACTGGTTGCAGTGAGACAAGCAAAATTTACCTAGAAAATAAAAATACAGCTCCACTGAACACAGTGAACCAGCACTAAATCTAACTAATCCTAGAACCCATCTAAGGCTTCTTTCACACGGTCCGCCTCCGCAGGCGGATCCGTGTTGCTCAGCGGGGATCGATCCGCGATCCCCGCTGAGCCGGGCGGATGACAGCTCCGTCTCCGCTTGCAGAGCGGAGAGGGAGGTGTCTCAGCACCCGCTGCCCTCTATGGGGGATCGGAGGAGAGCGGACCGCTTGTCCGCTCTCATCAGATCCGCTCCGCTCCGATTACTGAACGGATGGAAAAATAGGGTTTCCATCCGTCCAGATTTCAGCACAGGATCGGATGCGGATGGCAGCGGGTGTCAGCGGAGGTGACCTCCGCTGACACCCGCTGCCCCATAGAGCTGCATGGAGGATCCGATCAGATCCGCCTAAAAAACTGACAGGCGGATCTGATCGGACCGCCCGTGTGAAAGAGCCCTTAGAGGGTGCTACACACCTATACAAGTCACTAAAATAGAGGGCTTTGCTTTATCTCTCGCTCTCTGTTTTTTCTATAACTCACTCATACAGTGGCACGGCTTACAGTACTATATGTAAACACAGTCACTGAAATCTCATCCAAACGTTCACGTCAATTCCATTTCCCAAGTAATTTTTTTAAAATTTTTAAGTCCTGGTTCACACTGGTGCAATGCGGGAAACCCTGCGATTCAGTGCTAGTTCCCACATCGCACTAGAATCGCACTGTGGTTCACGCTGAGATCTGCGAATCGCTGGGGATGTCAATGTAAAGTTAATTTCAGCCCCAGATTGGTTCACAGATCGCAGTGCCAACTGTGAAATGGTGCAGAAATTGGATTGCATTGGTGTGAACACCCATGCAATCCGATTCCTGTGCGAACCAAAAAAAGGGTCCTGCACCATTTTGGTGCGAATGTGATGCAATTTCAGCCATACACAGACCTCGCATGTGATCTGCACAGCAATGCTGTGTGAATCATATGCAATGTCTGGCATTGCACTAGTGTGGACCGGCACCTAATCCTCATCATCCTTTAGCATAATCTCCAATGATCCTGCCTTGAAAGTCCTTGTCTAGGCACTTCATATTATAGGCTAACAAGGCTTTATCCTTTGGTCATTTATTAAGCAGGCATGGCCCACTGGTATTATCATCCTGAGAAATGGAATGTAACCATTGCTGGAGTACATGTTGACAGAGAGTAGCTGCTGCAGAAAGCCTGCTAGAGATCAGCAGCACTAAGATGCAAAAATGGTAAAAATGTGGAAAAATGTGACAACGCAGTAATTAAATGGCTGATTTGCTGCAAATCGTTGAATATATGTGTTATATTTTGCATTCACTGCAAGCTCTGTTGACATACATTCTGCCTCTATTAGAGTTGGCACCAATCTACTTTTGAACCGTACAGTCACACACCACTGTCAACAGGTTCAATTCTTTTTTTATAGCCTGATACTCTCTTGCCTTGCACCCATTGCCTGCCCCCTTCAGTCTTCCTAGCTGGCTACAGCACCTTGCTTGCTAACTGAGAATCTGGGGCCTTCCTTCTGCAAGGTCTTGTGAGCTAACTATTGGATCACTTACTGATAGAGTAAAAGAGTCCAGCCATGGGCAGAGGATCCCATAGCACCAGTTGGTTTTCTGACATGTCACGTAGTTTTTTCTGCAGTATTTCAGCACTGCAAGAACCTAAAAATGATAAAAAAGTGTTAAAGAAAGTCTTTCCGCACCAATATCCTTTGGGGAACTTCTCTCTGTTAAGGAACAGCTTGAAACTGACAGGAGATTGACAGCTGTGTCACCATTCGTGGGCAATTCATGTCAGTGAGGACCAGCCAGGAATTAGTGATCCAAAACATCTTTTGGCCTATATTCATGTTGCTTACTTATAGATAAATACAGCTTTTATTTACAAAAGACATTTTTAATGGGCACTTTCTAAGGGCAACAGCAAAATTAAATTTTAATTGTTTTTACAAAGAAATTGCCAGAACATAAATGTGGGAAACTGGGATAGAGACATTAGATTGCGAGTTCCCCTGGGACAGGGACTGGTGTTCCGCTATACAAATGTAAGTTACTTAACAGTTCTCTGTAGATAATGCCTAAGTCATTTTTAGAGTTTTTGAACATTATTAGCAAAATCACTTCATTTGACAAAGTACTCAGGTTGAATTACAGGTTAAAAAAAAACACCAAAGGAGAGGAGCTAAAGAGCAGAAAAACGCTATACATGTCTAAACCTGTGTAAACGTGCCTGGAGGCAGGTTGAAATAGCCAGATAGTTTCTGTCCTGGCCAGGAGGACAAGAGATTTTACATTTTCTGGTTCTTTGGGACCTCTAGTGGATTCGATTAGACTCTGAGTTCGGCCCACTTGTCCTGTGACATATAAATTGGGTCAGTGATATGGCTCGAGAGCACAGGGAGTTGAAGTTGAAACTGAGTGCATGGAGTTGAGTCCACAGGGTTGAGCTGTGAGGCCCGTAAGGGATGGAGATGCATGAAGTGACCCGTAGGAATAGGAGAATGTCGTTTGTCATGGCCTGCTTATAGAGACTTTTAACTTGAGTTTGCACTGAAGACACCAGTGCTGGAGAAATGCCTCTGAAGGAATATTGTTACTGGACTACCCTTATGCAGGTATGCTGGGGCAGCACACAAGCCTGTAGTTAGGAGTAGGGGTATTGGAATAACCTTGCATTTGTATGTTGGACTGTGAAATGTCTATTTTTGCACTTTTTCTATGTAAAACATTGACATGTTGCCCTTGCCTGGTCTGAAGTTACTAAAGAGGTATATTGCAAGTAACCGGCACACAAAAAGTTGACCTAGTGGGTCTTAGCACATTTTGGTATGAAGACATCGGTGTAGAGTGGAGTAATGTGAAGACCCAAGTAGTTACCTAGAGTAATGGAAGCTTAACAAACAGCCAGTTCATAGTGTGTACCTATAGGTGGTATAGCCTCTAACAACGAGGGAGATGTTGTCGGCACTCCTGGCGGTCTGTCTCCATAGCAATGGGAGCAGATTGCACTGCAGAGATTCCCCATCCTGTACAGAGATACGGAAGGTCAAGATTCAAGTTGAGTGCATGTGTGGAGCCCGTGCAGAGTGCACGTCAGGGCCCACTCTGCTACTTGCGAGTAGTGGAAAACGCTGGACAGGTGGTTGTGGACATTGGCTCAGCGTGTCCTCCAAAATGCAAGTTAGGGTGAAGATGTACATTGACAAGGGTAACCGAGAGTTCATTCTCAGTGCCAGTGTGCATGGTATGCATTCATCTCAAATAGTAGAGGTCTGTCCTAAGGTCAAGTATTCCCCCACGGCAGCCTAAGCCTTTTCCCAGAGCATTGGTGAAAACGGCACAAAGACTAAGGTTCCCCAATTTGTGCAGTAAAGTGACCCTGTACAAAGTTCCTAACGTAGTGCAGAAGGACCCACGGGCAGGCCTTCCATTTGACCCAGGACAAAAGAATAGAAGCGCCTCTAAGTGCAGTATGACTGGATACTTTATTTAAACCCAAATGGGTTTATTAAAGTATTCAGTCTTACTGCACATAGAGGCGCTTCTCTTCTTTTGTCCTTGTCTTTATGCATCTGGAGTCTGCTAAAACTCTACAAAAAGCAAGCCCTAGTGTGTGGACGTTTTTGGACTTATTATGGACTCACATTTTATATCTTTATTTTTGTATAAGAGCAGAATTACTGTACATCCCATACTTAGGGTTACCACCTGTCCCGGATTGCCCGGGACAATCCCGCATTTTGTAAAGCTGTCCTGGGTAACGGGCACCTTCATGAAATGAAATTGACACAGCCAGAGACGTATCTGCCGTAAGGCAAACAAGGTATTTGCCTCGGGCAGCATTGTAAAGGGGGGCATCACTGGACTGGACTGAGCCACCATTCTAATGCCCCGAAAATAGGCCACCACAACACAGCATACAAAAACCTGGCCATAGCACTGGCTCTGCCTCCACCTCCAACTCCTACTGGCCACTGGTTGCTAGAGCCACTTGGTATCTAGAAACCAGTGATGTCACAGCTGCGACTCCCTGCCCAGCATTCAAACAGAAGAAGGATTTAACTTCCTCCTCCACGCCTAGTGCTCTCCACCATGGTCCATCCACCTCCTCTATCTTATCCGGGCCTCCAGCATGCTTTAAAAGAACTAATGTGTAAGGTGAGGCCGAGAGAAGGCCAGATTGATACAGTATGTGCAGACAGCATCATCATGAGTGAGCCGGGCACCGTCCCAGATTTCAAGGACTTTCCCTGATTTGGAATAAAGTCCTTCTTTCCTCCTCATTTATCCCTCATTTTAGTCTGATCTTCATAGTTGTATATAAAATGCACTATTTATCTTTCAAAAAGTGTTTCCCAATGCTAAACCTTTCATCCAATTTCTTAATTACTGCAATTGATAGATAAATAGTAGTGGCAAAAAAAAGCACTTATGGGTTTAACTAATCATTTTTTTGTATAATTCTCCTTTTAGGAGGCGTGGCAACATACTTTTGCTAATAAGTGTCCCTCGTTCCATCTCAAAAAGTTGGAAGGTATGGGAATTCATGCTGAGACTTATAGTCCTTAACTTCTGGGTGATGTGACCCCCAAACGTGAAGGACTAAAGGTCCTAGCATGAACCCCTCAGAGATGAGGCTGTGACCCCCCCCCCCCAATAATGAAGGACTACAGGTCCCAGCTTGGACCCGTAAGATCTAAGGGGTTACATCCTTAGATCTCAGGGGTTCATGCTGGGACTTGTAGTCCTTCGAATTTTGAGGAAGTCATATCCTTAGATCTAAGGAGTTCATGCTGGAATTTGTAGTCCTTCACTTTTAGGGGATGGGTCCCCCCAAATGTGAAGGACTACAGGCCCCAGCATCAGATCCTCAGAGCTGAGCAGGTAACATGGCCATGCCCCCAACTAGTGAAGGACTACAGGCCCCAGCATGAGCCCCTCAGAACAGAGCATGTGACACGGCCCCCCAACCCCCCCGCTAACTAGTGAAGGACTACAGGTTCCAGCATGAACCTGTGAAATCTAAGGATTTGACATAAATTAGCAAAAAAAGGTATCAAAATGTATCTTTTTTTGGGAAGGCGGTGCCTAAATGGCAGTTTGGAAAAGTGGTCACCCTACTCATACTCTGTAAGTATTTCAAATTCAATTGTGTATTTGTAGCTGTTCGCCAGGAGTTCATCTTTAAGAAACCAAAGCAAAATCTCTGCCGACTTTCTTATTCTTTGCATCTGTGTGATCTCATAAATTATCAGCAAGCTTCTACTCAATCCCTTTGTAAGAAGCTAACTTTAAATAAATAAAGCCATACATGGATATTTCATTATGAACACTATATAGCATGAGATGTAGGCCCCCACTTGGGATACCTAACGAACATATAGATTAGATTAGAAAAAAAAGTGATTAATTAGAGTGACAAGCACAGCAAATTAGTTTTGTAATAACCTTTGAGCAAAACACTGGTGAAAAGGCAGGGACGAGAATAGACCTAATGACACTCTAATGGCACCTATTATTAACAGAGCGGGAGCTGGAAGTTCTATCCTAGACGCTGGAGGCAGCCAAGGAGTTTAGCAGCGCAGTGGGGAGAGTCAGCAGTTTGCAGCCATCTCTGGAGAAAAGATTTAGCAGCAGGAAGATAGTAAAACTCGGGCAGATTTATAGAACATTGTCAGCTACAAAGACTCCATTTACCAGAGTGGCACGGCCATTGTCTGTCTGTCTATTCATGGGAAACGGTGTAAGAATAATGAGAAGCGTACAAACATTATCGGGAAATTGGGTCGTTTGACTTACAGAAGCTTGAAATGAATTTCAATATTAATCCCATTATCATGATCTGCAGCAAAATAATTAGGTCACTAATAGTTAATATTGTAAGCTGATCTGGGAGTTTTGATAGACGTGTCTCCTAAGTGTGTTTATGTGGAGCACTCTTGTAACCGATCTCACCCATAAGGCCCGTACCCATGATTAGAATATCGTAGGAAAAATACCACTTCCGAAGCGATCGTACCATAGTCTGATTGTTAGTACACAGCTTTCGAGAGCCATTCACGACAGTTCATTCTATATTGTCTGATGGGACGAGCACGAAAAGTTTTCTCGTGTGATAGCAGATCGTACGATTTTTGTTTAACAATTTTCCGACAGCCCGTCGCAGATATACTGCGGCAGGCTGGCCCAGCTGTGCGAACCACCGCACCTGTACAGCGGTTCGTGGGAGCGCTCCTGGGGGCCCACCCCCACTAGGCAGCAGGGATGCCGACCCATGAGTCTGGTGGCCGCAATCGCCACCGGGCATCTGCATTCGCTCCCCACTGAGAGAGAAGGATGGTCAGCTGTTGTTAACAAAGCATACCATTGTTCTCTCTGGAATTATCACAGAGATATACTGCGGCAGGCTGGCTCGGCTGTGCGAACCGCCGTACCTGTACGGTGATTCGCAGGAGCACTCCTGGGGCCGAGTACGCACCCACCCCCACTAGGCAGCAGGGGGGCCAGTGGCCGCGATTGCCGCCAGGCACCCGCGATCGCTCCCCGCTGAGAGAGAACAACGGTCTGCTGTTGTAAAAACAGCAGGCCATTGTTCTCTCTGAAATGATCACACAGCACCTGTGATCCTCCTATTCAGGATCACAGGTATCTGTGTTCTTTTCACAAGTCCCTGCCCCATACAGTTAGAAAACACTCCCCTAGGCTCACACTTAACCCTTTGATCACCCCTGGGTTAATCCCTTCCCTACCAGTGTCATTATTACAGTAACAGTGCATATTTTTAGCACTGATTACTGTAGTAATGTCACTGGTCCCCCAAAAGTGTCAAAAATGTTAGTTAGGGGTCCGATTTGTGTGCCCCAATGTGGCAGACCCGGTAAAAATCGCTGATCGCCACCATTACTAGTAAAAAATAAATAAATAAAAATGACAGGAATTTTTCCCCTAGTTTGTAGACACAATAGCTTTTGCGAAAACCAATCAAAATACGCTTATTGGGATTTTTTTTGCCAAAAATATATAGCAGAATACAAATTGGCCCACAAGGATGAAAAAACTTGATTTTTACTTTTTTTTTTTGGGAATATTATATAGCAAAAAGTGAAAAATATTGTTTTTTTTTTCAGAATTTTTGCATTTTTTTGTTTATAGCCCAATAAATAAAAATTGCAGAGGTGATCAAATACCACCAAAAGAAAGCTCTATTTGTGGGAAAAAAAAAAGGACATAAATTTTATTTAGGTATAGCATTGCACGACCGCACAATTGTCCGTTAAAGTAATACGGTGCCGAATGGCAAAAAATGGCCTGGTCATTAAGGGGGGCAAATCCTTCCGGTCCAGAAGTGATTAATCAGTACAACTGTTGTTCGAAAATACAAAAAAAAATACACTACAACTCATTCCGAAGTTTTATTCTGTCGTACGAGAATTTTTGTAACTAGTAAACTCTTCATTTTTGATATGAGACTAGAATGCAAAAAAAAAAAACAGATGATCATTTGTCCGATAATCTCATTTGTATATACAGGGGCGCTGATAAGTCAGTATGGCCAGCCCTCCTATACTGGGCCCCGGCCCCATCAGTTCCAAAGGGGAGCCCAGGAGCCTGCTGAGTAGGAGGGCCAGCTGTACTGTCTTATTGCAGACACCAATCCTCTTCTGCCTTTCCCTGCAATGCTGCCAGGTTCTCCCTTCGGCTGCACTGCAGGGGAATGGTTCTAGCACATGCACCCCTTCCATCTTCTGTCCTAGCCCCCCTGTTTGCCCCTTTCCCCTGCAGCGTTTCAGGCTTCCCTCCTCTTCTCTCATGTTGACATCTGCTACGGGCACACAGGTGATCTTTCAGGATGGAAAGTGGGGCAAGGGGCCAGTAAATATATAATTTATTGTCCCCTTCCTTTCCTGAATGAACACAGTGTGTGATCAGTACCAATCGTTCCTGTGTCCATTCATCACTAAAGCAAAGTAAACTGTGTTTACTATGCTTCAGTTTGTGAATAAGCAAGAAGCCTCAAAACCCAATTCATTCATCTTTGCAACTGAGGCTGCAAAAGAAAGGGTCTGATAAATCTATGTCCACAGTCACTTCTTGCCAGGGCGGCGGGGGGGGGGGGCCTGTCAGGTAGGCTGTATGGGGCCTCATTACTTCTAACAGCAGAGAGCAGAGCTGTGGGAGAGGCCCAGCAGGTCCATCCACTACAGGTTGCCTGCTCAAAACTACAGGAGGGGGCGGAGACAAGACCTGTTACTCTGCACAAGGAGAGAAAGCAGCAGTGACCGGTCTTTATTACAGGAAGCTCCTGCACAGAGGAAACATTTCACACTGGATTACTGCACAGATCCGGAAAAAAAAAATAAGCAAAGTACACCAAGATTCAAATAAAAATACACAATTCTTGTATTTAGACGAAATTGACTATTCCCCAAATCCCGCATTCACTTCCTGTGTTAAAGATGCATCAGAAAATGAGAGGAAATCTCTACATGGTGAGGGGGTTTCCTCTTCTAGATGTCCATATTGGCGTATTTATCCTCTATTCCTGTTCTGATGATAGCTGTAAAGTTTTGGATTTTCCATCACGTTTCATCTCTGTGACAAAGGTCACCAGGATGGATAGAAAGAGTGAACCTACATAGTGGAGACACAGACAGAAATAAAAACTTAACAGGGGGTCTAATTCTTCCCTAAAAAATTGTTCAAATTTTTTTCTAGTTTTACAGTTGAAAATAAGTATAAACATTTTTGCTATGTCCTGTTATGGAGCGTTCTCTTCACTTTCTGTCCTGGAAACACAAGTCATGAGAAAAAATATTTTTAAAGTAAGAGGAAATTCCCTCTAGACCTCAAAACTTTCTTAACAAAGGGGCAGTTTATTGTCCTTCAGACTTCAGGGGGGCCGACCTATGCCCAGGGGAAGTGGAATTTTTCCTGGCATCAGTGGGAGTAAACATGGCCACATTTGGTATTAGGTGGAGGAATAGTGCCCCATCATTGATATCATTGGGAGGAATAGTGCCCCATCATTGGTATCATTGGGAGGAATAGTGTCCCATTGTTGGTGTCAGTGGGAGGAATAGTGCCCCATCATTGGTATCATTGGGAGGAATAGTGTCCCATTGTTGGTGTCAGTGGGAGGAATAGTGCCCCATCATTGGTATCATTGGGAGGAATAGTGTCCCATCATTGGTATCATTGGGAGGAATAGTGTCCCATTGTTGGTGTCAGTGGGAAAAATGGTGCCCCATTGTTGGTGTCAGTTGGCAGAATAGTGTCTCGTATTAGTGAGAGGAATAGTGCCCCAAGGGCCAGATAAAGGCAAGCAAAGGGCCACATCTGGCCCATGAGCCACAGTTTGTTGGCCACTGCTCTAGACAGTTGCCACTGGAACAGTTGTCCATATTGGAGGTCCCCTCCTATATCTCCTGTTTGGGTGACTATAGCATTTTAGATTATGAATTATAGATTTGAGTCCTGGTAACAGTGATCAGCAGATCAAACCAAAATGGGGAGCCTCTCCAGGGGTTGACACAGACAACAATAAAACCCTGAAAGAGGTTATAACCAGTATTAATTTTCACATCAATATTGTATTTCTTTTGTTCATAGTCTTTTGACTAAAATGCCATTTTATTTTTGTCATATATATATAGTCATCTAATTTTTTTAGTTTTAGTTGTATTTTAGTCGACTAAAATATCTAGTATATTTTAGTTGACTAAAATCTCCAGAACATTTTACTGGACTAAAATCTAATGGGCTTACAGTGCATCTTCACAGCGCTTCACTTTTTCCACATTTTGTTATGCTACAGCCTTATTCCAAAATGAATTAAATTTATTATTTTTTCTCAAAATTCTACAAACAATACCCCACAATGACAATGTGAAAGAACTTTGTTTGGAACCTTTGAATATTTATTAAAAATAAAAAACGAAAAAAATACATGTACATAAGTATTTACAGCCTTTGCTCAATACTTTGTTGAATCACCTTTGGCACCAATTACAGCCTCAAGTCTTTGAGTATGATGCTACAAGCTTGGCACACCTATTTTTGGGCAGGTCCTCCCATTCTTCTTTGCAGGACCTCTCAAGCTTCATCAGGCTGGATGGGAATCGTCAGTGCACAGCCGTTCTCAGATCTCTTCATAAATGTTCAATCAGATTCAAGTCTGGGCTGTGGCTGGGCCACTCAAGGACATTCACAGAGTTGTCCTGTAGCCACTCCTTTGTTATCTTGGCTGTGCTTAGGGTTGCTGTCCTGTTGAAATATGAACCTTCATCCCTGTCCAAGTTCCAGAGTGCTCAGGAGCACTCTGTGGAGCAGGTTTTCATCAAAGGTGTTTTTGTACTAGGGATCGACCGATTATTGGCAAAGCTGATATATTGAGGGCCATTATGTACTTTCCCCGATATATCGGAATTGGCCCTGGCGGTTACCGATATTGCCGATATTGTTGTGACGTCATCACGTATGTTGCTCCACGTGCCTCCGTGCACTGGGACAGCTTCTGCCTTCTTAGGCCACCTCCCTCAGCCTCGTCTGGAGTCGGGACAGAAAGTGTACACTACAGTCACAGTGCACAGTGTGTTTAAGCCTCCGCGGCCACATACTGGAGTCTGGACTCAAGTCAGGAGTGGGACAGTGAGTGATTCTCATACAGTACAGTCACAGTGCACAGTGTATTTAACACAGCCGCAGCGGCCACATACATACATACACCCACCCACAGCTGCCCGGTGCCAGCCAGTCAGCCACCCACACACCCATAGGCCTGTACCAGTTAGCCAGCCACAGGCCCTGCCTGCCTTACCAGATAGCCAGCAACAGGCCCTGGGCCTGTACCAGTCAGCCACCCACAACAGTGTGCCAGCCAGCCAGCCACCCACCAAAGGGTGCCAGCCAGCCACCAACCACACCACAGGGTGCCAGCCAGTCAGCCACCCATCACAGGGTGCCAGCGAGCCCCCCACCACAGGGTGCCAGCCACCCACCACAGGATGCCAGCCAGCCACCAACCAAAGGGTGCCAGCCAGCCAGTCAGCAACCCACCAAAGAGTGCCAGCCAACCACCCACCAAAGGGTGCCAGCCAGCCAACCAGCCACCCACCAAAGGGTGCCAGCCACTCATCACTACAGGGTGCCAGACAGCCAGTTTTTTTTTTTTAAGCCTATATTCAATTTCATTAGTGTCATTCAAATTTCAATTGAGATGGATGCAGATAGAAAAATTAAAAGTGTGGTCTGGGACTATTTCTCATCTCCATCTCCAGGAAAAGCAGCAGCAGTGTGCAACACGTGCACAAACAATGTAAGCATGGGATCAATAACTGCAAAAAACAAAAATACGTCATAGGCTACGTTCTGCACTCTAATATTGTTCTACTTAACTGGGAGTATTGAAAGTATAGTAGTATAATACTAATGTCCACTCCACTCCAATCCATTTTACTGTCTAGCGTTTGTCTAGCTTTTTTTCTAGCCGTTTTGCACTGACTGCACTGCGCTGCAGTCAGTGCAAAACTGCTAGAAAAAAAGCTAGACAGTGGATTGGAGTCAGTGGACTACTGCTACAGTAGTGCGCCACTCACTGATGCAATAATTTTAAATCACTACTGCAGTAGGGATTTAAAATTATTGCAGTGAGTGAGTATACTACTGCAGCATTAGTTCCCTGACTCCCCCCTGTCTAGCTTTTTTTCTAGCAGTTTTGCACTGACTGTAGTTAGTGATTTAAAATCATTGCAGTGAGTGCACTACTGCAGCAGTAGTCCACTGACTCCTCCAACCCACTGTCTAACTATTTGTTGTTGTCTAGCTTTTTTTCTAGCAGTTTAATTTGCACTGACTGCAGTAGTGATTTAAAATCATTGCAGTAAGTGCACTGCTGCAGCAGTAGTCCACTGATTCCTCCAATAAACACTGTCTAGCTGTTTGTTGTTGTCTATCTTTTTTTCTAGCAGTTTAATTTGCACTGATTGCAGTGTTGATTTAAACTCATTGCAGTGAGTGCACTACTGCAGAAGTAGTCCACTCACTCCTCCAATCCACTGTTTAGCTTTTTGTTGTTGTCTAGCTTTTTTTTCTAGCAGTTTAATTTGCACTGACTGCAGTGTTAAAAAATGTTAATAAACAAACATTAACATGTTCAGTAACAGATTTGTGTAGAAAATTGTGTTTATTTTGCAAAACTTTAAATGTTCAAAATATCGGCTCATGTTGGCCGATACCGATATGCAATGGCCAAAATATCGGTATCGGCAACGAAAAACCGATATCGGTCAATCACTACTTTGTACATTGCTGCATTCATCTTTCCCTTGATCCTGACTAGTCTCCCAGTTCCTGCCACTGAAAAACATCCCCACAGCATGATGCTGCCACCATGCTTCACTGTAGGGATGGTATTGGCCAGGTGATGAGCTGAGCCTGGTTTCTTACAGACATGGCGATTCAGGGCAAAGAGTTCAATCTTTGTTTCAGGCCAGAGAATTTTGTTTCTCATGGTCTGAGAGTCCTTCAGGTGCCTTTGGGCAAACTCCGGACAGGCTGTCATGTGCCTTTTACTGAGGAGTGGCTTCTGTCGGGCCATTCTACCATATAGGCCTAATTGGTGGAGTGCTGCAGAGATGGTGGTTCTTCTGAAATGTTTCCTCTCACCACAGTGAAACTCTGGAGCTCTGTCAGAGTGACCATAGAGTTCTTGGTCACCTCCCTGACTAAGGCCCTTCTCCCCCGATCGCTCCGTTTGGCCAGGCGGCCTGCTCCACGAAGAGCCCTGGTGGTTCCAATCTTCTTCCATTTACAGGTGATGGAGGCCACTGTGCTCATTGGGGCCTTTCAATGCTGCAGAAATTTTTCAGATACCCTTCCCCCAGATTTCTGTAGCCTTCCCCCAGATCTGTGCCTCGAAAACAATCCGGTCTCGGAAGTCTACAGACAATTCCTGGGATTTCATGGCTTGGTTTGTTTCTGACATGCACTGATAACTGTGGGACCTTCAAGTGGACTCCAATCAAGTTGTAGAAACATCTCAAGGATGCTCAGTGGAAACAGGATGCACCTAAGCTCAATTTTAAGTGTCATGGCAAAGGCTGTGAATACTTTTGTACATGTGATTTTTTTTGTTTTTTATTTTTAATAAGTGTGTAAAGATTTCAAACAAACTTCTTTCCGGTTGTCAATTATGGGGTACTGTTTGTAGAATTTTGAGGAAAATAATCAATTTAATACATTTTGGAATAAGGCTGTAACATAACAAAATGTGGAAAAAGTGAAGCGCTGCGAATAATTTCTGGATGTACTATAGTTAAATTGTAATGCATTTTTTAAGCATTTCTCTAGAATTTCCAAAATTCATTATATACTCCTGGAGTAAAAATATAATAACAGGCTATTATTTATATTAAGGTTTTAACATGCACTACAGACACAGATTTAGCCATTGTAACATACTGTATAACCAGTGTTAATTTTGAACTAATTTCGATTTAGTTTTAGTTATAGTCTTTTGACTTAATGCCATTTTAGTTTTAGTCTTTAGTTTTAGTCACCTGAATTGTTTTAGTTTTAGTCGTATTTTAGTCCACTAAAATAGAGTTAATTTCATCAACTAAAATATTTTCGTAAGTGGGTAAGATTCGCAGGAGGGAAGAGTGTGGAAGGTATGTCATCTGGCAGGATATACATTAGAGGAGTGTTGTGAGTATTATGGTGGGCAGTATATGCAGGCGGTATAATGATGGGCAGAGAAGAGCATATGCTTGTGGGCAATACATGCGGTATAGTAGGGTGGAGGGTATAAAAGCAGGTAGCATGTATAGGAATCAGAGATGTATAGTAACTAAGTAGAACTACTTCACTACTGTACTTAAGTACCGAAAGGTGGTATCTGTACTTTCCTAGAGTAGAATTTTTTTCTCCTACTTCCACTTTTACTTCACTACATTTTTTCAATGATTTCAATACTTCTACTCAGATATATTTTTTTTGTGCTGCATAGTTACTCGTTACAATTATAAAAATTACCACTGCCAGAACAGTAGATGGCAGGTTTCATGAAGCTCAAAACATGTGTATTATCAGCGCATACGAAAATAAATGCTACTGTATGTATAAATAAAAGCTGCATTTGAAATAATAAAAAACAATATGATGTTCAAACTTTTGACTTCTTTCTTTAATAACTACATAACACTACTTGTACTTTTACTTTCAGTACTTGAGTAGCAATTTTTTTTTTTCAAAACTACCGGTACTTTTACTTTCAGTACTTGAGTAGCAACATTTTTAAAAAAACTACTTGCAATACTTAAGTACAAAAAATGTTGAATACTTTAGTACTTCTACTCAAGTCACGTTTTGATCAAGCACTTCCACTTCTACTCAAGTCACTTTTTGATCGAGCACTTTTACTTTTACTTTTAACTTTTACTCAAGAATGGGTTTCGAGTACTTTATACAACTCTGATAGGAATGGAGTGTTGAAAGTATAATAGAATCAGTATGTGCACCCGTTTAACGAGTATTCCAATAATGTTAGAATGGTTTGTCCTGGTCCTGGAATACATTGATCCTTGAAAGAAACATTTGATTTCTACATTATTAATATGCAATGTGTTTGGGATGAGCTCTGAGCATACACTCCAGAAACGTGGAATGAAATAGATGCCATTGGATCTTTCATTCACTGGGGCCCATTCATTTGCTAACTATACAAAAATGTTTATATGTTTGGATGTTTAGATCCAAGTTTTTTCTACAAGCATAAATACCCACAGTATGAGAGCAGGGCCTGGGTCAAATTGTTTTTTAATATTTGTTGGCCAATCAATTTTAATTGATTTATGTGCTACCTATGTCTTTGAAAAAAAAATGGTTTATATGTTTTTGTAATTGCTCTGTGGTGGTGTTATTGGATTGCATCAGATATGTGAAAGAAAATATTTTTTTTAATACAAATTTTTTCTAATACAGTTTTAAGGAGATATTGTGCATTAGAGTGTGAACCAGATTTATATTGTTAGGGTTTAGTGTGAAAAGGTTGCTGGTTCTGATGAAAAAAAGCATCACTACATACAGTGCATCGCAGTTTGCTGTGTATGGGGCCGCGAAGTCGCAGACTTGTCAGGGTACCCACGCCAAAGCCGTGTTCACAGCAAAAAACGCCTCTAATGGTCATGTAAGCATCAGAACTGGACCACAGAGCGATAGAAGAGGATGGTCTAGTCTAATGAAATCAAGTATGGTTTAAGGAACACAACAAGTTTGGAGGTGCTGACCTGGCCTCCAAATTCTCCAGTTCTCAATCCAAATAAGCATTTGTTGGATGTGCTGGTAAAACAAGTCCAATCCATGGGGGCCCCACCTTACAACTTACAGGACCTAAAGCAGGCTCTCTCAACCAGGGTTCCGTGGAGCCCTAGGGTTCCTCTAGAGGTTGTGTCAGTTACCTTGGTGGAGGCCGAAGTGCTGAGAGGGCTTCCCTTGCAGCTCGGTGCGGATCACCCCTGGTGGTGAAACAGGAGATGACACGTCCCAAGGAGCACTGGATGCGGATGGATCCCGGATGGATGGATGGATGGATGGTGATTAGGACCGCTTCCAGGAGATCTATAGATGCTCAGAGAAAAGAGACAAGGTTAATGCCAGGCCGAGGGTCATACACAGCGAATCAGTCCGAGGAAATGGAGGTACAGAGGGGTAAGACAAGGAGAGAATCCGTGGAATCCAGGCCGATGTAGGTACACAGAATATCCAGCAGAGGTATGGTTCAGGCAAAGAGTCGTCAGGCAAGCCGAGGTCAAACAAGGAGAAGTGCAGATGGGTCAAGGAGCAAGCCGGGTCAAAAGCAGGAACGCAGATAAACAAACAGGACACAGGTACTAGAGCTGATGATAAACCAGCACTGAAGCACAGCCAGAGAGTGCTTTATATAGGGCCAGGGCTGGGGAGATGGGCGTGGTGACACACCTGATCTGCCTCCAGCGTTCTATTGTTGCTGAATGGCAATTCCTTTCCTGACAGTGCCCCCCCCTGAGGGGCAGCCTCTGGATGCCCTACGACCACACTTTCCCGGAAACTTGTTGTGAAACTCTCTCAGGAGTTTAGGAGCATGTATGTTGCCTAATGGTTCCCAAGAATTGTCTTCCGGCGGGTATCCTTTCCATTTGATTAGATATTGAGTGCGATTGCCTTTCTGTCGACAATCTAGGATGGTCTCAACCTCGAATTCAGTCTCCCCTTCTACCGAAACTGGAGGAGGTGGTAACTCTTCTCTTCCAGGGTAGGGGCTTGGTATCGCCGGTTTAAGCAGCGAAGCATGAAACACCGGATGGATCTTAAGAGAGCCAGGCAGGATTAACTCAAAGGCTACAGGATTCACTATCCTTTTGACCTCAAAAGGACCGATGAATCGGGGCCCCAACTTCTTGGATGGGCAAGACAATCTTAGATTAACTGACGAAAGCCAAACCTTGTCTCCCACCTTGTATGCTGGGTTCTCCTTCCGTTTGAGATCACAGAACTTTTTATAGGCCTGTTGTGCCTTCAGAATATTGTCCCGTAACAACTGGAGATTAGCTGCAATGGCCGCTAGCCGATCATGGACTGCGGGAACCGTAATTTCCTGATCCAGATTGGGCAAAAAGGAAGGATGGAAGCCATAATTAGCCCAAAATGGGGTTTGGTTGGTTGCGGAGTGCACAGAATTATTATAGGCGAACTCCGCGCATGGAAGCCGGGAGGTCCAGTTGTCCTGAGCACTGGTGCAGAAGCATCGGAGGTACTGTTCCAGGGTTTGATTTGTTCTTTCAGTTTGCCCGTTGCTTTGTGGATGATAAGCAGATGACAGGGACACTTCAACCGCCAAAGATTTACAGAGCTCCTTCCAGAACCTAGAGGTAAATTGAACGCCTCGATCCGAGACTATATTGTTCGGAAGTCCATGAAGCCTGACCACCTCTTTGATAAATGTATTGGCTGTCTCCAAGGCAGAAGGGGTACCCATCATTGGTAGGAAGTGAGCCATTTTAGTAAGTCGGTCTACGACCACTAAGATGGTAGTAAACCCTTCTGAGGGTGGAAGCTCGACTATAAAGTCCATAGATAGACCCTTCCAGGGTAGTTCCGGAATTGGCAATGGTCTTAACAGTCCCCATGACTTTACTTTTGCCCCCTTGTTGCGTTGACAGGTGATGCAGGAATCTACATATGTTTTGCAGTCCTGGTGTAATTTAGGCCACCAAAAGTGGCGTTGAATGAGTTCGAAGGTCTTCCTTACCCCAAAATGCCCTGCAAGTTTGTGGTCATGCAAGGTCTTGAGGACCATCAATCTCACTTGTGTGGGAACAAAAATTTTCTCCTGAAACCAGAGGAACCCTTCCCGCTTATGTAGAGATTCGGCTTCTTGTCCTGTATAATGGGTAGAGGCTTGCTGAATTGAGGACCGTAAGTCCGTATGGATCAGAAAAAAGTTTTGAGCCGACAGGATGGTATTGGGCTCTGTTGTATCGGGAGTGTCTGGAAACATCCGGGACAGGGCATCCCCTTTTCCATTCTTAGACCCTGGCCTGTAGGTAATGTGGAAATTGAAGCGGGAGAAAAATAAGGCCCACCTGGCTTGCCGAGGTCTCAACCGTTTGGCGGCCCTCAGATATTCGAGATTCTTGTGGTCCGTGAATATCATAATAGGGTGCACTGCCCCTTCCAACAGGTACCTCCATTCCTCCAGGGCAGATTTAATGGCTAGAAGTTCTCGATCCCCCACATCATAATTCCTCTCAGGAGGTGACATCTTCCGAGAGAAAAATGCTACTGGGTGTAGTAAGGCCTTTGTGCCTTGTCGCTGGGACAGAATAGCCCCCGTGGCTACTTCTGAGGCATCTACCTCGAGAATGTAGGGTAAAGCTGGATCTGGATGTTGAAGAATCGGAGCGGTCACGAACAGGCTCTTTAATTTATCAAAGGCTAACTGGGCCTCTGGCGACCAGCGGAAACGGATCTGCTGACGTGTTAGCTGGGTGATGGGTGTGACAATTGTTGAGAAGCCTTTTACGAATCTTCTGTAGAAGTTAGCGAAGCCCACAAATCGCTGAACTCCTTTCTTATCTGTGGGAGCTGGCCACTCCAAAATTGCCTTCACCTTCTGAGGATCCATCGAGACGCCCTCTGCTGAAATGATAAGCCCCAGAAACTGAATAGATCCTCTCTCAAATTCACACTTCTCCAGTTTCACGTAGAGCCCATGTTTCCTCAGGGTGGTTAGAACTTTTTTAACATGAATCCGATGAAGTTCTAGAGAGGGGGAGAAGATCAGGATGTCATCTAGGTAAACAATTAAGAAGTTATCCAGAAATTCACGGAAAATGTCATTTACCAGATGTTGGAAAGTGGCCGGGGCATTGCACAGCCCGAATGGCATGACCAAATATTCATAGTGGCCAAAACGGGTTCTAAATGCAGTTTTCCACTCATCCCCCTCTTGGATGCGGATAAGATTGTATGCCCCTCGGAGGTCTAGTTTAGTAAAGACTCGAGCATTCCGGAAGCGCTGGAACAATTCTGGAATTAGCGGGAGAGGGTAGCGGTTTTTAATGGTAACTTTGTTGAGTTCCCGGTAATCAACACAAGGTCGTAACGTACCGTCCTTCTTCTCCACAAAAAATATTCCAGCGCCAGCTGGGGAGGATGAGGGCCTGATGAACCCCTTTTTCAGATTCTCATCGACATAGGACCGGAGAGTTTCTAATTCCTTTTCAGATAGGGGGAAGATCCTTCCAAAAGGGATCTCAGCCCCTGGGAGAAGCTCAATGGGGCAGTCGTAGGGCCTGTGAGGGGGTAGAACATCAGCTTTCTTTTTGTCGAAAACATCCTTAAAGTCCCGGTAAGCTGCAGGAATGTCTTCGGAGGAATCTGAGGCCGGCTGGACGGCTAGGCAAGTGGCAGGAGCTTGGGATTCAGAAGGGAAGCAATGATCCAGGCAGTATTTGGATGAGAAGGAAATCCTCTTCTTAATCCAATCAATCTGTGGATTGTGGGCTTGGAGCCATGGTAGGCCTAGGATGACCGGGAATAAGGGAGAGGACAGGACATCGAAGCGGAGGAGCTCTTGATGACCCGAGTCCGTGGTAGTAAGGACCGGGTAGGTCTCCCTGGTCACGGGTCCGGAACTAGGCAGGGATCCGTCGGCCAGGAAAACTTGAAGCTGTTGCTCCCTGGCTTGCAGGGGTACCCCTAGCTTCGCAGCTAGTGTACAATCCAGGAAGCAACTGCAAGCTCCGGAATCAATAATTGCCGTGAGCTGGATCCTCTCTTCTGCTACCTGTAGGGAGACAGGAAGGATAAGGTGAGCAGGGGATGGCTCAGAGACCTGACAGTTCGGGACAGACCGTGAACAGCACTTACTAGGCCTCACAGGGCAATTGCGGAGGAAGTGGCCGGAAGCTCCGCAGTATAGACAGAGGTTCGCCTGGCGACGGCGTTGTCTCTCTTCGGGGGTCAAGGAAGAACGAATGAGCCCAATTTGCATAGGTTCCCCGTCTGCCGGGGCATTGACAGCTGGTCCTGGTAGAGGAGAGGCCATAAATGGGACCTTTGGCATGACCCACGTGGCTCGAGACCCTTGAAGGCGTTCTGAGCGTCGCTCCCGCAGACGCCTATCCATTTGGATGGCAAGAGCGATTAGATCCTCTAAGGATGCAGGTGTTTCTACCCGAGCCAGCTCGTCTTTTAAAGCTTCCGAGAGGCCATGACGGTACTGGTATTTTAATGCTGCCTCGTTCCAGTCCGTGTCGGCTGCCCATCTACGGAAGTCTACCGTATAGTCCTCGGCCGGGCGTTTGTTTTGCTGGAGGGCATGCAGGGCCGATTCTGCTGTGACCGTACGCTGGGGATCCTCGTAAAATTGGGCCATAGCCTCAAAGAAAGAGTTTGTGGAATTCAGGATTGGACTCTTCTGTTCCAAGAGATTGTGTGCCCAAGTCTGAGGTTCTTCGGCCAGTAGGGAAATTATGAATCCCACCTTGACGGACTCAGAGGAAAAGGTCCTAGGTTGAAGGGCTAGGTATAATAAACAAGCATTCTTGAAGGCCCTGAATTTCCTACGCTCCCCACGGAAGCGTTCCGGCGTGGGCACCCGTGGTTCCGGGGGCGGAGCTGAAGCCGAATGGCCGGAGCTAGCTTGGTCCGGTTGGGCCGGAGCCGGCAGCGAGCTAGTGGATGGCTGATTCGGATCAGGTGGAGGAGAAGGGCCGGCCATGTTGAGTACTCGACCCTCTAGCTGGAAGTACCCATCTTGTAGCCTATGCACAGCTTGGGTCAGGGCTGAAACCTGCTGGCATAGGGCCTCGAGCTGGGAAGCACCTCTGTCGGCCTCTGACATGGCTGGTTTATGCTGTCAGTTACCTTGGTGGAGGCCGAAGTGCTTAGAGGGCTTCCCTTGCAGCTCGGTGCGGATCACCCCTGGTGGTGAAACAGGAGATGACACGTCCCAAGGAGCACTGGATGCGGATGGATCCCGGATGGATGGATGGATGGATGGTGATTAGGACCGCTTCCAGGAGATCTATAGATGCTCAGAGAAAAGAGACAAGGTTAATGCCAGGCCGAGGGTCATACACAGTGAATCAGTCCGAGGAAATGGAGGTACAGAGGGGTAAGACAAGGAGAGAATCCGTGGAATCCAGGCCGATGTAGGTACACAGAATATCCAGCAGAGGTATGGTTCAGGCAAAGAGTCGTCAGGCAAGCCGAGGTCAAACAAGGAGAAGTGCAGATGGGTCAAGGAGCAAGCCGGGTCAAAAGCAGGAACGCAGATAAACAAACAGGACACAGGTACTAGAGCTGATGATAAACCAGCACTGAAGCACAGCCAGAGAGTGCTTTATATAGGGCCAGGGCTGGGGAGATGGGCGTGGTGACACACCTGATCTGCCTCCAGCGTTCTATTGTTGCTGAATGGCAATTCCTTTCCTGACAGGTTGCTAGGGATTCCTTGAGCAATGGGCAATTTCTGCATCTCAGATAAGTTCCCAATGACACCATTGTTCATTTTAGCTATCTGTAAGGGGGGTAATGCTTATGCTTCCCAATGATGACAAGAGTAAGGAGCATTTTTCCCACTGACTGTCACACTAATGTGTCATCAGTTGTAGAATTTTAATTTTTAGCAGGGATTCCCCAAGACCAGAAATTTATTTCAAGGAGTCCTCCGTTTTGAAACGGTTGAGAAAGGCTGAGCTAAAGGATCTGCTACTGATGGCTTGGTGAAGGATGCCACAGCATACCTTCTGTGGTCTAGTGAAGTCCATGTCTTGATGGGTAAGGGCTATTGTAGCGGCCAGAGGGGACCTACTCAATATTAGGTGGGTGGTCATAATATTATGTGTTCTAGCTAATTAGTGTAGACTTTTTATTTAGTAAGGATTTTTTGTTTCAATTCCTCGGGAGTGTATTACTGAACTACTTCCTACCTAAATTTTGTAATCCAGTGAAGTCATTCTGATGTCAGAATTCCACATTCCTGCATCAATGATGCCCAGAGCCTGACACCAATGGTTCACAAATCAGTTTTAGCCATGGTTTTTTGATGTTTTAATGCTGAAGTTTAATTTGCTTATATTTTATTACAGACATATATACAGTATTGCTCTGCTGCTTTATGTAAGGTCTTGATCTAGCATGCATACACACATACCAGGGTCAGTTTGAACAGGAGCCAATTAACCTACCAGCAGGTCTTTGAGTGTAACGAGAAACCAGAGTACAGAGTACGATGCTGATCCCTCTTGACTGAAAGAACTTAAATTTAATAAATGAAAGAAGCAGGCCAGGGATAGTCAGGCTGGGGAGGCAAGAGTTAAACGATGCTGCACATCCTCCAGACAGGAAATAAGGTGGACCTATCTGACTTGTAGGATCTTCTAAGGCACTATGTGGAAGCTCACGGTGTGCAGCAAAATCAGAGTAAGGGCTCTTTCACACGGGCGGTCCGATCAGATCCGCCTGTCAGTTTTTTAGGCGGATCTGATCGGATCCTCCATGCAGCTCTATGGGGCAGCGGATGTCAGCAGAGACACCTCTGCTGACACCCGCTGCCATTCGCATCCGATCCTGACGGATGGAAACCCTATTTTTCCATCCATCCAGGAATCGGTTTGGATCGGATGAGAGCGGACAGGCGGTCCACTCACATCCGATCCCCCATAGAGAGCAGCGGGGACTGTGACACCTCCCTCTCCGCACTGCAAGCGGAGACGGAGCTGTCATCCGCCGGCTCAGCAGGGATCGCGGATCGATCCCCGCTGAGCAGCACGGATCCGCCTACGGAGGCGGACCGTGTGAAAGAGCCCTAAGTAATTTCAGTACTGGAAAAGGATTCTGTACAGCTGCACAAGACCAAGGGTAAGTTTAGAGTTCAGCTTTAAAGTGGTTCTAAAGCCTTAAGGTTTTTCCCCTTAAAGTGTAACCCCACTTTTGTTGAGAAGAAAACATTCCCCTCTGGGTGATCTATGTACATTTTAAGGATTTTAACAACCTTTGTTGCAGCTTCCTACCTTTTGTTATTATGAAGAAATCACTGTTTGTTCCTCTGTGCTGAATGGGTCTAATGGGATTGGTTTCATAGTTATCAATCAGCTGTACAGCTGCAGAGCACTAATGAGGAAATCTGTTGGGCCTTCATTCCTTTAGATGTGTTCCTATTGGGAGTATCTCACCAAAAATGACATTTTTGTTGCAGGGGATGCCAGAAATCTGACTTGTATCTTAGTGCAGACTTCTTGGAAAATCAGTGAGCCAATCACACAAGCAGGAAATGATGTTTCTGGGGTGTGGTCAGTACACATTCTGTGTACAGAACAGCTCCAGGTAGCCATATTGCATTGCATTTTACAGAAATTGACAGCGGCTGCAGATTGAAAAGGAAAGGTCATTTTTAATAACATTCAATTACAATATGATTTGTGTCGCAATTGTATACGCTATATTGTTTTTTCTTTATTTGCTATTTTTTTTTCCCCCACCATAGTGGAGTTAACCTATAATGCATTCTATGCATTAAAGTGGAGCTCCAGTCCCCAGTCCAGTCTCCAGCTTTAAAAAGCTCCCCAATGATTGTTAGTACTAGTACATTCAAATTTGAATACTGCCCTAACTGCTTTAATGCTTGTTATTTTTAAATCTGTAATAACTTACATGATCTCGGAAGCAGGCAGCGGCCATCGAGGATGTGGGCATCTGAAGCCCGCTCATGTGTATTTCCGGGATAAAGTGCAGCTGGCTACCCAGCATGCACCGCCAGATCTCGTGTCTGCACAGTATTAACACTGCATGGCTTTCCCTCTTCTTGACAGATTGTCATAGCAATGACGGCATCAGCGAAAGTTCCCGCCGCAGTGCTATAGCAACCTGTCAATCAGGACATCCCAGGCCTCCGGTACGCTTAATTTCCTGTCTGGAAATAACGTGAGATCTCATCAACATGCAATTTGCAAGGACTGGGATACATGACGTTGCTATCCCAGGAGCCCTTGCAGTTTGCCTAGTGCTGTAATCGCCTAGGCGGCTGCAGCCGGTAGTGTAGCTGAAATAAGAAGAAAAAAAGGTATTTCCTTACAAAAAAATTACATTGGTAAAAGCATTTTTAAAGGGGATAACGTATATAGCAACTATAAAAAATGGGTGGAGCTCAGATTTAAGATGAAAAACCTTGCCCCCTGCATCCCTCCCTTTTTTTAAACTGAGCCCCATCCACCGTGCACGAGTGTAGCTCCACTCCTCATTGGGCAGATTGATAGCGGCGGGAGTCATTGACTCCCACTGCTGTCAATTAAATGCTGTGACATGGGAGATGGGGGTGGGCCGAGTCCCTCTGTCTATGTCAATAAACGCAACAGTGGGGCTTGGGAACGAGCATGCACGGGTGCCCCCATGGAAAGCAGCTTTCCATGGGGGCACCCACCCAAGAAGAGGGGCCTGGATTGCTGGCGGGGAACCCCAGAAGAGGGGGATGGGGGCTGCTCTGTGCAAAACCACTGCACAGAGCAGATAAGTATAACATGTTATTTTAAGGAAAAAAAATACCTTTTTCCTTCTGGGGAAATGTATGCACCTTTTTTGTGTAGCCTTGCCTGATTTTCTCTATCTGTACTTCATAATCCAGTAAAGTCTCCTCTTCATACATTCTGCATAATAGCAGACTGCAACAGCTCCCTTCTAGGTCAGCTCTCCTTTTATGTGTATCAAATCTGTATTTATTTTTGATAAAGCTGTAAAAAAAAAAAAGAAGAGAATTTGTCTTTTCTCTGTGTCTCCGTCTCCTCCAGACTAGCTTTTGTGTGAGATCAGACAAGTGAGTGGTATTTGCAGTTTGCAATTTAACAATAAACTGATTCCAGGTAGCGGAATAAAATGCCATTTAATGCACCTTGCCCAGGATGGGCTTGTATAATTTGCAGTAACCTTCACGGCGTGCGAGAATGTGCCGACGCAGGGACAGTGGTGCTGAAAATCCGGTGTCTTGTTAAAATGTAGATTTAAAAATAAATCTCTGAGGCGCAGTGGTGGAGGAAGAAGCAGACAGCTCCCATGGAAGGCTAATGCCCATCTCCCCCCCCCCCCCTAACCCTTCTTTGGTTCACATCTACATTTAACACTGCATCAGGGAGGAGAGTCAATGAAATGGTTTTAAGAGGCGATTTAGCTACAGGAAGGACAAAGAAAGTGACTTTATAGGAAGATTGATTACCTCCAGTCAGATGGTTGCAGATGAAAACTGCAAAGGAATCTGTTGGCAGTACAGTGCAATAAAAACATGTGATTTGTAAGGATTATAGGCTGCCTTTTATTACAGTCATACCTCTAATATCTCCTCTGCAGATCTATAGGAATGTATGGGTTTAAAGGAAATCTCCTGTCTAACGGGAAAGCAAGATTTTGTATTAACCAGTTCCAGTCCTGATCAATTCTGACATTTCTCTCCTACATGTAAAAATCACCCCCCCCCCCCTTTCCTAGAAAACTACTTAGAACCCCCAAACATTATATATCTTTAAGCAGAGGCTCTAGAGAATAAAATGGTGGGTGATGTATATTTTTATGCCACACTGTAACTGATATAATATACACTGAACAAAATTATAAATGCAACACTTTTGTTTTTGCCCCCATTTTTCATGAGCTGAACTCAAAGATCTAAGAATTTTTCTATGTACACAAAAGGCCTATTTCTCTCAAATATTGTTCACAAATCTGTCTAAATCTGTGTTAGTGAGCACTTCTCCTTTGCCGAGATAATCCATCCACCTCACAGGTGTGGCATATCAAGATGCTGATTAGACATCATAATTATTGCACAGGTGTGCCTTAGGCTGGCCACAATAAAGGTCACTCTAAAATGTTCAGTTTTACTGTATTGGGGGGGTCCGAAAACCAGTCAGTATCTTGTGTGACCACCATTTGCCTCATGCGGTGCAACACATCTCCTTCTCATAGAGTTGATCAGGTTGTTGATTGTGGTCTTAGATCTTTGAGTTCAGTGTAACTGGATACTAATATATATAGCTAAAGTTGATCCAGGGAATATCCAATTGCCTCTGGTGCGGTGCCTGCCTAGTTCTTGGTATGGTGAGTAGCTATCCCACCTCTCCCCCTCCACATATGCCGGGGCTGTGTGGGTGGTCTGGTCCACCTCCTGGGGTGGGGCAGGGCACTATGCTGGCAATGGGGGCCAGGGTGCACCGGAGGATCAGCTATGTGGGGGGGTTGTACCTGGTGGGGGCTCCTGCCAGGGTCCCCCTTCCTGCCTTGGCCTATCCTTGAGGCCTAGGGATCCCTCCTGGGTCCCTGGAGGCCTAGCGGTGCCGTGCGGGACCTCCATTTTGCTGTAGCCTGTGTGTTTTATGCACAGCGGCCATGTTTGTGTAGTCTGGCGGCCATTTTGCAGTGGTTTGCCATTGAAAATAGCGGAAGCCATGACAATGGAGCCCTGTGGGTGGCGATTTCGGCGGTGGGCGCCCCTCCTCATCCCCTGGTGCTCACTCCTGGATCTTTTCACTTCCTGATCGCCGCACTTGGAGTGCAGATTATCCTGGTGACTGCAGGTGCCTGTTTTTGCTGGGTGGTGAGTCTGGTGGGGTTCTCTGCTGAGGATTGCTTGGTGCTTGTGCCTGGCGACCAGGTGGTGCTGCCGGCACAGTGGGGGTTTTCCCCTTGCAGTGTTTTACACTTTTTGTGGGGGTCCCCCTGGTGACTCATGGAGTCTTTAAAGCATATCTCACCACCTGATCCCCTCTCTAAGGCTGTGTGGCACTCCGGGTCCCAACCATCCATCAATGCACTGTTCTGGAGTACTTTGTGTCCCGGGTGGAAGTAGCTTTTGGCTCAAATGCTGGTCTGTGGACCAGACTTCCCTGGATGACATCGGTAAAGGTCTCACAGGGGGGAAGAGTACCTTTCTTCTGCAGGCTACTAATGGCAAGGAACATCGTTGTAGACGTGGGTCCTCCTTCTCGGCTCATACGTTTTTTGTCCCTCAGGGTTGACTGACAAGGGCGCGTCGCCTTTCAGGGCCTCCTCTGGAAGATCCAAAGGAACCTGATCTGGCAAGCTAAAAGTGGGCTTTTCCAGACCCGCAGACAGGGCTCCTTCAGCATGAAGGTGTGCCTTCACCAATATCGGGGGTGGGGGGACGTCTTTGCTGGTTCCCGGACCCGTGGACTTCCCTGGTACAAGACACTAGGGTCCACAAAACCATTCAGTCCAGCTACAAGATCGCGTTTTGCTCTTGTTCCCCGGCAAGTTTCTTTCCTTCCAACTTGCGCCTGTCCCCGGACCGCTTACAGGATTTGTTTTGGAGCGGTACAAGACCTGTTGCTTCAAGGGTTGATTGTTCCGGTTCTGACTCCGCAACGTTTTCAGGGTTTCTTCTCAAACTTGTTTACAGGTCCCAGGAAGCAAGGCAAGGTGAGTCCAATCCTGGACCTCAAGGTTGTGAACTACTTTGTACGGATGCAGAAGTTCAGAATGCATGGTGGTGGCATCCCTGCATCAGGGGGATTTTCTTGCTTCTATCGACATCAAGGATGCATACCTTCATATTCCAATATGTACCGGTCTCCAGCGCTTCTTCCACTTTGCCATGGGAGAGGAGCATTATCAGTTTGTGGCGTTACCCTTTGGTCTCGCCTCTGCTCCCCGGGTCTTCACTAAAGTGTTAGCCCCGGTGCCAGCTTTGTTACGCCAATGGGGAATTGCCAATGGGGAATTGCGGTACTGTGCTACTTGGACGACCTCCTTCTGCGAGGGGGGTGTAACGTTCATGCGTTTTTGTTAGTGGATGGATTTACAGCTGCAGAATTATTACACTCAGTAGCCTTGTAGAGATTCTGTTGAACAAACATATCCAACTCCTTTAGGACTTCATCACAGTGCACAGCCTGTTATGCAATATACATATACTCAATCAGATGTTTAATGGAGGGATAGAATATATGAGAATGTATAGATGAGAGACAGGCTATTGTATGGTGAGCACTAAGAGTAGTATTAGGAGAGTTGCAGGTGATGGTAAAGCAGATAGGTTCTGATGTCAAGTATAGTGCAGATGGTAAGAGGACACAGATGGAGTATACTTAGAGTAACCTAGTGCAAGGATAGTTGAAGGTAGTCCCAAGAGCCAACTGTCTATGCAGATGATAGGGAATAGATAGATACAGATAGTCCTGGTAATTGCAGTAGATGACAGTAGGAGATTGGTTAGTAAGGAATCCCCTGTGGGGTACTTATCACTTAGATAGGTTAGTAGTAACAGTGTCCTTTAGAGAGAGGTGATCCCGTAGCGAGATACGGATCAGCAGCGAGGTTCCGGCTTCTGTTCAGCAAAGGGAAATGTCAGCAGCTCCGACTTCACAGGAGAAGGTGCGGTGAACATGTGGTTTGAACGAGCAATGAGTGAGAGAAAGTCGGCGATTGAAATAGCCGCTCATTACGGCGCTCAGCAATGATGTCATCCGGTCTTAAAGGTGTACGCGTCCATGGATAACAAGATGGGACGCAATTCAGTAAGAGAGAAATATGGAACAAGGGTACCAGAGGTACCAGAACATTACAGTACCCCCCCCCCCCTTAAGGCCGGCTCCGGAAGGCCTCTAGAACTGTTTTTTCTGGATATTTCGAGTGGAAATTGCGAATCAGTCTAGGGGCATGTATATCGGAGGTATCCAGCCAGGTGTCATCTTGGGGCCCATAGTTCTTCCATCGTACAAGATACTGGAGTCTTCTTCTATGGAAACGGGAATCCAAAATCTCTTTTATCTCAAATTCTTCTCCACCTTCCACTTGTACAGGAGGTGGAGGTGAGATAGTAGGCCTTATTCCTTGGTTAGGAACATGGGGCTTCAGTAGCGACACATGGAAGATGGGATGTATCTTGAGGTCAGTTGGTAATGTGAGTTGTACTGCAGCTTTTCCAATAAGCTTCTCTATTGGGAAAGGTCCCAGAAATAGAGGTCCAAGTTTTTTACTAGGGATTTTTAATCTCAGATTTTTTGTAGAAAGCCAAACAAGATCCCCAATGGCATATTGGGGAGAGGGTTTCCTACGGAGGTCGTAGTACTTCTTTTGTTGGCTATGAGCATGGGATATGGTATTGTTGAGTAATCCCAGAGAATCCTTTATCTGGGAAAGATAATCAGATGCCACTGGATTACTTGATGGCAAGATACGTGGAGGAAGGAGTGTGGGATGAAACCCATAATTTAGGTAAAATGGACTTTGTTTAGTAGTGCTATGAGTCACGTTGTTATAGGCAAATTCCGCTAGCGGGAGGAGATCTGCCCAATCGTCCTGTAGATACGAAGTATAGCAACGCAGATACTGTTCAATGCACTGGTTAACTCTCTCTGTCTGTCCGTTGGTCTGAGGGTGGTAGGGAGAAGTAAGTTTACGCTCTATTCGTAGTATCTGACATAGAGCTAGCCAAAACTTTGAGATGAATTGTGAACCACGGTCAGACAGCAGTGTTTTTGGAATACCATGTAACTTAAAGACATGTTTCACAAGCAATTCCGCTGTTTGTTTGGATGAAGGTAGTTTTCGGATAGGAGTGAAATGTGCCATCTTGGTCAGATGGTCCACTGACACCAAGATGGTGTTGAATCCTTTGGAAGGTGGTAATTCCACTATGAAGTCTAAGGATACCACTTCCTACGGAACCTGGGGTATCGGTAAACTACAAAGTAACCCCGATGGTTTTGTGTTGTCAATTTTAGACCTTGCACAGATATCACAAGATGAAACAAACTTTTTTTACGGTTGTCTTCATGTCTGGCCACCAAAACTGCCTAGTAAGTAGATTGAAAGTTTTAGTCATACCCATATGTCCTGCCATAGGTACATCATGCGACAATTCCAAGATCTTGGTTCGCATAGTAGGGGGTATGTATAATTTATCGTTGTAGTAGAGGAAGCCTTCTGCGTCAGTAGTTAGTTGTGGTGGAGGTGAGTCCAGTCCTATGCTGTGCAAAATCTCTTCCTTCAGGGAGCGAACGACACCGATAATACGTTCAAGTGGTATTATAGGAACTGAGGGAACCTCGGTACAATCTTTCTCGGCTAGTCGGGAAAGTGCATCCGCTTTTTTATTTTTGTCTGCGGGCGTGTAAGTCACTAAAAAATTAAATCTCAGAAAGAATAACTACCACCGTACCTGCCGGTGGGAAAGAGTTCTATTAGTCTGAAGGTATTGAAGGTTTTTGTGATCAGTATATATCAGGATTGGCAATTGAGTGCCCTCAAGTAGATGTCACCAATTCTCTAACGCCAGTTTTATGGCTAGTAACTCCTTCTCACCTACTGGGTAGTTCACCTCGGGGCTGCTTAATGACTTTGAGAAGAAAGCAACTGGGTGAAGAGGTGAGGTGTTTGTTGGTCGTTGTGAGAGAACTGCTCCTACTGCCATATTTGACGCATCTACCTCCAAGATGTATTGAAGGGATGGGTCTGGATGGCATAGTATGGGGGCAGTAGTAAAGCTTGATTTCAGCAGACAGAATGCTCCATTTGCTTCTGTTGACCAATTAAATGGTTTCTTCGTGCTTGTGAGTTGTGTAAGAGGTTTCACAATCGCAGAGAAGTTCTTAATGAATTTCCTATAGTAGTTAGAGAATCCTAGGAACCTTTGTAATGCTTTGCGAGTGGTTGGCACAGGCCAATCCAGAATGCAGGATATTTTGCTCATGTCCATTTTGATTCCATTTTTAGATATAATATATCCTAGGAATAGTACTTCCTCTTTATGAAACAAACATTTTTTTGATTTAACATATAAGTTATGTGCAAGTAGCCTTGACAACACAAGTCTCACATGTTTTATGTGCTCAGGTAAGGAATGAGAATAGATAAGTATATCGTCCAAATATACTACAACACAAACATCAAGCAAGTCTCTGAATATCTCATTTATAAACCGTTGGAAGGCTGCGGGAGCATTACATAGCCCAAATGGCATTACAAGGTACTCAAACAGTCCGTATCTGGTTCTGAATGCCGTCTTCCATTCATCCCCTTTACGGATTCGAATTAAATTGTATGCCCCTTTTAGGTCCAATTTTGAAAAGAAAGAAGCTCCACGCACCTGTTCGATAAGTTCAGGAATAAGAGGTAAAGGATAACGATCCTTTATTGTAATGGCATTTAATTGTCTGAAATCAATGATAGGCCTAAGGCTAGAATCCTTATTGCGGACAAAGAAGAGTCCAGCAGCAGTGGAGGAAGTAGAAGGTCGGATGAATCCTTTTGCCAAGTTCTCATCCAGATACTCCTTAAGATGAGAGAGTTCATCCTGTGAGAGAGGATAAACATGTCCGAAAGGCAACTTGCTATTAGGGAGTAGATCGATACAACAATCATAGTCCCTATGGGGAGGTAGCATTTGAGCGTTTTTCTCAAGGAAAACCTCCGATAAATCCTGATAACACTTGGGTATAATGTCATCCGGCACTACAGACAGGATCCTATCATATGTGGGGAGATTACACGTCGTTTCACAATAGTGAGAAGAGAAGGCTAGCGTTCTTGTTTTCCAATCGATGATTGGTTGATGTATGTGTAACCAGGGAAGTCCCAAAATGATATAGGAGTAGGGTCAGCAGGCAACATCCGAGAAGGACTGGAAAATGGTGAGCCCATCTTCTCAGCCTTTCTTTCTCGTAGTCATCTGTCAATATTGATACTGGTCTGTATCAGTCCCTCTAGAGTGCCAGGTAAATCCGCTCGGGCGAGCTCGTCTTTAACGGCCTCAGATAGGCCGAGTCTAAACTGCGTTCGCAAAGATGTGTCGTTCCACCCTGAATCAGGGGACCATCTTTTAAAATTTGCCACGAAATCTTCAACAGGTCTCCTTCCTTGTTTTAAGGCCCGTAATTGGGTATCAGCGGTACTCTGCTTATTGGGGTCTTCATATAAACTAGCGAGTTGTGCTAGGAATAAAGGGTAAGAATTAAGGAGTGGATCATCCTTTTCAAAGAGAGCGTCTGCCCAGGCCCGGGGTTCACCCGTTAAATAGGAGATGATGGTACAAACCTTAATTTGGTCAGTGGTGTAGGTTAGAGGTTTTAACAAAAAAAGCAATCGACATGCGTTTTTAAATTCACGAAATTTGCTCCGATCACCAGAAAACACTAGAGGAGGGTTTATCTTAGGCTCACGGGGCTGAGCAGCAGAAAGCTGTGTGAGACGGCCAACCTGCTGTCTCAAGGTCTGATTTTCGTTTTGTACCTCTGTAAGCGCAAGGATCAATGCATCTACTTGCTGTTTTAATTGTAGTACATGAGTGGGTAATTCTGCTGAATCCATATTTTTTTTTTAAGGCTCGTTCAATCTGTAACGTTCATGCGTTTTTGTTAGTGGATGGATTTACAGCTGCAGAATTATTACACTTAGTAGCCTTGTAGAGATTCTGTTGAACAAACATATCCAACTCTCAGGACTTCATCACAGTGCACAGCCTGTTATGCAATATACATACAGTGGGTACGGAAAGTATTCAGACCCCCTTAAATGTTTCACTCTTTGTTATATTGCAGCCATTTGCTAAAATCATTTAAGTTCATTCTTCTTCCTCATGAATGTACACATAGCACCCCATACTGACAGAAAAACACAGAATTGTTGACATTGTTGCAGATTTATTAAAAAAGAAAAACTGAAATATCACATGGTCCTAAGTATTCAGACCCTTTGCTCAGTATTTAGTAGAAGCCCCCTTTTGATCTAATACAGCCAGGAGTATTTTTGGGAAAGATGCAACAAGTCTTTCACACCTGGATTTGGGGATCCTCTGCCATTCCTCCTTGCAGATCCTCTCCAGTTCTGTCAGGTTGGATGGTAAATGTTGGTGGACAGCCATTTTTAGGTCTCTCCAGAGATGCTCAATTGGGTTTAAGTCAGGGCTCTGGCTGGGCCATTCAAGAACAGTCACGGAGTTGTTGTGAAGCCACTCCTTCGTTATTTTAGCTGTGTGCTTAGGGTCATTGTCTTGTTGGAAGGTAAACCTTCGGCCCAGTCTGAGGTCCAGAGCACTCTGGAGAAGGTTTTTGTCCAGGATATCCCTGTACTTGGCCGCATTCATCTTTCCCTCGATTGCAACCAGTCGTCCTGTCCCTGCAGCTGAAAAACACCCCCACAGCATGATGCTGCCACCACCATGCTTCACTGTTGGGACTGTATTGGACAGGTGATGAGCAGTACCTGGTTTTCTCCACACATACCGCTTAGAATTAAGGCCAAAAAGTTCTATTTTGGTCTCATCAGACCAGAGAATCTTATTTCTCACCATCTTGGAGTCCTTCAGGTGTTTTTTAGCAAACTCCATGCGGGCTTTCATGTGTCTTACACTGAGGAGAGGCTTCCGTCGGGCCACTCTGCCATAAAGCCCCGACTGGTGGAGGGCTGCAGTGATGGTTGACTTTCTACAACTTTCTCCCATCTCCTGACTGCATCTCTGGAGCTCAGCCACAGTGATCTTTGGGTTCTTCTTTACCTCTCTCACCAAGGCTCTTCTCCCCCGATAGCTCAGTTTGGCCGGACGGCCAGCTCTAGGAAGGGTTCTGGTCATCCCAAACGTCTTCCATTTGAGGATTATGGAGGCCACTGTGCTCTTAGGAACCTTAAGTGCAGCAGAAATCTTTTTGTAACCTTGGCCAGATCTGTGCCTTGCCACAATTCTGTCTCTGAGCTCTTCAGGCAGTTCCTTTGACCTCATGATTCTCATTTGCTCTGACATGCATTGCGATCTGGAAGTTCTTATATAGACAGGTGTGTGGCTTTCCTAATCAAGTCCAATCAGTATAATCAAACACAGCTGGACTCAAATGAAGGTGTAGAACCATCTCAAGGATGATCAGAAGAAATGGAAAGCACCTGAGTTAAATATATGAGTGTCACAGCAAAGGGTCTGAATACTTAGGACCATGTGATATTTCAGTTTTTCTTTTTTAATAAATCTGCAACATTGTCAACAATTCTGTGTTTTTCTGTCAGTATGGGGTGCTATGTGTACATTCATGAGGAAGAAGAATGAACTTAAATGATTTTAGCAAATGGTTGCAATATAACAAAGAGTGAAAAATTTAAGGGGGTCTGAATACTTTCCGTACCCACTGTATACTCAATCAGATGTTTAATGGAGGGATAGAATATATGAGAATGTATAGATGAGAGACATCAAGGATGCATACCTTCACATTCCAATATGTACCGGTCTCCAGCGCTTCTTCCACTTTGCCATGGGAGAGGAGCATTATCAGTTTGTGGCGTTACCCTTTGGTCTCGCCTCTGCTCCCCGGGTCTTCACTAAAGTGTTAGCCCCGGTGCCAGCTTTGTTACGCCAATGGGGAATTGCCAATGGGGAATTGCGGTACTGTGCTACTTGGACGACCTCCTTCTGCGAGGGGGGTGTAACGTTCATGCGTTTTTGTTAGTGGATGGATTTACAGCTGCAGAATTATTACACTCAGTAGCCTTGTAGAGATTCTGTTGAACAAACATATCCAACTCTCAGGACTTCATCACAGTGCACAGCCTGTTATGCAATATACATATACTCAATCAGATGTTTAATGGAGGGATAGAATATATGAGAATGTATAGATGAGAGACAGGCTATTGTATGGTGAGCACTAAGAGTAGTATTAGGAGAGATGCAGGTGATGGTAAAGCAGATAGGTTCTGATGTCAAGTATAGTGCAGATGGTAAGAGGACACAGATGGAGTATACTTAGAGTAACCTAGTGCAAGGATAGTTGAAGGTAGTCCCAAGAGCTAACTGTCTATGCAGATGATAGGGAATAGATAGATACAGATAGTCCTGGTAATTGCAGTAGATGACAGTAGGAGATTGGTTAGTAAGGAATCCCCTGTGGGGTACTTATCACTTAGATAGGTTAGTAGTAACAGTGTCCTTTAGAGAGAGGTGATCCCGTAGTGAGATACGGATCAGCAGCAAGGTTCCGGCTTCAGTTCAGCAAAGGGAAATGTCAGCAGCTCCGACTTCACAGGAGAAGGTGCGGTGAACATGTGGTTTGAACGAGCAATGAGTGAGAGAAAGCCGGCGATTGAAATAGCCGCTCATAGCGGCGCTCAGCAATGATGTCATCCGGTCTTAAAGGTGTATGCGTCTCTTGGATAACAAGATGGGACGCAATTTAGTTAGAGAGAAATATGGAACAAGGGTACCAGAGGTACCAGAACATTACAGGGGGTCTCCTACTGCTCTGGTGGAAAACCTGGATATCACCATACGAACAATGCCGCGGTCGTGGCTTATGTCAATCACCAGGGGGCACCAGAAGTGTCCTGGCAGCTCTGGAGGTAGCCAGCATTCTAAGGTGGGCAGAATGTTTCCGTCCAGCCCTCTCCGCCATACACATTCCAGGGGTGGAAAATTGGCAGGCGGTTTACTTCAGTTGGCAGGCGTTGGACCAAGGGGAGTGGTCCCTTCATCCGGAGGTGTTTGATCAGTTGTGTCTCCGGTGAGGCATCCCCAAGGTGTATCTGTTGGCATCTCGGCTCAACAGAAAGGTGCAGAGGTTTGTGGCTCTGTCACGGGATAGTCTGGCAGACGCCACCGATATGCTTGTGGCCCTGTGGGGTCAGTATCATCTGATTTACATCTTCCCTCTTCTCAGCTTCTGCCAAGACTTATATGCAGGATCGAGGCAGAAGGGATTCCGGTCATCTTAGTGGCTCCGGATTGGCCTCGCTATGCTTGGTACGCCGATCTGGTGTGGCTGGTCGCCGATGTTCCTTGAAGGCTTCCTCTTAGGGAAGATCTGCTGTCCCAAAGACCAACCCTCCATCCTGCTTTACAGTCGCTGGCTTTGACGGCTTGGCTGTTGAATGCCAGGTGCTGAAGGAAAGAGGTTTATCTGAGTCGGTGATTCCTATGCTGTTAAAAGCTAAGAAATCTACTTCTAGGAAGATCTACCAACGTACGTAGAAGACGTACACTGAACAAAATGATAAACGTAACACTTTTGTTTTTGCCCCCATTTTTCATAAGCTGAACTCAAAGATCTAAGACTTTTTCTATGTACACAAAAAGCCTATTTCTCCTAAATATTCACAAATCTGTCCAAATCTGTGTTTGTGGTGCGCTTATGGAGTCTTTTAGGAAGTCAGACTCACTATTTGTGCTCACGGATGGGCCTAGGAAAGGGTTGTCTGCTTCCTCTGTGACCATTATTAGATGGATCAGACAGAGGGTTATTCAGGCCTTTTCCATCACGGGTCAGGTTCCTCCTTTCCCTGTCAAGGCACACTTTACTCTGGGCCTTCCGTCATCAGGTGTCAGGGACACAGGTTTGTAAGGCGGCCACCTGGTCGTCAGTGCACACATTCACAAAGTGTGATGTGGATTTGTTGGCATCTGCGGATGCTTCTTTTGGCTGCAAGGTTTTGCAGGCTGCTGTTTAGGGGACTTGATCCTCTTTGAGGGTGTATTGTTTTTTTCAGGTTGGCTCCAGTTTTGGTTGAGCTCCTGTTGCTTGGTTGGCTAATGTTTAGCCTTGGGAATTTCTTTGCTGTTCCCACCCCTCATGTTTAACGCTGCTTTGGAGCTGTGTCTGTCAATGAACGAAAGAGAAAATGTGATTTTTGACTTACCGTAAAATCCATTTCTCTGATGTTCATTGATGGACACAGCACCCACCCCTCTGTGCAGTTGTAATTCTTATGACACTGCTTGTAACAAAACTGAGTAACTATAGCAGAGAGAGGGAGTATACCCCCTGGGACTGCCCATAGGTGTAGCCGCCAGATACTTTTTCTCCCTAGTGTCCTACTCCTGTAGGGGGCAGTATAGCCCAATGGTCATGAAGATCAGGAGCTGTGTCCGTCAATGAACATAAGAGAAATGGATTTTACGGATTTTACGGTAAATCCCATTTTTCAAAAATAAAAAAGTTGCGTAGGCCTGTGGAACTGCACCAAACTAAGGTACCTAAAAATCTCCATAGGTGATGCTTTAAAATCCTTTACAGGTTACACTCTTTCACTCTGACGTTCACGGCTTTGGCTCACATTGGTGATGCAATCGCCATTTACATGTGCCTTCAAGTCCAACGTGTGTGTTTGCATTTATTTATTTTTTTACACTGTCCCTTTTATTTGTTTTGTATTTTTTATTTTTATCACAGTGCTATCACAAGGGATGAACAACCTCTGTTGTGATAGCATGGGCCATGACAGGTCCTAATTATAGAGAGATCTATCATACTCCATATCTCTCCTCTGGCCTCCAAAGCATCTGATCAAACTAAGATCAGTTTGATCAGATGCTTCCACAAGCCAGTAACATCAGTCCTAGGGAGCGGATGCTGACGGTCACATCCTTACCTGACTCCCCGATGGAATAGGAGAGCCCAGGAAAGGCAGCGGGAGGGTGGGGACCCAATTCTGCTGCCTGTAAAAGTAATCCAGTGGCTCTATAGCAGCTCATATTACTTTTACTTTCTGCAGAATCGCTGGATGTAAAAAATGATATCTTAATCATTGCTGCAGCTGCATCAATGACCGAGATATCACCCTTCCCAACCCTAGGATGTAAGGGTACGTTCTCTGGAAGGGAAGTGCCTAAAGGTGAACTCAAGGCACATATAAAAGAGACAGAATCATTTATTCAATATTGGATCCTTGAAAACAGATATTTTTGCACTTCCTGATTGGGCTACAGCCAAAAGACAGCTACAGCGTGGTTGTCCAGTTCTGGGAGGGCATCCATGGACATCCTCCCAGAACCACGCCACCTCGCATCTGGCATGCTCTGTGATTGCTGTGTCCTTCGGACACAGCTGATTACAGATCCGGTAAAGGGCCAATCACAGCGAGCCTTTACCATGTGATCAGCGGTGTCCAGTCACTGCTGATCACATGTAAACAAACTTGACAGTTATCAGCATTCCTCACGTGCTGTCACAATGTAAGGAAAGCAGAGCCGGTAACTGGCAATACTGATAGGACACATTTACACTGATAATCAGAGCAGTGATCATCAGTGCCCTGATTATCAATGCAGCCCCATCAGTGCAGCCTAAAAATGCCCATCAGTGCCACCTATCAGTGCCCATCAGTGCTGCATATCATTGTAGCCTCATCAGTGCCCATCAGTGCAGTCTCATCAGCGCACATCAGTGAAGGAGAAAAATTACTTTTTTGCAAAATTTTATAGCAGAAACTAAGAAAAACTATTTTTTTTAAAATTGTCAGTCTTCTTTCTTTTTTTTAAATAAAAAATGAAAAACCCCAGTGGGGATTAAATACCACCAAAAGAAAGCTCTGTCTCAAAAACAAATTATAAAAAATGTCATATGGGTACAGTGTTACATGACCAAGCAATTGTCATTCAAAGTGCAACAGCACTGAAAGCTAAAAATTACCCAGGGCAAGAAGGGGTGAAAGTGCCTAGTATTGAAGTGGTTAAACAAATTTCACAAAACCAAAAGAGAACAAAATAGGAGAAGTTCACTGTATGGGTTTACATACACTTTATCTCAGGGACATCTTACCTTAACTTTACACTACGTTTTCTGCTCCTTGCCTGATTTATTCATCAGGGTGGCACCACTGCTTGACAGCCTGAATTTAAATGTGCCCAGGATGTGGAGGAGAATCCATGATCCTGGTAGCGAGGCCGCCTCTCAAAAAGTCAAAAGCCATTGATTTCTATCTGGCCCGTTTCCACTGCCGCGGCTTCGGTTGCGGCGACTTCAAAAGTAGTTCATGCACTACTTTTGAGCCGTCTTCAGTGCGACTTCCCTCTATAATGAGGGACAAGTCTCAGTGAAAGCCGCAAACAACTTAAGCTACGAAGTCGCGCTAGAAGTAGCACGACTTCGTAGCCGCACTAGTGGAAACCTAGCCTTAAGCAGATGACAGGTATTAAACCTTTGGGCTTTCGACCCAAAATGCCATAATCCAATTTAAGTACATTTTCTCTTTAAATCCTTTTATGGCCAGGTACGTATAGGCCATTGCGTTATTTCATCATGAGCCACACTGTAATGTTTCCTTTAACAACCAAGGTCAGAACAAAGCCTGACAGCAGAGAACAAAACAAATTAAACCTCAAGTAGCTTGAAGACGGGAAGTTCCATTATCGGAATCCGTAGGCAGCCTTGGGTCAGTCTATTTATAACTTCTTCATTTGTCCCCACTAATTTCCAATAGAATGCTTCTGTGTGGAGGGGTTGCTATTCCAGAGTGGGTGCCCATGCTGGCATGTACAAAAAAAGGGATTACTGATTATGTTTTCACATAAACAACTTCAAAGACCTCCGTCTTAGTAAAATGACTGGAATATTTGAAGGCTGGATCATTTTAACTAAATTTATACCACTAAGTTCTGCCGTTTTGGCAGCTATAAATGGCAAATCCACAAGCGCTAGAAAGTTTAAAGGGAATTAGGCTGGACAAGAATATTAAAGTAGCCTTTGAAGATTTAAGGTGCAGTCTGTCAACCTAGTCCTCTCTTCACTACCTAGTTGCATCATTCCTCTAGCTCTGGGAGTCATGCATTCAATTGTCATTTTTGCAAAGCATCATGGAACATGTAGTTCTACAGCAGCTGGAGGGCCGCAGTTGCCCAACTCTGAATTAGTAAGTCACAGATGTGGAGTAAGCATACGGAACAGGAGTTTGTAGTTTCAGTGGCTGCATGCTTGCTTGGGGTCAGTGGCTTCCTTGGTAATTAAATCCCAACTCAAACACATTTTTTGAATTGTATTTTTTCGAATTTTTAACAAAAGCTAGTTTCTGGAAAGTACAGTACATCATTCCAATAGGTATACATTTTAGGTTACATCAAACCAGTATACAGTAAATGTACATGAGGCAATGTCAACAGTTGGGTTACAATGAAGAGAGCCCATTGGGATCTTGACAGTTGGATATACAGAAGAAGTTCCAAAGTTCTCATAGCTGTCACCACAAATAACATTCTTGGAACATTTTCCTAGGTAAACAACATGTAAAAAAAGAAAAGGAAAAACAATTTGTAAGGATCTGCCTTCTAATAGCTGTGAGAATGTGAGCTGATAATTTTTTCGATAGGTCTAGAAAAAGGAGGCAGAAAAGGTAATGGATTGGGTTCAAAGGGAGTAATATACTCTTAACTTGTAGAAGGCTGTCAACCCTGTCCCAATATGCTTGTATCAAGGGAAATCCCCAGAAAATCTGATAAAGTGCACCAAATAATTGTGCACATCACAAAGAAACCATTTTGTATGTGTGGTAAGCAATTAGAAAGTGCTGAGGCAAGGTCTTATGATACCCAAGATGATAAGGCCAAAATGCCCCCCCCCCCCCCATTTTTGTGAACTTTCTCATCATCAAAGGTTGCAAGCCCTATCCTTTTTGCGCCCTCCTCCTGCTGAAGCACCTCTTCTGCAGTTGTTAGGGTTTATAGTCGTCCAACACACTCCCTGCATAGTGCTCCAATAAATTATATTTATATATATTTATAAAGCCGACCATACATGATGATGCAGTTTTCTTTTGGGCAACCATGAGTTGAAAATCATTTAATTCCCCTATTAATACAGCCAGTGTTGATGAGGGAATCCCTCCCGAGAGCTATTGTGTTCTCTCGGGGGGCCCTACCTGCAGGAGAACACAGTGATCATTGCTAGCGACTATAGCATTGCTAGCGGCAATAATAACATGTAAAAATCTGAGATGCTGGTTGTACATTGATGGATCAACTTCGGTACAATCAACTTTGCGATTGGATAGTTTGAATCTCGGCCAGTCTCTGTTGAACCCGAGATTCATCTAGAGCACTGTGCAGAGGGGGTGCCAGACAGGGTGAGTCTGACCACTGCTCCAATTATGCCAAATATGCAGCCTCTCAGCGAGTGGGCCTTGGCACTGAGCCGCTGTGTATTTGCGTGAACTGGGGTGAATGCAGCTGTGCCGAAAGTGTGTGCCCTGCGGGCTCCAAGGACAGTTTTTGGCGCCTAACAGAAAGCTCATGATCGCAACTGTGATTGGCCGTGACAGCCAATCACAGTGGTCACATGATCATAAACCTCGTCCCCCGGCATCTGAAACATTTTAAAGGGCTCGGAGGCACTGGCACATAGGGGTTAACAACATTCTTACTCCCTGAGCAGCACAGTTGAGAGGATCACTGTGCAGGGGGGGGGGGGTGTTAGACTGCTGGAATCCCAGACTACTCTGCAGCACTTCACCCTCACTGCATAACAAGACATTTAAAAAATGGCTTCAATTGAGTTTTAAGCCAGGATTGGGATACTCCGGCCAAAGTGTGAGCATCTTTCCTCAGATGTCCACACCACTATCTGTGTGATGCAGACATTTCCTATTGGCTGTCCAGCAATGGTGTCAATTTTAAGATCCAGAAGACTGAAGAGCAGATGATGTTTTAATGACTAGGGGTTGTTTGGCACAGACTCTAGACAAGTGGATGAGGGTCCGGCAAGGGACAAGGATGGCGGAATCAGTAAAAACATCTTCAAATACACACTTTTTTAATGTTAACATACATAGCTACATAGTAGAGTTAAAAAAAGACACAAGTCCATCTAGTTCAACCAATAAAAACCAAAAACACAACCATACAATCCCATATACACAATCCTACACTGACAGTTAATACAGAGGAAGGCAAAAAAAAACCCAGTAAAGCATGATCCAATTTTGCTCCAGCAGGGGAAAAAATTAGTGACCAGAAAAATGGCTATAGGTGGATAACGAAAACAGGACAGTACAAAAGGTTGTAACCAAGGACTATCCAGCTAAATAGGTTTCACCGACATTGTACTAATTCGATGCTAGCTCACCCAAACAGAGTCAAATGTCTCATTGCCAACATCCAATAGGATCAACATGAAACAGAAGAATCCCCCCCCCTCCCCCTGAGTGGCGGAACTTAGAGGGCAAGGAGAACATTAGTATTTCAAAATGATAAATTTAATAAATCATGTTTAAAACATAGAACATATTATAGACATACATTTATAACAAAACAGAATAGTATACAATGTAACATAGTACCACAATGGTTATACATGAGAGCTAACATATCCGAGTGGTTATAAGTCAAATTGATGCACTATTTTCCATCGCACCCAACGCGTTTCGGGGAATACCCTTCATCAGGGGTGTAGTATTAGGAAAAAGTGTGCATACATTGTTCTTCTGTCAAGAGAGTTTAAATATAAATGAAAAAATATACAAGTGACACATGACAATGCATTTACTGAAAAAGTCACAGCAGCGATATGTATTAAATTAGTAAATACCAAACTGCCAGGAGCAACGGACTAGTGGACATGTGAAAAAAAAAAGGATGTATTCCAATAGAAAGAAGACGGGGGATAAAAATAAGGAATAGATGGGGCAAAGTGCATCCCGGTTCTCTCCAAAAGCCCACAGATAGATATTATAGACACTATGAAAGGAAATCTAGTATTGTATGACCACAAAGCCAGGTGTAACTAAGATGAAACAGGCAACATGCCAAATCCATCAGTATGTCTAATGTATTCATATCCAAGAATCATAAGGAAATGGAAGGGAAAAAGAGACCGATTGTACCTTGACAGTCCGGTGGCCAAAATAGGAGGATGCTGAGGAATTTGTGCAGAGAAGTCACTTGATGCCAGAGATATTCAAACTAGTCAACTATAGTAAAAATAGGTGTTTGCCTGCCATTACATGGCGAGTGTCTTGCTGTGACTTGAGTACATACCAGTTTGGTATGTACTCATTTAATACATATCGCTGCTATGAGCGACTTTTTCAGTAAATGTATTATGTGTCACTTGTATATTTTTTCATTTATATTTAAACTCTCTTTACAGAAGAATAATGTATGCACTCTATTTCCTAATACTACACCCCTGATGAAGGGTATTACCCCGAAACGCGCTGGGTGCGATGGAAAACAGTGCATCAATTTGACTTATAACTAGGGTTGAGCGAACACCTAGATGTCCGTGTTCGACGGGTTCGGCCGAACTTTAAAAAAAAGTCCGGGTCCGTGTCCCGGACTTTTACCGAACTTTTCCCGGACACCGAACCCCATTGAAGTCAATGGGGACCCGAACTTTAAGGCACTAAAATGGCTCTAAAACACCAAAGGAAAGGGCTAGAGTGCTGCAAATGGCAGCAAAACGTAATTAAGAGCATGGCAAGTGCTCTGCAAACAAATGTGGATAGGGAAATAACTTAAAACAACAAAAAAAAAACAGAAAAATAAAACAATGTTCTTCTTCATCTCTGAAGGACGAGGCCCATATGGAGTAGGAGGGAGGTTGAGGTGGTGGTGGATGTGGCGGTGACATAGGCGTGCGCACAGGGTGTGCTGGGTGTGCCTGGGCACACCCTAATCACCTAGGGCACATAGCATTGCCAGTGAGGAGATGGGAAAGATCTCCCTGGGACCTGCTCTGCTCTATTTCTCCTTGCCTACAGGTACATGGCCCCGATACATTACTCTCCCTGCTGGCAAACACATGCATGTGTATTTCAACTTTGGGGTGCACACCTTAATGCAATAGGCTGCGCACACCTATGGGCGGTGTAGGTGGAAGCGGCGGTGGAGGAGGACCAGGGCCGGATTAACAGCATCATGGGCTTGGTGCTGAGGATTTTGAAGGGCCTTAAGGGCCGTGCCTTGCCATGCACCCAGAGGAGGAAGGGTGCAGCCATGCATGCCTAATTCAACATGGGATGCTGTCTCTGAAGCCCATAAACACATCCATGCATCGCCAACTGTCCCTCCTTGTCCGGCCTTCACGCTGTGTGGGGAGGTTCTGAGGGTGCTGCCTGGGGAAGCGAGCATAGAAGCCAGACTTCTGTGTTTACAAGTGACAGAAGAGCGGTAACAGTGAATATGGCCAACCCGGGGCCTATATAAAAGGTAGGGGCCTGGAGCTGCAGCTCCAATAGCCCCTACATTAATCTGGCCCTGAGGAGGAGGACGAGGTAGCCAACACTGCTTCTTTTCAAAAATTTTAAATGAGGGTACACCCCAAAAGAGTGAGAAAGAGCAAAAATGGAACAATGGGTGGGTAAGGTCGGTATCCATTGCTATTCTGCATAAGGTACGGAAAAGTCCCGTGGGATCCATGCCTGGTTCATTTTAATGAACGTGAGCTTGTCCACATTGTCTCTGGACAGGCGGCTGCGCTTGTCTGTTATAACGCCCCCAGCCGTGCTAAATACCCGTTCAGATAATACACTGGCTGCAGGGCACGCCAGCACCTCCAAGGCGTAAAGGGCAAGCTCAAGCCATGTGCCCAATTTGGAGACCCAGAAGTTGAAGGGGGCAGACCCGTCATTCACTACATGTAGGCGTGTGCACACATACTGCTCCACCATGTTGGTAAAATGCTGCCTCCTGCTAAGACGTTCCATCTGAGCTGCTGGTGCTGCTGTTTGTTGTGGCGTGCTGACAAAGCTTTTCCACATTTCGGCCATGCTAACCCTGCCTTCTGAGGTGCTGGCGGTGCCCTGGTTGCGTTGGCGACCTCCTCCTCCTCCTCCTCTGCCTTGTGCTTCCACTGTGGCCCCGCTGTCAGATGGGAATGCCAGCAGCATGGCGTCTACCAGCGTGCGCTTGTACTCGCGCATCTTGCGATCGCGCTCCAGTGAGTGAATTAAGGACGGTACGTTGTCCTTGTAACGGGGATCCAGCAGCGTGGCCACCCAGTAATCAGCACAAGTTAGAATGTGGGCAACTCGGCGGTCGTTGTGGAGACACTGCAGCATGTAATCGCTCATGTGTGCCAGGCTGCCCAGAGGCAACGAAAGGCTGTCCTCTGTGGGAGGTGTATCGTCCGTGTCCTCTGTATCCCCCCAGCCACGCACCAGTGATGGCCATGAGCTGGCCTGGGTGCCACCCTGCTGTGAACATGGTTCCATCTCCTCCTCCAGCTCCTCCTCCTCCTCATCCTCCAGAACTGTGCCCCTGCTGGACAATTGCGTCCCTGGCGTTTGCGTGTGCAGGAACCCACCCTCGGAGCCCCTTGCGAATGACTGCCCTGAAAGCCTTGGAAATGTTACCTCTTCATCCTCCTCCTCCTCCTCATCCTGTGCCACATCCTCTTCCATCATCGCCCGAATTGTTTTTTCAAGGAGGCATAGAAGTGGGATAGTTAAGCTGAGAACGGCGTCATTGCCACTGGCCATGTTGGTGGAGTACTCAAAACAGCGCAACAAGGCACACAGGTCTCGCATGGAGGCCCAGTTAAATTAAATAGCGGAATAGAAAATATGATCCAAAAAAAGTGTATGTATATCACACGTACACAACCACACTGGGCCCCAATTACTATTGTTTGTACCCCTAAAAGGCTAGATGAGGAGTAGGGGGAGTATGGAACAGGCAGCACCCTCAAACCTTCAGAAGTATGAGATGAACCCCAACAACTTGGAAAGGTGGATCTCTCTCACACGTACCGACACAGACTATCCCGCAATTCAATTGATCCTCAAAGGTTTTTATTGAATAGCGGAATAGGAAATATGATCAAAAAAAGTGTATGTATCTCGCACGTACACAACCACACTAGGCCCCAATTACTATTGTTTGTACCCCTAAAAGGCTAGATGAGGAGTAGGGGGGGTATGGAACAGGCAGCACCCTCAAACCTTCAGAAGTATGAGATGAACCCCAACAACTTGGAAAGGTGGATCTCTCTCACACGTACCGACACAGACTATCCCCCAATTTAACTGATCCCCAAAGGTTTTTGATTAAATAGCGGAATAGAAAATATGATCCAAAAAAAGTGTATGTATATCACACGTACACAACCACACTAGGCCCCAATTACTATTGTTTGTACCCCTAAAAGGCTAGATGAGGAGTAGGGGGGGTATGGAACAGGCAGCACCCTCAAACCTTCAGAAGTATGAGATGAACCCCAACAACTTGGAAAGGTGGATCTCTCTCACACGTACCGACACAGACTATCCCCCAATTTAACTGATCCCCAAAGGTTTTTGATTAAATAGCGGAATAGAAAATATGATCCCAAAAAAGTGTATGTATATCACACGTACACAACCACACTGGGCCCCAATTACTATTGTTTGTACCCCTAAAAGGCTAGATGAGGAGTAGGGGGAGTATGGAACAGGCAGCACCCTCAAACCTTCAGAAGTATGAGATGAACCCCAACAACTTGGAAAGGTGGATCTCTCTCACACGTACCAACACAGACTATCCCCCAATTTAACTGATCCCCAAAGGTTTTTGATTAAATAGCGGAATAGAAAATATGATCCAAAAAAAGTGTATGTATATCACACGTACACAACCACACTAGGCCCCAATTACTATTGTTTGTACCCCTAAAAGGCTAGATGAGGAGTAGGGGGAGTATGGAACAGGCAGCACCCTCAAACCTTCAGAAGTATGAGATGAACCCCAACAACTTGGAAAGGTGGATCTCTCTCACACGTACCGACACAGACTATCCCGCAATTCAATTGATCCTCAAAGGTTTTTATTGAATAGCGGAATAGGAAATATGATCAAAAAAAGTGTATGTATCTCGCACGTACACAACCACACTAGGCCCCAATTACTATTGTTTGTACCCCTAAAAGGCTAGATGAGGAGTAGGGGGGGTATGGAACAGGCAGCACCCTCAAACCTTCAGAAGTATGAGATGAACCCCAACAACTTGGAAAGGTGGATCTCTCTCACACGTACCAACACAGACTATCCCCCAATTTAACTGATCCCCAAAGGTTTTTGATTAAATAGCGGAATAGAAAATATGATCCCAAAAAAGTGTATGTATATCACACGTACACAACCACACTAGGCCCCAATTACTATTGTTTGTACCCCTAAAAGGCTAGGAGTAGGGGGAGTATGGAACAGGCAGCACCCTCAAACCTTCAGAAGTATGAGATGAACCCCAACAACTTGGAAAGGTGGATCTCTCTCACACGTACCAACACAGACTATCCCCCAATTTAACTGATCCCCAAAGGTTTTTGATTAAATAGCGGAATAGAAAATATGATCCCAAAAAAGTGTATGTATATCACACGTACACAACCACACTAGGCCCCAATTACTATTGTTTGTACCCCTAAAAGGCTAGGAGTAGGGGGAGTATGGAACAGGCAGCACCCTCAAACCTTCAGAAGTATGAGATGAACCCCAACAACTTGGAAAGGTGGATCTCTCTCACACGTACCAACACAGACTATCCCCCAATTTAACTGATCCCCAAAGGTTTTTGATTAAATAGCGGAATAGAAAATATGATCCCAAAAAAGTGTATGTATATCACACGTACACAACCACACTAGGCCCCAATTACTATTGTTTGTACCCCTAAAAGGCTAGGAGTAGGGGGAGTATGGAACAGGCAGCACCCTCAAACCTTCAGAAGTATGAGATGAACCCCAACAACTTGGAAAGGTGGATCTCTCTCACACGTACCAACACAGACTATCCCCCAATTTAACTGATCCCCAAAGGTTTTTGATTAAATAGCGGAATAGAAAATATGATCCCAAAAAAGTGTATGTATATCACACGTACACAACCACACTAGGCCCCAATTACTATTGTTTGTACCCCTAAAAGGCTAGGAGTAGGGGGAGTATGGAACAGGCAGCACCCTCAAACCTTCAGAAGTATGAGATGAACCCCAACAACTTGGAAAGGTGGATCTCTCTCACACGTACCAACACAGACTATCCCCCAATTTAACTGATCCCCAAAGGTTTTTGATTAAATAGCGGAATAGAAAATATGATCCCAAAAAAGTGTATGTATATCACACGTACACAACCACACTAGGCCCCAATTACTATTGTTTGTACCCCTAAAAGGCTAGGAGTAGGGGGAGTATGGAACAGGCAGCACCCTCAAACCTTCAGAAGTATGAGATGAACCCCAACAACTTGGAAAGGTGGATCTCTCTCACACGTACCAACACAGACTATCCCCCAATTTAACTGATCCCCAAAGGTTTTTGATTAAATAGCGGAATAGAAAATATGATCCCAAAAAAGTGTATGTATATCACACGTACACAACCACACTAGGCCCCAATTACTATTGTTTGTACCCCTAAAAGGCTAGGAGTAGGGGGAGTATGGAACAGGCAGCACCCTCAAACCTTCAGAAGTATGAGATGAACCCCAACAACTTGGAAAGGTGGATCTCTCTCACACGTACCAACACAGACTATCCCCCAATTTAACTGATCCCCAAAGGTTTTTGATTAAATAGCGGAATAGAAAATATGATCCCAAAAAAGTGTATGTATATCACACGTACACAACCACACTAGGCCCCAATTACTATTGTTTGTACCCCTAAAAGGCTAGGAGTAGGGGGAGTATGGAACAGGCAGCACCCTCAAACCTTCAGAAGTATGAGATGAACCCCAACAACTTGGAAAGGTGGATCTCTCTCACACGTACCAACACAGACTATCCCCCAATTTAACTGATCCCCAAAGGTTTTTGATTAAATAGCGGAATAGAAAATATGATCCCAAAAAAGTGTATGTATATCACACGTACACAACCACACTAGGCCCCAATTACTATTGTTTGTACCCCTAAAAGGCTAGATGAGGAGTAGGGGGAGTATGGAACAGGCAGCACCCTCAAACCTTCAGAAGTATGAGATTGTGTTCACTGTACCCCACAAAGATTGAGTTCACTGCACCCCACAATGATTGTGTTCACTGCACCCCACAAAGATTGTGTTCACTGCACCTCACAAAGATTGTGTTCACTGTACCCCCCAAAGATTGTGTTCACTGCACCCCACAAAGATTCTGTTCACTGTACCCCACAAAGATTGTGTTCACTGCACCCCAAAAAGATTGTGTTCACTGCACCCCAAAAAGGATGTTGTTCACTGCACCCCAAAAAGGATGTTGTTCACTCCACCCCAAAAAGATTGTGTTCACTGCACCCCACAAAGATTGTGTTCACTGCACCCCAAAAAGATTGTGTTCACTGCACCCCAAAAATGATTTTGTTCACTGCACCCCAAAAAGGATTTTGTTCACTGCACCCCAAAAAGGATGTTGTTCACTCCACCCCAAAAAGATTGTGTTCACTGCACCCCAAAAAGATTGTGTTCACTGCACCCCACAAAGGATTTTGTTCACTGCACCCCAAAAAGATTGTGTTCACTGCACCCCAAAAAGGATGTTGTTCACTGCACCCCAAAAAGGATTTTGTTCACTGCACCCCAAAAAGATTGTGTTCACTGCACCCCACAAAGGATTTTGTTCACTGCACACCAAAAAGGATTGTGTTCACTGCACCCCAAAAAGATTTTGTTCACTGCACCCCAAAAAGATTGTGTTCACTGCAGCCCAAAAAGATTGTGTTCACTGCAGCCCAAAAAGATTGTGTTCACTGCAGCCCAAAAAGATTGTGTTCACTGCAGCCCAAAAAGATTGTGTTCACTGCAGCTCACACACAGAAAAATGGATGTGGATCACTGACACCTGCCTATCTCCAATCCCACACCACACAGCAATATCGATTGTAGTTTGTAGAACACAGTTTCCCTAAAATTCAGCAGACTCTGTCCCTAACAGGATTGAGAAGAGATCGTAGATCAGGATTGAGTGCAGACCCCACCCCCCACACAGCAATATCGATTGTAGTTTGTAGAAGACACTGACCCTATAATTCAGCAGACTCTATCCCTAAAATGCCTACAACTCGCCCTGCCTAAACACTCCGACCTGTCCCTCAATTCTATCCGGACACAAATGGTTTTTTCCTGCCTATCTTTCCCTAATCAGCAGCCAGCACGTTGATGTGTGCTCTGTCCCTGAATCTAAGCAGCATAATGACGCCGCTGCGGCTGCCTCGAACTTATAAAGACTTGGTCACATGCTTCAGACGGCCAATCACAGCTACTGAGACATTTGCAGGCATGGCTGGGATGGCTTAAGGCACACCAGTTAAACGATTGTTGATTGGCTGTTGAAAGCCCGCCATGAAAAGAGCGCCAAAGCATGCAAAACCCGGAAATAAAACGACCGAACACGGATTTTTACCCGAACATACAGTAAAGTGTCCGTGTCCGTGTTCGGGTACAAAAAATCCAATTATTCGGTACGAACACGAATAATACAGTCCGTGTTCGCTCAACACTACTTATAACCACTCGGATTTGTTAGCTCTCATGTATATCCATTGTGGTACTATGTTACCTTGTATACTATTCTACTTTGTTATAAATGTATGTCTATAATATGTTCTATGTTTTTAACATAATTTATTAAATTTACAATTTTAAAATACTGATGTTCTCCTTGCCCTCAAAGTCCCGCCACTCAGGGGGGGATTATTTTTTTCCATGGCATTGTATTAATTACGTGCAGGCAGAGATCATATTTGGAATTTTATTATTGGGCAAACATACCCATAGATATAGAACAGAGTTCTGAATGTCCAACTGTGATTGTTTGTGACAACAATTGTGATTTAAAGCCCATCTCCACCTTTGGAACACCCCCCTTGGCCCCTGTCCTTTCCCCCAAGCGGAGGCAACTATTTGAAAAAAAAAAGTGCACATACCTTAAGGACCAATTTACATTCTTCAGTGAGCCTAAATGAATGGGCTGTCAATTCACTAAAACATCCCTAAAAGCTCTTGTGCCACAATATTTGTAACATAATGCACATGTAATGCCTTGTGCCATTCAAAACTATCGGCACACCATTGCAGCATGTAATAGGTTTGTTGCTGTGCTCAAAGCAATAGTCTAAATGGGCCTTTATTCTAGTCTTCTTGCTGGTTAAGTGAGTTGTCATTTTTTTTTGTTTCGAGTCTCACGGCAGTAGTGGGCGAAGTTTACTCCTGCACTGAATGGTGCACACATAATGATGCCCAATGAGACTGTGAGCCCAGGCCAGCATGATGGCACACCCCCAAAGGTTGTGTCCATGACATCCTGGACTTATAGGAGTAGAACCCTCTGGTCCACCCTTCCAGTAGGTTCATCTAAACCTCAGAATCTGGCAAGAACTTCTGCAGAACATTCCAGACATTTTAGGGATCAGAGAACTAGAACCAATGATAATGACTCACTTTCCTCAGTATTATACTATCGGGGAAGCATTTTTTCTTTAGTGGTCGCTCTAACGTAGCTCCAGGCACTTTACAAGAGGGCCAACACTCCACCCAGCCAGTGGGATGCTGCAGTCCAATGTGGCCTGCTTCAGTGGTGACCTTGACCTTCACCATGTTCTTCTTGTTCAGACCAACCACCCTTCCCCACAGAATCATCTCAAATTTGACACTGGCTATGCCATCATTTCCTTAGAAAGGACACCAGCCCAGCATACTCGTTTGCAGATAACAACCATGTCTTTTTAAATTTGTGTAGAAGCTATGTACATTATCAGCCATATGGTATTATATCTTAGCAGTGCTAAGTACAACAGTTTCCATGTAATAAAAAAGAACTGTTCTGTGTAGTCTATTTCTACAAAGGGGGCCCAAGCTTGCACTAGGAGGAGAGTATTTCCCATTTTTTCTCTTTCCCACTGAAGGGTAGTCCCACACTGCCCCCAAGGGAAAACACCACACCGCGCTACTGCATTGTGGTCCAGGAGTGGCCCAGTGGGTGTCACTCCACCACCAGCTCTGGACCCAATTACTTTGCATCCGTCTCAAGGCTTCCCACAGCCTCGTTATATATGCCTTCCTCAGCTAGGGTGATGGGACTTGAAGGGCCTTCTAGCAAGCCAATTTGAGACTACGCTAAAAAATTGGACTTACACCCTGTTACACCATGTGCCATTAGACACATTGTTATGGGCATTTGGCTTGTGAAAACAAGCATCCCTTTGTATAAGTGTTTTTATTGGTTTTAATTGTATAAAATAAAAAGCGTTAGTGCACTGTCTGGTGTGTCCTTTTGGTTTGTTCTATGTGCCTATCTAACGTTCTAGAGAAGGAGGAGTGACATCTATATACAGCCATGAAAGAGAGGGAGGGAAGGGACCTGGAGGAGAGTGATATTAGGCCCGCTTGATAAATAGGGGGTCGTGGGGGGCTGATGGGTGTGGTGTGCAGAGGGGAGCATGGGAACACAGACACTGGAGTGAATACTGCGCTTTAATTTTGAATAGCACTTTAAAGCACTGAAGACACTTTTGTGGAACTATACAGCACTTTATTGGACTCTCTGTTTTATATATATATATATATATATATATATATATATATACATGTTTATTTGAATGTAAATTGAATGGAAGGGATGCCTTATAGTACTGCCTCTGTATATCCAATTTGTGATATAGCTGTTGTATGTGATATTGCTACAGGGGAAGGTGTACCATAGTACTGTATAATGATTTTTGCACATAATGTTTTTATTGATATAGCAACTGATTTGACATCAGTGTTAAGTTAATATTGGTTTGGCACGGCATATTTTCTATAGGGAGAGGTGCATTATAGCACATTATGTTTGCACATTGAGTTTTTTAAGATATAGTTATAAACATAAAAAGGAAAGAATGCAGCACTTAAAAATCATAAGTGTTCACATACACCATAACACAAAATAGCAAAGTCATAAAAGTGAAAGTCCATAAATTTTATATCTTGATCATTGTCACCAGCAATATATACTAGCTGCTTTATAGAGCCCAAGCGCAGTGGTTATTATTCTTTTTATTTTTTTGAATGATGCCATTGTCAATTAACCTGGAAAATCCAGTGAAGGGGTGAACCTTTTGCAGAGAACAGTGGTGGACTGACAAGGTGAGTATTACAGCGAAAGCTGCTTTTTTATTTTAAATTAGACTTTTTTTTTTTTTTTTTAAACCAGCAGTTCTGCTTTAATGAGAATGCATGAATACATTCCTATTGTTACAATATACTATAAAAGTACAATTAAAAATGGTGTTTTATTTGAGCAGACTGACCACTCTGTTCAGAGTAGTGGTTACAAATTTTACAATTATTTTTTGATTCCCAAATTGTTTTAGTAAACCAGGAAATTAATAAGTTGCTTTCTGGTTGTCACACAGTGCAGAAGAAAGTTTTTTGTTCTCAATTATGCTACTTGCAAACTTAAATGTCTGGTGCCACCTAGAGGCAAGATCTAGAAAGACCGACATATGCATAGAAGAGTTAAAGAGGAAAAAAAGCTTCCTCTGTAACCTGTACCTATAGGTAAGCCTATGATAAGACTTACCTATAGGTACTGTAAATATCTCCTAAACATGCACCATTTAGGAGACATTTACTTTGCATACAGCCAGGGAAATCACTGGCACATGCGCTCTGAAGGAACGGCCGCCCGTGCCGTTCCTTCAGAGCCCTGTGCCGTGAATAGAGGCTCCTGCGCGGGAGTGACCTCATTGCGGCTCCGGCCAATCAGATGGCTGGAGGACGCGAAGCCGGAAGTAAGTCGGCTGAACATGTCGGCCTTGTCCCTGGCAAACGGGCAGCGATGCGGGGGCTTCGTTTTAAGGTAATTATTTCATAATGAGCTAGTATGCTATGCATACTAGCTCATTATGTCTTTGTCTTTCAGGTTTTTTTTTTCAGGTTTTTTTTTTTTTCTGAGGTTTACAACCTCTTTAAAGAGATTCTATTACCAATAGTGATGGGCTGAACACCCCCCTGTTTGGTTCGCACCAGAACATCTCTAACAGCGAAAAAGTTCTAGCGAACATCCAAACTCTAAGTCTATGGGACACAAACATGGAAAATCAAAAGTCCTCATTTTAAAGGCTTATATGCATGTTATTGCCAAAAAAATTGTATAGGGACCTGGGTACTGCCCTGGTGGACATGTACAGCATCAATCCAAAAAATGTTTTTAAAACTATCATTTTTAAAGGAGCAGTGATTTATTGATGCTTAACCAGTTCTGGACTGGAAGGATTTGCCCCCTTATTGACCAGGCCATTTTTGGCATTAGGAGGACATTGGGCACATCATCTTTGTTTGCCCCTTCCCTGCCCTTCTCCATCAGCACTGGTGGGGTTTGAGTACCATGACAGGTTTATTCTAACGCCCAGGGCAAGGATGTGGAACTGCGCCCCTTCCCCAACTATTAATGCATGTTGTAGAATGGGTTTACTGCCCTGTGGCTATTCTCTGCCCCTTGCCCAACTGTGCCCAGGGCAAGTGTCCCTCCTGCCCACACCTTTTCCCTGCCCTGAGTGAGGGAGAAAAGCTGTGGGAAAATAGAAACATTGCAATATTAGTGAGTTCCAGCATACTAAGATGTATTTGCTTCGGAAGAATAAATGACCTCTAACGTTGGGTGTCTTACGAGTGTGGATGGTGCTGTGTTTTGTAAAACTTTTAGTTTAGTTTGAAAATAATAATGGGGTTCCCCTTGGGTGCGGGACTTTAAAGGCAATAACCCATCACAAAGTAGACTCAAGTAATAAGAAAGTATAAATTTATTCAGTATAGTCAAAATAACATAATGAAAAAAGATAAAAACAAGAACAGTTGCAAATGAAATGCATGTGGCTATAATGTTACATCGCTTATGAGGAAAGATGAGAGGCGTGAGAGTTCCATATGATGAACTGACGCGTTTCGGACTTGGCCTTTTTCAGAGGTCAGTAGGAATGCATCTCAAACTATGAGTACGAGACAAAAAATGGATTTTTGTAAAATCTTACCGTAAAATCCTTTTCTCTTAAGCTCATTGACAGACGTAGTCCTCGTTGATTCAACACACTCGGTTATGCTGCCCTCTACAGGAGTAGGACTAGACAGGAAAGAAAACATTCTGGCCACACCCTAGGGGCAGACCCAGAGGGTATATCCTCTCACTTCCTGCTCTAGCAAATCAGTTATGTCACAAAGCAGTGTTTAGAGAATTTAACCCAACCCAACTCAAAAACAGAGGGGCGGGTACTACGTCTGTCAATGAGCTTAAGAGAAAAGGATTTTACGGTAAGATTTTACAAAAATCCATTTTTCTCTGTCGCTCATTGACAGACGTGGTCCTCGTTGATTCAGCACACTCGGGACGTCCCAAAGCAGTACCACAAATGAGGGGTGGGAAAATGGAAAACAAATCCATCTAGAAGGCCCAACAGGTGCCAACTAGAAGTTTCCAATGCTCATCAATTAAAGATGAGATTCAACAGAAAATTCCAACAGAAAACAACCCTCGAGGTAGACCACCGGTCTCCTCAAATTGTGGCCTGCAAACCTTGCGGCCAAATGAGGCATCCACCGATGCCATCACCTAAATCTTATAAAATTTTGTAAAGGTATATACCGACGACCAGGTGGCCGCCTTACATACCTGGACCACTGATGCCTGATGGCGGAAAGCCCAGGAGTACTGAGCGCTCGAGTGAAGTGCGCCCTAACAGGGAACGGAGGATTCCGACCCTTACTAGAATAAGCCTGTACCACCGTCTGTCTAATCCATTTGGAGATAGTCGCGGCAGATGCAGGCAACCCCTTTCTGGGGCCATCCGTGATCACAAAAAGTGAATCCGTCTTACGGAATGATTCCGTAGCCTTCAGGTATACCCTGATTGCCCGGACCACATCCAAGGAATGCAACGCATGTTCCTGATGATGATTGGGCTGAGGACACAAGGAAGGTAGTACAATATCTTCATACAGATGAAGCCTGAAACCACCTTTGGAAGAAAGGATGGCTTAGGATGAAGAACTACCTTATCCCTCTGAATCACTAAATATGGGGACTGGTCTGACAATGCAGCCAGTTCTGACACCCTGCGTGCAGAAGTAATAGCCACCAAGAAGGCCACCTTCTGGAATAAAGTAAACAAGGGAACCTCCCTGATGCTTTCAAAAGGAGGTTTCTTCAGAACCGACAACCAAATTAAAATCCCAGGGCGATAAGGGCGCGCGGACTGGTGGAGCCAGGTGCCGCACCCCCTGGATGAAATTCCGCACCAAGGACTTAATAGCCAAAGGCTTCTGAAAGAAGATTGCTAATGCTGAAACCTGACCCTTGATGGTGCTCAAGGCTAGTTTCTGCTCAACCCCCTTTCGCAGAAAGGCCAATATTCGGGTCACCGAATAGGTACGTGGAGGAATTTCTAAAGATTCGCACCACGCGATATACGTCTTCCATGTGCGATAATAGACCTTGCTGGAAGTCGCTTTCCCTGCTTTAATTAGCGTAGGAATAACTGAAGCTGACAACCCTCTGTCCTTCAGTACCTGGGTCTCAATGGCCAGGCCATTAAACCCAGCGATTGTAAAGCACAATGGAAGATCGGTCCTTGAGACAGCAGACACTCCCTGAGAAGAAGTTCCCAAGGAACGTTCGCGACTAGCATGTCCAAGTCGGCCGGACCGGCTTGACGAGGCTAGCCTAGAATTTCCAGGACAACTGGAGTTCCCTCCATCTCCATCCTGCGGAGAAATCTCAGCAGCAATCTGAGATGAGGAAATCCCTTTAATAGCTGACACTGCCTTTACAGGCCGTTCAGCGCTTCTGCTGCGTCCACTGGAGCATCGTGGGCGCGCGTTACCAATCTCCGCGCCTTCGGGATGCTGTGAAGAAGGCACAGATGGTGAAATCCTTGGCGAATGACTTACGTCATCACCCTGATATTGCCTGACTGGATCCGAACCAGGCTGCCCTAGAGCTATCTGGCCCTGGCAATCCGACAAAGTCTGATCGTTCTCTGTTCCCACACATTCTTTAGACACCTGATTCCTATCACGAGTGGTGATTTCTCCTGGTTAAACATTAGAGACCGAAGTCACCCGGCTAGAGGCTCCTTGGTCTGTCCGTTCAACCGGATCCGATTCTTGTGGGGAACTGATGCTAATCTTTGGAAAAGGTAAAGAAAATGATCTGTTCAGGGAACGGTAACTACCGCTCCCTGTAGTACTTACGCTGAACCAGCATTTTAACCACAGCACACGTCTGAGGATTACCGCTGACATAGATGCATGCCCTAATAGGGGGGTAGCATCCAAGGCTGCGTCACAGACAACCTGTAGTCCTTATATAATCTGTTCCATCAAAACAGATGTTGCCTGGGGGACACCTTTCCCCTTCAGGTCCTGGCGCACCAATCTCGCCCATTCCGTAAATGTCTGAGAACTAGATCAAATGACAATAACTGGTCTAAAGGCTGATCCTACCAGGGAAAGATAGTGCGGGACTCCGCTTCTACCTTCCGATCCACCGAATTCTTAAAGGACGAAGCGTCCTCCACTGAAAAAAACGTGGCTTTATTCAGTCTGGAAATAGGTGGATCCACCACTGGTGATACCGTCCATTTCTTAATGAGGGATTCCTCAAACGGATAGCGTCTAGTAATGCGCTTGGAACTAGTAAAGGTACGCTTAGAATGATCCCATACCTCTTTAATCTTTTTACCCAAACACTTGGGTAAAGAAAAAAACCTTCACCGTCCTGGTGGGTCTGCTAGTACCAAAGGGAAATTCCTTTTTATTTGCCTCTGCCGGAAAAACCTCAAGTCTTAAGGTTTCCCGAACCGCACAACTAGTGCGTCCACCAATGCTTCTTCCTGATTTATGGCGGAAGCATGAACGTTCTCCTCACTGTCTGAGGGAACCTTACCTGAGATAACAGCCCCTACAGAGGGGCCTGCAGCTGCAATAACCATCTCAGCATCTGAATCTGAAGTCTCAGACGATATAGGGGTAGGCGGGGGTTGCTTTCTTGACCCCCGTTTCTGACAGGCCGTCTCCACCCGAGCCACCAAAGACTTCAAAACTGCTGTGAATGCATCCATACTCTGCATCATACTCTGGTCCCGCGGCCCCCCCGAGGGAAACCGGTGGGGGTACCTGTGTGGCAGGGTCCATGATGATTCCAGATACTGCCCGGAAAAATCAATTTGCCAAAAAGAAATAAAACGCCCCTCAGTGTTGCCTGCTTAGGGACCCCTATAGAGCGAGAGAGAGAGATAGACCCCAAAGCTCACCACTTACTGCTCAGTTTCAAAATGCAACTTGTTTCAGCATTGTCTAGAACAGACAGGAAGTCTTTTGGCTGGCTTCCCGGGAAGAAAGGAGGCGGCTCCGCCCCTCTGTACGCCTTCCGGCGCCTCCCCTAGCTCCACGAGGTGTTTGGGTCACCTCAAACATGGCCGCCCCCATGCTGGAGACACGAGGCTACGCCAAAATGGCGGCCTCGTGCGAACTACCAGACAATGGCGGCCGCCTATACAGAATAGCGGCATGTCTGCAGAAGGATCTCGGCCTCACAACCCTTCACCCTCATGGTGGTCAGCGTGGTCGGCGGTACCGGACCCTGGCGGGCCGTATGCGGTCCGTGGCCGTCGGGAGGCATCTGCTTAGCTGGAGGAATGATCTGGAATGCAGTATACCTATCTAGACATCGCCCTGTGGCTTCTGACAGGTAGGATACTTTATACTATCACAGTAAAGTTCTAGTACTGCCACTGACTTCATCATTTTAACATCTTTGCAATTAGATTGTCAGCTCCCAAACCAAGCCTCCTGGCTTTTTGTTCACAAAAATCACACTCAAACAGGGGGATCTGTGACATGTTATAGGATAGAGGGAAGACCCATCCTTACCATTACAGCGAGGGGCCCGCGTTCACCACAAGACCCGTCAGGGGGAAAGGGGGAACATACTACTCACCATACCGGAACCAGGCGGGCGCCAACTCCTGACAGTACCCCTCTCCACCGAGGTGGGAGGGCAGTCGACCAGTACGGACGCCGTGACTCATGGTCTTAGGCATTTCGGCGAGACGTTTAACTCGCAGGGTCAGTCCCCGTCCAGTGGGACTATGTCGCCGCCGACCCAGCGCGGAGCTATGGCCTGCACGCGCTCGTAGGCTGAACTGGGGTGACCACTGGATCTCAACATCCAGCCCGTCGCCCAGTTCAGCTTTCTTTCTAGATCTCACAGGAACACTGGAGAAAAAAAGCTGTCTAAAAAATCTTTCCTGGCAGTCTCCATGGCAGCCTACGTGTGGGTTAACCCCGCCTCCTCTCCAATGGTATAGGACCCCCCTCTATAAATTTCAGCTTGCAGGCACAGCCAGTGTTCCTTTTTTGTCCTCCTCCAAGGACCAACTATTTGGATTATTTCCTGTTGGAATTTGGTCGGCTTACCTCAGAATGAAAAGTCGGTGTCTATGTCCAGGGCCCAGCCACGGGCGGGTGAGTGACATTTCAAAATCCCCTTTGGCTGATAACTGTGCGGTGCTTCGGATGGCCGACGGATATCCTGACAGGGTCTGAAGATTTGTCTCCTCCATGGCAGTGTTTTTGTTATGTTTGTTTGTCTCCAAACTATCTTTCTTTGCTATCCCTGGTGGCCCAATGGCGGCTGGAACGCTCCGTGCGTTCCAGCCATCTCCTTCCTGCTTCCCCTCCGCTCAGTCCGGCAGACGCATGCGCTGTATAGTAATGGAGCTCCGCTCGCTGCCTGCGCATGCGCACTTCGCCGCGATCGGAAGCGAGGCCTGGTCCGCGCATGCGCTCTTGCGATCACGGCCGGCCATCGCTGACGTCATCCTGGCGCGAAAATTTAAACGCCTGTCAGCTCCAGAGCATTTGGGAATGCACTGTGGGCATAGCGACGTCTTCCCGGTACCTTGTCCGTTTGTTTACCAGGTATGTGGGGACCGGATGCTGCATACCTTTTTGTGGTATGCAGGTGGGGGGGAGAGCGGTTGGATGCATATTAGGACAACACCTGAATGTTCCTTATTGCTTTGTAGTGATCCCTGTATGCTCTACTTCCTAGTGAGTTTGTGGTTTTGCCTGAAACATGGATCCTGCTTCACCGCCCTCTTGTGGCCAGCCCTCTCACAACAGGTGAGTGCTGGTACATTTAGAGGGATATGAAGGGAGGGATGCTGGCTCATGATTCATGGCTAAATCCTGTGTCTCCCTGGATTTCTCTTTCTCCCAGCTCCTCCAGGTCTGGTCAAGAAAGAGACCCTGTCAGGCCACGAAGAGAATCATCTTCAAGGTCAAGACGCCGTGAGTCTCCATCAGGGAGCAGACATGAGAGGAGACGCTCACATTCCTCCTCCAGACACCGCACACACCGCCACAGTAGCCATACGGCCCAGAGAGCCTGTTGGGGTTGTGGGGCGCATGTCCCGGAGGACAAGTCCCTTTGCGAGCCCTGTTTCGCTCGTGCAGCTGGTGAAAGAGAGTCTGAAGATCAGAGATTGGAATCCCTGGTGAAACGGATTGTCCAACAATCCATGAAAGAGTGGAATGCTAGTCCCACACCTGGATCCGCTACTCCCAGCTCTCCTGCTGATGCTCCTGAAGAGCAAGGTCCCTCTCAGCCAAGCTTCACTTCCGGGAAATCCTCAGAGAGCGATTCGGAAGAAGAGGAAGGTGCAGTTGGGGGTTTTGATTTTGCCCTTGTTGCACCTCTCATAAGAGCAGTCAAAGAGGCTCTGAAATGGGAAGATCCCAGTACCCCACAAGTAAAACAGAGAAGGTTTTTCAAACATTTGGGGAAAGAGCGGCTAAACTTTCCGCTCCTGTCAGAATTGAAGGATGTCATCCTAGAAGAGTGGAGTAAAGGGGACAGCAAGACCTCCTTATCCTCCAAACTGTCCAAGTTGTATCCTTTTAAATCGGAAGAAGTCAGTCACCTGGAATCAGCTCCTCTGGTTGATGCTGCAGTTTCCAGACTGGCTAAACACGTTACACTCCCGCTGGATAATGCGGTGTCCTTTAAAGACCCTCTGGATAGGAAGATGGACTTGGATTTAAAAAGAATTTATGTCACAGCCGGTGCGGCTTGTAGACCTGTGCTAGCACTAGCAGCCATGTCTAAGGCCATGGAAACCTGGGTTTCTGATGTTGAACTAAAATTAAGAAGTGTGTCTGAAGATGCAGTAGAGAACTCTCCTGTTCAGGAACTGAAGTTAGCTTCTGTGTTTCTTGGAGAAGCATCCATTGATGTGTTACGTCTCTTATCCAGATCCATGTTGGCTTCTGTCACAGCCAAACGGGCCCTGTGGTTGCGTCCCTGGCTGGCAGACCCAGCCTCTAAACAGGCTTGGTGCAAAATCCCTTTTGAAGGTTCCTCTTTATTTGGAAACAAATTGGATAATGCAATTACTAAAGTGACGGGTGGAAAGTCAGGTCTCCTTCCCCAAGATAGGCGCCTCTTTGGCCCTAAGAAGCAGCAACCAAGAAAGCAGTTTGCAGAGCGATCAAAGGATGCCCGCTCATATAGGCCTGGGCGAGATTACAGGAGAAATTGGAAGAGCAGCCAAGCATCCTCTCGTAAGCCGGTCAGAGGCTCAGCACCTTCCGGTCAAGAAACCTCGAAGTCCTTTTGAGATTGGGCCCGTTCAGACATGCCAGGTGGGGGCACGCCTGCTCCGCTTTCAGCGTGTCTGGGCGGCCTCAATCTCAGACTTCTGGACCATCAGGACAGTGTCCACAGGACACACATGGACTTTCTCAACAGATCCCGTGTCCAGATTTATTCCCACTCGCTTGCCTTCTCAGGACGAGAAAAGAAACGTTTTGCTCGACTATGTAAGCACTTTGGTAGCTCAGGGCGCAATAATTCCGGTGCCCGTGCAGGAAAGATTCCAAGGCGTATACTCGCCCCTCTTTCTAGTACAGAAGAAGAATGGATCCTGGCGCCCTGTGATAGATCTCACCTATCTCAACAGGTTCATCAAAAACGAAAAGTTCAAAATGGAAACCTTATCTACTATCCAGAAAGCAGTACTTCCAGGAGACTGGCTAGTGTCAATAGATCTCAAAGACGCGTATTTCCATGTGCCCATAGCAGTAAACTTCCACAAGTACCTTCGTTTCGCGGTAGAACATCAACACTTCCAGTTCATCTGCCTTCCTTTTGGCCTGTCCACATCCCCAAGGGTGTTTTCCAAGGTCCTTCTAGCTGTGGTGGCTCTAATCAGAACAAAGGGTGTACGTCTACATCACTACTTGGACGATCTTCTACTGTTGTCACAAGACCGGGATCAACTTTTGTTCCACAGGGACCTGGTCACTACAACTCTCATGGAGTTCGGGTGGTTGTTGAATCTTCAAAAAAGTCATCTGGAGCCCTCTCAACATCTGGTCTATCTAGGGGCTCAATTCAACACCGTTCAGAATACACTTTCTCTGCCTCTAGAGAAAATCCCGGTGGTTCGGGAGAGGATCCTTCCAGCCCTCTCATCCTCTTTTCTGACGGCATCCCAGTGTCTCAAGATCATCGGCACAATGGTCTCGACGGCCCCTATGGTCAAGTGGGCACTGTGGCGAATGCGGCCCTTTCAGAGGGGCTTCCTTCGGCAGTGGAATCCGGAAGATCACGATCAGCATATCTTTATTTCCCACAGCATGAGGAGCAGCTTATTTTGGTGGCTCCAACGCAAGAACCTGCTCAATTGCCATTCTCTAGTCCCCATCACATGGGTCATCATTACAACCGACGCCAGCAACTCTGGCTGGGGAGCCCATTGCATGACAGAGGTGGCTCAAGGGAAATGGCCCCCGCAAGCCCACTCCCCGGTTTCCAACGTCCTGGAGCTTCGTGCGGCTTTTCTAGCTCTTCAAGCTTTCCATCATCTAATAGAAGGCAAATCCGTACTTCTTCGAATGGACAACACCACGGCAGTGGCTTATGTGAAAAGACAGGGCGGTACCAGGAGTCTCTCCCTTCTTCAAGAAGTAGACCCAATCATGACATGGGCCCAAGCCCATCTGTCCAACATCTCGGCGGCCTACATTCCGGGGCCACAGAATGTTCAGGCAGATTTCCTTTCCAGAGTTCAGTTGAATCACAACGAGTGGTCTCTCCACATAGACTCATTCAAGTGGATTCTGTCCCTAGGGGTCTCACCAGAAGTAGACCTGTTTGCATCTCCATGCAACCACAAGCTAGTCCGGTACTTCACACGCAGCAAGTGTCACCAAGCATGCGGAACGGATGCTCTGACCGACAGATGGGAATTCAGCAGGGCATATGCTTTTCCCCCATTTCCCATCATCCTCAGATTTCTTCAGAGACTCCAAGCAGAAGATGTGGAGATCGTCATGGTTGCCCCTCACTGGCCGAACAGGCCCTGGTTCCCACTTCTCCTGCAACTCAGCTATCGGAGCCCGATTCCCCTGCCCATCAAACCAGACCTTCTCTCGCAGGGAACAACATTACACCCCTGCCCCGCCTTGCTCAGGTTAACGGTCTGGTTCTTGAGAGGGAGAGGTTGGAGTCACTCGGATGCCCTCCTGGGGCAATCCCTACTTTAATGAACTCTAGGAGACCTAGCACGAACAGAGTTTACTGTAGAGTCTGGTCTAGATTCTTGGTATTCACGTACCCGGAGGGAAATCATTCCCTGAATTTCGGAGTTCAAGAAGTCCTGAAGTTCCTTCAAGCAGGTCTGGATAAGTCCCTATCAGTTGGGACTCTCAGGGTGCAAATATCAGCCTTATCGGTGTTCTCAGGGTTCTCCTGGGCCAAGCATATACTCATACAACAATTCTTCAAAGGTGCGGTCAGACTCAGACCTCAGAGGAAGCCAAGGTTCCCAAAATGGGACCTTCCCCTTGTCCTTAACGTCCTTTCAAGATCTAGTTTGTCGGACTCCATTAAAGATCTTACCATTAAAACAGCCTTTTTAGTAGCAATCACTTCAGCTAAAAGAGTTTCTGAGATCAGTTCTCTTGGTTATAAAGAACCTTTTCTCACGTTTTTCCCGGACCGAGTAGTCCTAATTCCGATGCTCAATTCCAATCCGAAGGTATCATCGGTTTTTCATGAGAACCAGGAGATTGTACTTCCTACCTTTCGTTCTTCAGAGGATAATGAACCTCATCCCTTGGATGTAGGGAAAACTCTTACGGAATATCTCCAGTCAACGTCTTCTTTCAGACAATCGGATAATCTCTTCGTCCTTTTCTCAGGCAAGAATAGAGGGAAACGGGCCTCGTCAAGGTCCATTGCGGCCTGGATTGTGTCTGCCATTCAGCGAGCTTACTGTGTAGAGGGTTTGGCTCCTCCGGAGGCGGTGACAGCCCACTCGACGAGAAGCATCTCAACGTCCTGGGCGGCTTCACATCATGTTGCACCAGAAGTAGTCTGCAGAGCAGCTTCATGGTCTTCTGTAAATACGTTTATGACACATTATTGTGTGGAGCCAGCCTCCTTATCTTCAGTTAATTTTGGCTTGACTGTTTTGTCTGCTAATAATTTGAAGTAAAATTTGATTTGAAACATTCCCACCCGTGTGGTTTGGGCTAGTTATTTCCCACACGTAGGCTGCCATGGAGACTGCCAGGAAAACGGAAAATTCCTATCATACTTACCGTAATTTTCCTTTCCTGGTGGTCTCCATGGCAGCCGGAGTTCCCACCCTCTGGTCTTGGATTCGGCTAAGATATGGAACACTGGCTGTGCCTGCAAGCTGAAATTTATAGAGGGGGGTCCTATACCATTGGAGAGGAGGCGGGGTTAACCCACACGTAGGCTGCCATGGAGACCACCAGGAAAGGAAAATTACGGTAAGTATGATAGGAATTTTCCGTTTTTCTAAGAAAAAAATCCTGCCAGGACCGAAGATCCCAGCAAGGTATCTAGGTCCTTACTCCTAACTAGACAGAAAAAAACTGATTTGCTAGAGCAGGAAGTGAGAGGATATACCCTCTGGGACTGCCCCTAGGGTGTGGCCAGAACGTTTTCTTTCCTGTCTAGTCCTACTCCTGTAGAGGGCAGCATAACCGAGTGTGTTGAATCAACGAGGACTACGTCTGTCAATGAGCGACAGAGAAATATCAATAGAACATCATTGTGTATATATATATATATATATATATAGTTTGTAACAATACATTAGGTGTACAAGGCATCTTCTATATATGGGTTAGACCAAAATAGAGGGTCTTAATTGTTTTGTACAAAAAGACAAAAAAAAAAAAAGGGGGATATGAAACAACGTATATGCACCACTCATGCTGCTCAACGGGACGTATAAAGCCACTATTTAAAACAAGGCTGTCACGCATCCAAATGGAGGATCGCTGCAACTGATATAAAAAGGTATATATCCAATACTATTGGAACTTCAGCACACTGGCATTATACTCATACTGCCTATACTTCCTGATTCTCTACTTATGCATGGGGTTTTCCCTGGTGCCTTGCATAATTTTATCCTTATACCAATCCCAACACCCTCTTGCTCTATGTAGCGAACATAATTATTACCCTGCATCTTCTTTTCTTAATTCACATTCCCCCACTTTCTACATCATTTTTACTCTCATCCCTGGCACTCTATTACATTGTCCTTCTCTCAGTGTCCTCTCCACTTTTTGGCTAGTGGATTCACATCACCCCCCTCCCCTACCTCTCTTCTTTTAGTTACTATATCCCACACTCCTACCCATTGTTCCTTTATTTTAAGGAATCTCAGAGATATTATTTTCTCTACTTACTCAAGAGTCTCTCTTGCTATCAAGACCATCTTCCGGATATCTTACATCTCTACTTTGACTACAGTATGTATAACTAAAGAGAAGAGGTCTATTTGATCCTCTCTTTATGTCAATCATTTTACACATCTCCAGTATGTTTTTGAGTTTCATTCTCACATACTTACTTTCTTTTATTTCTTTCTCCCCAGACGCCCCCCTGGGACCACCTGAGATCCTCATGGGAATTAGCGCGGGATGGCCTCACTCTCCACGGAGTGATATATTACGCACATCCATCCTATACATTTTATTTTGCTTACTGGTGGCTTTTTCTCCCCTGGCTTTGGCAATTATATACCTTTTTATATCAGTTGCAGCAATCCTCCATTTCGATGCGCAACAACCTTGTTTTAAACAGTGGCTTTATACGTCCCGTTGAGCAGCATGAGTGGTGCGTATACGTTGTTTCATATCCCTCTTTTTTTTTTGTCTTTTTGTACAAAACAATTGAGATCCTCTATTTTGGTCTAACCCACATATAGCAGATGCCTTGTACGCCTAATTTATTGTTACAAACTATATATATATATATATATATATATATACACACAACTATGTTCTATTGATATTTTTTCTCATACTCATAGTTTGAGATGCATTCCTACTTACCTCTGAAAAAGGCCAAGTCCGAAACACGTCAGTTCATCATATGGAACTCTCACGCCTCTCATCTTTCCTCATAAGTGATTTAACATTATAGCCACATGCATTTCATTTGCAACTGTTCTTGTTTTTATCTTTTTTATTATGTTATTTTGATTATACTGAATAAATTTATACTTGCTTATTACTTGAGTCTACTTTGTGATGGGTTATTGCCTTTAAAGTCTTGCACCCAAGGAGAACCCCATTGTTATTTTCATGTTCTTAGGGATGTTGGCAATACCCATCTAAACCACCAGATCCGAACATCTCCATAGTTTAGTTTAGTTTGTTCACATTTTAGTATGGGGAGCCTCAAGATTGTCTATAATTTTCTAAAGTGGTTGTAAATAGTTGTATGCATTAAAATATAAAACCTTCTGTGTGCCACAGCCCCCCTAATACTTATCTGAAATCCATCTCAACCTAGCAATGTTGCATGAGAGACTCGACTGTCTGAGATTACCCTCCTCATTGGCTGAGACAGCTGTGCGGTGCCGTTGGCTCCCGCTGATGTCAATCAAAGTCAGTGACTGGACATAGGAAGCTGCGGCTCCGGCCCCCAAAGCAAACTGCTTGCTGTGGGAACAGAAGAGGAGATTCTGGGCTGCTCTGTGCAAATCTCACTTCACAGAGCAGGTAAGTATAACATGTTTACATTTTTTGACAAAAAAGGACTTTAGGCCTCTTTCACACTTGTGCGACTTGTCCTGTGACTTGGGACTACAAAGTCGCATGACGAGTCATACTCCACGATTTCCAATGAGTACTGTTCGTATCTGTGCGACTTCAACTATCAATGACTTCAAAGTAGTCCTTGCACTACTCTGGTCCGACTTTGATGCGCTTTGAGGTCCATAGACCTCAATATTACACAGGCATTGATAAAAGGTTGTGAAGGCGCCCAGCCCTAATTAAAAGATGTTAAAACCTGCTGCCCTTTTAATTGTTAAATAACAATAAATAGGTAAATAGATATATGGTAAAAAGGCGCTGGAAATCTTTAAAGTCCTGTATATATATATATATACTTGTAAAATAATTTAAAGTGTATATTTCTCAAGAAAATTCAATACAAATATCAATAGTGCAATATAAATTAAATAATTAGCAAAGTGCAAGTGCTATCCTACGATCGTGCAAAATATTTGCAAAAGGATTTTTACAGTGCTTACTTGTGCATCCGCAAAGATAAATAAAGTAGCAAAAATGATAAATATATTAAATCAAATATTGTGCCCACTATTATAGTGCTTAAAAGGGGTTAAAAAGTGCTTATAAATAATTAAATGGTAGTCCAAGTCAATTCATGCAGAAAAAATTATATAAATTCAATCGCTTGGATCCTTAGTGCTCCAGGTGATGGGGTGTGTCACTCGTTGCCTCTTACCAGATAAAAGCAGGTCGCAAGGACCCCCAACGCCTGTGATCCCTAAATTTAGGTGGATCAGACCTTTAATCGACTCCTTTCTCCAGAGTATCCTGCTCCTTACTCCTATTTGTGCGTTACTCGTACATATGAAGATACGGTCCGCATGTATAAAGACACATAAGATAGCCAGAAAATAGTGTAATACTGTTGGTTTTAATGGAAATACACAAAATAACAATAGTTGGCTTCTTACATTTAGTTGTGCCCTCCTGGCACTGGGCAATTTGTATTGATTGCTTGCGGGTATCAGGAAAAATCCTCCAAGGATCTGCAGTATCCCTCTTGTATCTCCTTTCCCCTGCTAGCATGCGGCGGTCGGCTTGCGTCCCAGCCTGCGTTTCAAATGCCCTTACTTCCTACTTTCGGGTTTAGCAGAGACCACCTGCTCTGAAGACGTCATCACGCTCTGACGAAACGCGCGTCAGGTGGAACGCACGCCGCACGCTTCCAGGTAGCCTGGTGGGACGCAAACCGGCAGTCGCCGTTACCCATTCCCAGGCAATCACCCAGAGCGGACGTGCTATTTGCTTTTTACTTGTATTTTACTTGTTTTTAACATTGGCAATAAAAACTACCATTTAACGGTACTGCACCATTAGAGCATTTTTTATTCTCCCCTGCAATTGGACTCTGAGGATTGGTCCCCAATTTCCAGGAGGCGAGGATCTTAGTGAGCCAGCAGTTAAATGAGGCTTTGTGAAGCCACAAGCTCGGAAGGTCTTGCTGCCGTATGGCAGTCAGGACCCACCAAATCCGGTGAGTTTGCACCCCTTATGCTTGAAGTTGCCGTTTTCACCAGCAATCTAAATATTGGATTCATCCCAATAGAACATTTCTGCACAAGAACACTTTATTTCTTTTGGACTTTCATTGCACGGATTACCCTTTGCTATATTTATACACAGTATTGCACTTCTCACTTTGTATTAATATTATTGCACAGTTTTACTTGTATTATTTAGTTTAGCCTTACAAGCTGGGTTAGTGTAGCCCCCCGATTCTTTTGTGAAGAATGAAGAGAAGAAATTATTTAACACTCCCACCTTCTCTCTGTCCTCTAAGGCCATATTTCCTTTGTCATCTTTTATGGGGCCAATGTGTTCTGGCCTCCCTTTCTTACTGTTTATATACTTAAAGAATTTCTTGGGGTTCTTATTACTCTCTTCCGCTTTATGTCTCTCGTGTTCTATTTTAGCCGCCTTGATTTCGTCTTTAAATTTCCTATTACACTCTTTGTAATGCTTGAATGCTGCCAATGACCCCTCAGTCTTGTATTTTTTGAAGGCCTTTTCTTTAGTATTAATATGCATTTTTATGTTGGAGTTTAGCCACCCAGGGTTTAGTTTTGCTCTTTTAAATTTATTTCCCTTTGGAATGCACTGGCCAATCCCTTTTGTTTAGTATGCTTTTTAAGCACTCCCATTTTTCCTCCGTGTTCTTTGTTCCCAGGGTTCTATCCCATTTGATATTTTCTAGCAGAGAGTGCAGTTTTTGGAAATTGGCTCTTTTGAAATTCAGTGTCTTTATATTACCCTTGTGTTTCCTATTACTATGATTAATACTGAAACTATGGTCACTGTTTGCTAAGTTGCGCCGTATCTCTATATCCGTGAGCAGGTCTGTATTGCTGGTAATCAGTAGGTCAAGTACCGCATTGTTTGTCGGTGCGTTCACCATCTGACTCATGAAATTGTCCTGCAAAACATTTAGTAACTGCCGAGCCTTGGCTGACTGTGCAGTTCCTTCTGCCCAGTCTATATCTGGATAATTAAAGTCCCCCATTATAATGACATTTCCCATCCTTGCTGCCAATCCTATCTGTAAAAGGAGGTCCGCCCCTCCTCCTCCCTCTGGTTGGGGGACCTATAACATACGCCCAGTATTACCTTCCCTATAGTGCCTTCCCTTTTAAGTTCTACCCATAGGGATTCTGCCTCATCCATAGCTGCATTATTATCATCCCTCATATTTACCTGTACACTGTTCTTAATATACAGACATACCCCTCCCCCTTTTTTACCTTCTCTATCCCTGCAATAAAGGGAATACCCCTGAATGGTCGCCATCCAATCATGAGCGCTGTCGAACCAAGTCTCTGTTATCCCCACAAAATCTAAGTCCTCCTCAAACATCAGCAGCTCCAGCTCTCCCATCTTGTTGGCCAGGCTTCTGGCATTGGTATACAAACCTCGTAATTTTGACCGGTTGCATATATCCTCGTTTGATGTTGTTTTTAGGCTGCTCTTGTGATTTTTCCCCATACCCACCTTAGGTTTAGGAGCTCTGAGCACCCTACCACTATCCCCAATTGTGCCCTCTTAATCTTGCTCCCCACTGGCTAATTCTACATCTGTACCCTCCCCCCCATCACCTAGTTTTAAAAGCCCCTCTAACTTTTTGGCCATCCTCTCACCCAGTACGGCTGCACCCTCCCCATTTAGGTGCAATCCGTCCCTACCAAAGAGCCGGTGGCCGACTGAGAAGTCAGCCCAGTTCTCCAGGAACCCGAAACCCTCCTTACTACACCAGCTCCTCAGCCACTTGTTAACTTTCCTAATCTCCCGCTGCCTCTCTGGTGTGGCTCGAGGTACAGGTAGTATTTCTGAAAATACTACCTTGGAGGTCCTACTCCTCAACTTAGCGCCTAAGTCCCTGAAATCGTTTAGGACTCTCAATCTTCCTCTGCCTATGTCATTGGTACCCACGTGTACCATGACAGCTGGGTCTTCCCCAGCCCCACCCAATAATCTGTCTACCCGATCTGTGATGTGCCGAACCCGAGCGCCCAGTAAACAGACTGTTCGGCGCTCACGGTCTTTGTGACAGATTGCACTGTCTGTCCTTCTAATGATTGAGTCCTCTACCACCAGCACCTGTCTTTCCTTTCCCTTTCTCCCAGCCTCACTGGAGGAGTTCTTCCCCTGGCAGCTAGGGGCGTCGCTCTGCTCCAGCAATGCTGGTCCCTGACTGGTTTCCCCAACATCACGCAACGGGGCGTATTTATTGGGGGTGCTTAGCAGAAACACAAGATCCCCCCCTACCCCTATCACAGAATGGCGATCTGTCTTGTTTACATAGGCAGACCACCATTCTACCTCTCTCAAGAACGATCGCCAGGTGCACGTTGATTGGCTCCCACTGTGTCCAATCACAGTGTGGGTGGCCAGGCCCCAGACGCACAAAATCACTTACAGGTATGTGATTTCGTGCAGGAGGGCCGCCCTGCTGCAGTATATCCTTGTGGGACGGTCCGGAAGAGGTTAATTATGCTTAAAGTGAAACAATAAAAATGAAAAATACCTTTACATAAATATTGTGCCTGGGGGTCCCCTTAATGTGGCTGTAAGGTGGTGCATCTGTAGCATGCATAAAACATGCTACAGCAAAAATGTAATTTCCAAAGAAAAAAAAAACGAGTCAAATCCCTTTTAAAAAGACTCGAGGTTACAATTGCCAGAAGTTGGCTATTGAAAATACTAAAAAAAAAAAAATGGCAAAGGCCCCCCCCCCCCCAGTCTTTTCCAGGCTCTTCGGGTCTGGTATGGATTTTTAACCACTTAGCAACTGTCCACCGCAGTTTTAGCCAGTGCGTGTGACCGGCAGCTCCGATGGCCGCCGACCTTTCGCGATCTCCTGCAGCTAACAGAGAAGGACAGACGGCTGATGTAAACACAGCCGTCTGTCATTCTCCCTTAGATGATCACAGAGGCTATGTGATCCTGCTATATAGGATCGCATGTCTCTGTGATCATCTCACAAATCACGCCCCTAGGGTCACATTTAACCCCTTGATCACCAGTACAGTTAACTCCTTCCCTGCCAGTGTCATTTTTACAGTAACAGTGCATATTTTTGCACCGATTACTGTAGTAATGTCACTGGTACCCCCAAAAGTGTCAAAAATTTCAGTTAGGGGTCCGATCTATCCACCGCAATGTCGCAGTCCTGAAAAAAATCGCCGCCGTGACTAGTAAAAAAAAACAAAAATTACATAAATCTTTCCCGTAGTTAGTAAACGCAATAACTTTTGCGCAAACCAATCAAAATACGGTTATTGCGATTTTTTTTTACCAAAAATATGTAGCAGAAAACAAATTGGCCTAAAATGTTAAAAAATTTTGATTTTTAAATTTTTTTTTTGAGCATTTCATATAAAAGAATGTGAAAAATATTGTTATTTTTTCAAAATTGTTGCTCTTTTTTTGCAAAAAATAAAAATCACACAGGTGATCAAATACCACCAAAAGAAAGCTCTATTTGTGGGGGAAAAAAGGACATGAATTTAGTTTGGGTACAGCGTCGCACGACCGTGCAATTGTCTGTTAAAATAATCGCAAAATAGGGCCTGGTCATTGAGCAGCCAAATCCTCCAGTCTTCTAGTGGTCAAGGGAAACCCCACGCCGAAAAAAAAAAATACGGGGACAAGGGCCTCTTCCCGACAACCCTGGGCTGTGTTTGTCGGTGTCTGCAAGGAGGGGGCTTATCGGAATCTGGAATCCCATTTAAAAAGGGGGCCCCCAGATCCCGGCCTCCCCGTATATGAATGGGTATCAGGTACATAGTAGCCCTACCCATTCACCAAAAAGTGTACAAAAGTAATAACCACACAAGACAGTTTTTGACAAATCCTTTATTAAAAAATAAAAAAAATAGCATCCGTTGATGTAAATCCATCATCAATAACGCCGACCTGAAAAAATATTAAAACAGTCTTGCCTCCTGCTGTATGCCCATTCCACACTTTGACATTTCTTATATAGGCAAGGGGCGGGCCACCTGGTTAGGTCACCCTGTGGCTCCACCCCCTTCTGACATCACACTTTTTGATGTTGTTCACAGCGCTTCACTTTTTCCACATTTTGTTATGTTACAGCCTTATTTTAAAATAGATTAAATTCATTATTTGCGAAGATGTCAAACAAACGTCTTTCACTTTGCCATAATGGGATATTGCTTGTAGAATTTTGAGGAAAATATTTAATTTAATCCATTTTGGAAAAAGGTGTAACATAACAAAATATGGAAAGAGTGAAGCGCTGTGAATACTTTCTTAGATGCACTGTACGTATTCCCAATTTTCAGGTTGTTCTCACCACATACCGAAGGCCGCATGGGCAATCCAGCAAATATATTACATGGGTACAGTCACAAGTTATGCATTTCTTAATCTCATACTTTTTACTAGTATAGTTACATAGTTGGTAAGGTTAAATAAAGAGTGTATAAGATTGAGTGGCTGTGTGTCTTCTTACACTCCCTGAGATTGACTAGCTTACTTGCTATGCTTGAATCACCATTAGGATATTTGTTTATTGCTATCATATCTCCTCTCAAGCGTCTCTTCTCAAAAGAGAATACGTTTAATGTTTGTAGTCCATCCTCGTAACTGAGGTCCTCCAGTCCCCTTATTAGCTTGGTCGCCCTTCTCTGGACTCTCTCCATTTCTAGTACATCCTTCCTGAGGATTGGTGACCAGAACTGGACAGACCCATAACAAGTATGGAGTTCCAACTTCAACAAATGCTTGCTTGTTCTGGGTCAGAAACATACTACATAGAGGAGCATGGATAAGGATAGTGGCCCAGAGCTTGCACCTGTAAAGCAAAGTTAGCAGTGGTGGCGCTTATGTTTCTGTCGTTATGGCTGCCCCTTAATACCAACTAAGGAACTAATGCATCCATTAACAAATGGCTTTTTCAGCAACAGAGAATAGGAGTTACAATAAAAAAAAAAAAAAAAAAAAAAAACACTGAAAACAAGATGCAAATGCATTGAATTATTTATTGATAGTGCAAATAAAATTTTAAAAATAATTCTTAAACAATAATAAAACAGATCTGCCTAAAGAGAATTATTATCTGATGTTATACCTTCCTTAAATAATTAAAACATTTCTTCCAAACTTTAATACTTTAAAAAAAAGTCAGAGCTTAAAGTGAACCCATGCAGGGCAAAGCAACAGATGCACTTAACTGCCTCCTCTTTAGCTGAACATATTCACCTTTTCTTTGCTTCCAGCTGCTCTAACTGGGCGACAGGTTAAAATACTCTATTTCCTGGTATGGGGAGCATTAGACTCACAGCCCCTTCCACCCATTTGACAGTGCTGGTGGAGGTCTGGGAGAGCCCTCAGCTCAGTGTAATCTCCAAATGAAGACCTGGATCTTATACAGAGCTTTCTCTCTTTGTTCCAGATAGCCAAATGGAGCTACAAGTAAGTGAAGGAAAGGTATGTGCAGTTGGGTAATTAGGTGGACCTGTTACTTTTCTCTCTATGGGCAAAGCACAGGTTCTCTTAAAAGGGGAACGCCAATAAGACTGTACTTGTAGTGTATGGTAAAGGAGAATATAAATTGAAGTCACGTCCATGCATTTTTTGTCACCTAAAAATTCTGAGGTGCAAAGCACCATCAACAACCATGGCCTGTGCCTCCAGCTCACTGCAATGGTCAGCAGTGACACCTATTGGAGTGAGATGGAAGAACAGACAGGCAGATCCCAGGACCATCCAGAGGTGAGTCTTTATGGCATTACCCTTTGACGTTTTCAGGATGACAATTAAGACAATGGAACTGCATGATTTTTCTTCTAAAGAAGGCTACATAAAACATGAAGTGTACATTCCTACAAACTTGTGCACGTGAACAAGTTGCTGTGACCCAAAGCCACCAATCGTATTTCCACACCCAGTAGAATGTAAATTCCAGATTGCTTTCTAAATATTTGGTTTCTGTGGGACACAAAAACTGCTCCGGGCACAGGTTTTAATATACATCCCTGCACAGCCTTAAACATCACGTCTACCCTTCTACTAACCAAGAAAAATAATCTTGGTGACTTCCGTTTTAGTCAATTTCTGGCCAAGATCATCTAATTGTTTCTGGAATTGACAGTTAACATATTCAGTCTTTTCATTTCATTCCAGTACAAAATCCAAGGCTACTTGATCAGGGTAAACCTCTTTATTTGATGAAGAAGGCTGTCCCTTTCCATGTGAGCCTCAGCAAGAGCCATCTTGGTTTTGGCCAGTTCGTGTTTAAGACATTCATTTTCTTCAAGGAGCTGCAAGAACAAAAACAAAGGAAGGCAATTAATATGATTTAGACTATATGCATTTTATAATACACTCCTGCTATGAGGACACTGCATATATAGTGTTTATTGTTTCTACAGACATAATTCAGAAGGGAGAGACAAAGATCCTTCCAGTGATGGCCGTGTATGTGCATTTTACATTATTTTTAATTACGCTACCTACGCTGCAAGATATGCAGCCTGATATTAAGCCTGTGATTTCCTACAGAAAGTGCTCTGCATAAAGATGTAAAGAAAACTCTGAGACAGGGAGAAGAAACATGTCACATGACTGACAGGCCATTTCTAACGGCACCCAAATGCACCATGCTAACAGACAACATGGGATATAGTGCACCAAAATGCCCAGTATTGCACTACTGTGTGTTTGTTTCTAGGTTACAAAAAAATAGTACAATCGTTTCCTCCCTTGCATGCTGCAATTTTGCATGTACCCACAGACACTAATTATGGTCTTTCTTAAATAGGCTTTGATTAAAGTGGTAGTAAACTCTCATTTCTTATTTTTACCTACAGGCAAGCTTATAATTAGGCTTACCTATAGGTAAAATGAATATCTACTAAACGTGCACCGTTTAGGAGATATTCAGGCGAGCAGCAGCCGGTGACGTCACAGACAAATGCGCTCTGAATGAATGCCATACCCGTACCATTCCTTCAGAGTGTGCCTTCAAGTCAGGAGACATCGGCCTGTTCAGAAAAAAAAAAAAACGAAAACAAGGACATTCGGCCTGTGTGTATGTCGGTCGGTCTGATAGAAGCTTCTGTAAGACGTGCATGCTGGAAAACCAGCAGCCAACCAACTCTAGATCAGTGCTCTCAGCCAATGGCAGAGATCGCTGATTGGTGTGTTCTGGCGGAGGGGCTTTTCCCTATAAGAACACAACAGCTCAGCGGGGAGATTGCTGCACTAATGTCAGATCATTAGTACAGCGTCTCCGAATGGATCCAACAGGTTTTTTTGTTCAACCCGCTGGCTTGTATAATAAAAAAAAAACCTTGTAGTGTGTACCTGGCTTTACTCTAAACTGGTAACCTGTAAAGCAGGGGTCCTCAAACTACGGCCCTCCAGCTGTTGTGGAATTACACATCCCATGAGGCATTGTAAAACTCTGATATTCACAGACATGACTAGGCATGATGGGAATTGTAGTTCCTGAACAATTGGAGGGCCATAGTTTGAAGACCCCTCCTGTAAAGGCTTTAACCACTTAAGCCCCGGAAGATTTTACCCCCTTCCTGACCAGGGCCTATTTTGCGATTCGGCACTGCGTGACTTTAACGGACAATTGCACGGTCGTGCGACGCTGTACCTAAACAAATTTGATTTCCTTTTTTTTCCCACAAACAGAGCTTTCTTTTGGTGGTATTTGATCACCTGTGCGATTTTTTGATCATGCGCTATAAACAAAAAAAGAGCCTCAATTTTGCAAAAATAACAATATTTTTCACATTTTTTTATATGAAATTCCCCCAAAAAAATGTAAAAATCAACATTTTTTAACATTTTCGGCCAATTTGTTTTATGCTACATATGTTTGGTAAAAAAAAAAAAAAATCGCAAAAAGCGTATTTTGATTGGTTTGCGCAAAAGTTATTGCGTTTACTAACAAAGGGAAAGATTTTGGTCATTTTTGTTGTTTTTTTTTTTTAACGCGTAATGGCGGCGATCTGCGATTTTTTTGCGGTACTGCGACATTGCGGCGGACAGATCGGACCCTTGACTGACATTTTTGGGGTTACCAGTGACATTTCTACAGTAATCAGTGCTATACATATGCACTGTTACTGTAAAATTACACTGGCAGTGAAGGGGTTAACTTTTTTTGAGAGGGAGGGGCTATGTGTGTCCCTAGGGGCGTGATTCTAACTGTGATTGGCTGTGGCTTGAGGTGTAGGAAAGTGATCAACGGTCCTACATAGTAGAACCGTATGATCACTATTTCTACACAGGGGAGAATGACAGGCGGCTTTGTTTACATTAGCCGCCTGCCTTTCTCCCTCTCCACCGATGATCGCGAGTGACCGGTGGACGATCGGGTCCGCCGGTCACACACGCGGGGGGCGCGGGAGCGCGCCTCCGGCGACGCGCGCTCGCTCCCTAAAGCCCTCACAGGCTAGCGACGTAGACCTACGTCGCTCTGCCTGTGAGGGGCTGACTGCCGCAGTAAATATACTGTGAGCAGTCGGCAAGCGGTTAAATTGAGATTTTAGGTACTGTAATAGGGCGCTGTTTCATGGGCATACACAATTTTTTAAAGTGTGACATGTTAGGTATCTTTTTACTTTTAGATTAAAAATCTTTTATATTTTACCAAAAAATCGGGTATTATAATGTGTTTGTGTGGAATAAAATTCATCAAAGTGTATTCTTTAAAAAAAATTGCATTTGAAAAACCTCAGTGCAAATACTATGTCACATAAAAAATTCTAACACCCACCATTTGTATCTCTAGGGCCTCGGCTTAAAAAAAATATACAGTGGGTACGGAAAGTATTCAGACCCCCTTAAATTTTTCACTCTTTGTTATATTGCAGTCATTTGCTAAAATCATTTAAGTTCATTCTTCTTCCTCATGAATGTACACATAGCACCCCATACTGACAGAAAAACACAGAATTGTTGACATTGTTGCAGATTTATTAAAAAAGAAAAACTGAAATATCACATGGTCCTAAGTATTCAGACCCTTTGCTGTGACACTCATATATTTAACTCAGGTGCTTTCCATTTCTTCTGATCATCCTTGAGATGGTTCTACACCTTCATTTGAGTCCAGCTGTGTTTGATTATACTGCTTGGACTTGATTAGGAAAGCCACACACCTGTCTATATAAGACCTTCCAGATCACAATGCATGTCAGAGCAAATGAGAATCATGAGGTCAAAGGAACTGCCTGAAGAGCTCAGAGACAGAATTGTGGCAAGGCACAGATCTGGCCAAGGTTACAAAAAGATTTCTGCTGCACTTAAGGTTCCTAAGAGCACAGTGGCCTCCATATTCCTCAAATGGAAGACGTTTGGGACGACCAGAACCCTTCCTAGAGCTGGCCGTCCGGCCAAACTGAGCTATCGGGGGAGAAGAGCCTTGGTGAGAGAGGTAAAGAAGAACCCAAAGATCACTGTGGCTGAGCTCCAGAGATGCAGTCAGGAGATGGGAGAAAGTTGCAGAAAGTCAACCATCACTGCAGCCCTCCACCAGTCGGGGCTTTATGGCAGAGTGGCCCGACGGAAGCCTCTCCTCAGTGTAAGACACATGAAAGCCCGCATGGAGTTTGCTAAAAAACACCTGAAGGACTCCAAGATGGTGAGAAATAAGATTCTCTGGTCTGATGAGACCAAAATAGAACTTTTTGGCCTTAATTCTAAGCGGTATGTGTGGAGAAAACCAGGCACTGCTCATCACCTGTCCAATACAGTCCCAACAGTGAAGCATGGTGGTGGCAGCATCATGCTGTGGGGGTGTTTTTCAGCTACAGGGACAGGACGACTGGTTGCAATCGAGGGAAAGATGAATGCGGCCAAGTACAGGGATATCCTGGACAAAAACCTTCTCCAGAGTGCTCTGGACCTCAGACTGGGCCGAAGGTTTACCTTCCAACAAGACAATGACCCTAAGCACACAGCTAAAATAACGAAGGAGTGGCTTCACAACAACTCCGTGACTGTTCTTGAATGGCCCAGCCAGAGCCCTGACTTAAACCCAATTGAGCATCTCTGGAGAGACCTAAAAATGGCTGTCCACCAACGTTTACCATCCAACCTGACAGAACTGGAGAGGATCTGCAAGGAGGAATGGCAGATGATCCCCAAATCCAGGTGTGAAAGACTTGTTGCATCTTTCCCAAAAAGACTCCTGGCTGTATTAGATCAAAAGGGGGCTTCTACTAAATACTGAGCAAAGGGTCTGAATACTTAGGACCATGTGATATTTCAGTTTTTCTTTTTTAATAAATCTGCAACAATGTCAACAATTCTGTGTTTTTCTGTCAGTATGGGGTGCTATGTGTACATTCATGAGGAAGAAGAATGAACTTAAATGATTTTAGCAAATGGCTGCAATATAACAAAGAGTGAAAAATTTAAGGGGGTCTGAATACTTTCCGTACCCACTGTATATTGTTTGGAGGTTCTAAGTAATTTTCTAGCAAAAAAATAAGTTTTAGCTAGAGAAACACTTTAAGTTATTAACTGTTGCCAGGATTGGGTGAGAGGAGGGATTTATACAAGGCAGAGGCACTAACTGGCTGCCAGCTGATCGGTTTCTAAACATGAAGGAAACAGTGAAATGGAGATGATCATTATCTGACAATGAGAGTTTATCTATGGAACACATTAGGACTTGATGCCTGGAAAGAAGCGGAAGAAAAAGGGCACTAGGAGGCCAGTCTATTAAATTAGAGCAATATTTGGAACACTTTGAGTTAGAAATTACACTTCTTTTCTCTAGAAAACTAAAACAAAGGACGTGATTGAATACTACATTTGACAGCTCCAATTTTGTTGCTTAAGCATACATTGGCTGCTTTTTTCTGCCTTAGAAAACATTTTTATTATCATGTTTTCAGGCCATTCCCAATCTAGTGTGCGAAAAACAGCATTGTAATCTGTGAAGTGTTTTTGCTCCTAAACCCTTGAGGATATCCTTTCTTTAGCTGGTTATATCCTATAATGCAATAAACACAGCAGGGTGAATTCGGAGCTACAGTGGGTGAGAACTTGAAAACCCGTGTCTTGCACGACAGGAAAAAAACAATTGTTTAATCTTAAAGTTGAATATCAGACAACACTTCTAAATACACAGATGAAATAAATGTGAGGGGGCTGTGTTACCTGGCAAACAATTAGCATTTCTATCTATTCAGTCCTGAGATTTACGCAGCAAGTCAGATGACCGCACTGGCTGAAACATATGCAGGAACAAAATGACAGTAAACTTTAGCACTTATAATCTTCGCGGATGTGTGATGTGCATATCCCAAGGAGCTGGATATCAGCTGAGGGGATGTCACATAAGCAAAGAATAAGAACGAATGCAGAAAAAATAAGGAATTAAAACGCAAAAAATGGAAATATGCAATCACGTTAAAGAAAAGGGGATGAAGGGATTGAGAAAAAGTGAATTTTATGGCAAAAGATCCACTATAAGAAATATGGTGGTGTAATTTCCCTGCCCTTAAGGCCCGTACACACGTGCAGATTGTCGGCCGAAAAGCTTCGGCCGACGACCGATCGGCCGATTTTCGGCTTGTTAGTATGATGCTTCCGACAGCGCACTTTCGGCCGAAAAGAATCTGTCATGCAAGCAGTAAAATTTTTGTATGCCGACACCAGAGCGGCCGATTGTTCGCCAGTCAATACAGAATTCGGCCGACAGACAGCAGATTTGCAAGACTGGGCATGCTCACAAAAGAAAAAACACAGGGAAAGTTAACCATCATATGACATCACTTCTGCAGTCGGCTGTAGTCGGCGGACAAAATTCTTGTGCAGTCTTTTGCACTTTTCAACAGACACGACAGCCCGGGGACAAAAGACGGCCGATCGTTCGGCCGACGATCGGTACGTGTGTACGGGGCTTTAGTCTACTGATTGGACAGTGAAGGAGCAGCAGCAGGCTTATGAGGTATTTTTCTGCACTCTGCTCCTGTCACCTTGCTGCTTATCAGGACAATTGCATGCAGCCGACCTGATTGGCTTCTAATCAGTGGCGTCTGGTGGTCAAAATTGCTGGGGGGGCGCAAACAGAAAAATGTAATAGGCATTGCTTTGCGGCAAAAAAAAGCTGTAAAAAATTGTGTGACTTTGAGGTCGCAAAAGTGTGAAAGGGGCCTTTAGTAATCAAGGTATAGTGTGCCCACTTCAATGCAGAGTGACCAACGTGCCCCCTTTCAATGCAGATAGACCAGCGTGCCCCCATTCAATGCAGAATGACCAGCGTGCCCCCCTTTCAATGCAGAATGACCAGCGTGCCCCCCTTTCAATGCAGAATGACCAGCATGCCCCCTTTCAATGCAGAATGACCAGCGTGCCCCCTTTCAATGCAGAATGACCAGCATGCCCCCATTCAATGCAGAGAGATCAGTGTGGCCCCTTTCAATGCAGAGAGACCAGCGTGCCCCCTTTCAATGCAGAGACCAGCGTGCCCCCTTTCAATGCAGAGAGACCAACGTGCCCCCTTTCAATGCAGAATGACCAGCGTGCCCCCTTTCAATGCAGAATGACCAGCGTGCCCCCACTCAATGCAGAAAGATCAGTGTGCCCCTTTCAATGCAGAGAGATCAGTGTGCCCCCTTTAAATGCAGAGAGATCAGTGTGCCCCCTTTCAATGCAGAGAGATCAGTGTGTCCCCTTTCAATGCAGAGAGATCAGTGTGCCCCCATTCAATGCAGAGTGTGCCCCCATTCAATGCAGAGAGATCAGTGTGCCCTCATTCAATGCAGAGAGATCAGTGTGCCCCCTTTTAATGCAGAGAGATCAGTGTGCCCCCTTTAAATGCAGAGAGATCAGTGTGCCCCCTTTCAATGCAGAGAGATCAGTGTGTCCCCTTTCAATGCAGAGAGATCAGTGTGCCCCCATTCAATGCAGAGTGTGCCCCCATTCAATGCAGAGAGATCAGTGTGCCCTCATTCAATGCAGAGAGATCAGTGTGCCCCCTTTTAATGCAGAGAGATCAGTGTGCCCCTTTTCAATGCAGAGAAATCAGTGTGCCACCTTTCAATGCAGAGAGATCAGTGTGCCCCCTTTCAATGCAGAGAGATCAGTGTGCCCCCTTTAAATGCAGAGAGATCAGTGTTCTCCCTTCAATGCAGAGATCAGTGTGCCCCCATTCAATGCAGAGAGATCAGTGTGCCCCCTTTCAATGCAGAGAGATCATCGAGCCCCCATTCAATGCAGAGTGACCAGCGCAGCGTGCCGTGCCCCCCCCCCCCCGAGACCAGTGCACTTACCTGCAGCTTCTCCGCAGTCCCCCAGCGTCTCCTCGAGTCCTCCCGCCTCCTCCTCGGCCAATGGCATGGTTTTGCCTTTTGGCCAATCAGGAAGCGGGTCTCGGACCCGCTTCCTGATTGGCCAGGAGGAGGATACATGTGACAATAGCGAATTTATATTGTCACACAATGGGTGGGCTTGGGGCGCACTGCTCTGCCCCTCAGGTCCACCCTTTTCTGAAGCCTATTAGAGCCTCTGGCTCTAATCAGGTGACTCAGAAAAAAAAAAACCCATTGAGCTCCCAACGCACCGGCCGCCACTGCTTCTAATGCTTTCTGCTGTATAGGGACTACAAGCAGGGCAGCCATCAGACATTTTAAGGCCCTGTATACAGCTTTAGGCCTGGGCCTGACCACCAACATTCCCCAGGGCCTGTCCACTAGCTGTCCCACCGAGTTTGCCCATTGGCCAGCCCACCGAGTCCTTCAGGGCATCAAATTTTAATTTTAACACACTTACAACTTAATATATGAAAATGAATTTAATCCATCAAAAAGTGAAATATGTTCAGCAAGGAGACAGACTAATCCAGTAAAAAGACATTCCAATCCAGCAAAGGGAGAGCCCCATACATTCAGCAAAAATACATCTCCATATAGTGATCAAAGAGACAGACTAATCCAGCAAAGAGACATGCTTATATAGCAGAGAAGCAGCCCAATCCAGCAAAGTGACAATTACAGCACAGGTCCACATCTAGCAACATTGTCGACCAATTTACCATTGTGATGGTCTAATAACTGGTCTCCAGACCAGTCCACCAAGAGCACTGAGCAGTCCTACAGGCTACGCACAGCGCAGCTCTTCCACATGGCTGAGGTGTGACTGGCATGGTAGCCAAACCAGCATCTGGTCTGCAGGGAGAGACGGAGTGCAGATGATATCACTCCGCCTTACCCCTGCAGCCGAAGTGAGCTGCATCGGCCCACTCCGCAGCTACTGTCACCGAACAATGTTCAGTTATTCCTGCTTTAGCAATTGCTAGTTACTAAAGCAGCAACAACTTGGTCTCATTGGTTGGGGCCCAGGTGGCCGGGCCCCTCGGAATGCCCAGGCCCCCTACATGTGTATGGGCTGACCCCCCTCCCCAATGGCAGCCCTGACTGCAAGAAGTCAAGACAGATTCAGGTACTTACACTGTAATAAAAATAAAAAAATAATAGATTTATTGATGTATTCATGGGTACAGATTTGTAATTTGAATATTTAATACTTGCACAGAGTTCACTGTTAAAAGGAAAACTGAAATCCCATTAAAATGCAAGAAGATATGGCAAGTTTATCTTCTCTGGTGATATAAATACGGCTGCTCACTGGGTAACATTTCTGAAGTGTGTTCCTAACTTTAGCAAGCAGCACAGAGACATAAATATTTCATTTCTAACTGCTGATTAATCTAGAGCGTTCCGCAAAGGGCGTCAATGTCCCCCAGGACACGAGAGGTGAACTAGGACTCAATCCGATCGTCTGATTAATCTGGAGCACTTCAAAGACATAAGTGATTTTTATGATAATTAATTTTGGACAAAGACTTCGCTGCTTAAGCAAACAGTTTTTTTGAGTGCGTTCACAATTTCCTATCTAACTTCTGAAGGATTTCTAAGTGCTCAGAAGATTAGCTCAGCATATTGCCGAGCTTCAGAACAGTTAAATTTTTATCATTAAAAGAAGATAAAGTAAGGATAATATTTAAGGGTCTATTGCAGCTAAAAACGGAAAATACGTGGATTTTTGGGGATTTAAAGAGGAAGTAAACCCTCCTCTACAACTTGTACCTATAGGTAAGCCTATGATAAGGCTTACCTATAGGTGCTGTAACTATCTCCTGAACATGCCCGTCTTCCGGGATCGCGGCATCCCGGCCATCTGATTGGCCGGAGCCGCAGTGACGTCACTCCCACGCACGCGTGCGAGAGCCGGCAGTCACGGCACGGGGCTCTGAAGGAACGGCCGCTCGTAGGGACAGAAAAGTTTAGAAAATATTTTTCTAGCTGGAGAATCTTCAGAATCCAACATTTCCAGGTATGACGGATTCCTTGCCCCGTTCCACTCAGTGGTTCCAACCTCTGGTCTTTACATCATTACCGTGTCTCAGAGTTTTATAAAAGTAACCACAGAGCACAGCAGGAGACTAAGAAGCTGACTGTGGAAGGCAAGAAAACTGCCTTTTCTGCAGGGTGCACGATAAGTAAATGTTTTTTCAGTGCTGCTTGCAGGACACCTTACCTGTTCTGTACTAATAGCCATTGCTTTCCGATTGAAGCTTTTATTCCCTTCTAGTGGTTCGGCCTGTACAGGGTTATCACAAAGTGTCTGTGTGCATTTTGTAGCGCTGCTTCTGTGCTGTATACTTTTGGTATTGTCACAGTTTATGGAACCTATATGGTTCAATTCTTTGTTATTTGAGGTGGAGCTAGTGCTTGCATCTGGATTACCTGTGAACAGGAAAGGAAAAAATAAGAAAAGAGAACAAGGAAAAATTACAGATTAAACCAAATCTACACTCAAAGCCATGTAAGCACCTTTTTTGGGGTATAAAATATGAGTTAAGAATACAGTTGTACATAAGGGTCTTGTTCACATGGACATACTACTGCGTAAGCTAGTGCTAGGACTGTGTTTGCCCACATGGGGATACAAAGGTTTTCCATCTACCCCCCTGCAGGAAGACCCAGTCATGTAAATGGGACACAATGGTTGCATGGACACAGACTCTGCGCTCAAATTGACAACCGTACGGGAGCACAGCCCCCAACACACATTGTCTGGGTTCAGCGCTGTTCACCTGCATAAGCAAGTTTTGCTTTTAGTTCTATTCTAAAGGAAACCTGCCATGAAAGAAGCATGAAGCCTTCTGTAGATGGCCATACGTTCTGAAAATACTAGTTACCTGGCTACTATGATATTGCGATTGGCTTCATGATATCTGAGTCACTGACCTGGAACACTTTTTATTAACACACATCTCCGTACATTGTCCTATAATAGCAAACTACAGTTTCTAGATGCATGGCTTCTTTTATTGGTAATATAACCCTCAGAATACAAGAATGGAGCAGTTGCAATTCCAGGTTTGATTACCAGGTGGCGCTGGCACAGAAATCACAAAATGTAGCTCCAGGCACAGCTACAACATGGAAATAGCATTTCTAGGCAGCCCCATTTGCTGGTCAAATATGTAATTGTGGGTACATTCATATATTACATCGAGCCCCAAGTCAAGCAAATACAACAGGAATTTAGCATTATACAAGGGCTGTGTTGGTGCAGTGACAAATGAAAGAGTCTCCATGTAAATGGGTTCTCTTTATCTGATCCTCCCTGATTAAAATAACACTGCAAGTCTGACCATTCCCAATACAGAAGGGAAAGAATGGAAACCTACCTCTGACACAAAATGATCCATCATCAGATCGCTCTACCAAGAGATTCTCGATATTGAACGTTAATGGCTCTGGCTGTTGCTCACTGTTGTTATTCCGTGGACTGTCATCCTAAAAGGCAAAAAGAGGCTTTAGAATTTAAGTGTAATACAATGGTCATTGCACAGACTACGACACATGTTGCCCATTTTACAGATTCAATGATATTATTTGGATATCTGTCCTGCCTTGGCCCAGGGCTCATGGGAGGCAGGAACAATGTGGCTGGGCATCATTTAACCCAACAGAACAGCAGGACTGGAGATGCTGCTGTTCTGTACAGAGCTGATTTTTTTTTTTTTTTTTTAAGATCTGCTGGGTGATCCACTAAACATTTTGTTTTTTTCCCAAGCAAAACACTTTGGCTTTAAAATATTATCTGGTGACTCTGCCATGAATTTCCTCAAGCAGGCATCTTCTCTAATAGGGCGACAACGCTATGTCCCCATCTAATAGGGTGACAACGCTATGTCCCCATCTCCAAAATGCCCTTTTGTGTTGCCAACCTGTCACACATTCGACTAAAGGAGACTACAAGTGGCTATTGTCACCATCAGAAAATATGACCCAATAAATGACATGCAGCCATCACTGATGTGTATGTAGACAGGATGAGGCTGCAAAAAGGCTTCACGGTGTTCAGTAGTGCTTAAGTGCAACAAAGGAGAAATAAAAGATTAAAAATATATATTTTATACATTTAAAACAACAAAAAAAGTCCATTATACAGTGCTTTAGCAAACCAATCATTGTTCAGTTACAGTTTATATCTACTTTAAAAAGACTACAGTTTCCCTTTAACACAGATTTATTTTTTTTACATTCCTCTACTATCTCTTGAACGTAAACCTTAATACTATACTTTCTCTTTACCATGAAATAAAGGCTCCCGATTGGCCTGCATGTTATGTATTCATGAGAGTTATTGGTAAGCAACGTATAGTATGCACCAGTGGTATATGCAATAAAACAAATTACACAGTAATAGAATAATCCATTATAGGTGGTGATTCATGGGTGTCCTCTATAAATATTACCTGTAGACGTGGCATCAGGAGATTCAGGAAACCACAGGGGTTTCACAGGTACTGGCCAATATACCGTAATAGATTTCTGCCTGTGGTGAATCATTTCTAATCTAATATCCCCAGCTTGCCAGAGAGGGGAATATCAAGAAGGATGCTTATTGTATTGCTGTAACTGCAGGATTTTTTTTAGTTACTATTTTGAAATGCCTAGCTGGTAATTTAAAGCTGAACCCAGGCAGATATCAGAAAACACAATTTAATCCAATAACATAATTTAAAGTGTATTTCCACTTTTGCAGTCAAATTTGAGAAACCCCCCACTCTATTTGTTATGTATTCCCAGTCACTCAGCATACCTAAAAATCTATTGGAAAAAAATATTTTTTACCTTTCTAGTTGTTTCTTTGGAGCAGGTATATACAGAAGACTTTATTAACAGCTTCAAATTGTTTAGAATAACTTGTAATTTACAAGTTTTTTTTAATGTGCATTAACATGCAATGTACCACCCAAGCGTGAGTTCTTTACCAGTGTTAGGACAGTTGGCATGAGCATCTATTTTACAACTGATAATGAGATCTGCCAGTACAGTACAGACAGGGTTAATAATGGTATACACAAGTCCCCAGCCCACCATAAACCAGAAAGCTGGATTGGAATTTCCAGCAATTAAAAAAAGTGAGCAGTAATTTTTAAATATTTATTTTAAGTTAAAGCAAAACTTTACCCAAAAGCGGAAGTACTTCTTTTCCTTCTACTCCGTTCACATAACAGGGTCCCAGAAGGCTAAGGGGCCATTCACAAATCACAGTGCAGCTTGCGCATGGGCAGTGAGCAGCCAACTGGGAAGACGCAAAGAGTCAGACCTCGCTGCCCACAGTTAAGATGCTGGTGCCAGGGACCAAAGACCAGTGAAGAAACCGGTTCAGATGAGAACAGAGCTGGATCCCTGGACAGGTGAGCATCTATTTATTTAAAGTCAGAAGCTACAGCTTTTGTAGCTGCTGGCTTTTAATTAAAAAATAAATAAAATAAAAAATGATTGAAGCTCCTCTTTGAACTATGGCTATGTGAATAGATACATGTAACAAAAGAAGTGTAATCACAATTTGGCTGCAAAAACGAAAATACATTTTTTAAAAACCACAATTAACGTCTTGCATGAAGTGTCAGTGCTGTAATTCAGTACAGACATATGCTGAAAATATGTTTATGGAGAGGATAGCACTGGGATGGCTGTATAAATGTAGGTGGCAGCGCCTTGACCAGGCCATACTGCTTAACTGCATTGGAGGTCAGGAATGTGGCTATGCTGTCTGGCATTGTATTGGAATCACTGGATGGGGCGAACAAAAATACAAATCATTTAGCAGGTAACATTCACACATATAGTATGTATGTCATTTCTCTATTTAGCCATTTGCCTGTAGTTAACATATCATTTTTTTTCACTGCTTCTTGCATTCGCACCCCTGGCCACTGTGGCTGAAAGGGGTGCAGTTGGGGTGGGGGTAGTAAAAGCACATCTTAATTATGGGGTTTTACAACCCCTAAACTGCAAATGAACCTTTACTGTTCTGAGCCCCATATAAGGCTGCTTTTACACTGATATGCTGCAGTTTACCTGCACCGTGGGTTAGCTGCACTTTGCCATAGACTTCTATTATATTCTACAGTGCACCAAACCTGCAGCTTTGTAATAGAAGTCTATGGCTAAGCGCAGCAAACCCGCAAGAAAGATGCAGGTAAACTGCACTGCACCTGTGGTGTGGGTAAACGGTAGCGTATCAGTGTGAAAGCAATCCTATACTATTATGCCCAGTGTATTACTTCACACTGACCTGAAGAGCTCTTCTTTCCTGCTTTAGGCACCACTCTGGAGACTGCGAGCCGGGATAAGAGGTGGAGTGCAGTTGGTATCACTCCACATGTGATAGGAGCCAGCACTACTGAGGAGACATCGGCTTATGTGGATCTTGCTCCCTACTACAGCTCCAACTTTACAAGTAGTCCCTCTGCATTGCACTCTATTTAATGCTCTGGGATGGTGGGGCAGCAAGCCCAGACCGCAACCTACCAGTCACCTGGCCGCAATCCACTGGTGGATCACGATTTACAGGTTGCTGACCCCTGATCTAAATCAACATATTACCATTATCGTATGTCATATATGCAAAGTTTAAACTGAGGATGGTGTTAATGGGTTCACTGTACTGAATATTTTAGGTCATCCATTTACTTGTTTTTATGTTTTTTTCCAATGGTTTTAATCATTTGTAATAAAATTCATGTGTTTTATCGAAAACTGTGTATGAGTAATTTTTTCTGAAGGCGAGAGAGCACCTTTAAAGTCCTACTTACTTCGATTTTTCTTTTTTCATGGTAAAAATAAGTGGAGACCCTCCAATTATTGAGTTAAGGTGTTTTGGTGAAGGGTACTGTTAATGATACAGCATTTACACAGATTGCGCACTTTCAACCTTGTGGAACAGTTCCCCTAACATAATTGTATGTCTGTACAAAAAGCTAGCTCCATTGGGTTTGGTGTGGGTGAACTTGTGTCCTGACCTAAACCCTACTGAACACCTTTGGGATGAATTGGATTGTGAGCCAGGCTTTCTTGTCCAGTACCTGACCTCACAAATTCTTCTTTAGCTGAAGGGGCCCATATTTCAACAGGCACACACAAAAAACCAGTGGAAAGCCTTCCTAGAAGAGTGAAGACAGTGTTATAGCAGCAAAGGAAGGCCAACTCCATAGTCATACCCATAGTTGGTACATAGCATGTACGGTTAGTGTGTTGCCATGTGCTGCATCGCATGTCTGTTAACAAGGTTTGCTGGGATGCCATTCAGAATGAACAACATTGCAAGAATCTTGCTGACATACTGTACATCAGAACGAATGGCACCGTTTGCATCAAACCCATGCAACACACATTTCGCTAATGCTAGTGTGACTGGGCCTATAATGTGTAAAAAGCCAATAAAAGGGACAGTTTATATATCTGCAATACCCTCATGAAAAAATAGGACAGCAACTGTAAAATAAAAAAAAAAAAACAGTGCAAGTCCCAAAAAACTACTTTTAGGTACACGTTACACAGGTATGTTGTTAATAAACATATATCAGAATTTCTCTTTAATTTACTGTTGGAAGTAGCAGTAAATGTTTTTCTATTAACCTGTAAATGTAGCCTGACTCTCTGAACCCTAATCTTCATTGGCATGACTTCAGCCACAGAGTCGTCTTCCACAAAATGACGGATATTTGCCAGAGTAGAGGTGAGGAACTCGGAGGTAAAATCTGTCACTTGGCACTGTAGGAATCCGTTCTCTGCTGCTAATAAAGAATACCGCTTAGCGCTAGGACCAGTCTCTAGTCTCAGGCTGATTTCAGGAGTAGTTTCTTTCTCTTCTATAGACGATGAGGACTTTTGATCAGAACCTGATTGAGAAAACAGAGAAATTAAAATTGATATTTGAAAATCCTCTAACAAAATCAAAATGTGCATGTTATTTCAGCTCAACAACTGTACACGCAAGGACACCCAGCCACTAAGGGGATGTGTGGCTTTTGCTCTGTGCGTCCCTCTTTCGCTGCCTGTGTAAGCGGTGCTCGAAATGCTGCGTGTAAAGCTATAGTAGAAGCACGCAGGAAGAACATATTAAACAGCGAGTGCGTCAATGTGGCCAGGGCACACTTTTGAACGTAAATGCAGTGAAGGATCTTTTTTTTTTTTTTTTTTTTTTAAGAAAAAAAACAGCAAATGGAAGTTCTATGATCCATTTTATAAACAAAAATGTCACTTTAAGTAAACATGCTGTTAGTAGTACTTTTGCGTCTATTAAGAAATAATGTAACATTTTTGTGCTTCTGTGTGGTCATTCCTCTTCTTATCGTGTCAAAACAGATTGGAACAGAACCAGGAATAAGTTCATTTCCCATGATGCAATGCAAGCTTTCCATGCTCTGCTGTCAGTCTGCATGAATGTAGAGTAGGGGGTATGCGTAAACACATCATGTCAAGTTGCAAATTAGCTGCTCTGCCACTGCAGGGAAAGTGCTAATTGACTGCTTTTAGTTATTTTAACAGTTTCTCATTTTAGAACAATATCCTGCTATTTAATTAGACCAGCACATTTAGGAAGTTACTTTTAGGCTTCTAAAAAGTGGCTGGTCGTGACACCTAAACCTTATCCTCGAAATGTATCTAAAACCTTTTTTTTTTTTTAACAGAGTTGGGAAAGGTTAGAAGCTGTTTGTTTTTTTTACTGCCATTTGTGCTATCTAGATTCACCCTCTCTATGTGTCCTGGTAATCACCAGAATTGGAAGGATTGTTCAAGATTTTGATTGACCTCCCACACAAGATAAATGGGAAAAAAATAAAAATTACACCAAAAGTAAACCTAAAATCAAGCTCCAGTTAAAAATCATACTTTCCCTTCCTTCCCCTGGCACTCCAGCCATTGAGAGAAGAGGCAGGAAGTCCTGACACGCTTGGTATCTGAGCAACTAATCACTAGGGCTGGCACTCTCTCCGTCCCCATGAGCTCGGTACCCGAACAGCCAATTACCAAAACTGGCCCTCTCTCCTCGCCCCCAAGAGAGCTCAGTACCTTAGTGTCCAATCACCAAGTTTCAGAACTGCCACATGGCAGAAAGGCGAGTCCCTCCTTCTGAAAATACAAGTTCCCTGGCTGTCATGCTCTCTCCCCACCTGCAAGAGCTTGGTAACTGAGTCCAACACTAGGTGGAGCTATGACCTTTGACCTCTGAGCGAATAAACTCCTGACCTTTGACCTTTAGGGTGTGTCCATGACCTGGGGTGGGTCCATGATCCATTTCCTGTGTCAAAACCATCCCCTGTGTCATTACCGGCAATAGGCAACCCTAACCCTAACCCCTAACCCTAACCCCTAACCCTAACCCCTAACCCTAACGCTGTCCCCAACCTCTAAGGGAGCTTGGTACCTGAGAAGCCAATCACCAAGGTTGGCATGCTCTCCCCACACCCAAAGCAGCTGGGTATCTATGCAGCCAATAACCAGGGTTCACACGATCTCCATGCCCCAAAGAACTTGGTACCTGAGTAGCCAATGACCAGAGTTGGCACCCTCTCCCCATACCCAAGAGAGCTGGGTACCTGAGCAGCCAGTCATTAGGGCTGGCACTTCCTGATCCCACTAAGAGCTTGGTACCTGAACAGCCAATCACCAGAGCTGGAACTCTCTCTCCACCTTAAGAGCTTGATACTTGAGCAGCCAATCACCTTTGCTGACATTCGCGCCTCGCCCCCAGGGGAGCTGAGAACCGGAGAGGATAATCACCAAACACTGGCACTTTTTCTTGGCACACAAGAGAGCTTGGTACCTGAGCATCCAGTCACCAGAGTTGGCATTCTCTCTCCCATCCCCAAAAGAGCTCAGTACCCAAGCAGCCAATCAACAGGGTTGGCATCATCCCCCCACCCCCAAGGGAGCTGCGTACCTTAGTGGCCAATCAACAATTGCCAGCACTGCCACATAGCAAAAAGGCGTGTCACTCCCTCTGAAAATACAAGTTCTCTGGCCGTCAAAATGACGGCCAGAGAACTTGTATGTAATGACGTCAAAAGATTTTGCATCATTGTACAGACACAAGCATGAAAATTAGAAGTTCTGACCTTGCCCTGACTTTACTTGCTGCAAGCTTGCTACAGGTCAGTTACTCAAAACACAGTGACATGGTTATTTCAGCATGGTGTCAGAAAACGGGATTTCCAGAGGGAAGACAATGACATTCTTTATACTTTACCAATTACAAACTGGAGGAACCTGTCACAGTCAATCAGAAGTCACCTTTCACTTGACAAATCACTGCTGAAAACCTAAATCTGCTTGGTTGGTGAGGATGCCCAGGCTGTGTTCTGTATTTTTATATGAAAGCTGTGCTTGTGTAGTTACAGAATGAGCCATGTTCAGTCACTTCCAATGAAACTCATCGGCTTTCTCTGCCTGTCCTGACAGATGGCTGTAAATATGCTTTTCCCATAATCCCTCACAATAGGCGTCTAAGGCAGTTTCTTCACAGATTAAAATAAGGCAATTGTTTTCACAAAGCTGTAATTCCTCTGGACTGTGCAATTTCTCTCCTGGATTTACTAGACCCCAAAACCGCTCACTGCAAAGGCTGGGAGATTAAATCTCACCCCTCCTCTACCGTTAATACAAGATCACATCTGGAGCTTTTAGTTTTAAAAAAATCTTGTACTTAGGAAAACTATAGTGGTTACGGGTCACTTTTATGTTGAGCAGCTTTATGTTCCAGTGGGGTTCGAACCACCTGTAGGATTGAATGAAGAGCGTACAATGCAGGCAATATTGACAAGCGGCTAGGAGGCTTCCTGGGCGATATCCCATCAAATTGGGGACAGGTAAGTATAAGTCTTGCATAGGGGCTGCTAACTTGACTCCCAAGAGTCCTCCCACACACTGTATTGCTATTCTAGTAATAAAAGCTGATTCTTGCAATAGGAACAAGCTATAAAAAAAAACAAAATGAATGTTGGGACATGATCTACCAGGAAGGCAGCGAGGTTTGGAGGTAAATTTTGGTCATGCCAGGATGGTCACCTTTAAAGTAGTTTTAAAGGGTATTTTTTATTTTTTTTTACATTTATGCATTCCCTGCATTAACGTAGAAAACACCCCACTACTTGCCCCCCCACCCCCATCCCTAACTACTTACCTGAGTCCTCTCTCAATTCAGTAATGTGCCTGGCTGCATCTCTTCTCTCCTTTCTTTCTCTTCTCACAGGACACACATGTAGCAGTGGAGGCATTGGCTCCTGCTGCTGTGAATCAAATCCTATAAGGAGGGAGTGGGCGCGTGGCTAAATCCATAGACGCACACAGACCAGCTCAGAATTTTGCCTGCACGGGTGCCCACATAGCACAGGGCTTGCTATGGGGGTATTCAGAGACGAGGAGCAGACAGCGTCCGCAGGGGACCACCAAAGAAAAGGCAAGAGATCAGTCTATTAAATCTCATTGTATAGTGCAGGTAAGTATATCATGTTTTTATTATAATTTTATAAACAAAATGTAGATTTTAATATCATTTTTACATGACTGCCAAGATATGCAACAGAAGCGAAAGTAAAAAGGATCTGAGAAAAACTATAAGGCTGCATTTGCACCTGAGCACAGCGATTTTCTGCCACTTTTGAGTGCTTTTGCACACATAAGCATTTCATAAGTGTATTTCAAATCACTTTACCTGTGTACCCTACCTGGGATTCAAAGCCATGACCCTATGATTGCACAACTGGCGCTATACCCCCTGCACCAACTCCAGAGTTGCTAAGCACCTTTTAAAACCTATAGTCATAGGTTTGAACCCCTAGGTAGGATACACATGTTAAATGATTGAAATAAAAAAAAAAAAAACAATTTCCGGGGTGCAGAGATACACACAGGTCGTACTGGATGTGGCAATGGACTCCTTGTCATATAGTCTGTACAGTTCTTTGTGAGTCAAAGGCTTCAGTTTTCTTGCGCTCCCCTCCTTAAAAAAAAAATTTACTGGTGCTCTGTTAAAGATGTGCCTATGGTGGTCTATACTGGAGCATTAGAACTTCCTGCTACCGGTGGTTGTACAGTTCATTCTCTCTATCCTGATCTTTTGTTAATGTAGCACCCTTGTCTTAAAGCAGGGTTGCTATTAAAATTTAGTTGCTGGGCAGTAACTAGCTTTGGCCGATTATAATACTAAGGTAAATTGGACTTTCTCTTAATCTGGGTTTGGCTGTGGTTCTCCCTTCTGTCAGTAGGTGGCACTGTTGCCTTTGACATTAGAGTGAGAAATACAGTTAAACAGGCTATTAATATATATGTCTCTCTTAGCCAATTACAGGGCAGCTGAGGCATGCTGGGAGAGAGTATTTATCTGGGGAAAGTCCAATGATCGCTCTCTTGCCGCCCGGACCAGTGCCATCTTAAGAGCATTAAAGGGCCCCGGGAAATGCAGTGCACTGGGGCCCCGCCTACACAATCACAGAGGAGAATACAAATGCAAACTACGGATAAAGCGATATTTATTGGTACAGCAGTGCCAGGCTAATGACAGCTTCCAAGTTGGGCGGCTGGGTCCGGTGAACACACACGGACAGGAGTCAGACTCGACTGTCCTTTGTGTTCCTGTTCCCGTGGAGGCAGACAGGCATTCCTGCAGTTGTAGGCTCCAAGTGGCCTAATAGCCGGGCAGGGCCAAAAGGCACTTCCCACCTTCGGTGGGATCCATACGGGATTCGGGACTAATGCTTGACTGGGGCTGGGGCTGGGTCGCTTGGCAGGTGGGGCCCCCGGGTAACTGCCCAGCATGTCCATTCGGTAAGATGGCCCTGGCCCAGACCCCCTTTGGGGTGGGTGTGTGCCACTATGCTGCTGCTGGGTAGGCCTGAAGCCTGGGGCCTAGCCACATGCCTGGGACTCTGCTGAGGAGAGCCAGTGATCTGCAGGAAAGTGAGCATCCACAGAGATCCAGCAACCTGTGTGAGTTACCTGCCTGTTTAATATAGAAGACAGCTGTCCAGCCAGTACAGACCACTAAAAGAGATTGGATCTTAGGGAGAGGAGCTCTTAGGGAGAGGAGCCTCCCAGATCAATCTGAAGTTTCATGGATACCGAAAGGGACTGTACTCAGGGGAAAGGAGATTCCTCCCAACACAGTCTAAACCTCAAGGTCTGTTATCCTGTACCGCTGTCTAAGTGCCTGTCAGTTTTGTAAACGGAGTCTGCCAATTTGACTGTTAGCTAAGGGTGTCCTGTGCCCTACCCCTCTCTCCCTTATCTTATTTTGTCCTGTTAAGAAGAAATAAAACTCTTCTGTTGTTTCAAGCATAAAAGTGACTGGCGACCATCCTTTCTTCTACTTGTATCATTACCCACCATGCCTGACAATCCACACCCACAGGATGTATATAGGCCCTCTCTGCCTCTGAGGGTCACCACCAGGCCCTAGGAGGCCCCAGGGGTCCGCTACATTAAAATAAAGAATTGAAAATAAAAAATAAAATAAGCATTGGGAATATAAAAAAAAAAAAAACAGGCAGTGTTCTAGTTTGTCCTAACCCCTTCAACTGCTACTTTTGCTAGACAGCGTACTCTGCACGTCGATATAAAATATAAAAATGAAAAAAAAAAATCATATCCTGAATGCTATCATTACATGTATTATTACCATACAGTGGTCAGAATGCATAATGTTTAGTGATAGTGGCCTTTAAGACATTCTCCGACCCAAAGGTTTCTATATCTCAGCCTACAGGGCATTTTTCAACTGCAGGTCTCTGCTGTACAAGAAATTCTGTAGCATGATGGACAATTACATATCGTTTGGCAGGTAGAAGAGTTCACATACTGTACATGTACTTTAAGGCTTTATGCACACTGGGCATTAAGCCACTGTGCATGAGATCCAAGCTGCTGGCAGCAGGGCTGAATGGTGCCTTCTACCAGCATGATGCCTTAATATGCATTTAACTGTACCTGGAGTGCTCTCATTTTCTTTTCCAATGTTTTTATTTGAATATTCAAAAAGGAAAAAACAAACCATGTTGTACAGACAATATAGAGAACGATTGTGGTTATCGTGCCACTATGTTCCTACATTTATATTTTAACATACAGTATGTATTATCTCTATCAAAATCTGTTTTTTGGCACTAATAAAAACATTGTCAGTATTGCGGAGAGTAACATCTAGGCGTTGACCTCAAGGAGGAGAAATATTGGTAGATTTTGTGGCCAGTCTTCTTGCCCTCCCCATAGAGCCAGCCTGTATATTCTTCATATTTAAAATATGAGGAAAACAATGAAAAGGAAAAACAAAATAAATTGGAAGGAAAAAGAGAAAAGACGGAACAGAAAAAGGTAAAGATGGGGTGTGAGGGTGTGATAGCATAGATTAGATTGATTTTCTTTAGGTTAGATTCAATTAGAGTAGGCTGCTCGCAATAGGCCCTCGGATGTGGCCAATATCGGTCCAACTCTGGGGTCCCCCTCCAAATATGCAATCCAAGAGCTCCAAACATTTTCAAAGAGCTTCACTTTTCCATTTAGTATTGCTGAAAGGCGTTCATTGACCATTATCAGGGATAATTTTGCCTTGAGCAGTTCATAAGGTATGACAGCCGACCTCCATGACCTCGTGATCACTATCCTTGCTGCTAGGAATATAAATCCGATTAGCAGTTTGGCATGTCTCGGGGCACTCCCCACTGCGCCCCCCCCCCCCCCAGCAGCGCCTGTTTTGGGGATTTTTGGAGATTGACCAGGGTCAGGGAATAGACAAAATTAAACACCCTAATCCAGTACTGCCTCATTTTGGGGCAGTGCAACCAAATTTGGAATGCCGTTCCCCTCTGGCCGCAACCACGGAAGCAGAGCCAAGAAGCTCCCCTTCTGGCTAGGACCATGTACCACTTTAAAAGAACCTTATAGTTTGCTTCAATGATAGAGGATAGAGGTGTTGATGAGGGCCCTGGAGGCGTTTTGTTGAAATATTTGCCATTCCTCTAATTCTAGCGATTCATTTAGGTCGGCTTCCCATTTCTCCATGAGTTCTCTCATTTTCTATGCGCAGTTTTCTTTAGGAAGATTGCTAAGCCTGGAGTGCCACCTAGTGGGCTTGAAGAGAACTTCTGGAGCCAGAGTAACTTTCAGATCCAAAGCCCTGATCTCAAATAAACTGAACACCAGTTGGAAGTGCTGGAATGTGAACCTACAGTAATAAACCAACATCAAAGCCAACATCTTTTTTTTTTTTTTTTAATGAGTTTTTTTTGAGAAAAGCGTGGCACTCACACAGTGATAGCATTTACATGGCTCAGGTATGTCCAAAAATCAAATTTATAGCATGCCCCCATTATCCTTTAGTAGTTGCAGACTGTAAAGGTAAATCATTGTAAAATAACAGGATTTTTGCCTTCGAGGCCACATTTTGCACACATTAGGGCAAACCAAAAGAATAACAAAAAAAAATAAAAATCCATGTTCTTGCAGGTAACAATATTACACCATTCAGTAGAAGCCTGACCTGAAAAACAGAAAATTTTTTCGGATCAGGCTGTCCTCAAAGCCAATTACCTGCAATAGCCTGTGGTGATCGCTGCTGGGTGCACTTTGGGTAATCTCTTGCTGTGCAGAGAGCCGCAAATAGCTGCGGCCGCTGGAAAACTGTCGTAATTGTGAAAAGGACCAGAGGCTGCACCTAGCCGCTTAGAGATGCAGCAGGAATCAGAAGATTTCGGCCGCTACAATTTACACTGGCCCTTATCGCTGGAGTGAATGTAGCCTTAGGGTTTACACATTAATGTGATCTTGTAGCCAGGTCTTATTTTAAAGCTCATTTAAAGTGCATCTTTTCTTAAATGTAAATGTTGACTGTCCATAGCCTGGCCACCGGATCACTTTTAAGTCTTCATCAGTTGGAAAATCAAGTGCGATATTACATAAATATATATGGAAAAATTCTCTTACTCATGTTGCGGTTGTTGAGGTATTGCCAAACGCTGACATTCCCAAGCTGTTTTGGAGCCACTTGATTCACTTGAAGGCAAATGGTGACATCTTCTCCCTTAATATCAATTGCACTGTTCACTCCATTTATTTTAAATACTACAACGGACATCTGCAGGGAAGCAATAAAAGGTTATCTAGGCACCAAAGTAACCTATGCATACACTAGAAGAAGGACAGTAGGGTCAGCTGGAAAAGAGGCCTAAGCCATGGACACCTACCAGCTCTTGCTTAGAGTCATTAGTGCTTTCATCAGCAGCACTGCCAACGTCCGGTGAGGAAACGCAGTACTCTTCATTCCTCAGTTCCACGCTGGCTGTGTCCACTGTGGACTGATAGTTCAAGGAGGAGAAGTCTTCCAGCCCTGATGTGATGAAATAAAAAAAATAAAAAAAAGGTTTCCAAAAGTAAAATCGGATAAAAATAAATTAAAAAAGAATTGGCACATCTCAGAGAAAATACGGATTTAGTATTAAAAGGGTGCAGCTAAGGCTTTAGTCATGTAGCCTACATAAGAGGGAAAAGCTAAATAATCAGCAGCTCTGCTTAAAATCTGGTTCTCACCTTTGGTGGAAAGCATGCGACTGATGTTGCATCGCTGATTACTTGACCAGCCAAGGCAAGAGAGCCAGGTACTGTAGTTTATACACAACAATTGATTAACAAACAATACCTCTCTTAGGTGTCCGTTTATCAAGCAGCGGTAAATTACCGCTGCCGACTTCTCCGGCATTCTCAGAGAAGATGGCTCTCCTCTGAGTCCCTGTTTATGAAACAGTGCAGATCGCTTCTCATTTTGAGGAATAAACCAATCTACAAACCCTTTGAACTGTGGAGAACGCCTCCTGTTAATATAATCTCGCGAGACATAGCGAGATTATCGTAACAGAAATTCAGTGAAACACAGAGGTGTCTGTATTTTAGGCAGTGGTGAATTACTGCTGCTGAGTATACGGGCATTCTCAGAGGAGACTGCTCTCCTCAGTACCTCACACTACACTGAATGAATAATAAAGGTAAAGTACCTCTACACAAATTATATATACACTATATAACCAAAAATATTGGGATGCCTGCCTTTACATGCACATGAACTTTAATGGCTGGGATGCCGTAGGGTTCAATATTGAGTTGGCCCACCCTTTGCACCTGTAACAGCTTCACCCCTTCTGGGAATATAAAAAAAAAAAGGAAACGGTAAAGCAGGTTAGAAACACACACATACATATACATATATATATATATATGTTTCTAGCCTGCTTCACCATTTTTTTTGGGGGGGGGGTTAGTAAAAGGCAGGGGGCTTTTTTACGGTCTTGGGGGGTCTGATTGAGGAAGAATAACCTTCCTTCATCCTCAGTTCTCTGGGGATTCTCTCTTCTCTCCTCGATTCTTCATGTCTGGGCTAGAGAATCTGGGAAAGAGAATTCTCAGCAAGATCGCCAGTGAGGTGCCGAGATTAAACCTTCATACATTGGATGTTTTCTGTTTCTGTCAATGACAGATTCTCTGTGTGCTGAGATGATCAGGGGAAAACATGATTATCCCAGTTTCATAAACTGCTAATGATCTGAGATAAGCTGCAATCATCAGGATCACAGCTCATCTCGGTTTCACAAACAGACACCTTAGTACCCTAAAGTTAAACTGTCACAGACAAATACCTTCTGAAATGTAGCTTTCACCATTGAAGATTCCCTAGGCGGCAGTAAACGTAGGTGAAAGACAATTTCCTGTAGAGACGACCAATCACCAGAACTCGCTCTGTAAGCACCATGCAACTGGTCGCCTGCACACATGTAGTTTTTCTTAATGCAACGATGACATCACTACTGTAGTCAGAACTGTCTTCGAAACAGGGACCCTGTATTCAAAGAGGCAGTTTTCTTTTAGGGGGGGAAAGCCAACAGTCAGACAGGGACCATAAAAAAATGGGATTTTTGAATTACCGTAAAATCCATTTCTCTGATCTTCATTGACGGACACAGCTCCTGATATTCTTAACCATTGGGTTTTACTGCCCCCCTACAGGAGTAGGACACTTGGCAGAAAAAAGTCTGGCTATGCCTATGGGCAGTCCCAGGGGGTATACTCCCTCTCTCTGCTATAGGTACTAAGTTTTGGTACAAGCAGTGTCAGAGAAAATACAACTCCATAGAGGGGTGGGTGCTGTGTCCGTCAATGAACACCAGAGAAATGGTTTTTACGGTAAGTCAAAATTCCCATTTTCTCTTTCGTTCATTGACGGACACAGCTCCTAATATTATTAACCATTGGGGACATCCCAAAGCAGTGTTAAACATGAGGGGGGGGGGCAACAGCAAAAAATTCCCAAGGCTAAAGACAGTAGCCAACCAGGCAACAGGGACTCAACCAAAACAACTGGAGCCCACCTGAAAAAAATTAATACAACCTCAAAGAGGACCAAGTCCTCTAAACAGCAGCCTGCAGAACCTTGCGGTCCAAAAGAGGCATCCGCAGATGCCAACATATCCACTTTATAGAACTTGTGAAAGTGTGCGCCGATGACCAGGTGGTCGCCTTGCAAACCTGCATCACTGACGCCTGATGACGGAAGGCCCAGGAGGCACTGAGCGCCCAAGTAGAGTGCGTCTGGATAGGAAAAGGAGGAACCTGACCCCTGATTAAATTGGCTTGAATCACCGTCTGTCTGATCCATCTGGGAATGGTTGTAGATGAAGCGGACAACCCTGTCCGAGACCCATCCGTAAGTACAAATACTGAGTCTCACTTCCTAAAACACTCCATGGCTGCCAGGTACACCCTAATTGCCCAAACCACATCCAAGGCATGCAAGGCAAATGTTTTGGCCTGGAACACATGGAAGGCAACAGAATGTCTTCATTAAAATGGAAATCAGAGACAAACTTTGGAAGGGATGACTGACAGGAGCGAAGAACCACCTTATCTCTGTGAACCACCAAATAAGGTGAACGACAGGATAACGCCAGCAGTCAACACAATGTGAGACAGCGTAAACAAGGGAATCTCCCGAAGAATCTCAAAGGTAAAATTCTGGAGGACCGAAAGCACCGAATTGAGGTCCCAAGGTGGCAACTGAGACCACACTGGAGGATCCAAATGGCGAACACCCTGAAAAAAAGTATGCACCAGAGAGTGTGTGGCCAAGGGTCATTGAAAGAAGACTGGCAAAGCTGACACCTGGCCAATTTCTGTTCAACTCCCCCATTAAAAGGAAAGTCAAGATCCGAGCCACCAAGAAAGAGTGAGGATGAACCCCAAGGGACTCACACCATGCGATGTACGTCTTGATGGTAGATTTCCTAGCTTTTAACAGTGTTGTCATCACCGATTCAGACCAACCCTTCAATACCTGTCTTTCAACAGCCAAGCCGTCAAAGCCAGCGACTGTAAATCAGGGTGAAAGATTGGCCTTTGGGACAGTGGATCCTCCCCGAGAGGAAGTTTCCAAGGAATGTCGGTGACCAGCTACACAAAGATCAGTGTACCAAGCCCGGCGAGGCCAGTCCAGGGCCATTAAGATGACCGGAAGCCCTTCTGCCTCGATCCTGCATAGAAGTCTTGAGAGAAGGGAAGATGTAAATCAGCCGATACTAACCCCACGGGGCCACCAGCGCGTCTGACAGAGGATCCCGTGACCGTGCCATGAACCTCTGCACCTTTGTAATGATCCGAGACACCAACAGATCCACCTCAGGGGTGCCGCACTGGAGACACAACTAATGAAATACCAGAGACTGTGGAGTCTTGTCCTATTTGATTAGAATATCCCTTGCAGGGACCTTATTTGGAACCGTGCAAATGGGACCTCCTCGAAGGTAGAAACCTTTAGGCCCTGCACTCGCATGCAAGTCCAGGGGAATGACCTTCTGCTGGACAGCAGGAGGGGAAATGAAGCCTGATTTTCTGGGGTTTGTCCAGAGGAAGGAGTACTCTGGCTAAGGGGGAGTCCAGAGTCAGACTAAGATAGTCTAGTTTCGTGGAAGGAACCAAGGCGTACTTCTTAAGATTCAGAATCCAGCCAAACTCCATCAGGGTCCGTATGGAGATCTCCAGGTTTTCCACAAGTAGGAGACTCTGCTCGCAGAAGAAGGTCATCCAAGTAGCCCAGGACCACGACCCCCTGCTGACGTAACAATGCTAGCACTGGGGCCAACACTTTTGTGAAGACCAGAGGAGCAGAGACGAGACCAATTGGTAACGCCACAAACTGATAATGCTTCTCTCCCACATCAAAGCGATGGAAGCGCTGGTGACCGGCACATATTGGAATGTGAAGGTGAGCATCCTTGATGTCGATGGAGGCAAGAAAATCCCCCTGATGCAGGGAAGCCACCACCATGTGAACAGACTCCATTCTGAACTTCTGCACCTGCACAAGCAGTTAAGCACCTTGAAGTTCTGGATTGGATGCACCTTGCCTTCCTTACTGGGGACTGTAAATAGGTTTGAGTAAAACCCCTGAAAATGTTCTGAAGTTGGAACTGGGACAATCACCCCTTGAAGTAAAAGGTCTTGCACCGCCCCAAAGCAAGCCTGCAAGCGGCCTGGGGACAGTCGCACATTGGAAGGAAAGAACCTCCCCTGGGAGTAAGAACGAAACTCAAACTTGTAGCCGGATCGTGTGACTTTGTGGACTCACTTGTCTTGTAATGGGGAAGTCCACGGGTCCGGGAACCAACAAAGATGTCCCCCCATCCCAGAAACGGGTAAGGGCGCACTTTCAAGCTGAAAGGGCCTTGTCCTTGGGTCTGGAGAAGTACGATTTGACTTGCCAGACCAAGTTCGCTTGGATCCTCCAGAGGAGACCCTGAAGGGCTTCGATCCCTTGTCAGTTGAGGAATGAAAAAAAACTTCTTATGAGCCTATAAGGAGGGCCCATGTCTACGATGAGGGTCCTTACCCTTAGTGGGCTGCGGAAGAAAATGTACTCTCCCCCCCCCCCCCCGTGAGACTTTTAATGTCGTCATCCAGGGTAGCTCCAAACAGGCAATCTCCTTGAAAGCATAGATCAATCAAGGCCTTTTTAGAAGTCTGGTCCGCAGACCAGCATTTGAGCCAAAAGACACGTCGAAGGTCCAATGTCAAAACAGAGAGCCGAGCCACTAGGTGAGCTGCATCCAAAGAGGCATCAAACTTCAGCCCCTGGCTGGACCAGATGGTCTGCCTGCTCAGCAAAGGCAGGGGGGAGCTGTTCTCCCTCCAGGTCACGGCGTAAAAGCTTAGCCCACTCGGTCAGAGTCTGCGACACCAGGGCAATGATGAATATATACTGTCAGCCAGATCCTTAAAGGTCAGGGACTCTTCAACCGGAATCATGGTTGCCTTGTTTAATCTGGAAACAGGAGGGTCCACCACCGGTGGAACAGTCCACTTCCTAAAAAGGGAATCCTCATAGGGGTATCACCTTGCAAAGCTGCTAGGGACCCCAAGGGGACACTTTGGTTGTCCCCACCCTTTAGTGACAATTCTGTCAAAATAGGTTACACCTTTGCCACTCTGGATGGCTTGTGAGTGCCAAAGGGGACCTGCGCCTCAGTCACAGCTGCGTCCTCCATATTTAAGGTCTCATGCACAGATACAATCAGTGCATCCCCCAGCACCTTTGTGTGCGCTGTTGCAGAAGTGGAGAAATCCTCTTCACTATCTGAGGATTCAGGGCGTGTGGTCGCAGACCCATGCAAGGTGACCCACGTCCACGGCGGCCGAATCAGATTTAGGATCTGAGGGGACAGATGAGGCAGGGGAAGGTGAGGGGCGCTTTTTTTTGCCAGCCCGTCGCCTAAAAGCTATCTCCACCCGGGACACAAAGGACTCCAGAACCGCTGTCAGTGCGTTGATGGATGGTTGAGACCCGTTGGGCTCCGCAGCCTCGGAGAGGGGATCAAGTGGGGAAATGTGCTCTAAAAGACTCCATGAGTCACCAGGGGGACCCCACAAAAAAGTGTTAAGCACTACTAAGGGACACCCACACCGCTCTGGCAGCACACCGGTTGCCAGTCACAGAGCCCAGACCAACCACACAGCCTCGGCAATAGTGGAGGGGGGGGGGTAGGATGGAGGGACAGGTGAGGTGGGTGCCTAACAGGAAGGAGGGGAACCCAGGGGTCTGACCATCCCATAGAGGGGCACGTGTCCACCCCAAAACCCTCCAGAGGGAGAGGAGCTACAGCTACATCAGGAGCTGTGTCCGTCAATGAATGGAAGAGAAAAACCTTTATTCCAAACAGGTAATGCCTGCTCTGTGAAATTGTTTTGACACACAGTGGGACTCTGCCCCGCCCCTGCTCCCGTGCCATTGCATTTGATTGACATCAGCGCGAGCCAATCGCTCCCACTGCTGTCAGTCTTTCCAATGAGAAGGGAAACAGCGTGCTCATGCACATAGCTGAATCAGATTAGCTCAAGTGAGGAAAAGATGGGGAGTGGGGGGCAGCTGCAGCACAGGTTTTTCACCTTAAGGCTTTAGAACCACTTCAATCATGATTAAGGTCTCCAGTGGCTGAAATGCATCAGCAGAGTTGTGCCTCATGGAGCTTTTTGTATGGTCCCTGTCTTGAGTACTGGCTTTTCTCTCATTTGGATGGACTGTAACGCCTTGCAGGAGCTGAACTTGCAGCATCAACTTTCTGCATGGCCCATATTAATTGCCTGGGTTGAGAGAAGTACGTTTTTTTTCCTTTATTCAGTTTTCTCCTTGGCTCTACACGCTTAGCTTCCCACTTATAGCTAGTTACTATTAGGGCTCATGGACATGGCTCAGTGGCGTCCTGGTTGCTAGGACCTAGGCCCCTGCCACCTTGCATCCTTGGTATTCAAGACCAATACCATACCTTTATAGTATACTGTGTTGCATGAAGTTTACAGGATCTGCAGCCAGTCCATGCAGAATTATTTAGCGATGCCAGGACTGTGACAGGACTAAGATTGGGTCTATGGCTGCATCCATCCCTGGTCTCATCAGCTTGATCGCAGGTTGTTTTGTATTAGTCTTCTCCTTCCTATTACAGCTTAGCCTACTTACCTCAGCCCAGTATTATCTTTGCTATTTCTGCCCCTACCCTTCTCCATTGCTTGTTGTCCCATATCTCTTTAGTTGTCTAGTTGTTTAGACCAGAGAGATGTACAGCAGCATGAGAATACTGCAATGTTCGTTCTCCCTGCTTTTAGTAATGTATTATTTCTGTCAGATTTTTATTCTGTGACAAGTGTGCCTGTAAACTTTTCCAGTGTTGTGTACACTAATAGAGAAGACAGGGGAGCGGTGTGCTCCTCCATCACCGTCTACACACATTCTCATGAGTCTGTGCAATCTTTGGGCACAGGACTCATGGGGAACATAGTTTTGACAGATGCCATAATTTGCTGTAAATTACATAAAACAGCCTTGTTGATCCCTACTCCTAGCTCCCAAGGGTAGAGGATTCCTTTTAGCCCTTGAGATGTCACAGATGAATGTCTCAGAAGAGGGACAAATAAATAAAACCAAAAAACAGGGGGCACTATACAGGGGAGGTAGGAGGCTAATTTCAGGTGCTGACTGGGGTTTACCTTAAATGCCAGCCATACACCAGTCGCAAAATCATTGAAACTTTTTTAAAAAACGAACACCTGGTCATGAGAGCAAACAATATTGCCATCATGTAATGACCAAATTTTGAACGCTAAATTGTTTAATGGACATAAATGAATCAGTTTATCATTATTTTTTTTTTTTTTTTTTGCTTCTGGATCACTTGTGCACAGTACTAACAGTTCAATTTGATTTCATTAACCTTTCAATTTATCGTCTGTTCAGCAGAAGTTTTCCACACTTTTCCTTCGATTTTTTTTTTTACTTTAAATTGTCACAACCGATTTTCGATTTGTGGCCATTAACTGGCTGAAAAACTAACAAACTGTCCAAATGACAGATTTTCGAATGATTTTTTTACCTAGTGTATGGGAACCATTAACAATGGTTTAAAGAAAAAAAAAAAAAAACGGCAATTACCTTGCCAAAAAAGGCTGCATAAAAACACTTGTATTAAGCGTTTTTGTGACGGCATTTAGCAGCTTCTTGCAGTGTTTAGGAGCTTTACACCGCATTCACACTGCAGCGGCACGACTTCGGTGGCGACCTGTGAAGTCGCGTGCAGCATGACTTCGGCGCGACTTGCACGGACTTCATAAAATGAATGTCTATGCAAGTCGCTCCAGGTCGCCCCGAGGTAGTACAGGAACCTTTTTCTAAGTCGGAGCGACTTGTGTCGCTCCTATTAGAACCGTTCCTGTACTAAACAATGGACCGCGACGGTGCGCGACTTGTCAGGCTGACCAAGTCGCCCGACAAGTCGTATTAGTGTGAATGGAGTCTTAGTATTTGTAAGCACTTTTACAACAAAACATGAAGAAAACAAATTTAGGAACGTTTATTGTTTTTTTTTTTGCCAGACCAAAGGGGTTTATTTCTGCCTCTAAACGCTGAGCTTAGAAATGCCTCCCTAATGTGCATGGACACATAGGATAACATTAGCTGCTTCTAGGAGGTATAAACAAAAATGCTTGAACGCCCCTAGAAGCAGCGTTTTTTTAAGCCAGTGTGCATGGACCCTAAAGCTGAAATTTAACCTGCTTACATTTTCCCTTCCCTGGTTCCCCCTTTTCCCCCACTCATCAAAATGCTAATTCAATTTTTAACTAAAACCATTCCATTTTTATTCCATACCTTATTTTAGACACAGAGACTTTTCTGCTGAGTCTCTGTGCTTTTCTATGCAATGCAGACAGATCATGGCTGGTGGAGGAGGCAGCAGGGTACATAGCTTTCTGAGGACATCACAGCAATCTGCCTCAGTATATAATGCAGAGATTTCATGCTACAACCCTTCCAACTTAGAATGCAGACAGTAAAGCCACACTTGTGCTCAGACCACAGATGTGCACCCTGTAGACAAGACTAATATAAAAGACCGGCAACACTGTGTGCTATGCTCATAAAAATCTTCTTTATTGTAAGCCCATCAGGAGTAAAAGAAATCCCACACACAGAAATCCCTGGTGGGCTGAAACGCGTCAACCCTGTGTATGGGAATGCTTTTACTCTTGATGAACTTTCAATACAGAAGATTTTTATGAGCATAGCCCATCATGTTGCAGGCCTTTTCATCTTGAATTCTGCATTAGTTTGCCTCTCAAGAGCCCTCAGGCCTAATGCAAGCAGTGGGCTGGATCTTGGGATTAATTATGCAAATGTCAACATGCCTTCATGCGTGGATGCCAGTCTGGAGGGGCAGACATTCTTAGCCAGACAGCTTATGCATGCAGACCGCCCTAGGTAATAATCACACGTGAAGCTGAGTCTATCTCTAAAAGATCTGCAATAAAATGAATGAAAGGGGCGGACCAGGTAGAGTAAGGATGGGGAGGAATGGGCTACATCAGGGATATGCAAACAGTGGCCCTCCAGCTGTTGCAGAACTACAAGTCCCATGAGGCATAGCAAGACTGACAGCCACAGGCATGACACCCAGAGGCATGATGGGACTTGTAGTTTTGCAACAACTGGAGGGCCACAGCTTGCATATCATTGGGCTACATGATGCAGGACAGACTAGGTTGCTTTTTTTGATGTTTACAGATCAACACAATACAAAGAAGGTAGTAATTGTATGTGCTGCAAAAAACAGTGTCAGTATTTCCCAGTGATCTGCTAAACATAAGGCAATCTTCACTCTGTAAAAGTGAGATTTTCCTTAAAGGATTACAAGCTAAATGATCAATGATTAGGTGTGGGCGTTTCAAACTTTTCCCTACCCGCCTCCATAGGGTCACTCCCATCGCTCTCCGCCAGGTGCTCTTCCAGCAGGTTGCTGTCTATGGAGATATTGTCCAGGGAGAACTGGGACGGGCTTCTCTTCATGTTCTTGTAAGAAACAGAGAAGGTAGGCAGGTTGGACGGACAGCGATCCTTAGGGATTCCACTTAACAAAAATACATGGAAACCAGGTTTCAAAAATCAAAACAAGTAACTTTGGAAAAAGCATAATTATAATAATAATAAAAGAAAAAACAAAAGTGGGTTATAGGAAGGAGAAATAAAAAAATAAAAAAAACAACAAATAATAATTAAAAAAAATATATCCGTTAAATCATATATATTTTTTATTTTTTAACAGACACAGAAAGCCTAAACATGCTTATGGGATCCCCTATCCTTTTATATTAAAACAGCATAAGATTATACATTCACTTTTAAATGGTATTTAACCCAAAAACAACAATTTATTATATTGCAGCTTACCGATTCGATGACGTGGTGAATGCATTCGTTTTCTTTTTTTAGGCTTTTTATTTTTTTCATTTTCACCTTGTGATCCGACCCATAAGTCTGTTATTTTTTAACTTGCTTTAACAGACCAGGCTCACCAGAAACATTATTTAACACTGACAGGGGCGCCTGCAATGGTCAACTTATGTAAAACCTTTATCCCCTCCCAAATAAATGTTGATGCAACTGCTTAAAGCAAAGTTCCACCCTATTTTTTCACTTTGGCCCCAGGCATTGCTTACCGCTATGCCATCAATGTTTAGGTTTTTTTTTTTCTAAAGTTTAATTCATTTTAGGCTTCCTGAAGTATTGCACTTCCGTATTGCAAGATACATCATATCCTCCTGTCCGCTGGCTCCTGGGATATGTGTGTCATCAATCCCGGGAGTCAATGGGCATCCTCCGCACCAGGTGCACCTCGCTTTCTTCACACTTCACAAGCGCAAGATCGGGAGGTGCATATTGGGTGTAGCCAGCTGCACCGCATCTTGGAAGAAATGCCCACACTGAAGATTGAAGCTTACAAGATCCAGAGGGGACAGTGAGTAACATAGAATTTACAAGGAACACAAACAATTACATATGTAGCTTATGCTGCATGGCATAAGCTGCAGCTATCACGGGGTGCTTAAAAAAAAAAAAAAAAACTGGAGCCCAGCTTTTCAAAAGGGTTAGCTGAAGTTCAGCTTTAAATTGTTAGGTAAAATATATTTTTTTTAAACTAAAATAACAAACATGTTATACTCACAGTGCAGTGGTATTGCACAGAGCGGCCCTGATCCCCCTCTTCTTGGTTCCGATCCCAGAGATCTTGGCTCCTCCTCTTCTTCGAGTGTCCCCATAGCAAGCTTCTTGCTATGGAGGCACACAGTATCTGCACGCTCCCGAACTGTGTTTTTTTGAAGCCCTGCTCCATAGACTTACACGGCAGGATTTCGCTCCACCCCCTACTTTCTCCTCACTGCATTTGATTGACAGCAGAACGAGCCAATGGCTCCTGCTGCTGCTCGAGTGCTATGTGAAGAGGAAGAGAGGGGAGAATAGATACAGCTGTGCAAACCACTGGATCTATTCTTCCCGATCTTCCCCTTCAAACAGGGAAGGGGGAGGACAGAGGAATAGAAAACATTTTTTACCTTAACCACTTCTGGACCGGAAGGGTTTGCCTCCTTAACCGCTTCCATACAGAGCAGTTAGACCCCCTTCCTGCCCAGACCAATTTTCAGCTTTCAGCACTCTCACACTTTGAATGACAATTGCTCAGTCATGCTACACTGTAACCAAACAAAATTTTTATCATTTTTTTCACACAAATAGAGCTTTCTTTTGGTGGTATTTGATCACAACTGGGGTTTTTTTTTTCATGATATAAGCAAAAAAATAGCAAAAATTTTGAAAAAAAAACACTTTTTTTTAGTTTCAATTATATAATTTTGCAAAAAATTATTTTTTCTTCATACATTTGGGCCAAAATTTATACTTCTACATATCTCTGGTAAAATTAAACCAAATTAGTGTATATTATTTAGTCTGTGTGAAAGTTATTGAGTCTAGAAGCTATGGTACCAATTACTGAAAATTGATCACACCAGGATAGTACAAATACCCCCCAAATGACCCCTTTTTGTAAAGTAGACAGTCCAAGGTATTTAGTAAGAGGCATGGTGAGTTTTTTGAAGTTATATTTTTTTCCCACAATTCTTGGGAAAATGAAGAAAAAAAATTTTGTTTCTTTTTTTTCCCAAAACGTTGTCAATTTATAAGCTATTTCTAACACATAGCATGTACACAGCAAAAATGACACCCCAAAATTCATTCTGCTACTCCTTCTGAGTATGGTGATACCACATGTGTGAGACTTTTACACAGCCTGGCCACAAAAAGAGACTCCACGTCCAAGTAGCACTATAAGGTGTTTTAGGAGCATAAATACACATAAAACTTTCTTACCTATCACATTTTTCAAGGCCCTAGAGCACCAATACAATGGAAAAGTCCACAAAATGACCCCATTTTGGAAAGCAAACACTCCAACGTATATTCTATGAGGCATTATGAGTCCTTTGAACATGTCATTTTTTTCCACAAGTTTTTGGAAAATGTGGGAAAAAAATAAAAACTTTTTTTTTTTTTTACACAAAGTTGTCAATTTATAGGATATTCCTAACACATAGCATGTACATAGCAAAAATGACACCCCAAAATACATTCTGCCACACCTCCTGAGTATGGCAATACCACATGTGTGAGACTTTTTCACAGCCTAGCCATATAGAGGGGCCCAACATCCAAGGAGCATCATCATGCCTCCTAGCCACTTGCCTAGGCCTATTTTTGACATTTGGTGTTTACAAGCTAAAATCAGTTGTTTTTGCTAGAAAACTACTTAGAACCCCAAAACATTATATATTTTTTTTTAGCAGAGACCCTAGAGAATAAAATGGTGATTATTGCAATATTTTTTATCACACCGTATTTGCGCAGCGGTCTTCCAAACGCAATTTTTTTGGAAAAAATTCCCTTTTTTGAATAAAAAAATAAGAAACCTGTAAAGTTAGCCCAATTTTTTTCCATAATGTGAAAGATAATGTTACGCCGAGTAAATAGATACCCAACATGTCATGCTTCAAAATTGCGCACGCTCACAGAATGGTGACAAACTTTGGTACTTAAAAATCCCCATAGGCAACATTTTAAAAATTTCTACAGGTTGCTATCTTAGAGTTACAGAGGAGGTCTCAATTTATTGCTCTTGCTCTAACGATCGCGACGATACCTCACATGTGTAGTTTGAACACTGTTTACATATGTGGGCGGGGTTTCCATATGCGTTCGCTTCTGCGCGCGAGCTCACGGGGACAGGGCGCTTTATTTTTTTTATTTTTTTTTTTTTTACTATTTATTTTATTTATTATTTTTTATTTTTACACTGTTTTTTTAAAAAAAAAATTGATCATTTTTATTTCTATTACAAGAAATGTAAACATTACTTGTAATAGAAAAAGGCACGACAGGACCTCTTTTTTGTGAGATCTGGGGTCAAAAAGTCCTCAGATCTCACAAGTACACTAAAAGATAGAAAAAAAAAAAAAAAAATTAAATAAAATGAGGAAAAAAAAAAAAGGGACCTTTAAACTGGTTGCTAGGCAACGACGTTTGCCGTAGCTCCGGTCCTCCAGGACCATAGAGTCGAGTGAGGGCAAGCTTGCCCTCACTCGACATCCTGTCTGTGAGGATCCGGGACCGGATAGTTTTCCCCGCTGCCGGCGGGTCCGGTAAGCGGGGAAAAGGACCAGAATGCGGTGGGGGGGGGGGCACCTCTTCCGCCACCCCGGAAGGGTCATCCCGCGGCGAGTCCGCCGCTGAGACCACCCTTATCAGAAAGCCAACCGTCCACCGTTTAAAAAAATATCTATATGCTGCCATAACACCGGTATTTAGGTTTAAACGGAGGACGTATATAATCCTTTTTGGACTTTGACATGGTGGCTGTATGAAGGGTGACAGGTACTCTGGTACTTTGCTGGGCAGGTGACAGGTACTCTGGTACTGATGAGCAAGTGGCAGGTACTCGAGTACTCCGATAGGCAGGTGACAGGTACTCGGGTACTCTTATGGGCAGGTGACAGGCAGGTGATAGGTACTGATGAGTAGTACTGATACTGATAGGTGATACTGATACTGTACTGATGGGTACAGATGATCAGTACTGATACTGATAGGTACTGATGGGTACTGATGAGTACTGATGAGTAGTGATGGGTACTGATGAGCAGGTGGCAAGTACTCGGGTACTTCAGGTGTCAGGTACTCGGATGAGCAGGTGGAAGGTACTCGGGTACTCTGATGGGTAGGTGACAGGTACTCGGGTACTCTGATGGGTAGGTGACAGGTACTCGGGTACTCCGATGACGGGTACTCCGGTGATGGGTACTCAAAGTACCAGAGTACCTGTCATCAGAGTACCAGTCCTCAGAGTACCCGAGTACCTGTCCTCAGAGTACCCGAGTACCTGTCCTCAGAGTACCCGAGTACCTGTCCTCAGAGTACCCGAGTACCTGTCACCAGCCCATCAGAGTACCCGAGTACCTGTCCTCAGAGTACCCGAGTACCTGTCCTCAGAGTACCCGAGTACCTGTCCTCAGAGTACCCGAGTACCTGTCACCAGCCCATCAGAGTACCCGAGTACCTGTCATCAGAGGACCTGATGAGCTGGTGACAGGTACTCGGGTACTTTGATGGGCTAGTGACAGGTGCTCTTTATTGGGAGGGGGGGGGCAATCAGTGTGTTTGGGGTGCACTGTACTTGGTAACTAGCTGTTACCACAATCTCACACGGTGACAGCTAGTTACCTGTTCTCTGTTGACATTTGTGACCGGCTGTGATTGGACACAGCCGGTCACGTGGTAAAGAGCCAATTTCATTGGCTCTTTACCTAGATCGGGGATGGGCACTGTCCGAGGGACGAGCCTCGTCCCCGATCGCCCCCGGGGGGGCGCGCATTGAGGAAGGAACGAGCGGCTCGCGCTGGAGCCGCTCATGTGATCGGCTGTGATTGACACAGCCGATCACGTGGTAAACAGCCAATTTCATTGGCTGTTTACCTTGATCGGGGTTGGGCTCAGTCCGAGGGACGAGCCTCACCCCCGATCGCCGCGCTGCGTGCCCCCGGGGGCGCGCAGTAGCGGCGAGACCGGGCGGACGTCATATGACGGCCGCCCGGATCGAAAAAGGATTCCTGCCGACGTCATTTTATAATGGCGCGGTAGGGAAGGGGTTAATGACAAGGCCAATTTTTGCAATTCGGCACTGAGTTACTTTAACTGACGATTGATGTCCTTTTTTTCCCCCCACAAGTAGAGCTTTCTTTCGGTGGTATTTGATCACCTGTGCTATTTTTATTTTTTGTGCTACAAACAAAAAAGAGCAACAATTCTGGAAAAGAAAAAATATATATTTTTCACTTTCAGCTGTATAACATTCCCCCCCCCCCCCCCCAAAAATGTAAAAAAAAAAAAAAAAAATCGCATTTTTTCATCCTCTTAGGCCAATATGTAATCTGCTACATATTTTTAGTAAAAAAAATCCCAATAAGCGTATTTTGATTATTTTTTGGTTTCGCAAACGAGGGGAAAGATTTATGTCATTTCTAATTTATTTATTTATTTTTACTAGTAATGGCAGTGATCTGCAATTTTTAGCGGGACTGTGACATTGCGGCAGACAGATCGGACCCTTAACTGATATTTTTTACACTTTTGGGGGGGAACAGTGACATTACTACAGTAATCAGTCCTAAAAATATGCACTGGTATTGTAATAATGACACTGACAGGGAAGGGGTTAACCCAGGGGTGATAAAAATGGTCCTAGGGGAGTGTTTTCTAACTGTATGGGGGAGGTATTTCTGGAATCAACACAGAGACCTGTGATCCTATATAGGAGGATCACAGGCTCTGTGTGTTCATTCCAGAGCTCTCGCTCAGCGGGGAGCGATCACAGGTGCCCAGTGGCAATCGCTGCTGCCGGTCCCATGGATCGGCTTCCCTGCTTCCTGATGGGAGCCAGCCTGCCACAGTATATCTGCAGCGGGCGGTCAGCAAGCAGTTAATGCAGGGAATGCATTAAAGTAGAAGTTTAGCCAAAAACGAAAAAACAAAATATTTGCGGCCACATTTTAACCACTTGCCGACTGCCTAACGCCGATCTACGTCGGCAGTCAGCCCCTCACAGGCAAAGTGACGTAGGGCTACGTCACTAGCTTGTGAGGGTCTAGGGAGCGAGCGCGCGCCCCCGGAGGCGCGCTCCCGCGTGGTCACGGACCCCCCCCCGCGCGTGTGACCGGCGGACCCGATGTCCGCCGGTCACTCTGCGATCGGCGGGGGAGAGGGAGAAAGTCAGGCGGCTTGTGTAAACAAGCTGCCTGTCATTCTCCCCTGTGTATGAAGGATGATCATTCGGTTCTACTATGTAGAACCGTTGATCACTCTTCATACATCTGAAGCCACAGCCAATCACAGTAGAAAGCATGCCCCTAGGGACACACATAGCCCCTCCCTTTCAAATAAAGTTAACCCCTTCACTAACTGTGTATTTTTACAGTAACAGTGCATATGTATAGCACTGATTACTGTAGAAATGTCACTGGTAACCCCAAAAGTGTCAAAAATGTCAGTCAAGGGTCCGATCTGTCCGCCGCAATGTCGCAGTACCGCAAAAAAAAAAAAATCGCAGATCGCCGCCATTACGTGTTAAAAAAAAAAACAACAAAAATGACAAAAATCTTTCGCTTTGTTAGTAAACGCGATAACTTTTGCGCAAACCAATCAAAATACGCTTTTTGCGATTTTTTTTACCAAACATAGGTAGCATAAAACAAATTGGCCGAAAATGTTAAAAAATGTTGATTTTTACATTTTTTTGGGGGGGAATTTCATATAAAAAAAATGTAAAAAATATTGTTATTTTTGCAAAATTGACGCTATTTTTTTGTTTATAGCGCATGATCAAAAAAAAAAATCGCACAGGTGATCAAATACCACCAAAAGAAAGCTCTGTTTGTGGGAAAAAAAGGACGCCAAATTCGTTTAGATACAGCGTCGCACGACCGCGCAATTGTCTGTTAAAGTCACGCAGTGCCGAATCGCAAAATACCCCCTGGTCGTTTAGCAGCCAAATCCTCCGGGGCTTAAGTGGTTAAAAATGGATTTTTGTAAAATCTTACCGTAAAATCCTTTTCTCTTAGCTCATTGACAGACGTAGTCCTCGGTGATACACCACCTTCGGGTTATGTTGCCTCCACAGGAGCAGGACTAGACAGGAAATTAAAAAGCTCTGGCCACACCCTAGGGGCAGTCCCAGAGGGTATATCCTCTCTCTCTCTGCCTCAGAAAATCAGTTATGTGAAAAGCAGTCTTTAGAGATTTTAACCCAACCCAACTCAAAAACAGAGGGGCGGGGACTACATCTGTCAATGAGCTAAGAGAAAAGGATTTTACGGTAAGATTTTACAAAAATCCATTTTTCTCTAGCGCTCATTGACAGACGTAGTCCTCGGTGATACACCACCTTCGGGACGTCCCAGAGCAGTATCACAAATGAGGGGTGGGAAAATGGAAATCAAATCCCAATCTAGAAGGCCCAACCGGTGCCAACTAGAAGTTTACAATGCTCATCCTTAATGATGAGACTCAACAAAAAAAGAGAAAATTTTTTATTTATTTTTTTTTTTTTTCAAACAGAAAAAAACCCTCGAGGTAGACCACCGGTCTCCTCAAATTGCGGCCTGCAAAACCTTGCGGCCAAATGAGGCATCCGCCGATGCCGTCACATCAATTTTATAGAATTTTGTAAAGGTATGTACCGACGACCAGGTGGCCGCCTTACATACCTGGACCACTGACGCCTGATGGCGAAAGGCCCAGGAAGTACTGAGCGCTCGAGTGGAGTGCGCCCTAACAGGGAACGGAGGACTCTGACCCTTAATAGAATAAGCCTGTACCACCGTTTGTCTAATCCATTTGGCAATGGTCGCGGCAGATGCAGGCAAACCCTTTCTGGGGCCATCCGTGATCACAAAAAGTGAATCCGTCTTACGGAATGATTCCGTAGCTTTCAGGTATACCCTGATTGCCCGAACCACATCTAAGGAATGCAACGCATGTTCCCGATGATGCTTGGGCTGAGGACACAAGGAAGGTAGTACAATATCTTCATTCAGATGAAAATCTGAAACCACCTTAGGAAGAAAAGATGGCTTAGGATGAAGTACTACCTTATCCCTATAAATCACTAGGTATGGGGACTGGCAAGATAATGCAGCCAGTTCTGACACCCTGCGAGCAGAAGTAATAGCCACCAAGAAGGCCACCTTCTGGGATAAAGTAAGCAAGGGAATCTCCCTGATGTTTTCAAAGGGAGGTTTCTGTAGAACCGACAAAACCAAATTAAGATCCCAGGGCGGTAAGGGCGCGCGGACTGGAGGAGCCAGGTGCCGCACCCCCTGGATGAAATTCCGCACCAAGGACTTGGTAGCTAAAGGTTTCTGAAAGAAGATTGCTAATGCTGAAACTTGACCCTTGATGGTGCTCAAGGCTAGCTTCTGCTCAACCCCTTGTTGCAAAAAGGCCAATATTCGAGTCACCGAATAGGTACGTGGAGGAAATCCTAAAGATTCGCACCACGCAATATAAGTCTTCCATGTGTGATAATAGACCTTGCTGGAAGTCGCTTTCCTTGCTTTAATAAGGGTAGGAATGACTGAAGTAGACAAACCTCTGTCCTTCAGTACTTGGGTCTCAATGGCCAGGCCATTAAACCCAGCGACTGTAAAGCATGATGGTAAATTGGTCCTTGAGACCACAGACACTCCCTGAGACGAAGTTCCCACGGAACGTCTGCGACTAGCATGTCCAAGTCGGCCAGGCCGGCTTGAGGAGGCCAGCCTAGAATTTCTAGGACCACTGGCGCTGATAGAATCTGAACCAGGCGTCCCTAGAGGTATCTGGCCCCGACCATCCGAGAAAGTCTGGTCGTTTTCTGTTCCCACACATTTATCAGATACCTGATTGTTATCAGGAAGGGTGATCTTTTCTGGTTGAACCTCAGGGACCGAAGTCACCCGACTAGAGGCTACTTGGCCTATCTGGTCAACCAGATCCGATTCCTGTGAGGTATAGGGACTAATCTTAGGAAAAGGTAAAGGAAAAGATCTATTCAGGGAACGGTAACTACCGCTTCCTGTAGTACTTAAATGTTGGAAGGGAAGAATCGCACCGGTAGTAGTGGTTGAAGCTCGATCTAATGTCCTGAATACCGGTGAAAACGTCCCCCCACCCTGAAACCGGGTGGGGGCGCACCTTCAGGCTGTGTACTCCTTTGCTTCGGGTTTGGCTGGGTTGGTCCTCTGCTTGTCTGACCAGCCCTTCTTGAACCCTCCTGGAGGAGTCTTGCCTTTCCCGCTAGTACCAGCCGGGCGCCCTTTATGGGCGGTAAAGAAAGGTCCTCGCTTGTTGCGAGGTCCCTTAGCTTTAGCAGCCTGTGGCAAAAAAGTGCTCTTGCCCCCAGTGGCATCCTTGATGATTTCATCTAGGTTGGCCCCAAATAGACGATTCCCCTGAAAAGGGAGATTTGTCAAGGTCTTTTTGGAACCTAGGTCAGCTGACCAGCATTTTAACCACAGCACACGTCTGAGGATCACCGCTGACATAGATGCATGCCCTAATAAGGGAGTAGTGTCCAAGGCTGCGTCACAGATAAACTGTAGCCCTTGTATAATCTGTTCCATCAAATCAGATGTCTCCTGGGGAATATCTTTTCCCCTAAGGTCTTGACGTACCATTTTCGCCCATTCCGTAAGTGTCTGGGAAACTAGACCAATAACAATTACTGGTCTAAATGCTGACCCTATCAGAGAGAAGATGGTGCGGGACTCTGCTTCCAACTTTCGATCCACCGGATCCTTAAAGGACGAAGTGTCCTCCACTGGGATAACCGTGGCTTTATTCAGCCTGGAAATAGGTGGATCCACCACTGGTGGTACCGTCCATTTCTTAATGATGGATTCCTCAAACGGATAGCGTCTAGCAATACGCTTGGAAATAGTAAAGGTACGTTTAGAATGCTCCCATTCTCCTTTTAATCTGATTACCGAAACATTTGGGTACAGGAAAAACCTTCACCGTTTTGATGGGCTTATTAGTACCAAAAGGAATGTCTGTTTCAGTTGCCTCTGCCGGTAAAGCCTCAAGTTTTAAGGTTTCCTGCACTGCCACAACTAGTGCGTCAACCAATGCTTCTTCCTGAATTATAGCAGGAGAAGAAGCGTCCTCCTCACTGTCTGAGGGGGCTTTACCTGGGATAACAGCCTTTGCAGAGGAACCTGCAACTGCAGTGACCATCTCTGAATCAGAGTCAGAGGTGTCAGATAGTATAAGGGTAGGCGGGGGTCGCTTCCTTGACCCCCGTCCCTGACAGGCCGCCTCCACCCAAGCCACCATAGACTCCAAAATTGCTGTAAATGACTCTACACTCTGTGCACCGGCGGGTCCCGTGGCCCCCTCGAGGGAAACAGGTGGGGGAATCTGTGTGGCAGGGTCCATGATAATTCCAGTCACTTCCTGGATAATATAATTCAAAAATAAAAAACTTTTTTTTTTTTTTTTTTCAGACCCCCAGCGCCACAAAAAGCCCCTTAGTGTTACCTGCTAGGGATCCCTATCGATCGAGAGAGAGAGAGAGATAGACCCCCAGGCTCACCACTTGATGCTCAGAGTTTAACTGCAACAGGTTACAGCGCTGTCTTGACAAACAGGAAGTCTTTTGGCTGGCTGCCCAGGAAGAAAGGAGGCGGCTCCGCCCCTCTGCACGCCTTCCGGCGCCTCCCCTAGCTCCACGAGGTGTTTGGATCACCTCAAACATGGCCGCCCCCATGCTGGAGACACGAGGCTACGCCAAAATGGCGGCTCGTGCGATCCAGCAAAAAAAATGGCGGCGGCCTGTACTGAATAGCGGTGTGCTGCAGGGCACACAACACTCTCTCTGCATGGGGATTTGGCGTGGTTGGCGGTACCGGCCCTGGCGGACCGCATGGCCATTCGGGAGGCCTGCTAATAGCTGGAGATCTGATTAGGAAGGCAGTCTACATATCCGTGGCTTCTGACTGGTAGGTAGCTTATTCTTATCACCGTAAGATTCCCAGAATGCCACAGATTATAATCTTTTTACATGTATACAATTAGATTGTTAGCTCCCAAACCAAGCCTCCTGGCTTTTTGCACATAAAATCACACTCAAAGTAGGAGGATCTGTGTCATTTATAGGATAGAGAGGGACTCTATCTTACCATACAGAGAGGGGCCCGCGTTCACCACAAGACCCGTCAGGGGAAAAGGGGGAACATACTACTCACCATACCGGAACCAGGCGGGCACCAACTCCTGACAGTACCCCTCTCCACCGGGGCGGGAGGGCTGTCGACCGATATGGACGCTGTGACTCATGGTCTTTGGCGTTTCAGCGAGACGTTTAACTCGCGGGGTCAGTCCTTTAAAGGGACTTTGTCGCGGCCGACCCAGCGCGGAGCTATGGCCTGCACGCGCTCGTAGGCTGAACTGGGGTGACCACCGGATCTCAACATCCAGCCCGTCGCCCAGTTCAGCTTTCTTGCTTGAAGATCTCACAGGAACACTGGAGAAAAAAAGCTGTCTAAAAAATCCTTTAAGAAAAAAATCTTGCCAGGACCTAAGATCCCAGCAAGGTATCTAGGTCCTTACTCCTAACTAGACAGAAAATAACTGATTTGCTGAGGCAGAGAGAGAGAGGATATACCCTCTGGGACTGCCCCTAGGGTGTGGCCAGAGCTTTTTAATTTCCTGTCTAGTCCTGCTCCTGTGGAGGCAACATAACCCGAAGGTGGTGTATCACCGAGGACTACGTCTGTCAATGAGCGCTAGAGAAAACTAATCTATCTAACCCTGTAAAGCAAAAATCCCTATACATACCTTTTCTGCAGCCAACCGGTCCGGTCCCACGCTGAGCTGTCAGCGGTGGCTTCACTGTGGAGGTGGGTGCAGAAGAGGCAGCCGACAACGAAAGCACCACAGTAAGTCTATGGGTGACGTCACTTCCCAGGCATTTCACAGCCATTGTCGGCTGTCTCTTCTACACAGCATCTGCTGCTGGAGACCAGAGCAGCTTCAGAAAAGGTATGTATAGGGATTTCTTCTTTACAGGGTTAGATACATTCGTTTTAGAATGTGTCTGCAAGTGATTTAGAGTTAGTTAGTTTTTGGTTTACCTTTGACTTTGAAGTTAAGTTCTGCCCCCCCTCCAAAAATTAAAAGTCAGTAGCTACTTCGGGATCACTTTGTGGCGGCCAAATCAGGCAGAAATGTGAGAAAATACCTTTTAAAACCAGGTACCCACTCCCCCCCCTCCCCCTAAAAGGTTCCAAATGTGGAAGCTGAGTGGGGGGGGGGGGGGCAGACAAGAGGAGCTTCCCCCCTTTTGTGTGGAGCTACACTTTAAGGTAAAAAGGTTTTTAGTTTTAGTATCAGTATATGTCCCATATAAATTTGTATTTGCATCTAAAGCTGGTCCTAGATCGATAGGAATGCACTTGGTTCAGCAGAATTGTGATCAACGTGCGCTCATCCCTACTGACCCAATGAGGTCAGTGTCTGATCAGTTTCTGTCGAAGGAACATACTGGAAAACCCTTGTAAATCAGCAGCTGAGGAGTATCACTGTCATAATACAGCATGGCAGCCAGGAGGGAGGGGGGGGTCAGGGCCATCTTACCGAATGGGCCCGCTGGGCAGTTGCCCGGGGGCCCCACTTGCCCAGCGACACAGCCAAGCATTAGTCCCTATTCCCGTGTGCATCCCACCGCCGAACTTAGCAGGTGGCAAGCACCTGTCGGCCCTGCACTGCTGTCAGGCCACTTGGGCCATGGAGGGGGACTCCACAACTGCAGGAATGCCTGTCCGCCTCCACGGGAACAGGCACACACAGGACAATCGAGTCTGACTCCCGTTTGTGTGTGTGTTCACCGGACCCAGCCGCCGAACTTGGAAGCTATCATTAGCCTGGCACTGCTGTACCAATAAATATCGCCTTATCAATAATTTGCATTTTTATTCTCGCGGGTGATTGTGTAGGCAGGTCCCCAGTGCACTGCATTGCCTGGGGCCCTTTCATGCTCTTAAGATGGCACTGGGGGGGGGGGGTCCCTCTATCCAATTCATGTGTGTAGATCAGTGGGCTCCAAACTGCGGCCCTTTGCTTGCCACTCTTTTTCCCACTGTTGCAAGATACTATTTCTCCCACTGACACCAACAATGCCGCACAATTCCTGCTACTGACAACAACAGAGCACTATTTCTCCCACTGACACCAATGATGGGGCACTATTTTTTCCCACTGATACCAATGATGGGGAACTGTTCCTCCCACTGACACCAATGATGGGGCACTATTCCTCCCACTGATACCAACAATGAGGCTCTATTCCTCCCACTGACACCAATGGTGAGGCACTATTCCTCCCACTGACACCAATAATGGGACACTATTCATCCCACTGACACCAACAATGAGGCTCTATTCCTCCCACTGACACCAATGATGGGGCACTGTTCCTCCCACTGACACCAATGATGGGGCACTATTCCTCCCACTGATACCAACAATGAGGCTCTATTCCTCCCACTGACACCAATGGTGAGGCACTATTCCTCCCACTGACACCAATAATGGGACACTATTCATCCCACTGACACCAACAATGAGGCTCTATTCCTCCCACTGATACCAATGATGGGGAACTGTTCCTCCCACTGACACCAATGATGGGGCACTATTCCTCCCACTGAAACCAACAATGAGGCTCTATTCCTCCCACTGACACCAATGGTGAGGCACTATTCCTCCCACTGACACCAATAATGGGACACTATTCATCCCACTGACACCAACAATGAGGCTCTATTTCTCCCACTGACACCAATGATGGGGCACTGTTCCTCCCACTGACACCAATGATGGGACACTATTCATCCCACTGACACCAACAATGAGGCTCTATTCCTCCCACTGACACCAATGGTGAGGCACTATTCCTCCCACTGACACCAATAATGGGACACTATTCCTTCTTTTAATGCCAAAGATGCGTTTTTTACTCCTACTGACACCAGGACAATTTCAACTCTCACTGGCCATAGTCCAGCCCCCCTAAAGTCTGAAGGACAGTAAAATGGCCCTTTGTTCAGAAAGTTTGGAGACCCCTGATGTAGATGGAGTTTTTTTTTTTTTTTCATTCAGCCCACTGGCCAGCTTAAAACTACCCTCTCCTCATATTGACAACTGCCGTTAGAAAGGGGTCTCTTTGCTCCTCCAGTGGGGTGCTGTCTGAGACAGGAAGTAGGTTACTGACTAGATCACAAGGTGGGAAAAAAAAAAAAAAAAACAACTAAAACTGAATGGTGCTGTGATATACAATCATTTATGGAAATGAAAAACAATGCAAGTAAGGATTTAAAATCTTAGAATTTTTTCTGTGCCTTTACCAGTAATTTTTTTTACGTTGGTGACAAGTTCTCTTTAATGTCTACAGTATAAAGCAACAGGCTCACTTTAAGGCCCCTTTCACATGATCGGATGTCCATTTTTCAGGCGGACCTGATTGGGCCACCCATTCTCCTCTATGGAGAGGCAGATGTCAGCAGAATGTGTCCGATGACACCCATCTGGCATCCAATCCGACAAGATACGGTGAAAACAGATGGATGGCGTTACATTCCATTTTCATCTGATCTCGCCATAGAGAAGAGCAGAACTCTGATAGGTCTGTCTCTGCCCATTGAGCAGAGACAGACCGAAAGGGGCCTTAAGGGTGTGTCTTGACAAAATAAAATCAAATATATTCAATAAATCTCCAACCAGTGTTACCTCCTTCCCAATACTTCCTATGAGCTACAGAACAGCCCCCCCCCTTGTGATTTTAGGATGAGGAAAAGGGGATGTTCTGTAGTCAGTCAGGACCTGGATCACCTGATGGTGGCATAGTTCTGGTGCCACCAATGGGTATCTCCCAGCAGCCAACAAATCCCAGTAATAGTCTCTACCTGATGCTGGCTGCTGGGAAGGCATATAACCCCTCCTCTAGCTTCCTTTTGTGAATCACTGTTTCACCTGTTATCCATATACCTGGTTGTTGATTATTCCTGATCCCTGCCATGATCCCGTGCCTGCCAAGTAACTGCATCCTACCTTGCTACCTCATATCTGCTCCCTGTGTTCCTGATCCCTGACTGTTCCTTGCATCTCCAGTCTTAACCTGTTTATCTGTGCTTCTCCTCTGTTTGTATCCTGTATAGTGTATTATAGTCAGTTTGCTAGTTTGGTTTTCTGTCACGTGGTTCACTATTCAAATATATTTTTAAGTTTGCCTTGTATACTGTTTGCTGTTGTTGGATGGTGTTTTGTTTCACTATTATTACATGTGATTGAACCATACTTGGTCTGATTCCTGCTTCACAGAGTGTAGCACACCGATCTGGTCATCCTTGTTGCTGGATACCTGCACTCAATTTCCTCATGGGCCTCATCAGCATATAAATTTATCCAGGGCTTTTTTTTCTCAGAGGATAGGGTTAGGAACGCAACCATGCCCCAGCCGAACCACATATTGTAGAACAGTGGGTGTCGCTAGATTACAGTGGGAAGATCGTAAAGGGGTAATAAACACTAGAATGTAAGAGTGCAGGCTTCAGGGGTGCGCTGTGCACAGAGTGCAGGCTTCAGGGGTGCTCTGTGCACAGAGTGCAGGCTTCAGAGGTGCGCTGTGCACAGAGTGCAGACTTCAGAGGTGCGCTGTGCACAGAGTGCAGACTTCAGAGGTGCGCTGTGCACAGAGTGCAGACTTCAGAGGTGCGCTGTGCACAGAGTGCAGACTTCAGAGGTTATTACACGTGTTTTCTAGGAGAAAAGTTCCTGTGTAATAATCAGTAAAATACTTGCGTATACATGAGTTTAAACGCATAAAGATGCGTATGTGTACATAATAATTAGCTTTTTCTCCTTTGTTTAGACTTATTTCCGTGCTTACAGAGATGTATACATGCATTTATACCCCAAGTTCGTAAAGCGCTTGCTCTTCGAGACAGACAAATCTGAATGCAGTGTATATTTATGTTCCATGTGTGAATAGCTCCATTGAAAACAATGCAGTTGTGTTTAGATTCGTAGTTAAAAAACACTTGCATGCCTTTTTTTTTTTTTTTTTTTTTACAGCCGTGTGAATAAAGCCTTAAATATTAAAATTGTTTAATTTATTAGAAGACTGCCTCTACATTCGGTACATGCATATTCGCCAGCACACCCTGGATCTTGCAAAAGCAGTCCAAAAGCTTTATTGCAAAAAAAAAAAATCACATAAAAAAAAATAGTGCAACATTTCGGAGCCACGCAGGAATCCTTCTCTAGGCATGTGATACAGTGCAAATAGTGAACAGAGATTTTATGTGAACATACCACCAATCAAAATCAATGCAAATTTGTGACACCTCCCTCTTGTGACATAATTTTACCGCCTGTTTTTGACTTAAGTACTCACATTACACAGAATACATGCCAATAATGTCAAATGTAAAGCCTTTATGAAACTGGGAAAACCCCAGTAAGTATAAGGATGTATTCAGTCCATGACGATCGGGTACATCAATAAGATGCACCCCAATGTCCTCTGATGAAAAGCAGAGCAGAGCGTCCCTGCTGCCAGGCAGCGCAACAAGGAGCCAATAACGGCATGCCACGTCGGCCGCTCATGTGAGGTCCGTAACGCCTCTCAGTGCTTGGCATCTTATTTTTATTTTTTCCACTTATTTTTATTTTATTTTATTTATTTTTTCATTTATTTTCCATGCATCTCATCTATTTCCTTTCCTCCTTGTACTTTTACACTTCCCTTCCCTGTTCCTTCTTATTCTCTCCATCACATAGATACCCCCTGATACTAACCTTCAATGAGCTGCCAAGTTCCACCACTGACTGTGACCTGACTGTGACCTGCGCTGCCTTCGGGGGCTCGGGGGGCAGTGGTGTATTGCGCATAAATAGTACTTTCTCCATAGGACCTAATGTAGATGCAGTAAAGTTCATATTCCCATTGCACTGCTCCTAAGTTGTCTAATCAGCAGGCTGAGGGGGAGGGCCTGGGACCAAGCTGTAATGCCTAACTGCAGTATGGGTCTGGTCCTAGTCTAGGCTTTTTTACATAGCTGCCTCAATGAGAAGATTAACGAAACAGAATTCCAAATCGTGTGTCAAGCAAGACAAGTCACATATAAGCATTTTGACTGTGTATTTTCCTGCTTGACTGGAACTACGCTTTTTTGAATATTATTAGGAACATAGTGAAAGTAGTTTGCATTTTGAGTTTACTGGACTTTTAATATAATTTTCTTTTGTTTGTTAAAAGTACATTGAACGAGTAAATCAAATTATTACCTTGTGTCAGTTTGTTTCTTCTGAGCCTCAGGGAACTGTATGCTGAGAAGTGGATCTAAAACAGGCTCTGCATCGGAGGCTTGAAGGTTAATAAGATTTTCTTCAAAATGGCTGACTGAACCGGACATGCTATCATCGCTATTGTGGGCGTCATCTAAATGGGCATCCTCTTTAACACCATTTACATTAACCAGCTGTCCCAAGACTCCATCATCTACCTTCAAAGAGGACCCTTCAACAGATCCTTCCAAACTTTCCATCCTTGGCTCAGTGTTATTAGGTAACTTTGATAGGCCAACATCCGGCAAGTCAATCCTTTTAGGTTCTAGAATTGCCCCAGAGTCACCACTGGCAGAATCAATGATTAAGTCAAGGGTTGAGTTACATATGCTATCTTCTTGTGTGCTCTCTGCTGGGGAAGCCCGTTTGTTTTCAGCAAGAGGACTTCCTTGTTGGGAAATGGGGCAGTTGGATGTATTTTCCTCTGGTAAAGGGTGCAATAATAAAGAAACCTCAGCACTTTTTAGCAGCAGACCAATGGACAGTTTGGTATCCTTAGCCGGTTTTCCAGTCACGCCCTCTACATCCTTCCGCAGATTGTCCATGACCTGCTTTAGTGATTCCTGCAGCAGCAATAAGAAAATATACTGGTAGTGATTCATTTGAGCACTCACATGTTTTTGAATATAAGCGAGGACCTGGATGTCTGCTTGGGGTGGTTCTTCAGGGGGTGGGACTGAAAAGCTACTGTCTAAGGACTGGGACTTCTGCAGTGGCAGACTCCGGCCATCCACATCTGTGCTATAGTATTGTTTTAAAAGTTTTTTTCGCTGCAGACGACCAGCAAAGTCTGTTGATTCGCTTTTGGAAAGGTTTACTAAAGTATCACCGTTGGAAACTATCTGTTTCTGAGACTGAGCGAAACGCGCAGGCTGGCAAACCCAGATGGAGAAGGGGAAGGAGTCAACAAAATTTACAGGTCGGCCTTTTCCGCTTTTAATCCCTTCATAGTCAACCCAAAACTGTGTGAAATGTATGGCCCAGATGTCCTTACCAGAGGATGTTTTCAACGCATTGGTGTCCAGCTTTGGTGCAACAAAACCTTTGTAGACATCATGCATTTTAGTGTCCTGCTCAAATGCATGTCTCTGAAATATGGGGTGCAGGAGGTCATTGCTGTCCTCTGAGCGAGGAAAGGAGGTGAATGCTTTGGAGAAGAAAGGGTAGTTTTTAAAGTCTTGGAATATGGCTTCAAGGTCTGAACGTCGACAGTTAGGGGACTGCCTTGTGTTGCTGGCGATCATTTCAGAAGTCTGGATGCTGATAGCAGTTGGCTGGTCATGGTGACAGTCCACCTTCTTTTGTGATGGTAAGATAACCTGTGTAAAAAAAAAAAGAAGAAGAAGAAAAGTCATTATAGAACTATATATTTCTATACAATCACCTATGTTTTTGCTCCTGTTTGAAAGAATAGTATCTAATCCTATGCTGCTTCTCCCTCTCCTATTTTGTTGTACAGGAACTGCAAGAGGCTAAATTCAAGCGAAATCAAGATATCCCCACTCCTTGCATTTAAATACATACATTAAAGTAGAATTTCAGGATAAACCCAACTAGCCTTGAAAATGCTCCCTCCCCTCTCCTACCATGCTGACACCTGTGTAAAAATATATACTGTACAGGTAGGTGCATCTCATAAAATTAGAATATCATCAAAAAAGTTTATTTCAGTAATTTACTTAAATAGTGAAATTCATATATATATATATATATATATATATATATATATATATATATATATATATCGATTCATTACACACAGAGTGATATATTTCAAGCATTTTTTTCTTTTAATTTTGAGGAATATGGCTTACAGCTAGTGAAAAACTGAATTTTTGTAAGAACTTACCATAAAATCCTTTTCTCTGAAGTTCGACAGACGCAGCTCTGCTTAATCATAGGCTACAGGGTTATACTTCTTCCATTAGGGATAGGCACAAGGCGTAAAAAAAGCTTGTGCATGCCTATAGGGGCTGTGACAGCAAGCATAACCCCTCAGGCTCTGCTATACTCAGAAAAAAGACCCCATAACTCAAAAGTAGAGGGGTGGGGGCTATGTCTGTCGAACTTCAGAGAAAAAGATTTTATGGTAAGTTCTTAAAAAGATCCAGCTTTCTCTATCGTTCATCGACAGATGCAGCTCTGCTTAATCATAGACTATAGGGATGTTCCAAAGCAGTACAAAACATGAGGGGTGGGAACAAGACCGGAATGAAAAACCTGAATGCCCCAATTGCCAAAACTTAGCCAACCAGGTAAAACAGAGCTCAACCAGAAACAACAGGAGCTCCCCTGAAACAACAAACTCTCAAAGAGAAACAAAAAAAGGGGGTTCTCTCTTAAACCGCAGCCTGCACAAAATTGCAGCCGAAAAAAGCATCCACTGATGCCATCACATCTACCTTGCAGAATTTTATAAAGGTATGCACAGACGACCAAGTTGCGGCCTTGCAAACTTGTAGCACCGACGCCTGATGGTGAAAATGGTGAAAAGCCCAGGAGGCAGTCAGGGCTCTAGTAGAATGTGCCTTCACTGGAAAAGGAGGGATCTGACCCTTCAGTGAATAGGCCTGTACCACTGTCTGTCTGATCCATCTGGAAATGGTTGCAGCAGATGCAGCTAGTCCTTTACGGGGTAAGTAAAAAAAGAGCGTCCAGTTTTCTGAGGACGCAGTGGTCTGTAAGTAAACCCTGATACCCCAGACCACATCCAAAGAATGTAAAACATACTCCTTAGGATGCTGAGGTTTAGGGCAAAGGGAAGGCAGTACAATGTCTTCATTATAATGAAAATCAGAAACCACCTTAGGAAGAAACGACTGATTAGGTCAAAGAACCACCTTATCTCTGTGAACCACCAGATAAGGTGAGCAGCAAGACAACGCCGCCAATTCAGATACTCTGCAGGCAGAAGTGATTGCTGCCAAGAAGGCAACCTTCTGAGATAAAGCAAGCAGCGAAATCTCCCGAATTTTCTCAAAAGGAGGCTTTTGAAGAACAAACCACACCAAATTGAGATCCCATGGGGGTAACGAGGATCGCCGCAGAGGCACAAAATGGTGCACACCTTGAATAAACATCCGGATAAGGGTATGCATGGCTAATGGGCGTTGATAATAGATAGCCAAAGCCGAAACTTGGCCTTTGATAGTACCCAAGGCCAACCGCTGTTCAACCCCTTTCTGTAGAAAAGCCAAAACCCTGGAGATAGAAAACATGCGAGGGTGCACTTTCCCTGTCACTAAGCAGAACAAACTGAGTATAGCAGAGCCTGAGAGGTTATGCTTGCTGGGACAGCCCCTATAGGTGTGGACAAGCTTTTTTTTCCTCCTAGTGCCTATCCCTAATGGGAGGAGAATAACCCTGTAGTCTAAAATTAAGCAGAGCTGCGTCTGTAGATGAACAATAGAGAAACCCAAAATTCAGTATTTTAGACAATTTGAATATTACATAAGACTAATAAAAAAAAAAAAAAGAATGTTTAATACAGAAATGGTGGCTTACTAAAAAGTATGTCCATATAAGGTATACAGTAGTATGCACTCAATACTTGGTAGGGTCTCCTTTTGCATAAATTACGGCATCAATGTGGCATGGTATGGAGACGAGCCAAGTCCTACTGGAAAATGAAATCAGCATCTCCATAATGCTGGTTAGCAGAGGGAAGCATGAAGTGCTCTAGAATTTCCTAGTAGAGGGCTGCGCTGACTTTGGACTTGATAAAACACTGTGGACCAACACCAGCAGATCTTCACACTGGACCTCATGCAACTTGGTTTCTGTGCTTCTTCACTCTTCCCCCAGACTCTGGGACCTTGATTTCAAAATGAAACACAACATTTTCTACAGTCCGTGATGACTGAGCAAACTTGCCTGACCTAAGCCCCATAGAGAATCTTCGGGGTATTGTCGAGAGAAAAAAATAGACACCAAACCCAACAATGCAGATCAAAGAAACTTGGGCTTCCATAACACCACAGCAGGGCCATACCGGCTGATCGCTCCATGCCACACCGCATTGATGAGTGCATACTGTTCTGTACATGGGTACACTTTTCAGTAAGCCAACATTTCCTAATAAAAACCCTTTTTTTTTTATTGGTCTTATGTAATATTCAAATTTTCAGAGACACTGAATTTTGGGTTTTCACTAGCTGTAAGCCATAATCATCAAAATTAAAAGAAAGAAATGCTTGAAATATATCACTGTGTGTGTAACACATCTATATAAAGTATAGGAGTTTCACTTTTTAAATTGAATTACTGAAATTAACTTTTTGATGATATTCCAATTTTATGAAATGCACCTGTATATAATTACCCATTTCCAGCCTGCTTCAGTCTGGTCACGTGACCGGCTATGCTGACTATAGGCTTTTTACTATGTGATCAGCTGTGTCCAATCACAGCTCATCACATGGTAACCAGGAAGTGCCATTTATCGGCTTTTCCTGCACGAGAAGAGGGGTCTGCGCTAATAATCAGGGCATTGATTATCAGTGCAGACCCATCAAGGGGGTCCACTAGAGCCCACCAGGGAGGCCCAATAGAGCCCACCAGGGATGCCAACCCGTGACCACCAGGGAAGCTAATCAGTGCCCATTAGGGATGCCAATCATTAATGCTTGTCAGTGCCTCCTCCTTAGTGCTGCCTATTGGTGCCATCTATTAGTGCCGCCCGTCATTGCCACCAATTAGTGCTGCCTATGAGTGTCCATCAGTGCCGCCTATGAGTGCCCATCAGTGCCACCCATCAGTACTGCCTATGAGTGCCCATCAGTGCCGCCTATCAGTGCCCATCAATGCCACCCATCAGTGCCACCGACGAGTGCCCATCAGTGCTGCTTATCAGTGCTGCCTATCAGTGCTGCATATCAATGCCACCCATCAGTGCCTATCAATGTTGCTTATCAGTGTCGCCTATCAGTGCTCATCAGTGCTGCATATTAGTGCCTTATCAGTGCCACCTTCTCAGTGCCTATCAGTGCAGCCTCATCAGTGAAGGAGAAAACATACTTATTTACAACATTTTTGGCCTTCTTTGTTTAGCAAAAAAAATAAAAAACCTAGTGGTGATCAAATACAACCAAAAGACAGCTCTATTTTTGGGGGGAAAAAATGATACAAAATGTTGTTTGGGTACCGTGTTGCATGACCGCGTAACTGTCATTGGCCTGGGCAGGAAGGGGGTGAATGTGCCATGTATTGAAGTGGTTAATCAGGGCTTGCAGCAAATGGCTGCAAGCACTGATCTATGAATTTTGGTTGGGGAGCCTCCCTGTTGTCAAAATTCAATAGAACAGAAGGTAAGATTACCGCACCAACATAGCTTGTGTTGGTACAGGGATCTGTCAGGTGTTTTCTGTTCAACCCACTGGCTGAAACCAAAAAAAAAATGGTCAGTGTGTACAAGCTTCAAAAATGTGCGTTTCAGAGCTCTAAAACAATTCCTTCCTCAGGCAACACTATGAGAAATCGATGAGTTGCTATATATGACTTTTGGAAGTATTCACAACAGTGTCATCCATTTCTAAATCATCCTATCCAGGAACCAACTGAATTGTATCACATATCCTACGGAAATCACCAAGTCACTATTTTGCTCTCAAGAGCATCATAAGGGACATTAGTAGCAGTCTGGTCACACTAAGGCGTCCATTTAAAAAAGGTATTCAAACAAGATTCACACTGTTTTTCAATTAAAACCTGCCTCTTTGTTTATATAGCCAGAGATTTCTGGCCAGCAAATGAATGGGCCCGAATGACATTACTGTTGCCACATTCCATAACAGCCACTGACAGGAAGCAAACATTCACATAAAAGTAGTAGAACTACTGCTACAACAAAGGACGTTAGGCCCCCACTGAACAAGTAAAAATCCAGCATACGGACAAAGAGCCGAAGATTAATCTGAACACCTTGAACTCATCCCTACCCCAAAATGAACCACAATAAAAAAAATTTTATAGCAGATCTATGATACAGTAAGTCATACCTTATTAAGATACAAATCAACCTTCATTAAAATAAAATTGTTTTAGACAAGACAAAAATCCTGCATTTTAGGGCCTATCTCAGCATGGATTAGGCGTCTAACGACTTTGGAGAATATTTGCTCCAGTAAGAAGCCACATAGACACCTCATCTCTACCATCTACAGTTCCATTTTATCTTCCAGTCTCATCTCTGAACTCCCAGCATGTCAGGCTTGGACAAAAGAACTGCACTGTGACTTCTCTGACGCTGATTGGGAGACTATATGCACTTTGAAGGGTGCGTTGAATGTCGCTATTCGAGAAAACGGGTTGAAGATTCTTTCACAATGGTATCGGACAATGGCAGGTGATGCAGTATATACGATACAGAGGGCTTGGATAGCCCAGGACCTTGGGTCCATATAACTGGAATATATGTTTGTGTAACCCCCTTTCCTGCCTGTAATACTTTCTCAGCCTGAAGAGAGGTTAACGCGGTCGTCATATTTGACCTGTATCCCGAGGATATACTTCTTACCAAGTGCACAGAGGAAGTTGTCTGGCTCCCGGATTATAGTTATGGTGATTATCGTAATGTGAATGCTAGATTTATTGCATCTGGGAGTGAATGTACACATAAGGACGAATAATTTAGGAAGAGGACATCCACCTGCTGAGGGGTGATTTTACCCCAAGAGGCTACAGTGGAACTATCCCCAGAAGCCTTGCCTTTGATGAAGTAGTCGGGACCCAGCATATCGGACTCGGTGCAAGAAAAATATACCCTTGAGGTCTATTTGAGGTCTATTTTAGACTTTATATGGTGAATATGGAAGCAATATCTTCCGAACGGCATATGTATCGCTGCAGCCCTGTCGCTTAATACCGGTCACTGCTAAGAAGGAAACATCGGTTTGTTATGGTCTCTCAGGCCCTGAGGAAGCCTTGAGCGAAACGCGTCGGCTTGCTGGGGACCTACCGTGACCGAACTCAGCTTGAGACCCATCTTCCCTCCTATACAGGCTTTGTCTTTTGGCTTTAATCCCTATGGGATATGTTTCTAGACCAACAGTGACATTATATGTTTTGATTTTATCTGTATGTCAGTGTGTTGCAATTATACATGCATGGTAGCCCATGCGTGTCTTTTATTCTCTTTATGTATCAATAAAATGTATTTTTGGTTTTATAATTAGTTTTGTCTCTGATCCTTCTACTCCCACTGGCCCGCAAAGCCCCGCCTTTTCTATCCCAAGTTTTTTTCATTTATTAAAAATCATGGAGGCTTTTCAGCACTGCCAGGCCTCTCTGACCATGCAAATTGATTTAGTCCGGATGGACTTGTCATTCTTGAAGCAGGACATTCATAATCTCTGACATAGGGTCACTAACGCTGAATAGCGCATTGGTGGTTTAGAAGATGTCACACGTCCTTTACAAGCCTCAGTTACTGATCTGCGAAAGAGCCAAGATGCCACTATAGATAAAATGACCGATTTGGAGGATCGCCTAAGGTGCAACAATCTCCACTTTTTGTGGTTTCCGGAAAGCTCAGAAGGTAAAAATCCTGAATCTTTTATGGAATACTGGTTAACATCTACGTTTGGTGCTTCCACATTTTCCTCATTATTTGCTATAGAAAGGGCTCACAGGGTTCCCCTGCGTCCTTTACCGCCAGGCGTGCCTCCTCGCCATATATACTCATTAAATTGCTACATTTTGGAGGTAAGGAGGCAGTTCCGAGAGCTGCCAGAGAAAAAGGCTGAGTCTCAATAAACAGCAACACAATCACTATATTTCCCGACTTCTCTGCGGCTACACAAAAACAAAGCGCAACTTTTCTTTCAATCAAGAGGAGGCTACGTGATCTACAGCTACCCTATAGTAAGCTCTACCCTGCGCAGCTGCGCATCATCTACCAAGGGAAATCTCACTTCTTTACTGATCCAAAAGATGCAACGCACTGGATGGACACCTTAGGTCCGCAAGAATTACCTCGCACCAACCGCCATCAGTCTTCCTGATCTGAGGTTTCGTGAGCATCCCTCTACATGGAGCTTATTATACCGTTTGTCCTCTGGGAGCAATGCTACATAAAGAGGACAATGTTTTGATCCTACAAATATTATGCTCTGCTGTTTTTGTCATGGCTGCCTAGATCCTGTAGTGTATGTGCTCAGATACACAATATTTGGCTGACACGTCACTTTAGAATATGATTTGGCTGAACATCCCCCCCCCCTTTATAATCTCTGAGCGGATTGGGGATGCACTGTTTACTGTTGCACTGTTGAGTCCCCCCCCCCTTTTTTTTCCTTTATACGGACCGTGTCTGCAAGACTGAACCATGTTCCCTCTGCTATGCATTCTTCGTTTTGGGAATGAAGCTCCCAAGTGTTTGGGTTTTGGGGCCGGGAGGGTCAGGGTAGTTTTTGTTTTGTGGGACTTTTTTTGTTCTCTCAATTTATTTATTATTTCCATGTCTTTCCATTTATTAGATTTAATTCTGCATTCTTCTTATTGGTATCTATGATACAACTGATGGCTATACTTGCGTATCTTATTACGGTTGTCTAATGCATTACTCTGGTATTATCCTTCAATGAAACTGTATAATGCTTACTCGTGTCTACATTACGTTTGCTCTCGTGGAACGTCAGAGGGCTCAACTCTAAAGAGATGTTCGACTACCTGGTCCGGCATAACCCGCATGTGATTCTTCTCCAGGAAACACATCTGCAAGGCTCTAGAGTTATGGCACTACATGAGTTACATGCGAAAATAGCCTACACTATTCATTCCATTTACTCCACATATGCTCATGGTACTTCTGTACTAACAGCTAAATCTGCCCCAATAACTCTAAAACATTAAAACTGACACTGGGTGCTGTTTTGTACTCCTTCTCCTTGAAATCCTAGGTAAACCATACACCATGGTTAACCTATATATTCCACCGCCATTTACAAAAATGTTATTTGACCGCATTATGAGAGTAGTGTTGGAAGTCGCTGAAGGTCCCCTGATAATGGCTGTGGATTTCAAAACAGTCCTTAATAATTCCCTTGATAGATTTGGTGGATCTATGTCACCCCATACTCCTTTAGGCTCATATTTGGACAGATTTGATCTGGTAGATTCCTAGAGATGGAAGCATGCTTCGGTACAAGAGTACTCCTGCTATTCTGATACCTATGGTACATTGTCACGTATTGATTTATGTTTGCTTTCTCAGGAAATGCTCAGTATGGTGACTGCCATTAGATAACTCCCCAGAGCAGTATCCGACCAGTCTCCTTTATTGGTGGATCTTAGTTAATTTAGGATTTGGAGGCTGAGCCCCCTATGGTTTGCTGAATCAGCAGTGACAGATCAAGTGCTTCTTTAAATGAATTCATATTGGGCTACTAACAAAAATAATGCCTTCATACCTATAACCTGAAATGCCTTTAAGGCCACTATGCGTGGCACGTTTTCAGCAGCTATTGAACAGGCCGGTAAGGCATCCCAGTCTGAATTGGTGGACGTGGAGCGTGAACTTCATGTTGCAAAGGCTCAACTGCCACCCCTACGCCTGACACCTATGCTAACTGGAGGCACAAAGCCAGAATGTTGGATTTAGTACGCCAAGAACGTACACAGAAAAAACTACTATATCAGAATCAATGTATTTTTGAATTCGGAGGCAAGAGCAGTCGCCTGCTGGCATATCTCTCTAGACCTGATTTTCAGTCCTGTACTACTCCCATAATTAAAAACTCTGAAGGAGTCCTGGTGGAACAAACTAATGACCTCGCACCTCTCCTGCAGCTGCGGCACCCCCCTTGTCTCTGCCCCCACCTTGTCTCTGTGGTCGACAGCAGAGAGGACAGAAATCCTTTGCCAGATCCTGCACTCCTCTGTGCAGCTGTAGAAAGGCTCCTCTTTGCCCCCCCCAGGACATGGGGTGCTCTGGACATCTAATCCTACAGATATAACCGGCCCTTTGAGGGCAACCATAATGCTGATGCGGCCCGCAATGAAATGGAGTTTGACACCCCTGACATAGTGGAAGCTTTTGTCACATTTTATTCCACCTTCCTACCAGAGCTCACTATAACATAGTAGAAATAGAGGACTACTTATTTGATATTCACCTCCCTAAGTTTTTGGAAAGCCAAACTTTGCTGTTGGACGCTCCTTTAACATATGAAGAAATCGGGAAAGCTAGAAATCTTTCGCACACAATAAAACGCCTGGTCTGGACGGATTCCCAGTAGAGTGGTATACACACTATAGGGAGATTCTAATTCCACATCTGCTTTGAGTATATAATTATGCTAATGTTGAGCATATAGGATTACAGTAATGGTTTATATCTCCATCAATGAAAAGAGTTAAAAAAATAAATAAAAATACCACACTAAGCAGGAAAGCACACCATGGTCAGTACTCTAGCTGTGCTGGAAACTCAGCCTGCTCTCCTCCATTGATCAGACTTGCCCTGACACCGCCTCCCTGCACAGCCTTTCACTGGGTTGAGAAGTTCAGTATACTGCTGTTTCTCCTCCCCCAGTGCTTATGCAGCTGAGAGCAGAGGGAATGTGATCACTTATAAAAAGGGAAAAATGTATTTATAAAGGTTTTTTATACCCATACACAAATGTTTTGCCTTTCATTTTTATCTGAATAGGTTGTTTAACAAGGTGATCATTTACAATCACCTTAGGTTAGAGACAGCCAAGCAAATAGAACTTTCAGAAGGAGGTCATCATTAGCAGGCCCTGGTATTTCTTTAATGACTGGTCTGCTTTAAAGTTCTGCACCTTTAGCTCCCAGCCACTACACTGGTTCCCATCACTGAATAGGTCTACTTTAGGCTCATAGCATAAGGTCTGCAGTGGTTAGCGTGGTCCTAAACATACACAGAAAGTAGTTTTATGGGGATTACAGTAAGCCAAATGAGATCTAGCTTGCAATCTGATCCAACACATCCAAAACAAAAATACATGATGTAGGAAAGCAATTTTTTTTTTATTTACAACTTAATTTGTAGTTCTCCTTTAAGCATCTCAATTCCCTTGTGTTTGGCACAATCAAAAAGCGCCCCTGGATAGAAAATGCCCCGCATTTCCCGTAATCACATTGGCAAAATAAGAATAGATTTTATAACATCATTATAAGTTACCATGCTGTGCTCTCATAAAATATACATAGTAAGTAAATATCATTCATGCATGGATTAGAGGAACAGCCTGGAATATCAGACTGAATTATTCAGCAGTGTTTGTTCTCCCTGCAATAACCTAAGATCGGAGAATTACCTTCAGCATCAGACCGTCCACCCGAACGTCAATGTGCTCATCGTTGGAGCTGTCACTGAGTTTGTACATAGCCATGAACTGGTCGACGCTCTGCCTCAAGTCCAGAATGAACTGGTTTAGCCACAGGATGCTCCTTTCATCCACAGTGATCTGCAGTGCATTCAGCTGTACATAGAGGTTGGAACTTGGAACTAAGAAAAAAATCATAAGTGCTTTCATTATAACAGTTAAGTCAAATCCAAAAAAGTCAGCTGTATACAGTATGTTTGGATCACTATATACCTGTATATTAGCTAACTCTGTAGCTAGTAATGAATCAATCACACAGACATCATAGGACATACTTAAAGCAACCATGTGCGTAAACTGAAACACCCAATAAAAATGTTACCTGAAAAAAAGATAGTGGAGGTTTACTGCTTCTGCCACCTGTACTGGTGCTCCATTTAAGAGAATTCGCCAGCTGAAGCCTTTTTCAGAAACCCACACATCTGGAAGAGTTTATTCCTTGGTCCCCTGCAACGATCCGTGGTTTCTACCACTGACCCCCTCATCACTGCAGGATACAACTGTGATGTACTTGTCAATTGGAGGACTTCCTGATTGTTGCAGGGGACCAGGAGATGGACACTCCCGAAAGAGGGTTTTACGATGATTCCTCTTCAACAGCGTGCAGAGGCACGGGTGGGTTTTAGGAGGTAAGTATCCTCTATCTTCTTTACAGGTACAGGTTTTGTGTGAGTTTCAGTTTGCTGAAAAGGTAATCTGCACTATTAACACATCTTAATGCCCTGCATATATCAAGGCCAGTCAAGCACGTTCCCAAATGTATATTTTAACATTTTTGCATTGCTATCTCCTATGGGAAGATCTCATTGCAAGCACATGTCAAGGGATGCTGGAAATGTCCTTTGTCACATACCAATGGAACAAGGGGCTTTGTCTCTTCTCCCCCTTTTTTTTTTTTTTTTTAAAGTGTTCAACTACCAGTTAACAGTAACAGAACAGTTAATTTCTACCACAAAAGCAACTATTGTTTGAAATATGAAGCTTGACAGCTGTTATGCTATGAGGCTTGTTATTGTAGGCTGGGTTCACTATGGAAAACAGGGGTTATCAAGCAGAAGTTAAATGAGGTTACAGAGCTAGGAAAAACTTTAGTAGATCAAAACTACTAATGGAAAAGTTCCTACATCCTACCATGCAATGCATACACAGCAACTACAATTCTGTAAATAAAAACGGTATATGAAGTTTTTCTATTAGTTTCATTTTATCTTTCTATATTATAGTTTCCTTCTAAACTACTGTACTTATATGTAGTTTTTATATTTGCTTCTTGCCTCTTCTTACGTTAGTTGGGGTTTTCCTTGGAACCCCCTGAGTAATAAAAATTATATATAAAAGGTTTAGAGTGAACAGGTTTGTATTAAGCCCAGCAAAAAGTTTATTATATACCAGGTCTGAAAATATAGTCAATGTTTTTCAGGGGCTCACGACTGCCCCTTCATCAGGGTTGTAGCGCTAGAAAGCATAAAACATTATATACAGTATAGAGAAAAGCCAAACAAAACCCATTGGATACTTTTCCAATAGGTATTGTTAGGCTATTCTCTTATTTACATTTGGCTTTATGTTGCTTAGCCCTTTAGCACTTATGAAGGGGAAATTGTGATTACCAGAAACGTGTTAGCCATCAACAGGTTAGGGGAAGGTGATGGATTAAACTGCATTGCTTAAAAGCAGTAGAGAAAATTGAGGACATGGGCTTATTTATACTACCTGGCATGACTGCCAGGTACACCAGCCTCTTGTGTCACTCTGTGTCCTCACACCAGCTGTCACCACTACCATGGATGTTGGACAAGAGAAGTCCCCTTTCCAGCTCAATCTGTAGGTACGTGACACTTTTTTTTTTTTTTTTAGATATGGCATGTAAACAGCAAGACTTTAGTAATACGCACTATGGAAAATGCTTTGCAAGATTAATTTTTGTGTGATCTCTTGCAATTTAGTGTAGCAGCTCTTTGTCACACACTTGCAAGCTGGTTAGATCATCACACATGATGTTCATTGAGATTTATGTGATCATAACTATATTAATTTTTGGATTAAAATATATCTAAACCCAAAAACAAAAATGTAATGTATTGCAAATTACCAGTCCTTAGATGAGGTGGTCTCTTTTTTTTTTTTTTTTTTGCGTTTTCTGTAATTACAGGAAAATTCAAAATACCTCCTTGTCACCTCCTGTGGACTGGACTGAACTCTCAAAGAATGTAATCAGCTTTCCAAAATATCTTCTGTAAACTACAGAACACCCCCCTCCCTACATAATAGTGATTTAAAGAGGGGGAGGGTTTTTTTGCCTAAAGTTAAAATGCTGCTTCTCCATAGATATGCCACAGTGTCACCCTTGGACAAAAAGTTTTATAGTTTCATAGTTGGTCAGGCTGAAAAAAAGTCCATCTATTTCAACCAACAGAAAAAAAAAGAAAGAAATAGAAAACCTCCATATACACAATCCTATAGCCACAGGTGGTTCAGAGGGAGGCAAGTGTTACTGGAAGGATCAGCAGGTCAAAATAAAGGAAAAAAAAAAAGTAAAAAAGAAAACCAATGCAGCCAGTAAATTGCAATATATTATATTATATATTATACTTCTGTTTTTGGGTTTAGATACATTTTTTCAGAATGTCTTGATTACATAAAATAGTCAAACTTCTATTTCCATCTATACAGATCAAGAATTGACTCACACATTTACACAGCTTCACTATAAATGTGCTCATCTGTCATCCAAAAATTGTCTTTTAGAGTAAGAATATATGAGGAAAATACGATGATATATGACAAGTCTTACTGGGGAAATTCTTTCCATCTGGGAAATAATATTCAGTAAATTCAATATGAATCGCAGACATTTCCTGAGGAAGATACAAGCTCTTCTTATTGCAGGAAATCATAGTTTTAGGGGACGACCGGCATTGATCTGCTGTGGATACCTGAAAGACAGTTATTTATTACATTGTCATCACAGAAGTCAGAGCCTGCACAATATTACATCTTCCCTACAGGAAATCTGTAGAAAATATTGGAAAAGTAAATGAGAAGAAACGGAGAGGGGTGATGGATGGAGGAGGTGGAGTGGAGAAATGGAGAAAGAGACGCAGAAGGAGCAATAAGTAAGGAAAAAGAAAGAGTGACAACAGGGAAGATGGCAGAAAGCAAGGGGATGAGGAGAGGAGAAAAGGGTAATGAGATCAACAGGGGGAGGAGGGAGAGCACGCAAAAGGGGGGGGGGGTGAGGAGCGAAAGTGCACGGGGTAGAGAGAAGAGAGAGCACTTTGGGGGGGGGGGAGAGAAAGAGCCTATGGGGGGAGGGGGAGCGAGACAGAGCATGGGGGGGGGGAGAGAGAGCATATGTTCAAGTGAGGGAGGAAAGGCGAGAGAACACGGGGTGGAGAAGGAGAGAGAGCAAGTTGGAGAGTGCAGTGGGAGTAGAGAGCATGCAGTTGGAGCAGAGAAAGCGCTCAGTTAGAGCAGAGAAAGCGCTCAGTTAGAGCAGAGAAAGCGCTCAGTTAGAGCAGAGAAAGCGCTCAGTTAGAGCAGAGAAAGCGCAGCTGGAGCAGAGAGTGCGCGACGGGAGCAGAGAGTGCGCGACGGGAGCAGAGAGTGCGCGACGGGAGCAGAGAGTGCGCGACGGGAGCAGAGAGTGCGCGACGGGAGCAGAGAGTGCGCGACGGGAGCAGAGAGTGCGCGACGGGAGCAGAGAGTGCGAACAAGGCAAGATGAAAAGGGAGCACATAAGGGGAACAGGAGGGCACAAGTGGAGGAGGTATAGTGTAAAGGAAGAAAAAGAACAAGAGGAGCAAAGAGAAAGTGGGGGGAGAGAGCGTGAGAAGAGAAGAAAGTGCACAAGGGAGAAAGGAGCACACAAGGGAAGCAGGAGCACATTATGGAAGGAGGGATAGTGTAACGCTGGTAGCATATGGCTTAGGTTCAGGTTCAGATCCATTCTGTGGATAGGGGAATGTGCCCTGCTGTACTATTGTATTCTAACAGCGTGTCTCTTCTGCTGTCAGAGTACACAGAACAGTGCTGCAGCCATTTTTCTTTAACAACAGCTCTGTTTAACAGAAATTGATTGGTAGATCGATTTCTGATGAAGAGCAGTGGCTAGTCGGTGCTGAACTGGCACAATTTTGATCCATTTATGACCAGCTTAAAGGAAGTAGAGAACGCACAAGAGTAGTAGAGAGCACGTGTGAGAGCAGGAGAAAGCACAAGACAGTGGGAGAGAGAATAAGGGTGGGCAAAGTTAAATGGCATGAAAAACAGAGAAGAGATGAACAGAAGGAATGAAAAAAAAAAAAAATCTGCTGTAAAAGTACTATTATCTGGAGGTTCATCTTGCTTTGGACCCCATTTATCCCTAATAGTTCTGTGTATGAGATACAGAAGTTTGAGTTTAGGATGATGCCATTTATTGGAGAATTAAAAAGATTGTAGTGCATCTTGTTTTCTGTGTATTGCCAAATGTTTTAGGTATGCCAAGGTTAGCCCCTGTGTGGGTGGCGGGCGCTAGTTTTTTGTAAGCTGTTCTGAAAATCGACAATAAAAAGATGAAAAAAAAATATTGTAGTGCAAGTTGTCAAGGCACACTGGCCTCTACTTTAGGTAGCGTCTGCACTGCATTTTTTTCAGGTACCCAATAAATGGTGTTCTTATAAATGGAAATATCTACTTTTGTTGATCGCTTACACAGTACAATGCTCTTCTGCTATGTATAAGATAAAAAGACCATCTGCAGATATGAAATGAAAGGTGTGATCATGTAATGAATGCATCTGTTAGTGTGTGCGCTCAGTCTGTTCTTGCTTCTGTTTCACTCCCACTTGGTCAAGGATTTCAGCTCTAGTGACAAACATCCAGATCTTTCAGATTCAGATATATGCAGCTATTCTCATGAATTGGCAACTTATAAATGCATTTTACCGCTTGCCTTGGGTTTCACCTCAAACTTGAGCAGATTACTTTTTTAGCTTACCTGGTAAATATTAAAATCAGCCAACCGAACCACAAAGGAACTGGACATCAGTTTTGATTTAGGCAGCTCCAGAGATGCTGTGGGTGAAGAGACCCTAATGCCAGAATCTGAACCTATAAATAAAAGTCAAAGTTATATTCATCCAATAATCTTAGAATAATTGAACTTGATGAAGTATTCTGTTACACTGGACCACAAACAAGATTGGCCGTAGACCAGCAAGAAGAGCGGTTTCAGTAGAGCAGTCACAACAATCAGAAATGGTCGAGAGAAACACCACAGGACCCAGGACAAGTACTACACCATGTTATCTCATACGTTATAAAAATTATCATTAGCCTTCATTTACACCTGCGGCTGGGGGGGGGGGGGGGGGGAACAGTAAAAATGCTGAACTACGTTTTTTGCCACCTGTCAACTTCCACCACCCACTTAAAAAGGGTTGTAAAGCCACTTTGTATTCTTAATATAATCCCCTGTGTTTCATTACATTATGTGCCCAAGTGTATGTGCTTTAAAAAAAATGTGTAGGTTTACACCTTATTTCAGAGTGCCGCTCGGCGCTCACGTGACCGCCAGCCGCTCTCCTCTGCAATCTGAGGACTACAGCAGGAGGGACTGACAATCCCTCGATGACACTAGCCAGGAGGAGAGCGGCAGCTGGTCAGATGAGCACCGATTTGAAATAAGGAATAAACCTACATATTTTGTATAAAGCACACTGGGGCACATAACGTAATGGAACACAGGGGATTATATTGGGAAAACACCGTTATTATAGCAGCGGGAGGGGGCACTGACACTAGAGAGAGAGAGGATAGACAGCAGGCTGATAGAGGCATGTCAACTGACCGAGGTGTCAGGGCTCAGCAGCCATGATAAATGTGGTCAGTTTACAGTGGGAAGGGCAGCACCAGGCAGGATCAGCCAGGTATTTTAGATCAGCGGTTCTCAACTCCTGTCCTCAGGACCCACTAACAGGCCAGAATTTAAGTATTACCTTCGGGAGATGCAGACTAGAATACTGCAATCACTGAGCAGCAAATTATATCACCTGTGATGTATTTCAGTTGTCTTACAAACCTGGCCTGTTAGTGGGTCCTGAGGACAGTAGTTGAGAACCACTGTTTTAGGTGATACGAAGGGCCAAATTACACAGCACAAGCACTTAGCTGTTATTCGTGCTTTAAAAAGGAACAGGATCAATTTTTCTTTTCTGGGCAATAGGCAGCAGGCGGGGATGTGTACATGCTGTGGCCGCAATGCTTTGCTTCCATAGCAAAGTTCACCTGACATGTAGCGATCGGCGGGTGGCAAGCCCACTAAATGCTACGCAGTCAAGCAAATGGGAAAATGCTGCAAACACCCTGCAACCGTGTGCAATGCAAGTGTTTGCAGTGCGTTTGTTTGCAAAAATTGGGTTAAATCAGGCAGTGAGGAGTAGCATTGCTTCCTCACCGTCTGTCAGTAGCTTCTGAAATGCAATCTGAATGCAGATCAGGCTTCACAGAAAAGGGATGTTTAGAGGCATGTCTGAATCTACCCTTAGATCCCAGCTTAGAAAAGGGAGGGAGGGGGGGGGGGGGAGTTTAGGGGAAGCAATGTTTGTTAATATTAAAAAGAGATGTATGGGTATTTTTTTATTTTTTATTCTTACTTACCTAGGTGTATTCAGCATTGGTCTGATGCTAAATCTGTCCCCTGCCGCCTCTACACTGAGAACCAATCGATCAAACACCGCCGATCGCTCGGTTCTCACGGCTCCGTGAGCAGAGAGCTGGTGACTGTCAGTCACCGGATCTCTACCCTGCCTTCCTGCGCTCACTGGAGGGGTGGACTGTGGAGGGGTGGACTGCGGAGGGGTGGACTGCGGAGGGGTGGACTGCGGTGGGGTGGACTGCGGAGGGGTGGACTGCGGAGGGGTGGACTGCGGAGGGGTGGACTGCGGAGGGGTGGACTGCGGAGGGGTGGACTGCGGAGGGGTGGACTGCGGTGGGGTGGACTGCGGTGGGGTGGACTGCGGTGGGGTGGACTGCGGTGGGGTGGACTGCGGTGGGGTGGACTGCGGTGGGGTGGACTGCGGTGGGGTGGACTGCGGAGGGGTGGACTGCGGAGGGGTGGACTGCGGAGGGGTGGACTGCGGAGGGGTGGACTGCGGAGGGGTGGACTGCGGAGGGGGTCAGGCTCTCAGTGGCTCGCGTGGCAGGCATGTGTGCGGATCCCGACGCTATGGTCGGGATGACGCCTGAGCCTGGTTCAACTCTGTGACGTCAGCAGAGAGCGAACTTCATCCCGCTGTCTGCTGAAAACAGGTCACAGGAGTGCAAGACGAACTGCACTCCACAGGAGAAGTACAGCCAAACTAGTTTTGGCTGTACTTCTCCTTTAAGATATTTAAAGACTAGGTTTAGTTAAAAATAAAAATCAGTGCAAGGGACGTTACTCTTCCTCCTCTGATCCTGCCCTACCCCTGCCTCCATGATCATCTGATGCAGCGAGTGTTATTAGAGCTGAGGGAGATGTGACAGGATATCATCAAGAGTGCCCAACTATACCCGCCCTTTCCACCCCCTCCTCCATTCATAGAAGCTGTACTATAGCTTCTATGAATGACAAACGATCAATGAAAGAAGGACAGGCAGATGAATAAAAGGTCATAAAAGTCAGGTATTCGTGTACAGTGGCCGGAAGTTAGAGTGCGTTTCAGTAGCAAACACAAGTAAAACTAGTTAAAAAAAAAAAAAGCCATGCACATTTAAAAAAGTACATGTTATTCTATTGCATTTTGTTCTGTTTAACAACTTACCTCCATATTGCTGGGACACGTTGGGCATGGTTTTAATAGGTGAACTGGAGCTGTGATCTTTCACCGCTTGTTTCAGCATGTCTACATTGCATTTAAATTCTTGAAGCAGCTCCTGTGCCCAGGAACATCTGGTTTTTGTGGCATCCCCATAGTGCATCCAGTGGCAGCAGCTGTCTTCTGTTATAATATGAGAGAACATGATTAGATGCCAGGACCTTTAGAAGCAGGCCTATGGTAATCACGGTAAGGTAAAACGTTACTACCTGTGAAGTCAAGTTGGATTTATATAACTGCCCAATATTAGAATATACTGCCTACGGTAACTAATCACATTTTCCTATTTACTATCAGTGCAGCATAGGGGGAACAAAACACAGAATCTGGTTGCTATAAACAATTGTTCTTTAACCACTTGACCTCCGGAAGATTTACCTCCCTTCATAACTAGGACCTTTTTTGAGATACGGCACTGCGTTACTTTAACTGGCAATTGCGCGTTCGTGCGACACTGTACCCAAATAAAGTGTATGTCCCTTTTTTCTCACAAATAGAGCTTTCCTTTGGTAGTATTTTCTCACCTCTGGGTTTTTTATTTTTTGCGCTAGAAACAGAAAACGACTGACAATTTTGTGAAAAAATAAAAACATTTTTTATTTTCGGCTTTAAAACCCATCCAATAAAAAAATGTAAAACATCAAATTTCATCAATTTAGGTCAATATGTATTCTTCTACATATTTTTGGCAAAAGAGATCCCAATAAGCGTATATTGATTGGTTTGCGCAAATGTTAGAGCATCTACAAACTATAGGATATATTTTTTTTTTTTACTAGCAATGGCGGCGATCAGCAACTTATAGTGGGACTGCGATATTGCAGCCGACTAATCGGACACCTAACTGACACTTTTTTGGGGACCAGTGACATTATTACAGTGATTAGGGCTAAAAAAATGCACTGTCACTGTACTAATGACACTGGCAGGGAAGGTGTTATCATCAGGGGCAATCAAAGGGGTAACTGTGTGCCTGACCAGTGCTTTACTACTGCGGGGGAGGTGTTTTTACTAGTAGAAGACATGGATCAGTGTTTCGGCTCTACAGGGACACAGGATTCATGCCTTCTGTACTGACAGAATGACAATCTGCCTTGTTTACATAGGCATACTGGCATTCTGTCAGTGTATTGAACGATCAGCGGGTCCCAGCGGACATCCGCCCTGCAGGACACACTGATCAGCTCCTGCTGTGTAAAATCACAGCGGGAAAGAACCGCCGGCAGGTCGCACCCACGCCAAACACCCGGAGGTGCAGAATGACACACACATTATATATATATATATATATATCACAGCCATCCTGTAGCAGTAAATATGCTATTGTATTTAGACAATATATACTTCTACCGGAGTTCATCTTAAAAACGCACATTTAACACACCTGAGCACCTTTACAATATTCAGGCAAATCAAGTAGGAAAGCAATAAAAAGGCACATTTGTAAACATGCCCATTAGTAACGTCGGTATGTAATCAAATTAAAAAATTGTAAAATCTGAGTGAAACTGATAGATACGCAATGTAGGGTTCTCTTTGGAAATCACCTATCCAGCTGGGGAGAGGCCCTAAAATCCCCCCCACAGTAATAGATCTTAATTGGGTCACTACTTTTAGTTTCAAAGGGTCAAATTTGTAGATTTACGTTCTCGAATCTGGTGTACCAATATAAAGCAAAAGGAATAACAGTAAGAAAAGCAAGCTAATTTGCATGTAGGCACTTCCAAAATTTCCTAAAGCTTATCGCCACCTGAGAGCTCTACAAGAATACTCAAACATTTCATCGGTTCAAATTTACTGCTCGAGGGCTAAGAAGCTATCTGCAGATGACTTTAAACACGTCAATATTTATAACAAAGAAAGCTTCTCCAACAGCCTGTTAAATATGCATGCTCGCAGCTTCCAATCAACTGAATGCAGGTTGGAATAAATCTCTATGACTTTAGGTGAATGCAAATGCACAGCTGGCATAAAGGGATGATTTGCATAGCTTTGCACACAATCCTTAATGGTTTAGTGCACCTTTAGAACATGCATCCTTCAGCTACTCCCCCTCCCCTAACTAAAGCGGACTATTTTCTTAATATTTATACTTGCCTTAACCTAAAAACTCCAGTGATGTTCACTGTGCCAGCCACTGAGCCTCTTCTCCAAGAAGTGCCCAGTGTGCCCCAGCTACATAGTTTGGAATGAAACATAGAAACATAACATAGAATGTGTCGGCAGCTTTGTGGAACAAAGACACTAGTGCATCCAGTTTAACCTGAGCGTGTGTGTGCGACAAATGTTTTCAATGTCCCTGTGCATTGTGTTTGCTAATAAACACATCTAAGGCTGGGTTCACACATATGCAGCCGCGCTTTCAGTGCGGTTCTGTTCACCAGTTCAGTGCAAATTAAGGTGCAAATTTTTACCTAAAAATCGCACCTGAACCGGACCCAAAAACACACAGGACCCTTTTTAAAATGTGTGAACCGGCTCCATTGAAAGCCTGCCCGATTCATGCTATGTGAATTGGATGCAGTTATAAATGCATCCATTTCGTATATAAGTGAACTGAGCCTAAAAGTCTGTTGAACTTATCTACACTCTCCGCTGACCCTGCCAGCTGTCGAAGGAAGTGCCACATTCTTACCGCCCCAACAGTAAAAACCCCTAACACAGTTTCACGTCCCTGATTATTGTGTGTGAGTAACTAAGATTGAAAAGTTTCCTCCCAATGCGAAAGTCACCTTTTAAGGATTTGTATAACACTATCAGATCCTCTCTTAGGCATTGCTTCTCCAGGGAAAATAAGTTTAACGTTTGTAGTCGTTCTTCCTAACTGAGGTCCTTTAGCCTCTTATTAGCTTTGTTGCCCTTCTCTGGGCTCTCTCCAGTTCAAGCACATTGTTGCCCTTCTCTGGACTCCCTCCAATATTGAACCTCATCTGTCATATAGCTGCCCAAGCCACTTTAACTAGTTCTTTTTGTAAAGTTGATAAATTCTGTTGTAAAGTTTTTGCCCTGATTAGTTTTGTATCGTCAGTAAACGCTGGGATTGATTTATCTCATCCTCTATATCATTTGAACAAATTACAAAATTGGTTTCAGGACAGGGCACCTCACTTATGCCTCCACACCATTCATAAAATATGCAATTACTACCTTGTGGAAATGCTCCTGTAACCAGTTTTCTATCCAGCTACATACCATGTTATTACCAAAAGACCCTTTTTGTAAAAGTAATTATTTGTGGTGTATTGTATCAAATGTCTTAGGGATATCTTTATATTCTACATCCACAATCTCACCTCCTCACAGCATGATAAAATGTTGGTCTGGCAAGAACATTTCTTCATATAACCAGGTTTGTTACCACTAATGATACTATTTTCATCAGCAAATTCTTGGATAAGATCCCTTATCATTCCTTCTTATAGTTTACATACTATTGACGTTAGTCTGACTAGTCTGCAGTTTCCAGGTAAACATCTTGGCTTTTTTTAAATATTAGCATCACATTTTTTTTTGGCCAATCTGCTGGTACCATTCCAGTGAGTAAGCAGTCCTTAAAAACTAAGAACAGTGGTCTGGCTATAACGTGGCTAAATTCTTTGAGGACTCTTGGGTGTAAGCCATTCAGACCTGGTTTTTTGTTTTTTAGTCTTTTTTGAACACCGGTTAAACTTACTGTTGACAGGCTTTTCAATAAAATGATAAAAAGCCCATAGCATGCATGTTCAGGGGTTGCACTTGTCTGCTGGGAAGATTTTAAAGTTTAGAAAGTGATGTATTGGTTGGGGCTGGACCCTAATCTGACAAGTGCTTCTCAAATCAACAAGACCAGCAGAGGTCACCATAAAAATAATACTTAAATGTGGTTGAAAGATAAGAGCACCACAGATGTTTTAGCAAGCCCAATAAATCTTTGTTACAGTAAAGTAACAGAAGTAGCCAAAGCGTTTCAGGAGCTCACCAGTCCCCCTTCATCAAGGCTGTTGATCTTACCAGTGCTCTCTTGTTCTGGGATGTGTGTGATTTAACAGGGAGTGTTTCCTGTAGTGTAATTGCATGGATTCCAGAAGGGAAGAGTACTTACAGGATCAACAGTGACCCCCGGAAACATGTTGTTCATTTTGTGACTTCTGGCCCGTACACACAATCCGAAAATCGGACAACAGATCGTTCCTTTTTTTTGCATGCTAGTCGCATATCGAAAATGGAAAAGTTACTAAAGTTAAATAAATTCTGTTACGATAAAAGTTTGGAAGGGATATAAATGTGTTGTAATATATTTGTATTGTATTTTCGGACGACAACTGTACTGAATAAACGAAAATTGTACGATCTGGTATCGTACGAGAAACATTTTCGTGCTTGTCCGATCGAATAATAAATCGGACGAACTGTCATGATCAGCTCTTGAAAGCTCTGTACTAACGATCCGATTATCGTACGATTGTTTCAAAAGTGGTATTTTTCGTCTGATTTTCAGATCCTGTGTACAGGCCATTACTGTGGCAAGTAAACATCATCTAGACTTGCTAAAATATCCATGGCACTCTCATCTTTCAACCAAGTGTCAAGAAGATTTTGTAGGCTGTACAGAGTGCATCAGGCAACCCAATATAGGGACAGTACCCTGCAATATAGAAAAGTATATGCTCACAACTGGAGAGTGCAAAAATACTTTTTTTTTTATCTATGATGGAAAAACTGAAATAGATAAACTAGTAAGGCAATAAACTGAATGAATATGCAATAAGAAAGCAAATCCAAAGTGTTTGTAAACGTTCACACAACAGTGGAAAGGCAAATGTTTTCCCCACCCCCCAAACAGGATTTCCTTCTGTTAATTACTATTCTGCAATCCACTGCTGCCTCCAGGTAACAGATATGAAGAGGTGCATAAAAAAGGTCTTTAGGCCCCTTTCACACTTGTGCGACCTAAAAGTTGCACGATTTTGTTGCCGTGATTTAGACTTCAAGCAATGACTATGTCTTTGGACCTCAAAACGCATTAAAAATCGACCCAAAGTAGTGCAGGGATAACTTTGAAGTCGTTGCGTCTTGAAGTCGTACAGATATGAACGGTAATCATTGGAAATCATGGAGTACGACTTGTCATGCGACTTTGCAGTCCCAAATTGCAGGACAAGTCGAACAAGTGTGAAAGGGGCCTTAGATTATACAGTTCTTTGAGTTTTTTATATATTATAGAGTTTTTTTGAAAGGCAGCCTGCAGAGGAACTGCAAACATCTGTCCCGGAGTATAATTAAGGAGAGTTTTGGTGTACAGGTGCAAAGTCAATGCCTTTAGATGTGCTTGCTTATTGCCTAGATCATCAATTTATGGTTAGAGGTTCAAAAGGGATCAAAATGCGCTCCTCTACAATATAAAGTATTTTGAAGTACAACCTTGCCTTCTTAAAGAGGAGGAAGCTTTTACATTTAATCATTTAACATTTACATTTTACAGCCCTGAAGAAGGGGGAGCAATTCCCCTGAAACGTGTTGGTCTAGGTTTCATATCAACACTTAACCCCCAACCCTATTACCCTACTACATCAAACCTGTACCATGTGCTACCTACTATGTGAGTTTACCACACAAACACCTCTCTACCACTGCTTCTAGGGAACTTCTAGATGGTAGAAATGATTGTATAAGGGCTACAAATGTATTACATTTAATTGATATAAGGAACAACATAGTTAAACTTTATCTCTGAGATGTATTTATTTCTTTACCTCTCATCAGGTAAATTGTATTTAATTTTATGATTCATCTATGTTAACCTCCTAAAATTCCTTGGTTTAGCTGAGAGAGGGGTGCATATTCTGTGTATGCAATGCTCTCTTTCAGGATTTATATGCTACAATTGGCTAACCATATAATTCTTTAGATAGCATTGTATATGCTGCAAAAAGCCCCCTTGCATGGAATTATAAGATAACACAGAAAATTGCGGGGGCGAAAAAACTAAATTCAGGGAAAAGCCTGAAACTATATTACTGAGTACTCCCAGAACAAGCAGGAAACATTTTAGAGGAAAACAAATAAATGTTTTAGCATTTTGAATGCCTGATACAGTATCTTGAAAAACTATTTATACCCCATGAAATTTTACACATTTTTGTATTTTATTGGGATTTTATGTGATAGACACAAAGTTATAAATTGTTTTTAAAATGTTTGCAAATATGTGAAAATGTGGCGTGCTTTTGTATTCAGCCCCCCCCCCCCTGGGTCATTATTTTGTTGAACCACCTTTCGCTGCAATTACACCTGCAAGTCTTTTTGGGGATGTCTCTACCAGCTTTGTACATCTGAAAAGTGAAATTTTTGCCCATTCTTTGCAAAATAGCTCAACTTCTGTCAGATTGGATAGAGAGCGTTTGTAAACAGCAATTTTCAAGTCTTGCCACAGATTCTCAATTGGATTTAGGTCTAGACTTTGACTGGGCCATTCTAACACATGAATATGCTTTAATCTAAACCATTCCATTGTAGCTCTGGTTGTATGTTTAGGGTCGTCGTCCTGGTGGAATGTGAACCTCCACCTCAGTCTCAAGTCTTTTGCAGACTCTAACAAGTTTTCATCTAAGATTGCCCTGTATTTGGCTCCATCCATGTTTCCATCAACTCTGACCAGATTTCCTGTCCCTGCTGAAGAAAAGCATCCCCACAACATAATGCTGCCACCATCCATGTTTCACGGTGGGGATGTTGTGTTCAGGGTGATGTGCAGTGTTAGTTTCCAGCCACAGATATAGTTTTGCTTTTAGGCCACAAAGTTAAATTTTGGTCTTATCTGACCAGAACACCTTCTTGCACATGTTTGCTGTGTCCCCCACAGGGCTTCTCGCAAACTGCAAAATGGACTTCTTTTGACTTTCTTCTTGCCACTCTTCCATAAAGCCCAGATTTGGGGAGTGCACGACTAATAGTTGTCCTGTAGACAGATTTTCCCACCTGAGCTGTGGATCTCTACAGCTCCTCCAGAGTTACCACGGGCCTCTTGGTTGCTTCTCTGACTAATACTCTCCTTGCCTGGCCCTTCAGTTTAGGCGGACGGCCATGTCTTGGTAGGTTTGCAGTTGTGCCATACTTTTTCCATTTTCAGATGATGGATTGAACAGTGCTCTGTGAGACGTTCAAAGCTTGGGATTTTGTTTTAGAGCCTAACCCTGCTTTAAACTTCTCCACAACTTTATTCCTGACCTGTCGGGGGTGTTCCTTGGCCTTCATGATGCTGTTTGTTCACTAAGGTTCTCTAACAAACCTCTGAGGGCTTCACAGAACAGCTGTATTTATACCGAGAATAAATTACAGGTGGACTCTATTTACGAATTAGGTGAATTCTGAAGGTAATTGCTTCCACTAGATTTTAGTTAGGGGTATCAGAGTAAAAGGGGGCTGAATACAAATGTACGTCACACTTTTCAGATATTTGTAAAAAAATTTGGAAAGCCATTTATCATTTTCCTTCCACTTCACAATTATGTGCCACTTTGTGTTGGTCTATCACAAAAAATCTAAATAAAATACATTTATGTTTTTGGTTGTAACATGACAAAATGGGGTATGAATACTTTTTCAAGGCACTGTATATCAATAAATAAAGACTAAAGGCTTCATTCTACACGGGCATGCTTAAGTATACACACGTGTACAGGCTGTGTTTGCCAGCTAGACTAGATTGAGAACAGTTTTATTTGAATGTGTTTTTATTAATCTACTTGGCCTGCCTGCCAAACCGGTATATGTACAGTAAATTCCATAACAGACTAGCACAAGCTACACAAAGACGCACCTTCTCTGTGATAAGGATAGTAGTCAACGGTCAGCTGACTAAAGGATAACTGCATAGCGCCCCCAGTGATCCTCCGATCCAGCACTGTAAAACAGAAGTGTGTGGTCACAATGTGTATCACATAAAAACCATACTTCCACAACCAGAAGGAAGCTGACAAAAGGTTTGATCATCTCATGGAAGTAATAATATAACAAGTTACTGTACTTTTATTAATCAAAGCAGAACCTCTTAGCAGATACCTCTTTTTTTTTTTGTACAGCTGCAGAACTGCACCTCAAAATACATAAATATAAAAAATAATATTACATTTTACATTTATTCTGATTATTTTTGCCTTCCCTGGTCCCCCTGCACTTATCAACGTGCTTAATAAATAATTCAAATAAACATTTTAGCTTTCATTAAATACCCTATTTTAGACCCATTGATGTCATTACTAGGTCTCTGTGCTTCACAAAGCAATACAACCAGATCATGGCAGGTGGGAGGGGCCAGCAGCGTGCTGCAAATAGCTTTTTTCATTTTGGATAAATTGAAAGTGTACCTGTCAGGTTTTATTAGGGTCTGTGCCCCTGCTGAGAAAATTCACCATCTATTTGTCTTCGTAACCATTGTTTCGGAGACAAAGTATTGGGAAATCCAAAAATTTACATTTGTAATTAAAAGAATAGAGGGAAAATCTTCGAATGAGGACACCTGCTTGGGTGACAACTGTCTAAGAGGGGAATTCCCCTTACTTGGGAAAGATTATCATCCTGGTTTAACCATTCTCTCAATTAACCACAATGCAGAACTGTAAAAGTGATCAGGCGGCTTTACAGCCCGAGAGGCAAAGCGCTAAAAAGCTAGAAAAAAGTGTCAGCTCCAGAATGGGCTGGAGTTGTTTTATACAGCGATTTAGCATTTTTTGTTGGGTGGTTTTTTTTTTTTTTACGGGACATAATTATTACAGAGCATTTCCTCCTGTATCTAAAGTGAAATGCTAAATCGGGGATAGGCAACATATTGAGCACAGCGTGCTGAAAATTGTTTTCAAAGAAATGGAGAGTGCCAGCTACATTAAAAAAAAGGCCAACTTCACATACTAAATGACGAAAAGGAATTTTTGTAAAGTAAATCCTGTAAACTACTTGAATATTAGTAAGAAATTAATATTGAGTTTTGCACCTTCACATCTCACATCACCCCAAATTCCCGCACCATCACTCTTCATCACCCCCAATTCTTGCACCTTCAGATCTCAAATTTTTGAACCTTCAAATCTCAAATACTCACCTTCAAACCTCAGATCAGCCCAATTCCTGCAACTTCACACTTCAGATCACCCCAATAATACACATTTAAACCTCAGATCCCCATATCCTGCACCATCTCATATCACCTCAATTCCTGCAACATCACACCTTAGATCAGACTATTTCTGTACCTTCAGACCTCAAATAAGCCTAATTCCTTGCACCTTCACACCTCAGATCACACCAATACTTGCACATTCACACCTCAGATCAGCCCCAATTTCTGCACCTTCACACCTCAGATCAGCCCCAATTTCTGCACCTTCACACCTCAGATCAGCCCCAATTTCTGCACCTTCACACCTCAGATCAGCCCCAATTTCTGCACCTTCACACCTCAGATCAGCCCCAATTTCTGCACCTTCACACATCAGATCAGTCCCAGAGTTCCTGCACATCTAAATTAGTAGTTCCCAATAGCTAATTAAATACCAGTCCAAAATGAGAGTGGGCAGATTGGAGCATCCAACTCAACACCAGGACAAGATCTAACCTGTCTAATGTGGAGGTGCAGTAAAAAATGTCAAGAGGGCAGAGGAAAGGAGGTCATTAGTTTTTAGGGCAGTGTACAGAGGCCAGCATGGCAGAGAATAAGAAGTCCGCAAAGCAGAGGATGGGGTCAGTAAGGTTGAGAACAGGGCTAGCAGGGCAGAGGCAAGGAGGTCAGCAGGGCAGGTATGGGACAGGGGGTCAGCAGGGCGGGTATGGAATGGGGGGGGTCAGCAGGGCGGGCATGAGACGGGGGGGGGGTCAGCAGGGCCAGGGGCGGACTGGCCTGGGGGGAAAGGTGGCAATTTCCCCCTGGGCCGCCTGGATTCACTGTAAATGGGCCGCTGTGCTGGCAGCGCAGAGCTGCACATGTCCGGTACTGGTGGTGTGCTACTGCTCGGGCGGCTCCAGCGCGGGGTTAACAGAGTGGAGGAGCAGTGACAGAACGCCTCTCTCACTCACTGCAGCGCAGCTACGAGCCGATCGTCCTGTGACAGGGCTGAGAGTGTTGTATCCCTGCAGAGCACAGCCCTTCCCCCCTCCTCTACACAAATGGGAGAACAGATCTGCTCTGTCTTCTCCCGCCCCTCTCTCCCTGTGCACGCTGGAAACTTCAGATCCTAAACATGAGGCATCCGACAGTCACATCCTAAACATGAATCTGCTGACTGAGCCAGTGAGGCTGCTGCTGGGACTGTACAAGTGAGTGAGCTGTGACCACACTCTCCCCTCTTTACTCTTTCTTCCTACTCTGTCTCTCCAGAATGCCTCTCCCCCAGCCTTGTTTAACCACTTGCCTACTGGACACTGTCACCCCCTTCTTGCTCAGGCCAATTTTCAGCTTTCAGCGCTGTCCCTCTTGGAATGAAAATTGCGCGGTCATGCTACACTGTACCTATATGACAGTTTTATCATTTTTTTTCCCCCACACACAATTCAAGCTTTCTGTTGGTGATGTTTGCTTAAAAAAAAAAAAAAAAAAAAAATTTTTAACCACTTGCCAACCAACCGCCACATTTATACAGTGGCAGGTCAGCAGGTTACCATGTACGGCGGTCCACAGGAGCGATCCTGGGGACGTGTGCCCACTCGCCAGCAGGATAGCCAATCCATGGGGGCCAGCAGCCACAATTGCCACCAGGCGCCCGCAATCACTCCCCTTGGAGAGAGAACGGCGGTCTGCTGTTGTAACACGGCAGACCGTTGTTCTCTCAGAAATCAATACAGAGCTCCTATTATCTCCCTTTTTAGGAACACAGGTCTCTGTGTTCATTTCACAATACCATCCCCTCTAACAGTTAGAAAACACCCCTTAGGCTCACACTAAACCCTTTGATCGCCCCAGGGTTAACTCCTTCCCTGCCAGTGTCATTATTACAGTAACAGTGCATATTTTTAGCACTGATTACTGTAGTAATGTCACTGGTCCCCTCAAAAGTGTCAAAAATGTCAGTTAGGAGTCCGATCTGTCCGCCGCAATGTCACAGTCCCGCTAAAAATTGCTGATTGCCGCCATGAATAGTAAAAAAATTAAAACAAATAAAAATGACATAAATATTTCCCCTAGTTTGTAGACATGATAACTTTTGCATAAATCAATCAAAATACACTAATTGGGATTTTTTTTTACCAAAAATATGTAGCAGAATAGAAATTGGCCTAAAATTATGAAAAATTTTGATTTTAATTTTTTTTTTAATTGGGAATGTTATATAGCAGAAAGTGAAAAATATACATTTTTATTTTTTTTTGCAGAATTGTTACTCTTTTTTTGTTTATAGCACAAAAAAATGTATTTGGGTACAGCATTGCACGACCGCGCAATCGTCAGTTAAAGTAACACAGTACCGAATTGCAAAAAATGGCCTGGTCCTTAAGGGGGCAAAACCTTCCTGTCCAGAAGTGGATAAAATGTTTTTCTAGGTAGCACTGATGTGGAGGCACTAATATGCCTCACTTATCGGGACTGATGTGGAGGCACTAATATGCCGCACTGATGGGCACTGATAGGCACTGATAGGTAGCACTGATGTGGAGGCATTAATATGCCGCACTGATGGGCGGCACTGATAAGCAGTACTAGCAAGACATTGTGTTGCTCCAGGACAAAAAGCCTCCGTTCAAAGTTCAGCCTCAGAAAGGAAATTCAGGTGCACGCCCTGGTTTCAACAGAAGCATATGGAAGAAATGGACTGGATAGTGGCACTCCAAAAAAATGAACCATTTATTGAAGAAAAAAAAGATACAAAAATACATGAAGGATGATCATACCATAGCGGAGATGATGACACTGGCAGCTAACGCATTTCACACCCAAGCTGGTGCTTAGTCATAGCATGATTGGAGTGCCGCCATCCAGTCCATTTCTTCCACATGATAAGCAGTACTGTTATGCACTGATGCAATGATGGGCAGCACTGATGAGCAGGCACTGATGGGCACTGAAAGGCAGCACTGATTGGTGTCACTGATAGACACAGACTGGCGTCACCTGCTGGGCAATGCTGAGGCTGCACTGTAATGCTGTGCTCTGATTACCTGTACAGGTCTCCCCTGCGAGGATGCTGCTAATCTGGCTCTCCACATTTACACGTGATCGGCTGTGATTGGACACATAATGAGTTGCTGCATTGGCTCTTCAACAGATCGGGGTCATGCCATGTCATATATGTCTTGCTTCATAACATCAATACCCAATATAAAACCAGGTGGGCATGGATGGAGAGCTGATTCAGTGGTTCAACGGGCCACTTGAGTAGACTTGCCCTCCAGGCCTAAGGCTGCCAGCCCTCCCCTGAGCAGGGCGGGCATGAGACGGGGAGGGTCAGCAGGGCGGGCATGAGACGGGGAGGGTCAGCAGGGCGGGCATGAGACGGGGAGGGTCAGCAGGGCGGGCATGAGACCGGGGGTCTGCAGGGCGGGCATGGGACCGGGGGTCAGGAGGGCAGAGGATGTAATCAGGAGGGCAGAGGATGTAGTCAGCAGGGCACAGGACATGGGTCAGCAGGGCACAGGACATGGGCCAGCAGGGCACAGGACATGGGCCAGCAGGGCACAGGACATGGGCCAGCAGGGCACAGGACATGGGCCAGCAGGGTAAAGGTCATTGGCCAGCAGGGCAAACGATGGGGTATGAGGGCATAGAACAGAGGTCAGTAGGGCAGAGCATGGGGTCGGAAAGGCATAGGACAGGGGTCAGCAGGGTATATGATGGGGTAAGCATGACAGAGGATGGGGTCATCAAAGGACAGAGGTCAGTAGGGCAGAGCATGGGGTCAGCTAGGCATAGAAAGGGGTCAACAATGCAGAGCATGGGGTCAGCTAAGCAGAGGATGAGGTCACTGCTGACAGGGCACTCACCAGTGCTGCTCCTCCCTACATTTTACACAGCAGAGATTAGATTCTCTTACAGACACAACCTTGATCTGCACAGTGATTAGCTGGCCGTTGCAGCTGTGCGGTCTTTAAAATCTGAGAATTTCACAGGTCAGAGCTTCAACCGCCGACTATCAACTGCATAGAAGCAGGTGGTGTCTGGGAAAACCAACAGATTTCAGTGCTCCGCATGGGAGGAGGAGCTTAATGAACCTGGGCTCAGCATCCATGGTGGGGGAGGGTGGGGCACCACCTGGGGAGGTTGGGGCACCACCCCCTAGATCCAGCGGTCCTCAACACAGCTTCAAAGTTAGCTGCAGGCCAGCTGAGTGAGTTGGTGGGGAATGGAAATTAAGTGATAAAAACACACTGTGCTCCCTCCTGTGTAGCTAGCCGCAACCGCCGGCCAGCTTTACTAATGTTGGCAGGCTTCCCTTGCATGCCATCATCAATGCGGCTGCGTGCCATATCTGGCACGCATGCCAGGGGTTGCCGACCCCTGAGCTATAAACAAACTTTTTAAACATCTAGGTTTTCAGTTTTAGCTTACCAAGGATTTGTATATTTTAACAATGTAGCCATTTGCATATAGTTTTAACTTAAAAGTGCTTTGTACACCACAGTGCACAGGAAGTTCCAGGCCTAGGATGAGGCACTGATGGCATGAAGTGTGCTCACCTTTCTCCTTGGAGTGAATGTCATCACAGATGTGCAGGTCCAGGTGGGAGATGAGTAGGTGATAGGAGGTTTCCTTCACATCAAAGTCTCGGAATAGCTTTAGGATGGCCTGGTTCTGCTCAGCGGTTGTGGTTGACTGTTGGGTCTTCACCTGCTGGGAGCTTGTAGGAGGTGTCCAGCTCTGAAAAAGTAAACCCTGTATAAAAACTTTTGTTCTACATACCTCGAGGAGCCCATCGATCAGGCAGTTGTTTTTGTTTAACCAGCAGTTGTTTTTTGTTTAAAAAATGTACTTGATTCCCATCCATGCACTCGATGTGGATGGGGGAATCCTCCCCACTGAGCTTTTGTATTCTGACAGTGAGGAGACTTCCCCACCATCAGAATACACTAATCAGAATTGCAGGCTATAGCCTGCAGCACTGATTAAGCAGGGAAAATTTAACATGGTGGTGGTACATAAGTTAATTGGTAGATCCACTTCTGTACAACCTCCCTGCCCATACATGGATGGAAATCAGGCTGGTTGGCGCCTGCTGATTTGGCTGAATTTCGATCCCTGTATGAAACAGGAATTGCTGTGCCTGGTAGGAACTCCAGGCAAGTAAAGTTGCAACATAGTCACAAAAAAATAATTTTCCTAAAGTGACACAAAACAATATCCTTATTCCCCAAAATTAAAGAAGACATGTGGGAAACAGAAAAAAAAAAAAAAACTCTATGGCTGCAGCTTCGGTGTGATACTGAAGCTGTCCCCCACTTTCTCTAAGCCCGAGAACTGAGCGATGACATGAAAGTTGATCGCTCAGTTCTCGGTCAGCTCTAAGTCGAGATCGGTAACATCAGTCACTGCTCTGTGCTCTGCTCCTCCAGGGCTCATTGGAGTGTTGGGCAGGTCGAGCTTAGACTCCCAGGGGCGCGATGAGTGGCCAAGCCAGCTCCCGCTCCCTGTGACATTATTGCTGGGATCCCTCCAGAGCCTGGAGTGACATCAGATGACAGTGGGCTTTATCCTGCTGTTGGCTGATTCTGGGTCACAGGAGTGCAAAAGTATATATATGTAAAGCTTTGGCTATACTTCCCTTTTATTCAAACACATTCACTATTCTTTGGCTCTGTAAACAATTTTTTTATAGAATTGTTTACTACCATGCTGTTATTCCTCTTTGTAACATCCTCTTTTGAGCTCTGGAACCTCTCCACTCCACCTCACTTTTGTTTGTTTGGAACAAGCATTGCATGTTAGTTACAGTCATGTGCACTGCTCTATGCACACTACAAGTCTCATAGTGCATAGTTCTTACTCCATCAGCTTCCGAGGATGTCAACGTAATGACGAAACATGTAAAGCTGACGGATACACTACCACGGACATCTAACCCGGAGTGACACGCACGCCGACTCCATCCGCCTGCCGATTGCCGGACTGTAACTGTGTTAGGAGAGTAAACATCAGACACACGGTAAAAGTGCATATAGCGAACACTGTGCGGTCCAAACAGTTAGCAGGATTCGTTCACAACTTTTATTAAAACAATACTAGTTTAAAAAGCATTAACGAATTCTATGTGGAGTCCTTTGTCTTTGCCCAAGCTTTGTAGGAGGCGCTGATGCAAAGGACGCTATTTGCAGTGGACCCCAAGTCCTGGAGTCTTCTTGTATGCAGCTGATGGTTTTGTTGCAATAAGGCTCAAGTGAATTAATTCATCCGGCAAGCCCCCACCTTCCCCATGGGGTGTATTTGGTGTTAAGAGGTTCTCACCACCAATATTCTTCTGCATGCCTGGGAATGTATATGGACTGGTATAAGGCATAGCACAGGAAAAAGGACTGATTTGCTATTTGCACAGAGCACTGGAGCACTTGATTTAGGTTTTTAATTATATACACTTTATAAAGTGATATTGTTTACACACATATGCACTTTAGATTATTATTAATTGAAGATCATTATTCACTACTGCTGCTAAGTGGTATATATTTTTGCACTTTATATATTGCACATTATTTATTGATACTAGTATGCATTTGGTATAATCATATATATATTTAAAACACAATAGAATTACTGCGCTGCTGGTTCTGGTATTATCCATCTAGGTAGTGAGCAAAAGAGGGTGACTACTTTCCTACAGTCAGTGAGACCATGGAGAACAAAATGTAGCCACCCCCTCTGTCACAGTCGTTTTTTTAGGTTCTTGGAAGGGGATATAGTCATGTCCACAGTGGGGTTAAAACATTTGATAGAGATAACAATCAGTGTAGTACGATTTAACATTTGCACTGGTAACATTTTTAGGCCCTAAGAGAAAGTGGCCACCCTCTAAAAGGAAATTAGATCACAGCAGCAAACAAATAAAAAATAAAATAAAAAATGTAATTTGGTGATTTGGAGGGGATCTAGAGCAACCCGAGTTTATTGCCACTTTAAGAAAACTGCATACAAAGATGCAGCATGCAATACAAAGCTCAAAATAGATTTCAAGTTTGCATACATTTTATTGTTCCTGCTCTAAAATAACTTTCTTTTTCAGTTACCACTTTTCTTATGTAAGGAACCGTCCACATCTCGTGTAGCAGGAACAAGCATTCCAGTTCATGGCTTTTGTATTCACTAGATGGGCTGCCCTATGCATGGTTGTCACCCAAAATAAGCTTCAGCTCCTTTTTGGTCAAAAAGTTTTGCACAAAGGTATGTCCTGTCGCAATTTCTGTGCGATTATGTCCTGAGATAATCTCAGCAAATTCATACCACGTTTAAGATGCCATTAAGCATGAATGCCATCCAAAGGCGCTTTACTGCTATTTGGAATTGCAATTCCAAAATGACCAAGTGTGAATGGGGCCTAACTGTCTTATGCACAGGAATGATACACAGACTTTGAAAAGTCAGTTGGTGCCATGCCACATTTTTTAACGGAGCACCTAGCCAAGAATAGTGCTTTCCTCTGGTGGAACCAATAGAAGACGATTTAACTTCTGCTCAGAGATGCAAGCGCTTATTCCTCTCTGCTGTCCTGCTTTGTATTACATACACATATCTGTATATAGAGTATACATATCATATATACAAATCTTCTGGTTTAGCACCACTGTAGCAAAGTCCCTGGACTGAAAAAAACCTTGGTTCTAGGAAACCAGAAGATTTGTATCTGTATATATGATACAAAGTGGAACCTTAGAGAGGAATAAACACCATCATCTGAGTAGAAGCTCAAAAGTTTCCATCTGGTGTAGTGTTCTAGGTGAGCTGCTATGGAGCAAACACATTGCAGAAATCACTTTTAAGGCCGGTTTACACTATCCACATGTTAAAACGATCGGTTTTAGTGTGTGGGCTGGTATCAAGGCAGTGAGGGGGTAATAAAGAGTGTTTTTTTGCTTTTTTGGGCATGTACAAATGTACACTCCATTCAAGCCTCTACAGAGCAGCTGGGAGGAATGCCCTGTGGCAGGGTGACCAGTGGTGCCACCTGATTCGAAAAAATGAAGCATGTCTGCATTTTACTGCACATCACTGCAGTATTGTAAGTTGAATGGGCACTTAGAAAACAATTATTTTGTATGTGCCCTAGTGGTGATCTGTGTTGTCCTGTGCAGAACAACAAAGGTCACCGCATATAGTCTATGAACAAGTCCTCGTGGTTTGTAGAAAAATGTTTTTTACCCAGCTTTTCTACTTAGCATGGAATGCAGGTTGCTAAAGTATGCCGATCAAGAGGGACACAGAAAAAACAAGCTTCATATAATCTAATCTAGTGTTTCTCAACCTTTTTTCAGTCAAGGCACCCTCTAAAATTATGGACAGTCTTGACACACCCCATTCTAAAATGTAAAAAACTATTCTAATAATTTTACATAATACATCAACACCCACACACATAGGACACCCAATGTTAGAGGTGATTTTCTTTCTTCCAAACCCAATACATTTTTGCACACAGGTACAGACTAGTATTCCAATGTTTCTCTTCTCCCTCAGTTTTTCTCCATCAGCCAGCTAATGTGATCCCAGCACTGACAGAGAGGGGCAGGGGAAGATCAAACAAGGATGCTGTGCAGACGACTGACATTCTCCCTATCAACTGGTGACATCATTGGTTGTTAGGATGCCGGCAGCTAGAAGGTCATTATGGTGCACAATGAAAACCTGTGGCTTTGTGTAATTTAAAGGCAGGTTTCATCCACCTGCTGGCTTTTATACAACTTTTGGGTAATTTTTAGGCATTTTGCCAAGGCACCTCTGAAGAAATCTCAAAGCACCCTGGGGTGTCTGGGCACCCTGGTTGAAAAAGGCTGATCTGATCTTATATAATAGGTATAACGCCTTAAAATATAGGTGGGGGTAGAGCTTAGATCCACCTTGGTGTGGGAGTATATGTTTTGTAAAAGATAGTGGAATGGTGTTCATACCTTGTAGGACTTTAAAGGTGTGGGTTTTTTTGTGCTGATCTAATCTTACCGCACTCATTACTGCCTTCTAGTGGACTAATTTCTTCTTACAGGCTGCATTACCTTACTTGTAGCAACCTACTTTTCATTGTGATTGTTGTACAATGTTTCACTACTGGCAGCAAGGACGGTTGAATGTTAAAGCAGAACTTCATCCAAAAGGGGATCCCCCCCCCCCTTAGTTTTCAGAAGTACCTGCTCCCACTTCCGCTGGAATCGCCTAGGCAATTTCGCTGGAAAAAATTTTCAATACTCCTTCCCCCCCACCGTTATGGGACACGTAACAGGTCCCAGAAGGCTGTGGGTCCAATCACAAGGCGCAGTGCGGCTCACACATACACAATGTGGAGCCAGCTATGAAGTTGCAAGGAGTCACAGCAGGCTTTCCACGGTCAAGATGCCGGTGGAGGAAACCCAAAGACTGATGAAGAACCGTCCCAGGTGAGGATCTCTGGACAGGTGAGTGTGTGTTAATTAAAAGCCAGCAGAAACTCCTAATTTGACAGGCTGTTTGAACAAAAGTTGATTGGTGAATTGACTTCTGTACAACTAGAATACGCATACATGGATCAAAATTAAACCAAGTCAGTAGGGACTGGCAAAATTTAAATCCATGTATGGCTGGCTTTAGTGACTGACAGCACTATCAAACTGTGACCAAGTGGTTGATGCCATGTAGCACTGTGTTCACACGTTCATATACCCCCCAAGGATGCAAGCTACATGGAGTCCGCATTGCTCTTCCTTGTTGGTATAAGCTTCACTCCACAAGCATTTGCCCTCAAGAGTGTGAGTGTGTCTGTGATATGGTTATCAGACTGTCAGCTCATTCGGGAGCAGGAACTGATGTAACAGCCTATTTACTTTGTAAAGCACTAAAGCACTGCAGATTTTTTTTTTTGTACAATAAAGTCACTGAAGTGACACTTTACACCAGCACTGATAGCTAGGATAGGGTAGTGCAGTCACCTGTGTGGGCTCTGCGGTTCTGGCCATGCTTTTCCTCTGCTCCGTTGACCTTTCTATTGCTTCACTAAGAGATTTAGCGTACTGAACCATGGCCTTCAACTGCGAGTCCGTCAGCACCCATAATAAGTCGTCCAGGATCAGCACCAGCTTCGAGGCTACTACATTACAGTCTTTAAGCTGTTGAGAACAAGGAATACCATAAGCAAGCATGATGGTGTCAGTAATAAAAGCACCTTAAAAAGGAATCTATAGATTTTTACTTTTTGAAAAAAAAAATATATATATATATATATATATATATATACACACTGTATGTTCATGTGACCAGGGAATACAAAAAACGTCATCAACAAATGCTAATATTTTAAAAACATTTCTGTATACAGATTGTAAAAAATAAATTAAAAATGAAGCAGCCTATTCTATGCAAACTTATTAATGGTAAATGTAACCAATACAAGTAACTATATCAAAATCTTTATTTTAAAATAGAAAATAGAGCAGCCATATCTGTGTTCTGTATACGCCGGCTCTCCTTCCTGCTTATTAGTGTTGCGCAAAGGCTTCAAAGACAACTCTACCTTCATACAGTTTTCCTGGAGCTAAAGAAACCTCTCTTCCTCTGCCCTAGATGCCTTCTGATCTGAATCAGACGACTGCAGCCTGCAGGAATCTTCAAAGCCTTAGGCTGAAATTATTCCTTCCCCTGGTCATGCTTGCAGAGTAGATCATCAGAGATGTCTTCGGGACTATCCGCAGACAAGACACAGGAGATGCTTGGGAGACATTCCACTAAAACTCTAGGGGGATCTAATGTGCAGCAGGAATAAAGGACAATATTAGCCCAAGGTCCTGAAGATTCATGTAGGCAGCAATTCCCCAATAAAGGTTAGTATGCATCTAGGGAAGGAGAGGGTTGTTTTAGGTCATAAGGGGCAAAAACAAGATAGCTTTCCTTACATTTTTGTCGCCAGGGTAGAAATGGAGGCAAACAATACTAAAACTACTCTTTTTAGCAGAGCTGGGGGAAGTATGAACCTCTGTCAGGTTTCAATATTGTTTGTAACTCTGGTGGGCACATTCTTATTAACTTCCTGTGTGGTCATAAGAACCGTAAGTGAAAAGAACTCTCCTAAGGTTGGACACAAATAGTAAAAAAAATACCATACATCATTTCTACCTCTTCCATTTTGTTCTACCCCTTCCTTTTTTTATACTTAATTTTCTCACAAAAGGTGTCAAAGCGACACTGCCATCCCCAAAAAATCTTATAGCAGTTGCCTCCAAATTAAGTAATATACCGCTAGGGACTCCCCTACCTTCCCCCCCTTGGACCCCTATGTCATCACAGGGCTCATCAGTGACACAGAGGTTTGGGAATGGTACCACAGCACAAGGCAGAGGAAAAAGACATCTGACACTCCCAGAAGTGTCAAGGTCGAGTCTGACATAGGCTGCAGCACTTAAATGGTGGACTGGTAGGAGACAGAGACCACCCTACAGCAGGGAACATCTATTAAGTTTTTTTGTTGGGGTGGGATATTGACATTGACGCTTTAAGAGTTGGTGCTCCAGTAGATGCCTGCTCAGGTCTCTCAATATTGAGGGCTACGTAAATAAAATTACTAATCAACATCAGGCACTCTCTGGCATGCATGACTTTTGTCCTTCCCTTTTGGCTCCTAGTACCAAAGGCAGGAAAAGAGCCTCACATAAGGCAATAAAGCCTGGGTAGCTGACAGTACTGGCCTTCCCATTGTGACCTTGAGAGTCAAAGTGCAACCACAGTGAGTCAAATAAATGCTAAAGAGAAAATAAAACACAACTGCTACATAAAATGACCACTATATGAACACACTCTGATTTTCCATCTATAAATGAATGCCACAACAAGAACATTTTACAGAGATCTGTTCAAAGAGAGAGACAGATGGTGGAACACAGATTCTGCATCTTGCAATAAAACAAGGAACGTTCGCACTCACTCTCCTCTTCAGTGTGACTCTAATTTTGGACTGATTGGTGATAAGCCGGACAGGGGCGCTCATTATTTCATGATCGGAACTTTGAATGGCGTCTGCTTCTATCCGAATCATCTGCCAGTTTATCTCTTTGAACGTCAACACCTTAGGAAAGAAGAAAGAAAATCTCATTAGCTAATTTCACACTTGTCAAATCTGAAATTGTAGCGCTGTGGGCTAACCTACACACACGTTACACTTGTTACAGTAGAGTACTTTTGCTCCAAAATGGGTTCTAAAGCCTAAACTATTGTTAACCTAATGCATTAGAATAAAAAATGTTTAGGTGGAATTATCACTCCCGTGGCTCCTGTGAGGAGGAAGTGGGGGGGGGGGCTGTGACATCTATCTAATGGACACAGGCAGCATGGCTTGGGATAGAGCCCGCGTGAGTGCCCCCATAGCAAGTGGTTTGCAATGGGGCACTCACAGAACAGGAAGAGTCACTAGGGGATCCCAGAAGAGGAGGTTTGACTCTAGTAGTTCAGGCCTAATTACTGAAGCCTGAGGGTCAGCATGGCATGTGAACCTTGGTGGCCTCTATGACTTCTTCATGAACGAATAGATATAAGCCATTCCTACAAAAAAAAAAAAAAAAAAGAACCAGACTACCAGCATGCAGTCCATATTATGGCTGCCTCTTCTATGGTGTAGATGTGACCAACAATCTAATGCTTGAATAAGCGCCAATGTGTGCCAAATCTGCAGCCCAAGGGTCACACTGGGCAGGCCCTCAGGTTACATTGCTCGGTATTCAGTGCTACCGATCATGATTAATGTGTGACCTAGAAACATTTCTGGAACTTCGCTGTCATTCTGTGTCATGTACCTAGCAAGGTGGTCCCGAGAATGTACTCTCTGTAGCACCATATGTGAAAAGGGAACTGCCTGATTGTGCTTAAGAACCTGCCCTGCCAGAACCAGAACTCAAGCAGGTGGAAGAATATTCAGAATGGCTTCTGCAGGTTAAATGGTTATTTTTTTTATTTTACTCTTATTTTTTGTAATGTGCATTCAACATTTTTGTTTATTTCTCATTGATCTCAATGAATCTTGCTGTAGGAGAAATCAAATGTGTGGACAGTGGTTTTCAGATGGCTACAAGGAACACAAAAGTGGGAGTAATGGTTTGTAACCTTTTTTTAGCAGTTCAATGTAGCACCTCTCCAGTCCCTGTTGATCTCCTGCAGCATGTCTGCAGTCTTTGGCCATCTCCAAGATAAGATATGAAATCACTAGCACTCCAAAGTGAAGCACGTAATGCCTCAGAAGAAAATGTTTTACTATTTTTGGTGGGATTAGGACATCATCAGGACGTCATGGGACTGGGGGGTGTGTTACATGGGTTGCTATAGGCTATACCAGGATATACACAGTATGTGTTTATTGTCACTATGTTACCTTGAAACGCACAAAATGTCAGTATTTGACTTATGTAAACGTATCAATAAGAGATATGTATCTGTATAGAGAATTGAGGACTTTGCACCACGTAATCTCCCATCATCTCCTCTAGGATGTGTCCAGTCTCTAAACACTCCTGTAGCTTAAATTATTGAACCCTTCCACGCTATGCCTAGAAAGAACTACCCCCATACAAATAATATAAACCAATCCCAAAAGTGGAAATCAGCGCTAAAGTAGCAATCTAAAAATAACCGCGCACAATGAGGCAATAAATTAAGATAGTGAAGACACAATCTCCAACAGGTAGAGCTCTAAATACTAACCCAAACACACTCAAAATATAAACAATGCTGCAATTTACTAAACACAAAAATATAAAATGTTCCAATATGCCAAAGCATGTGTTACAAATCATAAATATTCTAAAATTACAGTCTTCTTAAAAAGATAAAAATAAAAAAAGGTAAGTAAATGAAAAAGTATAAAGTCCCCTCCAAGCCTATTGTGTACAAGGCTTGGTTTGTTGCAACATTTTATATTTTTCTGTTTGGTATATTGCAACATGGTGTAGGTTTTGTAGCAGCGTGTGTTTGGGTTAATATTTAACACTTTACCTGTGGGCGATTGTGGTTTCACCATCTTTATTCATTGCCACACTCCTGTAGAATGTCTGCAGTCTTTAACCAACTCCTGCTGCATGCTTCCAGTCTCTGGCCATCTTCTTTAGTATGTGCCCACCTTTAAACCACTTATATAGCTTGTGTGCAATCTCTGTCCATCTCTTGCAATATGTCCTCGGTCTCTGACTGTCTCCTGTAGACTCTCTGCAGTTTCTATTTAAATGTGAAATTACTACAGTGCAATGGGTATTGTGGATCCTAGTCTCAGCTGGCTTTTCATAAACTACAAGAATTATGTAGGAATGGATACGACAGAGCTATGGAGTCACATCATTCTGCCCAGAGTCACCATCACAGCTTCTTAGAAGGTGGCAGACCCCCCCCAAAAAAAAAAAACCCCACCATTGCAGAGATTTTGGTGTACAGGTCTATTGTGTCTCTTCTGGCTTCAACATTGCCTGGTTCTGATGAGCTCAGCTGGAAAAAGGCACCTTTGGGTGCAATGGATTTCAAGGTGGCAGCATAGTCTGGATTGGTGGAACATATCTATTTGCTGAAAAAACCAACACACATATGTGTCCAGGCCAGTCACGTGAAGGGTGTATTCTCGAACCCAGGTGCAAAATCGAAAAAATGTAGAACATTCACTCCAATTTGCTTTATCTTACCTCTCCACGCTGCGGGTCTTGTATTCGAGTGAAACGCAGATCACTAAGTTGCCAATTGGCATTGACACTGTATATTCTTAGCTGGGACAACTCAAATGAAGCATTGAATGCCTTGGCTTTCATGCGGATGACGATGGAATTGACAGACAGGGAGATTCCTTCTACTACTTTTTCTGCAAAACCATATTCACTGGAAGATAAATGAAAAAAGTAGTCAAATATAAGATAAAAAATGGAAGTCTGAAAATTGACATAACAGAAATTAACATTATTTTAGGCTACTTTATTGCTCTTTATTGTGTGTAAGACTGGCTTCTTCAACATGTCAAGACTAACGCTGTCTACAGCATCCTGATCTTAAACAAAATGTATGAAGGTAATATGGTACTGGAACTCTACAGAATGGATCATGATAACATAGCTCTGGGCTTCTGTTCAATTGCCTGCTGCAGCAATGTTAAATAACCAGTACTTCCAGGTATGTACAAACACATGGCGCTCTCACCTAAAGTATAACTAAAGGCAAAACTTTTTTTTTTTAAGTTTTGGAAACAGTGGAGAGGAATTAGAACACCTGTCAGTTTTTATTACTGTCTGTGCCCCCATTAAAGTGGTAATATACTACGCTTTTTAACTTTTACCTACAGGTAAGCCTATAATAAGGCTTACCTGTAGGTAAAATAAATATCTCCTAAACCTGCACGGTTTAGGAGATTTTCACCCTGCATGCAGCTGCTGAAACCAGCGGTGCATGCGCTCTGAAGGTCTGGCGTATCTTGCCGGAACCTTCAGAGCCCCTTGCTGGAAAGTGAACTCCAGCGTGCACAGTGCCGGAGCTGCCGAATCGGAAGAGGCGCCGAAGGAACATGTCTGCTCCCTCTGCGGTGTCCGGGCGACCGTGTCGGGGGTTCGTTCTAAGGTAAGTATTTCAAAATGTGCTAGTATGCAATGCACATTATGCCTTTGTCCTGCAGGGATACCAGCGCTTTATGGAGATTCACACTCTCCATTTGATCTGTTTACCATTATCATTGAAAGTAATAGAGGGGAAATCATCCAATGAGGACACTAGTTCTGGTTACCTGGGGGTCCCCAAGGAATTCCTTTAATTTGCAGGAATTTCCTCTCACTTCCTGTTTGGCTATGGGACAGGAAATGAAGGGAAATCTTCACAATGGGACACAGATGGCGAAAAAAAATCTGACAGGAGTTAGAATCCTCTCGTTCTCCATCCAAAATGAAAAGAAAAAAAGTTTTGCCTATAGTTTTACTTTAAGGTGACTCACTGTGGGAATAGGTTCTTCAACCCCTTTGCTAAAAAGATTGCATAAACTGTATCTTCCTGGAAGATTTCTGTGACCACCATGTTTTCCTAAAAAGTCAGTCCACCCATAAGTGATAATTTTGCTAAAAAGTGGAACCTAATTAACTTGTAAACCTTTCCTATATGTTTGGGGTGTTGTTTTAAAGGTCTGTTCTAGTGTGACAATGCTGATCCTCCATGGATACAGTACAGGGAGAGTAGGAGCTGCCATCATAGGACAGGAATAGTATTACAAGAAAAGATTACCAGGCGACAAAGGAAAAACCTCCTGAAAAATAATTAAAATTAATTTAGCCACCACACCTAATAACTGGTAAACTGCAATATCACCTTTTTTTCTTGTTTTTTTTGGGTTACATTTTATTCAAGCCCAAAACCAAACAAAAAGCCAATAAAACTCCAAGACTGTACTCAGACTCCTAACATATTTTTATTTAATAGTGCACAGTGCTATAAAACTGGCTAGTAACACATTTGATTTCCAAACTCATGATAAACCAACAGCATAAAGCATACATCCTTATTTGCAGCATAAACACAGCGATAATACAGGCTTGATTAACAGCCCAGGTGGCAGTGTGGCATTTCAGGCTGACAAATCGCCCCACAGTGACATCAATCAGAACAAAGCTATATTCATTCAGAAAATATATTCTGTCCTCCGCAGCAAAAGCTCCATTTGTTACAGTAATATTTTCTACATGGAGACTGTGGGATGTATAATTCTATTTTACTAGTAAGATTGGGTCCTTCTCTGTTAACATCAGAAGACAATGAAAGATTTCATTACTGAAAATATCAGAAAGAACAGTAGGGATGCTTGTAACAACCCTTTATTTTAGTGCAGATAAGAAGCTGGAAGGAGAAAATTATTAAAGCTCCCTTCACACTAGCGCAACTTCTAAGTCGCACAATTTCCAGTGCGACTTTGATGCCACTTTACACTTAATGGATCTAAGTCGCACCAATATAGTGCAGGCACCTTTTCAAAGTCGATGCAACTTTAAGTCTCACCGGTTTGAATGGGTGCCAGTAAAAATAATGGTGTGCGACTTTTCATGTGATTTTGGTGTCCAAAGTTGCATGAAAAATTAAAAACAAGTGTGAATTGAGCCTTAAGCCCAACTCCACTTTTTAAAAATAAACTGCCCAGCACTGGTAAAAAAATAAAAATATACGATTTTTGTATTCCCAATAGTGCTGAACGATAGTCGATGTGATATCGACTATCGTTCTGCGGGCGTGGGTGATATTCATATCGCCGAAGACGCGATATTTAGCATAGGCAGGGAGGCAAGGAGAAGTCAGGATTCGGGGGGAGGAGGAGGACTCACAGTGCTGGCAGCCGACACATCCATTTTGCTTTCGGCTGTGATCGGAACTCCGCCCCTCCAGCCCGATGCAATCCAGCCCTCCCAACTCTGCCTCTAGTATCCAGCCGACCATTATTTCGCCCTGCTCCGCCCATTGTCTCTCCTGGCTGCATCGGGGGCGGGATCAGGCTGTAATGTTTTGTAAATAGATTGAATGGAGAGACAATGGGCGGAGTAATGGTCGGCTGGAGACTTAGAGGCAGAGCTGGGAGGGCTGGATTGCATGGCGGTGGAGAGGCTGCAGAGCGCTACAATGCAAAGCAGCAGGAGAGGGGGGAGAGACGTCCGGAGCATGGCGGTGGAGCACCGGGGGACAAAGGCTGCTACCGTACTACTGCTGGGACACTTCACTCAGCCCACTTCCTCTACACTCCGGCTCTGACACAAGGCTCGGGCTGTCCGGGCGGGAGAAGTTCTACAAGTGTGGAGGATCCCCTGGCGGAGAGCTGAGCTCTGCTCACTGATCCCTCCTCCGGAGACTGTCCGGGAGAAATATTGCGATATATCGTTAAAAACCAAATATCGCAATGTACTTTTTTCCCCAATATCGTGCAGCCCTAATTCCCAATATAATCCTTTTTATTGCATTCGTTGAAGAACATAAAGTCTTTAACCTTCAGGTTATACTGCCGTCTACAGAAGGACTGGACGCTGGCAAACAAAAAACAACTGCAGGCCAGTTCATGATAATCTCTCCTACTACCAGCATGCTTTCGTTATATAGCAAAGAATACAGAGGGTGTAGGCAGGTTGAAATGCATACAGTTTCCAGCAGCCAACCCAGGCAGAGGAAAAGGTAAGCATTTTTGGCATAGTTCATGGCCTAAAACCGATAAGACCAGCGAGTAGTAATTGCCCTTCAGAGACTGCTGTAGAAGACAGTGTGTAGTGTAGTGTGACAGTGTGAAGACACTGGGAGCCAAGGACAGCATCCACGCCATGAACAACGCCTGTATAGACTCACACTTCACGGAGGTATGCCCGGGCCACTACATCATGTTAGTTAGGATTAGGGAAAGGACATTGTTCATGCTGTATAATCATGCTGCATTTCAACAGTGAAGTAATGTTAACCATTCTGCACAAACAAAATGGCCCCTGCCCCCACCTAGAACTGGCCTTCACAGCAAGGAGCATATGGAAGGGCAACAAATGCAAGACAAAACCAGAAAAATTCCCACCAGTCTGCTTACCAACCAAATTAAACTGTCTAACAGTATGGGTTAAAAACGGGTTTAGTTAGCACACATTTGCAAACGCATGCGTAAGCTTCAGGGCCACTTCACGGCACCCTGTATTACCTGCAGTCCTAACTCCTGTAAATCTATGAGAGTCTCCACAGTGGAAGCACATGCATTCTAATGGATAGATAGGGGGCAGGTGGGCCTGGAGGTAGCCCAATCCTCAAAAGGCACAGGGGCACAATGGACACCCAGCACATAGCACAATGGCAGCAAATATTGACAATTTGGCCCCAAATTGGACAATGTCACTTAGGGGTGTACTCACTTTTATTGCCAGCAGTTTTGACAATAATGGCTGTGTGTTGAGTTATTTTGAGGGGACAGAAAATTGACACTATAGTACAAGCTGTACACTCACTACTTTACATTGTAGCAAAGTGTAATTTCTTCAGTGTTGTCACATGAAAAAATATAATAAAATATTTACAAAAATGTGAGGGGTGTACTCACTTTTGTGAGATACTGTATGACTCATGGGTACACCATGCCTGTAAAATGTGTGTGAAGTTGTATTGCCTTTTGTTTGCAAAGAGATGAATGCTGAATACCCATACAGGTTTCACACCATGTACAATGCTCTGCAAAACAGCGCACCAGCCTTTCCTCTCTTCTTGACATTAAACGGAATGCTAAAGTATGCGTATCCATGTCCGTAAATATGCATAGTCACGTTTGTTTTATCAAGTCAGACACACCAGTTAGACAGTGGATGCCATAATCAAATATTTGCACTGCGATTGTAAAAACATTAGATTAACTAGTCCTAGAGTGCTCATGCACCAAAGAGTTCTTAAAGTTTAAATTCTGCTCTGTACAGTATAAGGCCAAAGGTTAATGGACACCTGAAGATTACATCTATACGAGCTTGTTGGCCACTAGGTGGCTTGGTTTCTGATATGATAAAGTATAGGGAAAGCTGTAATTGGAGTTGGGCCTATTTTGGAGAAAACCTTCCTCTAGTGATGTAATGGGTGGAGTTAGTGCCATATAAGCGCCAGGATGGGAAGGGCCTAGTGAGATAGGGCATGGAAGCAAAACACCCCAGAGCTCCTAGGATGTAATCGGCTACTAACCTAAGGGATCTCTATGGGGCTGAAACCCCAGGCAAGGTGGTTCAGAACTCCGTAGAAACAGCTGTATTTGCCCTGACTCTTTACAGACTCCTATGGTTCATGAGTGAGGTGTGAAATGCCTTTTGGGCAAATAGTCCTCAGATGGGAGTACTAATTCACCTGGGAATGAGTGTGTCATCTGGGACTGTGAATGGCTGGGAAGAGCTATGGAAGGGACATTGGGAGACTGGCAATACCAATTTACTAATGAGGGCACCTTGATTATGCTCGGTGGTAGAAACTGGATGCTGTAGACTTAGTATACATGCGAGAAATGGTAACAATCATGGGGTGCTCCCAACGAGAGGAGGTGCAAAGGGAAGGTTGACAACTACAGAATGTCTACTCCTGTGTATGGCGTTCCATGTTAATTAAATCTGTTAGTATGTCAAGGCGATGTCAGATGTCACGGAAACCTTGCAAAGTTACCATAAAGTGTGGAAAATGCATTTGGGTGTAGACCTTCCTTTTTTCCCCAAATATTAAGGCCCATGACCGGGAATATTGTCACAAAGAAAGTGCAGTGCTCTCCTTTAATAAAGTGCATTCAAATTATAGTACATAATTAAATATCTGAAAACTGTGTAAAAATCATCTATATATAATAAATGTACGTGAGTCCATCTTTTCTTTTAAATAGATTTTATATATATATATATATATATATATATATATATATATATATATATATATATAAAATTACTCTTCAGTAATTCCTCTTATCACCACAGTGCCCTTCAACCAAACTATGGGAGTCTACTCACCTGCTTGAATGGACCTCACTAATTAACTAGTAGCCTGAACCTTTGAGAAAGCCCATTGGGCGCTATGCGTTAGGTGGTCAGTGACGTAATCACGCTGGGACTAGGGTGAGTTTTATATGCAGAAAATTGTATTGTGAAACGCTTGTTTTTTTACTTCTTAAATGCGAGTGGATTTTTATATTGAAATACATGCTTTTTTTGCGATTTGCACTATGGTTCTTTCCTTTTGCCTCCGATATGATTGACACCACGCTGGGAGCCACCAATTTTTTTTTTTTGGGGGGGGGGGGGGGAGTGGGAATGGTGCCACTTATAACACTGCAAAATGCATATAGACCTATAGACCTAGTTTTAATTCAAGCAGGTGAGAAGACACCCATAGGTGGGGTTAAGGGCACTGTGGTGATCAGGGGCAATTACTGAAGTGTTTCTGGTGTATGGGACTGCACTGAATCAATGGACATTGAATCATTTATTGGACTGTATATATATTTAAAAGAAAAGATGGACTCACATAAATTTTTTTTTTTATTTACATAATTTTTACACTGTTTTCAGATATTTATTTATGCACTATATTGAATGCACTTTATTGAAGAGCACTGCACTTTTTGAGACTATATATTTATTGCATTTTGTACAGGTGGTTGGATGCATAGTGGTGCTAGTTGCTTCCTATAGTACAGTATATAGAGTTGAGTAATAGGTGGTTTATACACCGGGATAGTGCAGAAAGTTTTTTCACATTTCTATAACGAGGGATGTCATGAGCAGACCTACAGCCAGGAGGGTGTCACAATATGGTAGAGAGTTTATCTATAGCAGGTGGATAGCTGTGTTGTGAAAATGTTATTGCGGACATTTCTTTAGGATGTATTTTCTTTTGTTAAATTGCCATAATGTCTCCCAGTGTCAGTTTACCAGTAATTGCTATGCACAGTGATTATTGCTTTAACTGGCATTGAGAAAAGGCCCGTTGGTGAAAACCTTCCATTAGATGGGATAGCATAATACTTGTAGCTTGATTGCAGCGCAAGGAGAGTCTATCGCACAAATATATACCCGCCATCCGGGGCCCCGTCTATTTACTGTGGAGATGTGTTTGTGATGTAGAATTCTTATAGTTTTACCAAGATTAATGGATGGCGTCTTTCAGTCATATTTGATCCATATGACTGAAATACTGCTGCTATTGTCTTATGCAGATATAATAAAGTCTCATCGACTGGAACAAATAGCATGGTCACTATTAAATATGGTTTTCTATTAACTATATTTGATGGGATCCACTAACAGGTAATGAGTCCGTGTTTGTGAATGAGCACAGCCAAGTCCATAAGATGGCAGCAATTTCTGCTCATCTCTGCACATGTCTGTGTTTTTACATAAACACTGACTCTTCGTTCCTATTGTACTTTTTGAATGTATACATGTTCTGTGATTGGTGGTCTTGAAGCCACTCTCTGTAACCCCCTTTGTTCACTTGCTGTAAATATACCAAGCCCTGCTCTGAAGGTCAGACTCCCACAGGAAGCTCACACACAGCACAGACCACACACACCCATTCATGCATGCAGACACACAGACATTCACAGAAGCACACAGAGACTGGACTGACACACACACACAACCACGCGCTCTCACACACATATACATACCCAGAGAGAGAACAGACAGGCAGATAGCATCAATATGACCCAGCGTGTCTGTACCTTTTTTGTTGCCAAGTGCTTGGTAAACCTTATGCCAAAGAGCGGTACATTTGTACTTTTCAGTACAAGCGATTAATGGCGTTTGGTGCGTATTACTATCCACCAGTGCGCTTTTCAGTGCACTGAGCGGGTTTCTATGCTCCAAGCTCTATTAATTTTCACAACAGCTGTCCTATCCAAGAAAAAGCAGGATGGAACTTGTACAGTTTGGTGCCAACATTTAGCCAATCGTGAGCCCCCTTCCAAACCTATCGGACATCCCAATCGAAAACCACAAGCATAGACAGGGAGTTGGTCCCCTTTCATACAAGAACATGGAGTGTCTCTGAACTATTTACCACTTCTGGACCCAAAGGTTTTACTCCCTTAAAGCGGGTTTCCACTCATTTTTGTGTTTATTAAAAGTCAGCAGCTACAAAAAGTGTAGCTGCTGACTTTTAATAAACACACATTCACCTGTCCCACGGTCCAAAGATGCGGCCGCCCGAAGCCTAGCTCGTCTCCCTCTCCGCTCAGGGGCACCGGCATCTCTAGTGTGGACACCTGGCAGCTTGCGGCTTCACAGCCGGGTGTGCACCGCGCGAGTCGCGCTGCATGTTGTGAATGGCCAGGCAATCTTCTAGGACCTGTGACGTGTCCCAGAAGATTACAGGGAGTGAGGGGGAGAGAAGAACTTCCTCTTGAGGCGCATAGGCAACCGGCGCGGAAGTGGGAGCAGGTACCTGTCAAAACAAGGTACCTGCCCCCCCCCCCCCCCCCAAAAAAAAAAAAATGACATGCCAAATGTGGCATGTCAGGGGGTCAGGAGTATTTGAAGTGGAAGTTCCCCTTTTGACAGAACTAACTGCACTCCTGTGTTACATAGGAGATGTCCAAAAAAGCTTTGGCCATACTTCTCCTTTATTGCAAAACGGTAAAATGTACCTTACTATCTGTCCTACTAACCCTTTTCCCTCAAAATTTACCTGATGCCTATAACTGCTCCTATGTTGTCTCGGATACAGCACCACTCCCCTCACTTCCTGGTCTCCTGCTACTGTCAGTCATACGACTGTAAGGAACAGGGGCGTGGCTTAACTGTGCAGTGTTTGTCTATGGACACACACACAGCTCTGCTTGGGAACACACACGCACTGGTGCCTCCTTATCACCAGCTTGCCAAGGAGGAACCTAAAGGAGGAAAGAGCGGACAGCGCCGGCAGGAGACTTCCAGGGAACTGTGGTTCATGCCACACACAGCGGATGGAGTGTACCCGGGTTAATTCACACACAGTAGAGAAGCATGGTCCCCTCTGTGTGCACTGTGTTCCAAAAGGGGCTGTGGTTACAACAGCAGCAAGGCTGGATGGAGGGAGTAGCCACAAAACTGACCACGGAAGATATCAGTACACTGTGCATTTATCATGGTGTCCTGTTAATTCCTGCATCGCACCCATTGAGAACTAGATTTAAAAAGAACACATATCTTGAATCTTATTTTTTGGGGAAACATACTGTACTTTTCCACTAAAGTGGAATGTTACGTGAAACATAAAAATGTGTAAACAGCTCTTCAATACAGAAGACACACTATGGGGTTGATTTATTAAAACTGGAGAGTGCAAAATCTAGTGCAGCTCTGCATAGAAACCAATCAGCTTTGATTTTATTTTATTTTTTTTTGTCAAATCTGAATTGAAACGCTGATTGGCTACCATGCAGAGCTGCGCCAGATCTTGCACTCTTCAGTTTTAGTAAATCAACCCCTAGGTCTCTTCTACATTAATCTATTCTATTCTTACCTGCCTGTACGCACGCACAACTCAGTGTATAATTTTGGCATCTGCGGAGATGAACGAACTCAAAAGCTAATGAGTCTAGTTTTGTTTTGACAGGATGCGGACGTGCTAGGATTTCAAATTTGAAGGCCCAGAACTTTCTGGTCATTTGTTGACCGTCTATCGAAATAAAAATCTATTTGGGTCATTAGGAATTATCATAGGGAGGGCTACCTTCTTCCTAACTCAAACGGTTTGTGTGTTGTAAATAAACTTATGTACCAGAAGTTCAAATTACAACAGGCTATTTACAGCTTAGTAAATCACTGCCAATAAATAAAAAAAAAAAAAAAAAACAACCCTGGACAGAAGCTTCTAGTACAACATTTGCTAGATGCAAATGACTAGTATCAAATGTTCATATGAAATATATACAGTATTTACCTAAATAGTAGGAAAGATATTTATAAAAATGTATCAGTCTTGTACTCAAGCACATCCTCTTGAAATATTCAATGTGTTCTTTGTAAACATATACTGTATAAAGCCAAGCTCTTCGCAGAGGTTCAGAGTACACACAGATTATTCACAGTTCTTGGCCTTACAATCAAAGATCCATAGCAAAGACATTAAAGTGGTACACCAGGCTGATTTAAAATGACTTAATTCAGATCTGTACTCATTATTATAACATTATGATTTTTTTAATGCAAGCAGGCAGGGAAAATCATCAGCAGGAGTGAATCAGCTGCAGTTGTGTTGCACGGAGCATGTTGAAGGAGAAAGAAAGCTTACAGCTGATCTAGCTCATCAGTGTGCTGCTTCTCCTTTCATTGTCTAGTCAAAGGCTGAGGGATGGGGAGAAGACCTGAAAATGTTCCTGAATTGTAGCAGAAAAATCAGGTCTCCTGTCCTGCCAGAAAGGGAGGTGCTTCTTACCATGGCTGTGTAAATCTCAGGACTGGATGGACAGAAATACAAATCATTCAGCAGGTATAACGGCTCATACACACACACACACACATATACATATATATATATATATATATATATATATATATATACACACACACACACACACACACACAGTTGGGTCCATAAATATTGGGATATTGACACAATTCAAATCTTTTTGTCTCTATACACCACCACAATGGATTTGAAATGAAACAAGATGTGCTTTAACTGCAGACTTTCAGCTATTATATTTGAGGGTATTTACATCCAAAATCAGGTGAAAGGTGTAGGAATTACAACAGTTTGTATATGTGCCTCCCACTTTTTAAGGGACCAAAAGTAATGGGACAATTGGCTGCTCAGCTGTTCCATGGCCAGGTGTGTGTTATTCCCTCCTTATCCCATTTACAAAGAGCAGATAAAAGGTCCAGAGTTCATTTAAAGTGTGTTATTTGGATTTGGAATCTGTTGCTGTCAACTCTCAATATGAGATCCGAAGAGCTGTCACTATCAGTGAAGCAAACCATAATTAGGCTGAAAAAAAAAAACCAAACCCATCAGAGAGATAGCAAAAATATTAGGTGTGGCCAAATCAACTGTTTGGAACATTCTTAAAAAGAAAGAATGCGCCGGTGAGCTCAGCAACACCAAAAGACCCGGAAGACCACGGTAAACAACTGTGGTGGATGACCAAAGAATTCTTTCCCTGGTGAAGAAAACACCCTTCACAACAGTTGGCCAGATCAAGAACACTCTCTAGGAGGTAGGTGTATGTGTGTCAAAGTCAACAATTAAGAGAAGACTTCACCAGAGTGAATACAGAGGGTTCACCACAAGATGTCAACCACTGGTAAGCCTCAAAAACAGGAAGGCCAGATTAGAGTTTGCCAAACATCTAAAAAAGCCTTCACAGTTCTGGAACAACATCCTATGGACAGATGAGACCAAGATCAACTTGTACCAGAGTGATGGGAAGAGAAGAGTATGGAGAAAGAAAGGAACTGCTCATGATCCAAAGCATACCACCTCATCAGTGAAGCATGTTGATGGTAATGTCATGGCGTGGGCATGTATGGCTGCCAATGGAACTGGTTCTCTTGTATTTATGGATGATGTGACTGCTGACAAAAGCAGCAGGATGAATTCTTAAGTGTTCCGGGCAATATTATCTGATCCTATTCAGCCAAATGCTTCAGAACTCATTGGACGGCACTTCACAGTGCAGATGGACAATGACCCGAAGCATACTGCGAAAGCAACCAAAGAGTTTTTTAAGGGAAATAAGTGGAATGTTATGCAATGGCCAAGTCAATCACCTGACCTGAATCCGATTGAGCATGCATTTCACTTGCTGAAGACAAAACTGAAGGGAAAATTCCCCAAGAACAAGCAGGAACTGAAGACAGTTGCAGCAGAGGCTTGGCAGAGCATCACCAGGGATGAAACCCAGCGTCTGGTGATGTCTATGCGTTCCAGACGTCAGGCTGTAATTGACTGCAAAGGATTTGCAACCAAGTATTAAAAAGTGAAAGTTTGATTTTTGATTGTTAATCTGTCCCATTACTTTTGGTCCCTTAAAAAGTGGGAGGCACATATACAAACTGTTGTAATTCCTACACCGTTCACCTGATTTGGATGTAAATACCCTCAAATTAAAGCTGAAAGTCTGCAGTTAAAGTACATCTTGTTTGTTGCATTTCAAATCCATTGTGGTCGTGTATAGAGCCAAAAAGATTAGAATTGTGTCAATGTCCCAATATGTATGGACCTGACGGTGTGTATATATATATATATATCTATCTCAAACTGTCTTCCTTGAGTTTTTAAGACAAAAGACCCAATTTTGGATGGCTATAGACAAGTTTCACCATTATGTTTTTGGATAGTGAGAAGAAGCCCACATGAACACGAGGGAGAACAAAACAACAGCAAATAAATGTGTCTGGTGGGAGTTGAACTCCAGTGCTGAGAGAACTGGCCATAGAATACTATGCCAACATCAAGTGCCACTCACCTTTGCCCTGAAGCAGTGACCAATGGTGAGGGTCCATTACACGCACGTGGCTCATCACATGTGCTCATTTCCATGATGACTTTGTCCAAGGACTAAAATACATACATTTAAATTCAGTTTCAATAACTTTAAAATATTACACCACACACAATCATAACACATCAGCAAAACATTGTGAACTGAGAATGCCTGTGTGAACAAGGCGTATGCTGTATCTTTATTAAAGTGGTTGTAAATGTCAGACATGAAATTTGAACACAGCATATCCCTTCATAGTGTGTTCTTGTCTCAGTTAAGAGCACTAAGTGTCACTATTGTCTACTGCTTCCTTCCTGTCCTATCAGCATGAGTCACTTCTGACAAGTTTTCCTGACACCAAGAGAAAAATGGTGACAAGGGAGGCACCGCCAGTTGATTGACAGCCTCAGCTCTGTTTCTGTGTGCAGGGAGGTGTGTCCGTTTCCTCCAATCAGAGCTCTCCTCACTGAGCTCTGCAGAGTATAACTTAGGCTCTCCGCCCCCTTTTTCCTGAACTATCAGACAAGCTTTAAAATTGAACACATGTAGAGAAGAGAGAACTGCAGATAGACAGGTACAACTTATGTTGGAGGATTTGCATCATCTCTCCATCACCTGAGACTAGTCACTTCACTGGGTATATGTGAGGGTTTACAACCACTTTAAGTCCCGGTTCACATATATGCAATGCGGGAACCCTGCAAATCCACTGCGGGTTCCCGCATCGCATTCAACTCACAGGCACTCCACACTGCCATATGCAAATCGTTGGGGATGTCAATACAACAGGACACCCCCAGATCAGTTTGCATATCACGGTGCGAACTGTCTGTTCAGACATAAATCGGATCGCATAGGTGTGAGCACCAATGAGATCCGATTCTGGTGCAGACCCAAAAAAAGGGTCCTGTGCGAGTTGTGTCCGAATCCAATGCAAATTCAGCCATACAATCTGTATGGCTGAATTGGCATAGCACAGACATCACATGTGATTTGCAGTGCAGTGCGCTGCGGATTACATGCGATGTCTGGTCATCGCATATATGTGAACTGGCACTTAGCGTACATCTGTGCAAAGTGTTTGCCCGTGTGGGTGGCACATGTGTTCCATGCATTTGCGTGCAGGCAGTCCCATTCATGTCTATTGGGACACAGCGGCTGCACAGACACAGCCACTGCTTTCCATCTGACATTTGTGTGTGGGTGCGTAGCCTCAAAACGCAGACAGTGCGAGTTTGGGGACACTCACCCACACAGGTGTCAGCTTGGGAGCAGTGGCTGCGGCCAAGCAGCTGCCGCACCCTAATAGACATGAATGAGAACACCTATGCATCCCATGTGAGCTAGCACGGCCCTTTGCACTAATGTACGGCTCTGTGAACGAGCCGGATTTGTTTTAGCTTTTAAAAGAGTGGGGAACAGTTAGAGCCTCTGGCAAGTTTAAATTGTCACCCATGCCTCACAGTGTTCTGCAGACACCTTATCATACCTAGATATATGAGATGTCACCAGGAGAACAGGATTCCCTGAATTCCATCCCTTAGCTAACCCACATTTTGTCTATTGTATCAGCTCACTGCACAGAAAAAGATATGAAGGCCTAGGGGAGTGCATTAACCCATAGATTACCCATTTATCACAAGCAACATTCTTATTGGTTGCTTCACTCAGAAATCAGTAGAATTGGCTTGAATAATGCACAAGTCATAAATAAAATCACCTCTCTTAGATTCTAAGCTCTTGTCAGCAGGGCCCTCCTAACCCTCTTTGCATTTTATTTTATTGTATTGTAACTGTACTGTCTCCCTTTTATATTGTAAAATGCTGCGTAAACTGTTGGCACTATATAAATCCTGTATAATATTAATAACCTAAATATGGTTTCCTAAGGACAATGCCATCACAGTGTGAATGCTGAACTAATGCTGACCAAACACGCATCAGTTCTGCATTTTCAGATTTGAACATAGATTTGCTTCACTGTGTTTTTAGATCTATTCTGATAATAGGATTTCCTGTTGATGTGGTATGTACAGCTTTTTTTCTCTTTATTGCATCTAAGTTCCGATGAATTTAATTTCCAGTTAATTTCTTTCAAATAATTTCTGCACACTCTTAATTGTTCAGTCTTGACTTACAACCTTTTATAACATCCAGCCTGTTCTGTGACTTTTTTCCCCCCCATTCAAGTGACGAAAAACTGCCAACATGAATGAAGTCTTTGTTTAATTTTTTTTTTTTACGTTTTGCATGGATTAAAAAGAAAATAAAAATTGGATTTAAATATGTGTAACACCAAAGTAAAAGAAGGACATCATATTAAAAAACAAAACTAACCAGACTTATTGGATGAGTCTTCAGCTTAGTCCATGGTATCTGCAAAACATTTAAAAGCATTAATAAGTCAGGGAATTATAAAGAAAAAAAAAAAAAAAGAAGATCACTGAAACATCTATTAAAAGAGCCATAATAAACATATATTCATATATTTTTTATTAATTTTATTTGGAAAAAATATGTTTAAATCTATTGGCCATATGAATACTTAGGGGTCTGTTTATAAAAACTAAAACACTTGCAGAAGACTAAAATGGGACTAAAACTAAAATGCCATTCTAGTCCTAAGACTAAGACTAAAACTAAATTGAAATTGCTGCCAAAATTAACACTGCTCTAATGGGGCACTTTTTCAGATAAAAACGCTCTGTCTGCAGGGAGGGGGGGGGTGGAATTATGGATGTTATGGATTCTGCAACTCTCCAATTGGGAAAAAAAAAACAGGAGATTAACCAACTCCGCTCCAGAAGGCTTTACCCCCTTCATGAGTAGGGCATTTCTTTCTATTCGGCACAGCGCTACTCTAACTGGAAATTGCAGTCATGAAACGCTGCACAAAAAATTAATTTATGTAATTTTTTCACACAAATAGAGCTTTCTTTTAGTGGTATTTGACCACCACTGGGTTTTTTTGTTTTTTCATAGAAAAAGAAAGGCCAATATTTTTGAAAAAAAAAAAAAATCTCTACTCTCTGTTATAAAACACATCCAATAAAATCAAATTCCTTCATAAATTTAGTTCAAAATGTATTCTGCTACATGTCTTTAGTAAAAAAAAAAAAAAAAAAAAAAAAAAATCCCAATAAGTGTATATTGATTGGTTTGATTGGAATTTATAGCAACTTCTAGTGGGAATGCGATAGTGCGGCTGACAATCTGACACTAACTGACACAGGATGGGAACCGACTAAATGACAGGACATCTCCAGTGATACTAATAGAGTGATCAATAATAATACAAAACACAGTCACTGTACTACTGACACTGGCTGGGAAGGGCTTAACATCTAGGGGCAAGCAAAGAAAAAGTTAACTGTGTGCCTAACTGTGTAATGTGTGCTTATTTTATTAAGAGATGTGGCTGAGAAAAAAAAAACAGCCACATCTCTGCTCTTTGTACAGAGCCCTGTGTTTTTATTAAACACAGGGCTCTGCCCTTTCACTCGATAAACCGATTAGCAGGTCCCGGGACTGGACGAGGACCTGCTAATCGACTTGTGCTTTAGCGAATTACATCATGTATGCGATCCAGTGCAGTAGGGCTGCCCTTCCTCAGTATAAGTGCAGTGGGTGGTCCGGATGTGGGTAAACCATTTCCTACTATATTCAAAATATTTTTTAAATGTTTTAGAGCTCCTTTACACCAAAATGCGGTGCGGGAAACCCGCATTCCGAGCGCACTAGGTATGCGATCTACTAAGGGTGTCTTTATATTTCTAATGACACCCCAAACGCAGATCGCAAATGCAGTGCGTTTGCCTGCACTGGATGGTACGGTACCGCAGTAACATGAGATTAGGTGTTGTGCATTTCTGAAAAGTAGCGCATGCATTCGATTCTCTGCGATCTAATGGGATTTTAGCCCATTCAAATAAATAGGCTGAAAAGCGCAGTGCACTGAGTAGCACAGGGATCGCACAGGAATGTGGACCTGTGCAGTTCCACTGTGATTCTGCAACTCTCCAATTGGAAAAAAAAAAAAACCAGGAGATTAACCGCCTCAGCTCTAGAAGGTTTTACCCCCTTCATGACCAGGGAATTTTTTGCCATTACTACTTTGCTATTTTTTGCTATTACTACTTTAACTGCAATTTGTTCAGGCATGCAACACTGTACGCAAATAAAACGTATGTAATTTTTTTTTCACACTAAGTCCTGGTTCACATTAGTTCGATCACAGTGATCGCATGTAATTCGGAGCGCACTGCTCCTAAAATTACATGCGATCTCTGTGCGGTGCAAATTCAGCCATACAGTTTGTATGGCTGAATTTGCACCGCAATCGCACTAAAAGACGCACAGGACCCTCTTTTTGGTCTGCAGCAGAATCGGATCGCATAGTGGTTTACACTAATGCGATTCGATTCTGTGCGAACTTACAGATCGCACTGCGATATGCGATCTTGTCTGGGGGTGTCGTTAACTTTTAATTGACACCCCCAGCGTATCGCATATGGCAGTGTGAACTGCCAGGGGTGTGGATGCGATGCAGGAACACGCTGTATATTCGCAGCATTCCCCCATCGCACAAATGTGAACTGGCACTGATAGAGCTTTCTTTTAGTGGTATTTAATCCTTAGTGGGGTTTTTTTTTTATTAAATATAAAACAAAAAAAAGCCAAAATATTTGGGAAAAAAACAATATATACTGGAACTTTTTTAAGCCCCCGTTCACATTAGGTCGCTCCGACTTCGGGGGGCGACCTGTGAAGTCGTGTGCAGCGCGACTTCGGCGCGACTTGCACAGACTTTATAACATGAATGTCTATGCAAGTCGCCTCCAGGTCGCCCCGAAGTAGTACAGGACCCTTTTTCTAAGTCGGAGCGACTTGTGTCACTCCTATTAGAATGGCTCCTGTACTACACAGTGGGAGTGCGAGGACCAAGTTGGATCAATGTGAATGGACACTTATACTACTAATGGCAGTGATCAGTGATTTATAGTGGGACTTTGATAGCGCGGCAGGCAAACTGGCACAGGATGGGGACTGACTGACCCTGACATCTCCAGTGACACTAAGGCTGACCATACATGTTCAATTTTCTTGTACAATTTTCTGTTAGATTTACCACAACCACATAATAGGAGGTCAAAGCTAAACAACACTTTTACTTGTATCCAATTAGGTAGGCTTTTGTACTACATAGTTGAAGGTAAATTTCAAAAAAAGTGTACAGAAAATTTTAAGAAAGTTGTACAACGTATGGCCAGCCTAATACAGTAGTCAGTGATAGTACTGTACACGGTCACTGTACTAATGACACTGGCTGAGAAGGGGTTAACAGCTAGGGGCAATCATAGGGTTAACTGTGTGCCTAAAAATGTGTAATGTGTGTAATATGTACTGTGTTTGCCTGCATCGGATCATACAGTTCCGCCGTACCACGACATTTGGTGTTGTGCATTTCTGAAATGTAGTATATGCATTAAATTTTCAGCGATCCAGTGCGATTTTAGCTCATTTAAATGAATAGGCTGAAAAGTGTACTGCTGCGCCTAAATCTGAATTTTGGGCAAATTACTAAAACCACACCTAAAGCACGTACATAGGGTTTTTATAATTCTGTTCAGTTATTTTTGTATTCCAGGCATTCCTGCCAGCCAGAAAAGCAAAAAGCTAGATATCCATTGCAGCTTTCCTGCAGTAGCACAGCTTATCTCTTCTATAAAGCTTATCTCTTTTGTGCATCTACCAAAGTACAAGGGGAAGGATCTGTGGCCTTCGGTCTTTTTACTCTCTCCGAACTGGGAGGGTGAGGGGGCCCTCTAGGGAAGAGCCAGAGTAAACCAAATAAAAAAAAATAACTGCCAGGTATTCTACTAAACCCTACCAAAGAAAAAAGTTTTGGCTCTAAAACTACTTTAAATGCAGACAAGCATTATAAAAACGTGGGAGGGAATTACAAGAATTATGAAATGGGCAGTTTCGCTGCTCTTTACAGGAAAGCAAAAAAAGGAAATACTGTGATTTACAGTTTCAACTTTATTTAAAGCTAAATTCTGTATAGGGAAATTTCAACATAAACGAACTTGACCATAAATCTGTAATGTAGTTCCTATTAGCTGGTTTGTATAGCAGAAAGTCTCTGAATAATCCAGTGTAGGTGCGTTAGGGAGCTGCACAATTTCCACATGGCACTGGCCAATGTCCTTGATCATCAATGTGACACCTGAAAAGAAATAATTTGGACTAGATAGGAGGAAGACACATGTTAAGTTTAACCAACCCGAATAGCAGCTTTGTTGCAGAAGACTTTGTTGATGGCGAGCCAGGTGGGGAGGTCAAGCATGTTCTGCAGCACATCTTCATCCAGCTCCAGGTTGGTCAGCTGGCCTTCTCCTTTAAGGGTGCTGAGATTGATCTTGTCGGGGGAAAGGTTCTTTGTGAACCTAGAAAAAGGGAAAGTACATTATTATTTCTGAACTGATGGGTTTAAAGGAATCTGCCTGTTTGAATGTACTGTGGCCAATCCCCCTCCCAAGCTGGACATACTCACATTTCCTTACCTCCCCAACTTCTCTTTCAGTCACTGGCAATGAGGAAGGAAGCAAGGAAAACCCCTCTGTAAGCTAGTTGTTCTCAGGGACGAGAACGGTCTCCCTGCCTTCATTTAACAGTGCTAGGTCAATTAACAAGCACCAGAGCTGTCACATGAGAAGAAGAGGAGTGGGTCACATGCACAGCCATATTGAAAAGTATTGGGTATTTTCTTTGCTCTAGGAGTTGACTGGAGCGGTGGGGTAGAGACAAAAAAGGTGGGTGTGCTTCAAGAATATAGCGAGTGGCTTTGCCTTGTGTGACTCGGGTTGACACTAGCTGCGGCTTGTTGCAGGGGTTCTGGCGAGTCCCTGTTCTCCATTTTAGGTGCAAATCAGGTCTGAAACAGAGCCAAAGATGCACAAGACCCTTTTCCAGTGCAAACCGCGGCCGCCCTGGAGGTGTGTGAACTGGCTCCATTGAGTGCTGATTACAGTCTCCTGCCATGCAAACTCGATACGGGGAAACCTGCATCCAAATCACATCAGTGTGAACCCAGCCTAAAGCATGGTTTGCTTTCAAGTGAACATTACCCTGAAAAAAAAAATCCTATTTTTCAACGACAAGAAAATCTGAGAAATTGTGAAAAGGAGCAGATAGCTCTACCTCTTCTCAACACACAGCTGAATAAGATACACCCTTCTAGCAGATACGGAAACATATTGCTTTTCAGTTATAAGCATAGCTCCCAACTGTCCTGATTTAGAGGGACTGTCCCTCTGTCCTCCTCCTTTGTCCCTCATTTTGGTCAGATCTATATAGTTGTATATAAAAATTCACTATCAAAAAGCGTTTTCAAGTGCTGAACCTTTGAACCATTTTCTAAACAGCTGCATTTGTACATTTCAAAAGCCGGTATAAAGTAATAGTAGCGGCAAAAAACAACACTTGTGGGCCTAACTAATTTTTTATGTATAATTCTCCTTTAAGGGGGGCGTGGCATGGGGGTGTGTCCTATGCCAACATGCTTTCTGCTAATAGGTGTCTCTCGTTGCCATCTCAAAACGTTGGGAGGTATGTGTGACAGGAACCGACCCACACCGTGCATGAGTGCTTCCGTCACTATACCACTTCCTCCAGTCTTGAACATAGATATCAGATAGTATAGCCGCATAACATACAAGACTAGCCGACAAATAGCTTGTATGAGATCTGGAACGCAGTACTGAACAAACTCACACAGAATATATACCCCACCAGGTCAGGTGCCTGATTATATTATTGTTTGCAGATGAAATTGTATATAGAAATATAATTAACATATCTAAGGAACAACCAACACAAACAGTATACTACTTGCCCACTAGCAACTAATAGCGGACAGTGATTTAATAATAATAGTTGAGCTAACTAGTCACTTAAACCAGCCTAGGTGGAGTGCACACAATACTAGCAGACAGACAAACAATAGGTGACACAAACCATGGAATCCACATCTAAGCAATGCTTTGATTATTCAGGAGTCATAGACTTCATGGCAACGGTCTACAACAGGCTGCAAGTCTCATGGTGTAAAGTGGGAATTAATCTTCAAATATTTTTTGAGATATATTGTTGATAAATATTACTGTCCCATTTGAAGTAATCCAAACCACATTCTCAGTGTCCATTAAATAGTTGTCCATCATTTTCTCGGTCACCCTGTGCCTCTAAGAGACACAGGCTGATTTACATGTAAGAGGGGCCTAGAGAACTGAGACGGGTTTCCCACCCTCTCTAAGGTAAGCTGGGTTCCATGTTCCATGGGCCCCCCCACCCAAAGTGACTCCCGGTTAAAAGAAGTCGAAAAGCAAACAGGCATTGCTAGGCTTTCTTATTAGAAAGCCTAGCATGTCTGTTAAAGACAGTGTCATGGATGAACTCTGCATTAAATATTTGGAATAAAAATAATGATTTTAAACAAGCATTAGCAAAAGGATATGAAACAGCATTTAAACATGTAAACACAAAAAAAACTGAAAAAACTAAACTAAAAACCATTTTAGTTCCTCTTTTGGCTTGGATCCTTTAACCAGAAAACACCTGTGCAGAAAGGACTACATGAAAAACGTAACAAAAATGACTGCAGGAGCGAACGTTCCTAAACTCTCATTGTGCACGTCTGGGTTCTTTTTTTTAAATTGTAAGTAAAATGGAATTCCACTACAGAGCAGGGAAGGGTTACAGTCTCTGTTAACCTTCTACTTCTGTCCCACCCCCTGCAAGGAATAAATGCTCATTTTTGTCTAGGCTCTAGGGTATCATTAAAAAGCATTTTTACTTACCTTATGTGTCATTCCCTCAGCAGCCAGTGTGCTACTCCTCTTCCCTCTGCTTTTTTTTTTTTTTAACCAGACCCCGGTGGTTTATGTCATAATGTGATAGTATGCACCACATATAAGTACATTATGACAGACTTATCTGTCAGATATAGCCCTCCGGCATTGAACCAGTGACATGTGCTTCCCACTTCGCCTGGTCTTCCTTCCGGATTCACTTACCGGGCCACAATGATGCCACTCCCATGCGAATGCGCACAGGAGTCACATCATGGCACAGAGCATTGCCGTAAATGCACGCTGACCTGTGCATGAGCAGCTTAGTGTAGATTGACAGCTGATAGGCAGGGAGAAGCATTTATGACAGAAGAGGCCAAAAAGGGTCATAAAAACCCTACCTGCTAGTATTTTTTTTAAAAATAATTAAAAATATCAGGACTGCTGAAAATTAGAAATGCAGGACTGCTGATCCTGCATTGCATGCGATTACGTCAAACTGCCTGAAAACGACAGAGCACCATCGGGGGTTAGTTGCATGGAATTGTGGACAAAGAAGAAGAGCACTAAAAGTTGTTCTAATGGCTGAAGTTTTTTTACCTGCATACTTAATATGCCTGAAGATAAAGAAATTCCTGTATCAATCTCCCCCCCAAAGCCCCACCCCCTTATACTTACCTGAGCCTAATCGCGATCCGGCGATGTGCACAAAAGCAGCAGCTCTCTCCATTCTGTCCCTCCGCATGGGGCAGATCTACAGCAGCGGGAGCCATTGACTGCTGTCTGCCATTGCTGTTGTCAACTAAACTCTGTGACAAGAGAGCAGGGACGGGGCCATGCCCCGTCGTCTGTGTCTGTGGACGCAGGCAGAAGGAGGTAGGAGTGAGCCTGCACAAGTGCCCCAACAAGTGCAGCTTCCTACAGGGGCAGTGGATAAAGAGGAGAAGCTATGAGTGCCGGCAGGGGACCGGAAAAGATGAAAAACTATAAAGGCAAAACTTTTTTTTTTCCATTTTGGATAGAGTAAGGGAGGGTTATAATCCCTGTAAGATTTTTTTTTTTTTTTTCGTTTCGCCCTCTATGTCCCAATGGGGGAGTTTCCTGTCCCATAGCCAAAACAGATAGTGATAGGAAATCACAATAAATTAAAGGATTTTCTTGGGGGCCCCGGGGTCACCAAATATAGTGTTTCCATTGGAAGATTTCCTCTCTATTCTTTTTCTGGGGTTCTGGGGGCAACCCAAAACTTGGGATTTTCTTTTACTTATAATCATAAATAGGACTGAAACTGAAAAAAAAAAAAGAAATAAATAAGTTTGGCCTTTAGTTATACTTTAAATACAACTAAAAGGAAAAACTCTCATTTTTTAGTTTTGGATAGAGTGGAGATAAATTAGAATGCTTGTCCATTTTTATTGTGGTCTGTTCCTCCCTATTAGGCCCCTTTCACACGGCTTTCCAATCAGGTCCGCCTGTCAGTTTTTCAGACGGACCTGATGGAATGCTCCATGCAGTCCTATGGAGCAGCAGATGTCAGCGGTGACCGGTGGCATCTCCACTGACACCCACTGCTCTACGATCCGATCGTCCGTGAAATCCAGACGCATGATAACCCTATTTTCCATCATCTGGAGGATCGGATCACATAGGATCGGATGAAAACAGACAGGCGGTTTGTTTTCATCCAATCTCCCATAGAGAGCGTAGATCTGACAGCTCCATTTCTGCAAAGTAAGCGGAGACGGACCTGTCATCCACCTGCTCAGCGGGGATCAACGGATCGATCTCCGCTGAGCAAAACAGAGTTTGCTGGGCGGAAAGCCCGTGTGAAGAAGGACCCTAAAGGAGATTGACCCTCTCTATTTGTCCTGTGTACCATGATCATTAGAAGTGAAAGTAACAGAAAATCCCAAATTTTGGGTTGTCGCCAGAAAAGTAGTAGAGGGGAAATCTTCCAATGGGGACACCAGTTCTGGTGACCTGGGGGCCACAAGGAATTCCCTTAATTTGCAGGGATTTCCTCTCACTTTCAGTTTGGCTATGAGACAAGAAGTGAAGGGAAATCTCCGCAAATGGGACACAGATGATGAAAAAAAAAAAAAAAAGGGACAGGGGTTATAACCCTTCCTTGCTCTATACAAAATGGAAATTATAGGCATTTTTTGCCTATAGTTCTACTTTAAATGTTCACACCATGTCCATTGAGCTGCTTTTTCGACACACCAGGTGTGAACAGGGCACACAGAAATTAATTATCCTCTATAAGCTTTGTTCACACCATACATGTGCAGTAGTGTGAAAAAAAATTGCAGCTCATCGGATATGGTGTAAAAAAAAAAAAAAAAAAAAAAAAAAACCCTATAAAAAAAGGGACATATCAATAATTAACACCTGGCAGAGGATCAGGCCTTTCCCCATTTTATCCAAACTAACTAAAAAATATTTTGCCTGGAGTTCCACTTTAAACTGTTCTATGAGTAGCAATATCAGTCACGTATGATTAGCACAGTTCATAACAGGAAACAAGTCTGCAATTAAAATTAAAAAAGGATCATCCCAGATTTGTCCTAAAATTAGCTGACTAAAACCAGTCCATCATCCTAATTAGAGGACTTGCAGGTTATGGGACAATCAGCTAATAGAATGTCTTAATATAAATGTCTGTTGTGGCTTCCAGTGTCACTGCAACAGATGAAGGTGAGAATGGATGAAAGGAAGAGCAGCTGGCATTACACCAAGCGATTTTCACTAGTGATGTTTTGCGTGTCTCTGCTGGTAATCAGATAATGTAATTTAGTCTCAGTAACACTATTTCCATCAGGATGGAAAGTCTCTGTATCTGATCAGTCCAGCTCCCTTTCCTTCACTCACTTAGTGCCGGTTCACTGCGGGTTCCCGCGTCGTACTCGACTCGCAGGCAGTTTACACTGCCATATGCAAACTGCTGGGAGCGTCAATACAAAGTTAACAGCGCCCCCAGATTAGTTCACATATCGCAGTGTGAACTGTCAGTTCGAACAGGAATCGGATCGCATAGGTGTGAACACCCATGTGATCAGATTCTGGTGCGGACCAAAAAAAGGGTCCAGCGCGACTCTGGCCAGAATGCAATGCAAGTTCAGCCATGCAATCTGTATGGCTGAATTTGCATCGCACAGACATCGCATGTAATTTGCACACCAGTGCGGTGTGAATCACATGCAATGTCTTACATCACATGTGTGTGCACGGGCACTTATACATCAAAATGCAGGGGGAGTGATGTTTAGGCACAACAGAAGAGAGCAGGGTTTCTCAACTGGGGTTCTGCAACAAGGCTACCATGGCAGCAGATTTATATTTGCCCAAAAGTAACTTTGGGGTTCCCCCAGCTGCTACTACTGATTGATCGAGAACCACCAGGCTGACGGATATCAGTTTAATGGTGTGCTCAAAGTTCTGTATGTAGCCTTCAGCACACTGAACCAGTAGCACGGGGCCAATAGCCTCGGTTTTGTCTTTCCCAGAACAGAGGCTATCGGAGCGGTGCTTTCAAAGTTTTCAACCTCCAGAGAATCCTTCAAAATTTTAACACATAAGGTAAAGTGAGTAAACAGTACTGTTTTGGCAAATGCAATGAGTTGTGAGAACTAGGCCCCAGGAGGCTCCTGTGTTGGGCTACAGGTGCACCATTCCTGGCAGCCTGTCAAACTCTATGCAAGGCAGACAGCTTAGGTCCACCCAAAAGAGGAAGCTCTCCTTGTTTGCTGCCTCCTCCCCCACATTTGGCACCTTTCGTGGGGGGGGTAACCGTTTTTTAACAGGTACCCGTACCCACTTCTGGGGGACCTCACCATGGCCTCACAATAGGGAGCTGAAGCCACAAGGTTTCACTGCCGATTTCCCTTACAAGGAATGATGGCAGCAGCACCCGAGAGCCGAATGAAAAGTCAGCTGGGGTGGTGACATCTCGGGATCCTTGGACAGGTAAGTGTCCTAATGTTAAAAGTCAGCAGCTACAGTGTTTGTGGCTGCTGACTTAATTTTTTGGTGGTGGGGGTGGCACTCCTCTAAGTTTTGTGCAGCTTGCACCCTGGGACGAATGCTCGAAAAACAAGCATTCTGAGTATTCACCCCGGGCATGTACTGTCTGTGTACTGTCATGCCACAGCATCTGTCAGCCTTTATTAGGAGTTTAAACGGGCTGCCGGCAATGGTGCAGGACAGTTCACCAGTGCCCTCTGCCTGCAGCTAAACGCCAGAGCCTCATGAACCAGGGTTAATGGCACTGTGATCATGAGCCTTATCGGCAATGATGGACATTTGTACACATGATAAACGTGCTGCCCTTTTTTATGGTAATGTATTTAGAACAGGCCAGATCATATTTTTAAGCAGCCCTCGACAGCCCTGATCACCAATGCAAAGTTACATTTTTTTCCCTACACACCAATGCAAAGTAAGGCATTGTGCACACTGCAGCTCATAAATGTTCATTTTACTGTTTTTGTGATTTGGGCATTCAGTTTTGTATTTACAGCATAGCGAGCTGTCCAAAACTATTGCACAACTCTTAGTGTCCATCCCAGTGATACAGGCATCACAAATGCATAAAAACAGTTGTCTAGACCTTCAGTCATGGAACCCTTTAAAAGTAAGCAAGATCTTGAGGCACCCCAGATTAAAATGTAAATAACCTAAATGTTACCCACCACCACCAACATGTGTGTCGGAGGAGTTGGAAAGATTAAATACTAGCTTCTGGTTAATCCCTACACAGTCAGATAATATTAACTGAAGCTCGCTCTTTCCTTTTTGCTGACCCATCTGGCAGTCATTCAGAGCCCTTCTCCTTCCGGCTGCATGCAGGAATCTCACCGTTTGGTTCTTTGGGTTCTGCATGCCCATTGGCGATGAGTAGAAAGATGGGCCATGGCGCAGCAGTGAAGTGTCTTGCAGCTCAAGTTGGTATTGCTGGCAGCGATTCTAGTACTCCTGGCACCCCAGGCTCTCTCTGTTCTCTGAGACTAAGGCTGCAGTCACATTTTTGGCGTGATGCTGCCCAAGATTTCAAAACGCCCAGGTGTGACTGACAAATCGCACAATGCCAAGTGGCACCTAAAATAGCAGTGCAGTGCTGCTGCGACTGTTGCACAAGCAATCGTCGAAAACTGCTTAGCGCGAAGCTTGTCATCCAAAAAAAAGTTCAGGAGCTTCATTTGGGCAACATGCTGCACGCAATGTGACAATCACGCTAGAAATGCACCGTGATTTTAGGAGTCATTCAAATGAATGGCATCTCAAAAGTGCATTGCGAGATTTATCATTTGCACCTAGGCGTTTTGAAATCATGGGCAGAATCGTGGCAAATTTTCCCGCAATTTAAAATGGTGTTAATGCAACCTTCGGTTCCCACAAGCCCATGGACTTGCGTAGTTGTCCCAGCCTTCTCAGTATCCCAGACCCTCTCTTGGTCTCCCAGAGTTGCGTAGCCATTATAATGGTCCTATACTCACAGGCTGCAGGTAGAGATGAGCTTGGGTGTGTTGGGAATCCAAGTGCCAACCCACCTGCCCGATTTCGCCAGGAAGCCTGCACTGCACACCGCTAATAACAGGCATTGAGACATTTCCCGTTCCGCAGCTGCACAGACCGCAAAATGTCTCACTGCCTGTGGTGAAGGGTGTGCAGTTTTGGATTCCTGGCAGGACTAGGCAGGTGGATTTTGACTAGGATCCCAAACACGTCCGAGCCCATCTCTAGCTGCAGTCCTGCAGTAAGAACTAGACACAGGATTGAAGGGTCCATCCCATCCAAGACCCTTACTTTGGTGCTTTCCAGCTCCAGGCCTCGATCCAGGCTTACAGAACCTGACGAAAACTGAAATCCCAGTCTTCGCAAAACACAGAAACAATAGTCTGAAACTTCAAATTCAGCCTTAGTGCGAATCCTATATCATTCCTATATCCATTTCCTAAAGTCAGACCATGGCAGGTCCTTGTACTGTCATAGGTGATACATGCACTATTATATGGGCATTATCATTTAGAAAACAAGCTTCTCTGAAAACTGCATACAAAACAGTAAGTATCTTTTTTTACCACTTCTTGCTAAATTGCATATACTGTAGGTGTATACAGCCTTGGAGGTTGAACTGAATCTATTTTATCTGAATCCACCTGAACCAGGTGGAAATGTGATCACAAATACTACACGCATGCTTAAGCCTTGTTGAAACAACACGGATATTGGCACAAGTTTTCCAAAGCCCTGGAAACGTTAATATTTCCTGTGTCCCCTTGGTATGCATTTTAGGATATGTAGGTGATATAATGCTAGATGTGGAGAGACAATTAGCATTTTCTTGTGCTCTATCTATAGCCTGTAAAATGATCCAACAGTGTTGGAAATCAGATACCAACCTTGTTTTACAAAGTGGAAACTGACAAATTGCTTGCATGGGGGGGGATGCCTAGAAGTTGGAAAAGCCAAGGGGTTTTATGGAAAAACCCCTGGAAAATAAGGGGGTTTTGCTGTCTGTAATAATTTTTATTTTTTCACGTCAGAGATAAAATTTGCTTGGGATGAAAGCAAGCCTGTGCTTTACCCATGCAGGACAAAGCAACAGGTCCCCCTCCCCAGCAACACATACTTATCTTCGCTCTCCCACTGCTTTAGCCAGACTCCAGAAGCAAAGTAAAATACTCTGCACATGTGTGTATGGTGGAGCGTGTGTATGGTGGAGCATGTAAAAACACTGGTGCATGGAGATTGGTCCAATGCTGTCACATGGGGTAAAGCGAGGAACCTCAGTCCTATTTAGGCTCTGACTGAGGTGACTCTGAGCTTACACAGGGCTTCCTTTAACTGCTCTCTGCTGCTGAACAGAGTGGCAGGTTAGTAAAGGAAAGGGAAGTACATAACAGAAGACAATACTGACTTAAAGTAGAAGGTAAAACTAAAATCTGTAAATCTACTTTATAGTAGGTAAGGTTGAATAAAGACAATAGTCCATCCAGTTCAACCTGTGTAGGTGTATGTGTGTCAATGTCGATAATCATTTCCCATATCCCTGTATGTTGTGTTCACTAAGATGCACACCCAAGAGTCTTTCAAAAATTTCAATACTCCCCGCTGACACCACCAATTGTGGAAGAGAGTTTCACATCCTTATTGCCCTGACAATGAACAAACCCCTACACAACTTAAGGGTAAACCACTTTTACTCCAATCTCATTGTGTGGCCCTGTGTCCTACATTCCCTGAGACTGAAAAGTTTTTCTTCCTACGCTGGGATCCCTATTGAGGTATTTGTATACCGCTATCATATCTCCTCTCAAGCATCTCTTCCCTAGTAAGAATAAATTTAGTGCTTGTATTCGCACTTGCAATCTTAGACTAACCTATCAAGCCCTGTAAAGAGAAAATCGCCATACCTACCTTTTCTGCAGCCGCTCCAGTCTGGTCCCAAGCTGAGCTGTCAGTGCTTCTCTGTGGAGGCGGGTGCAGAGGAGGCAGCTGACAACGGAAGCCCCATAGTAACTCTATGGGTGATGTCACTCCCCAGGCATTTCACAGCTGTTGTCAGCTCAGTGTCCTGCACAGAGCTTCCGCCGCTGGAGACCTGACCGGATCGGCTTCAGGAAAATGTTTATCGATTTCTTCTTTACAGGGCTATATAGGTTAGTCTTAGATTGTGCATGCAAGTAGATTTACAGACTTTAGTTTTAGGGTGAACTAATTTAAAGCGGTTGTAAACTCAATTAAAAAAAAAATAAAAAAAAAACAACCTGCAAGACAAAGGCATAATGAGCTAGTATGCATCGCATACTAGCCCATTATGTGTAACTTACCTTAAAACGAAGCCCCGACACGGACCCCCGGACATCGCTGCGGGCGCTGCCATGGTCCCTCGTCGTCTCTTCCGGGTTCGGCGGCTCCGGCGCGCTGATTGGCTTACCTGTAGGTCAAAGTGTCAAAAAGCGGGATACTACCGCTTTAAAGCTGAATTTCAGGCACAAAAACATTTCTCTAAATATAAACTCTCAACAGCTACAAAGGATATAAATCCACTTCATGTGAAAGGCGAGTCAAAAACTAACTTGGCCTATTCTATGTTCCCTTTACATACCTATTCTGAAGTTACTCCGGCCCAGTCATAGGATCTCTCCAGCGCTGGCTTCAATGTAGAGGAGAGATTGCCAACAACAGCTGCAGAGCCTTGGGGATGACGTCACCCACAGGCCTACTATGGAGGCATCTGCTGTCAGTTGTCCCTCCTTTACACTGAAGTGCTGGAACCTGGTCGTGTGACTTTAGAATAGATAAAGTATAGACATCTTTTCTTTTACAGGATATATAGAATAGGCTTAGAATAGGGGTGGAAATAGCTTTTAAGCTTAGTTAGTTTTTGACTTCCCTTTTAACTAGGGAAGGCCCAGGAGGCACCAAGTGTTTGAGTAGAGTGCTCCTTGACAGGGAAAGGAGGCACTTGACCCTTGATATAATAGGCCTAAATAACCATCTGCCCAATCAATCTGGAAATGGTCACAGAGGAAGCGAAAAAAACCCTGAGGCCCATCCGTGAGCACAAATAGGGAGTCTGACTTTCTAAAAGTCTCCGTAGCTGCCAGGTACACCCTAATTACCCAGACCATTTTCAAGGCAAGCAAGGCAATTTCCTTCAGATGTTTCGGACTGGTACACAGGGAAGGCAACACAATGTCTTTATTCAAATGAAAATCAGAGACAATCTTTGGGAGGAACGACGGACAGGGGCAAAAAACCACCTTATCTCTGTGAATCACCAAGTGAGGTGAACGACAGGAGAACCCTGCATGCAGAGGAAGTTAGCCACCAAAAATGCCACCTTCTGAGACAGCGTAAGCAAGGGAATCTCCCAAAGATTCTCAAAAGGAGGCTTTTGGGAGGACTGAAAATGACCAAATTGAGGTCCCAAGGTGGCAACAGAGACCTCACTGGAAGAACCAAATGTTGGACATCCTGAAGAAAGTTACGCACCAGGGAGTGTGTGGCCAAGGGTTTTTGGAAGAAGAACGCCAAAGCTGACACCTGGTACTCAAGGCCAATTTCTGTTCAACTCCCCCGTTAAAGAAAGGTCAAGATCTGAGCTCCCGAGAAGGAGCGTGGATGAACCCTTAAGAGACTCGCACCACGCAATGCAAATCTTCCACGTACTATGTTAGATCTTCCTAGAAGTAGATTTTCTAGCTTTTAACAGCGTTGGAATCACCGACTCAGATAAACCTCTATCCCTCAGCACCTGGCATTCAACAGCCAAGCTATCAAAGCCAGCGACTGCAAAGCAGGATGGAAGATTGGTCATTGGGTTAGCAGATCCTCCCTGAGAGGAAGCTTCCAAGGAATGTCGGCGACCAGCCGCACCAGATCAAGCTGGAAACCGGATTGTCCACCTCCGGTGGAACAGTCCACTTCTTAATAATGGACTCCTCATAGGGGTAATGCTTAGTAAATCGCTTAGGGGATGCTTTGGTCGTCCCTTCTCGTTAGCGACAATTCTGTCAAAATAGGCAGGGAAAGGAAACACCTTTGCTCCTCTGGATGGCTTGTGAGTGCCAAAGGGACCTTCGACACAGCTGTATCCTCCATCTTCAAGGTCTCACGCACAGATACAATCAGTGCTTCCACCAGCGCCTTTCTGCACGCGGTTGCAGATGTGAGGGAATCCTCTTCCCTACCCGAGAATTCAGGGCGCCTGTTTTTTTTTTTTTTCTAGCCCGTCGCCCGAAGGCCACCTCCACCCGGGACAAAAAACTCCAGGACCGCTGTCAGTGCATCGATGGATGGTTGGGACCGGAGGGCCCCACAGCCTCAGAGAGGCGATCAGGTAGGGAGAGGTGCTCCAAAGACATCATTAATCACCAGGGATAACCCACAAAAAGTGGAAAACAGTGCAAAGGGAAAACCCCCACCGCGCTGGCAGCACCACCCAGTCACCAGGCACAAAGCACCAAGCGATCCCCAGCAGCGAGGGAGAGAACCCCATCAGACTCACCACCCAGAAGAAGCCACCAGGATAATCTGCACTCCACGTGCCGCAATCAGGAAGTGAAAAGATCCAGGAGTCAGCACCAGGGGATGAGGACAGGCTCCCACCACCAAAATCGCCACCCACAGGGCTCCACTGTCATGCCGCAGCTATTTTCAAAGGCAAACCACCGCAAAATGGCCACCGGACAACACAAACAAGGCTACCGTGCATAGAAACACACAGGCTACAGCAAAACAGCGGCCTCACGTGGCACCTTGAGGCTCTCACAGACCCAAAAGGGATCCCTAGGCCTCAAGGACAGGCCCAGACAGGATTGGGGGCCCTGGCAGGAGCCCCCGCCAGGTACAATTCCCCCTGCACAGCAATCATCTGGTCGCCGGTGGCGCATCCCACTGGCCCCATCACCAGCATAACGCCCTGCCCCCACCCCAGGAGGTGGATCAGACCACCCACACAGCCCCAGCATAAGTAGAGGGGTGAGGGTGGGGGGACAGATGAAAGGGGGTGCCTGACGGAAAGGAGAGGAACCCGGGGGTCAGACTGTTCCAAAAAGGGGGCCCACATCCACCCCAAAACCCTCCAGGGGGGGGACAGCTACTCACCATACCAGGAACAAGACGGGCACCGCTCCAGACAGAACCTCTCACTATCGAAATGTGGGGCTGTTGGCCAGGTGGAACCCTGCGACTCAGGCCGAGACCCGGTCGTATGTGACCTCACGAGGTGGGGCTAGGTCGCAGTCGAACCTAGAGCAGAGCTTAGGTCTGCGCGTGCTCGCTGGCCAGACTGGGGTGACCACTGGATCTAGATTAGTGATCGACCGATATCGGTTTTTCGTTGCCGTTACCGATATTTTGGCCAATGCATATCGGTATCGGCCGATATGCACCGGTATTTTCGTACATTTAAAAAAAAATTTGTATTTTTATTTTTTTTTCTTGACAGGTACTCTTGTGGAGGGATCTGGAAGTCTGAAAGACCCCAAACCCCTCCTCTGCACTTAAAAGCATTCAAAACGCCAAGTTTTGTTTGGAATGCTGTCTTTTTTTATTTTGCCGCCAGTACCCAGAAGTGATGTCATGACATCACTTCCGGGTTTTTGCATGGAGACCCGATCAGAGCCGAATGTAGCCTTGATCGGGGCTTCGGCGGCCGTGCAGGCTGGTTGCCCGGGTCTCTGAACAGAAGACCCGGGCGAGCCGTGGAAGGGGGGCGGGAGGGGGATGTCCCCTCCCGCTCCTTGTAATGGCAGCCGAGCGGCTTCTCAGCCGCATCGGTTGTCAATACAAGACAGTCGACCCTCGGCTATGGACGCCGGTACCAGGGTAATGCCTCTAGCTGCAGGCATCACTCCGGTACAAGCACTTTCCCGAAATATCGGTAACCTCCGGGGCTGATTCCGATATATCAGGAAAAGTGCATATCAGCCCTTGATATATAGGCTTTGCCGATAATCGGTCGTTCCCTAATCTAGATCATCCATCCCGTCACCCAGTCCGGCAGTTGATTGTAGATCTCACAGGAAAAAAAAACAGGAGAAAAAAATTAAATCTAAAAAAAAAAAAAAGGAAAAAAAAAAATGCCAGGACCAGAGATCCCAGCAAGGAACTAGGTCCTTACTCCTGACTAGGCAGAAAAAAAACTGGAGTACTTATAGCAGGGAGAGGGAGTATACCCCCCTGGGACTGCCCATAGGCGTAGCCAGATTATTTTCTGCCTTGTGTCCAACTCCTGTAGGGGGCAGTATAACCCAATGGTTATAAAGATCAGGAGCTGTGTCCGTCAATGAACAAAAGAGAAATTCGATTTTACCCTTAACTATGCAGTGTAAGCCGTAACAAATTGGTTAGATTTAGAATGTATTGTTTCGGCAATCCCTCACACTACATATTTGATGGTTGAAAGGAGACTGCACAAAATGTCAATTAAGACTGTAAAGACCGTTCCTTGCTTTATCCTCCTACCGTTTACATAAGCCAGAGCAGAACACACAGTCTTGTGCCAGATCAGTGATGTGCCGGGTCACTGCCACCTGTCACCAGGTCACTGTGCACGTGCCAAGAGGTGAAAACAGAGCATACCAAAACAGAGCTTTAAACACAGAAGAGTGGAAAAAACAAACAGACCAAGCTTTCCAAGCAACCAGTCAGATAGAAGGCGACAGTTTTAGCAAAGTTTAGAAAAAAAGTAGGTCAGGGACTGATCACCGGGTTAAATAAGCAGAGGTAAGTGACTGCTGACTTCTGTTTTAAAGTACACCTGGCAAAGGTAATGCATGTAGCTGTGCATCATTTTATCTTCCAACGTACCCTGAAAATGGTCCTTATGGCCATTTCACACAGGAGTGACCAGGACCATAAAGGTTTGCGATGATGAATGTAAAAAAAAAGCAGAGAAACAGCTCTAGATCAGATCTAGGTAAAAATGCATTAGTGGAGGGACAGGGTGGGTTTAACTAGGTCAGGGGAAACTTTGTATTCAGAAAATATTGGTTGTGTGAAAAGTTTTTTTTTTTCTAAAAAGTCCGTCTGTGGTTTAACCCTTTTTGGTGTTCAAGTAAAGCCGATGACTTCTACATATTTACAGTATGAACCTCCCTATTCCACGCACCTCTGCTGATTGAACTATTTAAACTCCTTGCACCTGCCTGAGAATACCAGAAAGTACCCGGCCATACATGGGTCGAACTTTTAAAGAATTTTCTTTTGAAAATCTTATGTAAGAATTTTTGTTCTAATTTGCACCATTAGTGGGCTGCATGAACGGCCGATTTTCGTACGGCCATCGAATTTGAGTAATCAGGCATGTTGGAAATTTGGAAATGATGATTTTCTGATCATTGATGGCTGAATCGTGAGAGAAATCGAAAAAGAAATACGCATAAGTGCAAGAAAAGAAATTTCCTAGAAAAAAAAAAAAAGAAGAAGATTATCAGCCACGAAAATTCTTTTCTGTAGCAACATGAAGTAAAATGTTGGTCGAATTTCGAAATTAAAGCGGAGTTCCTGTAATTTTTGTGATCATTAAAGGTCAGCAGCTAAAAAACTGTAAAAGCTGACTTTTTATAAACGCACCCTCACCTGTCCCACAATGCAGCGGTGCACTCACCCCTGCCGTTTTCACACTCTGTCCTCCCTCTGCGGCATCTACACTTTAAGCACAGGGCTGTGACAGCTTGCGGCTTCACAGCAGTGTGCCCACATGCGCGAGTGGCGCTGTGCTCTGTGCATGGTCCCAAAGGCTTCTAGGACTTGCCTGATCCATCTGGAGATGGTAGCCGAAGAAGCGGCCAGCCTTTTCCTTGGTCCGTCCGTAACCACAAAAGCAAGTCTGACCTCCGAAAGACTTGCACGAACCACATCCAAGGTATGCAAAGCAAATTCCCTGGGATGAGCCAGCTTGGGACCCAAGGAAGGCAACACAATGTCCTCATTCAAACAGAAGTCAGAGACAACTTTGGGCAGGAATGATGCACAGGGACGTGGACAGGGACGAAGAATCACTTTATCCCTATGAACCACTAAATAGGGACTGCAAAAGGATAATGCCGCTAATTCCGATACCATGCAGGCCGAGGTAATAGCCACCAAGAATGTCACCTTCTGGGATAGCATAGGCAAGGGAATCTTCCGAAAATTCTCAAATAGAGGTCCTGGAGAACCAAAAGCACTAAATTTAAATCCCATGGCGGCAAAAGAGACCGTACAGGTGGAGCCACATGTCGAACCCCCTAAATGAAGGTACAAACTAAAGAGTGCGTGGCTAGGGAGGTCGCTGAAAGAAGATTGCCAGGGCAGACACCTGGCCCTTGATGGTACTCGAGGTCAACTTTTGATCAATGCCCTGCCCTGTTGAAGAAAGGTTAAGATCCGAGCCACAGAAAAGGATTGAGGATGTGTGCCAATCGCCTCACACCAGGAAATGTACGCTTTCCACGTAGGATGGTATATCTTGCTGGAAGACTTCCCCGCCTTCACCATAGTAGGGATCACTGATTAAGACAGCCCTCTACCCCTCAGTACCTGGCTTTCAATAGCTAAGCCATTAAAACCAGTGACTGTTAAGCCAGATGGTAGATAAGCCCTTGGGACAACTGGTCTTCTCTGAGAGGAAGCCCCAAGGGACGTTCATGGCCACCAGACTGATTGGAAGATCCTCGCCCTTGATTCCTCGCAGGAATTGCAGAAGATGCCTGAGCTGAGGATGATACTGACCTTACCGTGGCCCTTGGACGCCTGCGCACATCTGCCAGAGGAACCTATGACCTCGCCACGAACCTCGGTATCATCCTATGCAGCCAGGGATAGAAAATATTCTCATGCTCGGTGCCCAGTGCCAGCGGCCATCATCCCTGATCAGTGTATACAAAAGAGTTCCCCTTGAGGTATGGGACTATAAATGCCGCTAGACACTGTATACTATATAAAAAATACTTTATTGGTACAGAAAAACATATAATGAAAACACAATATGGGAAGAAACACAAATACACATACAGGGCATTAAAATTGCATGCATTTGACAGACCGAATACCGAACCAAGATGTGGACACCTAGGTACATAGGGCAATCGTGGAACCGGAACCGACCCTACGCGTTTCGGGCGTGAAAGCCCTTCCTCAGGGGTCACCCAGAGTTACCATATAGAGCACCTAGTGTATCTAGAAAAATAAAGCAGTTTAGTAAATTGTAAAGCAAGTATCTGTGTAGTTGCATATCTCCTAGTGTATCTAGGAAAACAAAATTGCTTTGATATACTTTCAAACAGACATTTGTACAACTATATATACACAGGTCGACAGTTGTAAAATCTGTCTTTCAATATCAGCTCTATGAGGATCGACCTACCCTTTGTGTCCAACCAATGGATTGGATCGATCTGTCGGATAAAAACGGTATTGCTACCGTGTGGAGGGATGCCCAAATTTTCCCAAAGCCCGGACAGGGCATGGAGCTCCGTACGAGTATGAAGAGTATAGTAGCTACTATACTCTTCATACTCGTACGGAGCTCCATGCCCTGTCCGGGCTTTGGGAAAATTTGGGCATCCCTCCACACGGTAGCAATACCGTTTTTATCCGACAGATCGATCCAATCCATTGGTTGGACACAAAGGGTAGGTCGATCCTCATAGAGCTGATATTGAAAGACAGATTTTACAACTGTCGACCTGTGTATATATAGTTGTACAAATGTCTGTTTGAAAGTATATCAAAGCAATTTTGTTTTCCTAGATACACTAGGAGATATGCAACTACACAGATACTTGCTTTACAATTTACTAAACTGCTTTATTTTTCTAGATACACTAGGTGCTCTATATGGTAACTCTGGGTGACCCCTGAGGAAGGGCTTTCACGCCCGAAACGCGTAGGGTCGGTTCCGGTTCCACGATTGCCCTATGTACCTAGGTGTCCACATCTTGGTTCGGTATTCGGTCTGTCAAATGCATGCAATTTTAATGCCCTGTATGTGTATTTGTGTTTCTTCCCATATTGTGTTTTCATTATATGTTTTTCTGTACCAATAAAGTATTTTTTATATAGTATACAGTGTCTAGCGGCATTTATAGTCCCATACCTCAAGGGGAACTCTTTTGTATATCATCCTATGCAGCCGAACCTGCTAAAGGAGCTGCATGTAGAACTGTGCAAACAGAACTGTCTTGAAGGTGGAAACCACCAGACTCAGAACCTGTATGCAAAATGGGAGAGCGAATTATCTGTGTGAAAGCAGGCAGTGAATCATGGCCTTTGGTTCCTGAAGTTTGTCCAAAGGAAGGACTACCCTGGTCAGAATTAGAATCAGACGTAGGTAAATCAATTTTCTGAACAGGAATAGGGGGGGGACCTTAGGTAGTTCGGTGAGGGCAGATCTTCATGCCGAAGGGGTATTGTCTGTGGGTCAGGAGAAGCTAGCGCTAGGCTTACCAGACCAAGGATGCTTGGAACCTCCCGGGGAAGATTTGAAAGATCTATTTCCCTAATTATCCGTCCCAGAAGCACAAAATAATTTTCTATGTGCGGAGAAGGAGGACCCCCCCCCCCCATCTGCGACAAGGCTCCTTTCCACTATGGCAGGAAGGTACTCTACCCCCCCCCCCCCCGTGATACCCTTAATGATGTCATCCAGGGTAGCCCCAAACAGGCGTTTGCCTTGAAAGGGCAGATCAATGAGAGCTCTCTTAGAGGCTTGGTCTGCAAGCCAATTTTTAAGCCCAGGCACGCGCATAATCACCACGCCTGAAATAGAAAGTTTGGACAGCACAGGAGCTGTATCCAAAGCTACATCACAAATAAACTGCAGCCCATGCACCAACTGGTCTGCTAAATCAACATAAGCAGTGGGGACTAGTCCACTTTTTTAAAAGTAAGTCCTCAAAAGGGTAACGTACAGCTAAATTGTTTGGGGACAACAAAGGGCAATTTAGGTTGTTCCCATTCCTTACAGGAAAACTGGTCAAAATAAGGCACATAAGGAAACAACTTTGGAGTGCGAGTTGATTTAGGCGTACTAAACGACACAGCCACGTCCATGGCTACATCAGCCGCATCCTCCATTTTTGAAGTCTCACGCACTGCAGTGATACGTGCGTCTACCAGCACTTTTTAATTCGCTGCTGCGACCATGGAGGAATCATCATCACTATCGGATGGATCTGGGGGTGTGATATTAAGCCCTCCTGGATCATCGACGGTATCAGGCTCAGAATCAGATGAGACAGACTGGGCAGGGAAAAGCAGGGGGATGCTTCTTCCTGGGCCTTTGCCCACACGCCACTTCCACCTGGGACACTAAGAACTGCAGGACCACTGTCAGTGCAACCATGAGAAGCTGGGGTTCCGAGGGACCTGCCACCTCCATGAGGGGATCAGTGGGAGAGATGTGACTCTGAGGCTCCATAAGGAAAGGAAGACAGTACAGTACAAAAACAATCTTTTGGCAAAACTAAAATGATCCCCCAAGGCTCAGGGTACCTATCGGCAGAGAGAGAGAGATAACAGGGACCCCCAAGGACTCACCCTACTGATCGCAGGAGTGCAGAGTATTCGGACCCAGCGTCACCATGGACGCCATCCCTGTTCATATGTCCCAGGCACAGGAAGAGGAAACTGAAGAGGAAGAGGAGGAGCTTCGGCATCCCCACGAGGCTTCGGTCATTTCCAGCGTCTACCGGACTAATGGAAAAGGGCCCCCCGTGACATCATTGGGCTACACAAACATGGCCGCCAGCTGGAGACCAGCCAGACTAAGGTAAAATGGCCCCCGTGACATCATTGGGCTACACAAACTTGGCCGCCAACTGGAAACCAGCCAGGCTATGGGAAAATGGCCGCCATCAGCTACAGCATGCTGCCAGGATCTTCACTGTGCCCTTTGCAATGCTGCACCATCTGCAAGGGGACCCCCTCCTGAAGGTAGGACACACTTTAGGGGAGAGACTCCACTGCGCACTCTGCACTGGTCTCTGCACTGGGACCCCCTGCACTATCCCCACACTGCAAACAGTGGGGCATGCACCTAGGAGTCTCCTACACCGGGACCCCTCCAGACTGCAGGGGTCTCTGCTGCATCCTTTGCCCTGGGACTCCCACCAGACTCCAAGCCCAGACAGCGGGGAGTGAGGGAAGCCCAGCTCACTGAGGAATTTTTAAGGATGGGAGGAGGGACCGTTCCTGGAGGTTACCCACGAACACCCCATAAAAAAAAAAAAAGCCAAAAAAGGGGAGGGGGGGGGGGGGGACTGTATTTACCTTTCCATGGTGTGGGTAACATTTCAGACAGAATCCTCGCCACCAAAGTAGGGGAGATGTCGGCCAAGGGATCGCTGCGATTCAGACCCAAACCCAGTCGTACGCAACCCTACGAGATGTTTACCTTGCGGCCAGCCTCTGTCCGTGAGGCTATGTTGCGGCCGACCTAGTGCGTAGCTGCGGTCTGCACGCGCTCGCCGGCTGCCGGGCTAGACCCGGCAGTTGATTGTAGATCTCCCGAGAGAACAAAAAAAGATGTAAGGAAGGAGAAAAAAAAATGCTAGGACCAGAGATCCCAGCAAGGAGCCTGGCTTCTTACTCCTGACTAGACAGATTAAAACTGATTACCTAGAGCAGAGAGGAGGGGGGGGGGGGTTATTAACCAGCTGAGGATGGCCCATGGGCAAAACCAGGTGTTGTTTGTTCTGCCTAGTCCTACTCCTGGAGGAGGCAATATAACCCAGAAGTTAGGATTTGTCCGTCAATTATTTTTCAGCTGATTTTTTTTTTAAATTTATTTATTTATTTTTATGTGTTTTGTTACTTTCTTCAGTGTTGCACAACAAAACAATGCACAACACTGAAAAACATTTTTACCCTTTTGCAAATAAATTTGCCATCTTCTGCACCACAAACATTTTAGTGTAATTTTATTAAGAGTTATAGAATAAAATCTATACCTTTTATTTACAGTAAAATTACTTAAACAGATAAAAAAAAAAAAAACATATACATACATACTATGTTTTCCCTTTTTTTATTTATATTCCCCATAAGATTTTAAGAAGAATTTTTGCAAAAGACAATGTTTAGTTACTTTCTTCAGTGTTGCATAACAAAACCGCACATCTTCACATACATACATATACACACACACACACACACACACACACACACACCCTCATATATAATTTTCCATAGGATATTAGAAAGAATTTTTGCAAAAGACAATGTTTAGTGTTCACACCCATGCGATCCAATTCTGTAAATCGCACTGCGTTTTGCAAACTGATGACGGGACGTCGTTAACATACCCCTTAAATCGGATTACTCAGGAATCAGTTCGCATTAACATTTTTGCGATCTTGATGCGGTGCGAATTTGCAGCTAATTCGGACCGCATCTAGTGCGGAATAACCTGCAGAATAATTACAAAAACTATTTACTGACTAATATTGCACCAGATGCTTTCAAAGAACACAGGTCAGTCACATCACGTTTATTTTTACTCATATGGTTTGTAGATAAACAAAGCAAAAGTAATTCAATAAAAGCCAAACCAAATTAAATAAAATCCTATCAAGTATAATATTTAAATGCGCACAGTGGCTGTCCAGAAGCAGAAAACAGTCAGCGTTTTTTCTTCCAGACTTCGCTTTGTCAACACACTCGCGGCGCTGTGTCAACTGCAATTGGTGGAGTTAATTAAAAGCAGTTCCTCTGCAAGATCGCGATAGGCTGCCGATGTCCAACTTGGAGAAATAAAAACTTTGTGCCAGCCCGGCTTTAGGAATGCTGAGATGTAAAGAACTGAAAATAATAAATTAACCTCTGCATAAGCAGAGAGAACCCCAACACACGACTAGAGGATTGTATGATGGCAACATCCACCAAAAGGCAAAGGATCACTTTAGCAAGAAGTTTTGTAGTATAACTGTATGTATGGCGTTAAAGGGTATCTCCAGTCAAAATGTTTTTTCTTGGTTTTGCATAGAGTCAGGAAGGGTTACGGCCCCTGTCAGATTTTCACTGCTATTTGGGACTCCAGTGCTGCGATTAAAGTGGAATTCAAGGTTAACGCAAACTATTCTTAAAAATGCTCCCTCCCCCTCCTCCTACCTATCCCTTTCTAAACGCTGTAAAAAAGATCTGTATACTCAGGGCTTTTTTTCTCAGAGAATAGGTGCAGGAACTCCCTCTTTTGGACTTAACCCTTGTCTCCGCCCCTACCTACCTGCGTGAACCGCTCCTTGGTTCCACCCACTACCCACCTCCCAATACCATCTCTTTTAGAAAATACAGAACAAAGTAACATTTGTGGTACTAAGTAATTTGTATGGAATTTGTCAATGATAACAAAAAAGCAGTAAAATAGATCCCATTCAGCCAACAACAATATATCTCCCAGCAACAATAGATCCAGCCAGAAACAATGTGCCCTCAGCAGCAACAACAGATCTCCCAGCAGCCAGCATCAATAGACTGCTGCCTAAACAGTAGATCCCTCCCAGCAACAACTGACCCCTCAGCAACATAAGACCCACCCCAGCAACAATGGACCCCCCCTGCAAAACGAGATCTCTTCCAGAGACAATAGATCCCCCAGCAGCCACACTAGATATTGCCAGCAGCAATAAATCCTCCTGCAGGAATAGATCCCCTCCAGCAACAATAGGTTCCTCAGCAGCCAGCATCAATAGACAGTGTAGCACAACCCAGCACTCCTTGCCATTACATACATTCAGTGCTGGAGGTGCCGAAACTGCGTTCCCCCGCGTTCCCGCTGAAAAAAAGCCCTGTGTATACTTATTCTGTTTAGTATGGAGTCACATGATCCTGCGCATTCCAGGAGCTGTGGCATCACCAATAGACTCCAGCCATTGTTGGTGCTACTGCCTCTTCCCTGCAGCCACCACTCACTGACAAAGAGGAGCCAGAGCTGTGGGATCATGTGTATACAGGTTTGCCTGGACTGGATCGCAAGGTACAGTAGTACCATGCAAGCTGGTTGCCGTGCGTTTTATAAAAGTAGTGAAGGTCCGACATGTCTTCATCCCATTCAAATGAATGGGCGTAAATCGCATTGCACCCAGAACGCATGTGAACTGCATAGGAACGCACTGTGCAATTCATGGTGTGAACCAGCCCTAAAGTGGGGTACACACTATAAGCAAATCGGGCGTATACTCATTGTTTCCTCGTTGCTTCACAGCAAATCGAAACTAATGAACGAAAATGCATACGAAAAATTCTTGTACGACGAAGGCTTTTATTTTTGTTGTTTCTGATCATGCGCAGTCTTTCTTTTCTGATTTTTGTGGTACGAAAATTGTACAAAAACGATACACATTAAAACGAAAATCGTTCAGTTCCCGTACGAGAAAAATTTTGGAGCATGTCCCTTTGGGAATTTTCGTACAAAAAAAATAAAATAAAAAAATCGGCTGTCGAAAGTGGTGTACGCTCTAAACAAAATTCATACAAAGTCTTCTGGACCAAAATTCTTGCCCGATTTTTTTTATAGTGTGTACGAGCCTTTAGTCTTGGTCTGGAGTTCCACTTTAACTCTTTTCTTGTGGGGGCCATGCAGGCTCACACCACGACCAGTTTGGCAGGCTTGATGTGATCTATCAAGGCTGCTTTTTTATATTACACGGATTTAAATCATCTTATCCGGTTACTCTCTCTAGATCAGCCATATTCAACCAATTCTATTTATCCAAGTGATGTACTGCCTTTTTGGGCTTCCCCACCCCTGGTGTGTTGCCCCAGTTGCCGGGTAGACCTGGATGTGACCATTTTGGACTAAACACTTGGTACCTCTGTTCGTACGATCTCTTTAAGAAGCCAATGATTGGCGAAACGCGTAGAGATCAAGATCAATATATTCTATATACCAGCCGGGTACACCTATGTTTATGGATGTTTTTAATAACTTTATTTGCATACATATGTGGTGTACATGAGGTGGATTGTGACGGGTTAACCAAGCTTTATTTCCATTGGGAAATACAGGTCATACATGTTAATAACGGTTTTAAACCATTTTTTGAAATTGTATTATAAATATACTTGTAATTTTAGATTAATATTTTGTGTACTCCCTTCTCTGGGGTTATAATGTGGCAATCTAAAAAGTCATATTTTTCTGCTGACATTTTAGACAGGAAGGGGAACAGCAACAGAAATAAAAATGGTTTTCATTAGCAGAGTAAGGGGATGGATAGAGACGCTGTTTTGGATTCATATACCACCATTTATTATTTCACCACATTTTTTTTTTTACTTAGACTAGATTTGCTTGGTTTTACAACTGTTGCCCAGTATATATTTAAAGTTACTGCCAGCACACAAGGTACAGAGTGTCCTTCTAGTTTACCATGTTTTATTGTGTTGCACTGAGATGACATTTTTGATGCTATCTCTAATGTATGAATTGTGCGGAGCTTTAAGTATAACTATAGGCAATTTTTTTTTTTTCATTTCAGATAGAGCAAGGTTATAACCCCCGTCAATATTTTTTATTTTTTTTGCCATCTGTTCCCCTATTGTGGATATTTACCCTAACTTCCTGTCCTGTTCCCCTATTGCGGATATTTACCCTCACTTCCTGTCCTGTTCCCCTATTGCGGATATTTACCCTCACTTCCTGTCCTGTTCCCCTATTGTGGATATTTACCCTAACTTCCTGTCCTGTTCCCCTATTGCGGATATTTACCCTCACTTCCTGTCCTGTTCCCCTATTGTGGATATTTACCCTCACTTCCTGTCCCATAGTCAAACAAAAAATGAGAGGAAATTAAGGGAATTTCTTGGGACCCCCAGGTCACCAGAACTAGCGTCCCCATTGGAAGATTTCCCATCATATACCTTTCTGGGGACAACCCAAATTTGGGATTTTCTGTTACTTTCATTTCCAATGATAATGGTAAACAGGACAAATAGAGAGGGGGGGGTCTCCTTAACACAGACAGCAATAAAAATGGATTTGGGATTTTCTTTTGGGAAAATGGGAATGGAATGAAATATATTTTTAGGATATGACTGGCTGTGATTTGATTTTCAGATTATCTGTATGTATATGTATCAGGGGTCAGGGGCATGCTTCGGATGGAGAGGGGCCCTCAGTACACCTGGATGCCAAGGTGTGAGCATACCCCATCAGTAAACATAAGTAGAAATAAATAAGTTCTTCACCACAAAAATTGTTATATCTTTTCAGGTGTGCCGCAAAATTTTTAGATCTTTTTGGTGCGCCGCAAGACAAAAAAGTTTGAGAAACACTGGTCTGAACAATTCCCTCCAATTCCTGGAGGGGAGTGCTTATCGGCTCTAAAGTGAAACCCCCAATGAAGTTTTTTTTTGTAGGTTATCTTAGTTACCCCATGTTAGTCTCCTCAGTGTTCATAAGCTCTTGCAGTGATGTGTGTGTCATTGTGCCCGATGCATTGAATGGGGAGTGTTCAGAGGCAAAGGTTAGGAAACATAATCCAACGCAAGCGTCACTGTTTATCTCTTTTTACAATCCTTTAGCAATTCTAGTAACAGTTCACTGAGGTTTTTTCCCTACTCTTCCCCCTGCTTCCTCGTTAACACAATTTTTCTGTAATTGCCCAGATGCTGCATAACCTTTTGGCTGGAAGACACCCAGCATCATTTCTGGCCATAGAAGGATCGGAATTCAGCTGGTTCGGTGGGGATCGGTCAAATTTCGATACATGTGCGACTGTCCCAGTTCGGCAGAAGTCTTTCATTCGATCTACTTATGTCAAACAGACAAGCTGGAAAACTTTTGCGCTCAGGGTACACCAGCCAAGAGTCTGCAGCGGGGTGGGGGAGGGATTCTTCCTTCTACCTCACTTCTACGGATGAAGGAATCTCTTCTTTTTTTGCTGCTGGCTGAACAAAAAAAGCAAAGAAAAAAACATCTGTGGCTAGCTAATGCAGGCAATCACATCTACACCAACAGACTACAGGAGATGAAGACATGACACACTGCAGTCCAGAAGCAGTGGTGTGGGTCACACAAAATTCTGTGATTTGTGTGTTGGTTTTGTCCTCCCAAAAGCTGGAACTAAATTGGGGAGCCAAAGGACAGCAGTTGGTCACACTACAGTTGCTTTGCTGCACTTTTGATGTCAAGTACAAAGGCTCAATAAAAACTGAAAAAAAATAAAATAAAAAAAGTGTGTAGCTATTAGAAGGGTGCCTTTTTTTATCCCCGAGTTAACCTTTAAAGAAGAACTAAACTCTGGAAGCGTAAACGCAAAGGACTAAATACCAGTATTGCCTGTGGTCTCAGGACACCATCTTGACAGAGGCAGGGCTTTGCTTCCCCAAGTCAGAGCCTCCAGCAAAGAGAACTATAAGCAGTACCATTGACAAAATATTGTTAATTTATACCTATAGTATTGCTACTCCTAACTAGGGATGATCGAACGGTTCGGGTCGACCATCGGTTCGACCCGAACATTGGGTGTTCGAAATTCGGCCGAATTCCGAACTTTTTGCTGAAAAAGTTCGGAATTCGGCAACCAGAACCGACCAAAATGCAATGGGACAGGAAATGGGCTTTAAAAGCCCGTGATTGGACCAGAACCATTAGTAAAAGCCAATTGAGGGGGCAGGAGAATGCTACGAATGTGATTGGAGTGACTAGGGGGTCCAGAGGCCAATCATTAGTGAATACGCCCCCCAGTATATAAGATAGCCCCGCCAAATTCCTAGCATTGTAATACAGGGATGTGGAAGAGAGTGCAAGCAGTTCTGTTACTTCTGCTTCAAAAGTGTCATTTAGCAATTATTAGTGTGAGGAAAGGGATATCTAGTGTAGTTAGGGTGCTATTTTCCACTTTAGTTAGCTTCAAAAATCTAGTTTCTGTAGGGAAAGTGTTAAGTGCCAGGGTGACCGTAGTGTAGTGTAGGGTGAACTGACTCTGACTGCTATGGCAGGGTGACCAAACCCTTCCATTTCAGGGTGACCGCTATAGAGAAGGGTGACTTATAGAACAGGGATATGGCTTCTCGCCGGTCAGCCTGCTTTTTGCTGTAGGCGTTTATAGGGCTTTTTTGAGGACATGTTTGGAGTCAGGCATGACGTCTGAACTTCTGTATAGGGGTATATATACACACACATGTATGTATATATACACCTACACATATATAGGTGTGAAAATAGCAGAACACTATGCTTGTGCTAATGAAATAATTAACAGGCATATGGCTCCGCTCCTATCACACCTATATAGGTGTATAAATACATATAAGTGTGTGTATATATATATATATATATATATATATATACACCCCTATACAGAAGTTCAGATGTTTTGCCTGCCTCCAAAGACCCACAAAAATACCCAAAAAAACGCCCAGGTGTGTTATTGCAGGCGTTTTTTTTGGGCATTTTTGGGGGTCTTTGGAGGCAGGCAAAACATCTGAACTTCTGTATAGGGGTATATATATATATATATATATATATATATATATATATATATATATATATATATACACACACACACACACACACACTTATATGTATTTATACACATATATAGGTGTAAAAGAAGAGAAGCCATATGGGTGTTAATTATTTCATTAGCGCAAGCATAGTGTTCTGCTACTTTCACACCTATATATGTGTATATATACATATAAGTGTGTGTGTATATATACCCCTACACAGAAGTTCTGATGTTATGCCTGCCTCCAATAACCCCCAAAAAATGCCCAAAAAAACGCTTGCTACAAAACCGGCAAGGTGTGAAAATAGCGGAGCCATATCCCTGTTCTATAAGTGACCTAAGAGAAACAATCTTTTTTTTTCTGGTTCTGGACATGCTACAGAGCTGAAACTTCACAGGTACACTTTTTAGACCCCCCAGACACTAAATCCAAAGAAATCTCTTTTTTTTTTTTTTTTTTCAATAATTTTTTCAATAATTGGCTCTCTATCAAAAATGATAATTTTTAAGAACTTTTTTTGTGTGATTAATAGTCTCTGGGGCATGAGCCAGAACCCTAGGCACTTTTTAGGGGCATTTATTGGGTTTTAGGGCTTCAAAATTGTGTTTTTTGATTACCGAAGTTCGGGCCCCATTGATTTCTATGGGGTTCTGAAATCCGGGCCGAACTTTATGGAAGTTCTGGTGTTCTGGTCGAACCGAACTTCTGAAAAGTTCGATCATCCCTACTCATAACTCAAACAGAAACCCAATTCCAAACAAACTTTCCCCTACCCCAATCTAATGTGGTAAAAGTCTTGACCCTTTCCATTCTCCTACAGCATTTGCCCTTATTATAGGGAACTATAACCCTTTGTTCTAATTCCTATATTTATTTAATCTTGTTCTTTAACTTGGTTGCTATTTTTATTTGTTCTAAATTTAACAGAAAATTTGAATCAACTGGTTATTGCTAGAGAACTGATAATTCCTCTCCGATCTCATTATAAACCTGATATAGGCAAAATAGGAGATGTATCTACTGTTCCATAGTTAGCAATACACCTACTTGAGATTATGCATTATGTATGCCAGACATTATTGTAGAATGCACTCCGTGTATCCGTTATTATGTAAGCTCTTTGATATCCAGAAATATAGAATTTGAAAAAAAAAAATAAAAAATTAAAAAAAAAATGACCATGGAACACCATCTCAGAAACAATGTTCGTGACAAAGAATCACTCCACTACTCCAAAAATATATTTATTTTAGTGATGTGTCTTTTATACTACAGTGATTCTTATTTCCACTGCTTTGAAAGCTAAATCTACTTTACAGCTGTAAACTGGATATTTACTACATTCTTTAGGCTCGGTTCACACTATTGCGATGCGGGAAGGCTGCGAATTCGCAGCCTGTACCCGCATCGCACACGCACCCCCGGCAGTTCACACTGCCATATGCGATCCGCTGGGGGTGTCAATGTAATCTTAACGACACCCCCAGTTTGATCGCATATCGCAGTGCGATCGTGCAGTTCGCACAGGATCGGATCGCACAAGTGTGAACCGCTGTGCGATCCGATCCTGATGCGGCAGCAAAAATGCCTCCTGTGAGTCTTTGCTGCGGGTGCGGTGCGAATTTAGCCATACAAACTGTATGGCTAAACTCGCACCGCACAGCTGATCGCATGTCATGTCGGAGCAGTGCGCTCCGACATGACATGCGAACCCGGCACACGCAGAAGTGTGAACCGGCTCTTAAAAAGGTGAAAGCACAATCAAAAAAATCTGACCTCAGGGATGGCCCATAGCTTCTTTATCTACAAACCTGATTCTGCAGAAATATTCACAGATCTAAAATAGATTATAAAAAAGGAAGAACACAATCTGTCCCACTCTGACTTTGAATAATAAGCAGGCCAATTTTTTTTCAAACTTTTTTATGTATAGATTGAAACTTGAAAAGCTGTGAGCTCAAACACTAAAATCTCATAAGCATTATCATGTCATTTTAAATCATTTGGCATCTGCAGCTTTTATTAATATACACTATATTGTCAAAAGTATTGGTACACCTGCCTTTACACGCATATGAACTTTAATGGCATCCCAGTCTTAGTCCGTAGGGATCGATATTGAGTTGGCCCACCCTTTGTAGCTATAACAGCTTCAACTCTTCTGGGAAGGCTGTCCACAATGTTTAGGAGTGTGTCTATGGTAATGTTTGACCATTCTTCCAGAAGCCCATTTGTGAGATCAGGCACTGAGGTTGGACAAGAAGGCCTGGCCTCAGTCTCCGCTCTAACCCATCCCCAAGGTGCTCTATTGAGTTGAGGTGAGGACTCTGTGCAGACCAGTCAAGTTCCTCCACCCCAAACCCGCTCATTCATGTCCTTATGGACCTTGCTTTGTGCACTGGTCCAAATCATTTGGTGGAGGGGGGATTATGGTGTGGGCTTGTTTTTCAGGGATTGGGCTCAGCTACTTAGTTCCAGTGAAGGGAATTCTTAAGGTGTCAGCATACCAAGACATTTTGTACCATTTCATGCTCCCAACTTTGTGGAAACAGTTTGGGGATGGCCCCTTGTTGTTCCAACATGACTGTGCACCAGTGCACAAATCTTGGTACATAAAGATATGGATGAGCGAGTTTGGGGTAGAAGAACTTGACTGGCCTGCACAGAGTCCTGACCTCAACCTGATAGAACACCTTTGGGATGAATTAGGCCTTCTCGTCCAACATCAGTGCCTGACCTTAAAAATGCGCTTCTGGAAGAACGGTCAAACATTCACATAGACACACTAAAACCTTGTGGACAGCCTTCCCAGAAGAGTTGAAGCTGTTATAGCTGGAAATGGTGGGCCAACTCCATATTGAACCCTACGGACTAAGACTGGGATGCCATTAAAGTTCATGTACGTGTAAAGGCAGGTGTCCCAATACTTTTGACCATATAGTGTATGTCCTGGTGACTATGCTGACTTGTTTAGGCCCTTCCTGTTTTAGGGTGACAATGCTCTGTCCCTGTCTCCCTACTGTGCTCCTGTGTTGTCATCCTGTCACAGAGATTTCCAATGCAGACTACAATTAGCAAGGAGATCAGCATTATAAAAAAAAAAAAAAGTAATGCCCCTGTTCATTATACACAGTGCTTTATGAAAATAAATATCCAAGTATAAAGTTCATAAGAGGTGCTGGACCAGGATCCAGGAAGGTAAATAAATCTTGATGACTGAACCCAGGCAGCTCTACCACAAAATAGTCCCCCATCCCCTCCAAACAGCGTGCATCAGCTTCGACTAGAACATCTAAGTGAGATAAACAAAAGGCTTGGTTCACACTAGTGCGATTTTATATGCGACTTGAGTTGCACAAAATTGCATGACAAAGTAAATGACATTATTTTCTATAATGCCTATTCACATCAATGCAGCACAGCATGATGCGTTTTTGGAAAAGTGTCTGGTGCTACTTTGGAGTGATTGCAGCACTATTTTGTGCCCCATAGACTTCAAAGGCAATGCGTTTTTGCAAGTTGCTAAGGCTCCTTAACAGTCAGCATCCCGGCTTCTTCCCATACCAAAAACACAGTAGTATCAAAAACACATCAAAAATGCACTACATACTGTTCCAATGTGAAACTAGCCCTATGAGTCCATGCATATTTTACTGGTGATGAAACGTAGGCCACAGGAAGATAAAAAGTATCCAGTGCCAGGGCCCAGAAAATCTCCCGTTACCAAGGCCTAATCAAGAAAGGCCATAACGAATGTCTATGGACGTGTGCCAAATATCAGCATTCAAGTAATAAAACTCACAGTTACTGTTTAATAAAGAATCATTGATGGTAACTGCCAGAAGAACACCCCTCTCCAAAAATTCTCATTTAAGTCACAGTTTTATCACAGACTGTACTCAGTTTTATGAACTGTATGTTTAGTTTTAGTATCACAGACCGTACTGTAAGAGAAGCTCAGTTGGAATCAGGAGGCCATTTCATGTTCATGCTCATAATTAGAAGCAAATACTCAATACAGAACAGGTATGGGCGCACATGAGCAAACGTATTAGCGTGTGCACAAAAAGAAATGTGCATATGCGCACGCACACACACGTGCTGGCGTTAAACGGCCTAGTTATTCATCCTTTTTTATGGATAGTGTAGGACCCACTGATAATGGGGTACTTTGACGCAGTGGTGGGCTTGAGCACGATATGGCCATATGGTGGGACCAAACCCCCATTTTTATTTATGGATTGTCTCCATATTTGATAGTCATTTCTTTTGCATGGTTGCGCTATTCTTTTTTAATATACATGTTGCTTGGTCCATAGCTGTACCGGCTTTAGATATACATGTTCAGGGTTTGAGCCCCCAATTTTTTGCTTGTTTATTATGTATTCGGTCTGACCAGACTTCTGAGGTTGAGCACCCCACCCCCCACACACACCTGTATTCTATCAGAGTCCACTATCAAGTAGATATAGGAGGAGTCCCTTGTAGTGCATTAGCACATCCATCCCAGCAAGGAGTGTTGTCTCCAAGGGTTAGAGAGGCTGGATTCATCCTTTTTTATGGATAGTGTAGGACCCACTGATAATTGGGGTACTTTGACGCAGTGGTGGGCTTGAGCACGATATGGCCATATGGTGGGACTAAATCCCCATTTTTATTTATGGATTGTCTCCATATTTGATAGTCATTTCTTTTGCAAGGTTGCGCTATTCTTTTTTAATATACATGTTGCTTGGTCCATAGCTGCACCGGCTTTAGATATACATGTTCAGGGTTTGCTTCCCCAATTTTTTGCTTGTTTATTATGTATTCGGTCTAACCAGACTTCTGAGGTTGAGCATCCCATCCCCCACACACACCTGTACTCTATTGGTGTCCTCTATCAAGTAGATATAGGAGGAGTCCCCTGCAGTGCATTAGCACACCTTCCCAGCAAGGAGTGTTATCTCCAAGGGTTGGAGAGGGTTATGGATAGTGTAGGACCCACTGATAATGGGGTGCTTTGACGCAGTGGTGGGCTTGAGCACGATATGGCCATATGGTGGGACCAAATCCCCATTTTTATTTATGGATTGTCTCCATATTTGATAGTCATTTCCTTTGCATGTGTGCGCTATTCTTTTTTAATGTACTGTAAGAGAAGCTCAGTTGGAATCAGAAGGCCATTTCATGTTCAGGCTCATAATTTGAAGCAAATGCTCAATACAGAACAGGTATGGGCGCACATGAGCAAACGTATTAGCGTGTGCACAAAAAGAAATGTGCATTTGAGCACGCACACACACGTGCTGGCGTTAAACGTCCTAGTTAAGCTGAACTATGGCATGAACAGATTTCTGATTGGTCTTCAGCTAGTTCCTGTTTACCTGTGCCTTGACCTTCTATACCTGCCTACCCATGCTTGACCCGGCTTGCCCTTGACCAATCTCTGGATTCCCGCCTGCCTATTGTGACCTCGGCTTGTACTCCGATTCTGCTCCTGTCTTGTGCCCTGAGGCCCGACTGTTGATGACCTTTTGGCTTGTGTCCTGGCTACGCTCCTGCCTGCTGATCAAGCTTCACTGTGTTTCAGTTTCTGGTTCCTGCCTGGCGATCCTCGCTCACCTGTTTCCTGCAAACCTCAGCTGGTGCTGCCTGTTATACCGGTCCTCATGCCATTCGGTGTGCTCACACCTCCTGTCATCACTACCAGGGGTGTTGGACAAGAGGTGCAAGAGAAGCCCCCTCTACAGCTCGATCTCCACCAGGTATGTGACAAGTACTCAATCGTTTTTGTTTCAGGTGCTCTAATAACTACAATCACCTCAAATATGATGGAAAATATCAGAAAATAAATCCAGACTAATAATGGTCAGTTAATGTTGAAGTAGATCCATGTAGAAAGGAAGGATCTGAACAGCGGCGGTTGGTGCAAGATAATTTGGGGGGGGGGGGGGGGGCGGCCACACCCACACCCCCTGCGGGACGGCCAGCGAGACAGGCTGAATCTACGCTCATTAACCACTTTACTACCAGTCACGTAACCTCTACGTCATCAGACTTTGCGGGGTTATACCGGGATGATGCCTCTAGCTAGAGGCATCATCCCGGTACCGTTGTTTGAAGCCGGCGGTCGGCTTTCCGTCGGTAACGATCGATGCGGCTCGGGAGCCGCTCGATCGTTACCCGGGGGGGCGGGAGGGGACGTCCCCCCCCTCCCGCCGCCTTCCGTGGCTTTGCTCGGGGCTACCGTCCCACCGGGAGCCCCGAGCACCCAGCCGGCACGTCCGCCGGCTGGATGGAGTCCCGATGAATGCCGGAAACGGCATCGATCGGGTCTCCGATGACGTAACCCGGAGGCGGCGTCCATGACGTCACGTCCGGGTTACTGTGCTGCAAAAGGCGGCAGATTTGAAAAACGGCTGTATGCAAAAATGCCGTTTTCGGCGTTTTGCATACAGGGAAGTGTAGTGGAGGGGTCTAGGGTCTTTTAGACCCTCGATCCCTCCATAAAGAGTACCTGTCACGACATATTGCTGTCACCAGGGATGTTTACATTGCTTGTGACAGCAATAAAAGTGATCAGATTTTTTTTTTTTAAAAACCTGTAATAAAGTTTAAAAAAAAAGAAAAAATAAATAGGAAAAAAAAAAAAAAAAAAAAATTTAGCCGTCCCCGTCACCGTTAGCTCGCGCACAAAAAAAAACGTATACGCAAGTCGAGCCGCAAATGAAATCGCTGTTCAAACCACACATGTGAGGTATCGCCGCGATCGCCAGAGCGTGGGCAATAATTAAAAAAAAAGAGCTACACTCTAACTCTAAACTGGTAACCGTTAAATAAATTTAAAGCGTCGCAGATTGAGATCTCTATTGACCGTAGTTTGTCGCCATCCCACGGGGGGGCGCAATTTTAAACCGTAACATGTTTGGTATCTATTTACTCGGCGTGACATCATCTTTCACAATATACAAAAAAAATGGGCTAACTTTACTGTTTAGTATTTTTTAAATGCAGTGAAATGTGATTTTTCAAATTTTTTCCAAAAAAATGGCGTTTTAAAGACCGCTGCGCAAATACCGCGTGACAAAAAATTTTGCAATGACCGACATTTTATTCTCCAGAGTCTTTGCTAAAAAAATATATATAATGTTTGGGGGTTCTAAGTAGTTTTCTAGGAAAAAATACTGGTTTTAACTTGTGAACAAAAAGTGTCCGAAATAGGGCTGGGGCTAAAGTGGTTAAGCAGAGCAATATTGAGTATTTCACTCCTTATGCTGGTAGCTTTAGTAAATAGATATGATAGTAAATCATATTTACTTGCTTTAAAGTTTTTTTTTTTTTTTTTTTTTTTTCACATTTCTTCAGTTACTTCTTGGTTTCCAGACCTAGGCAAATGATGTCATACAGGAGTCTTTAGGAGGGGAGAATGGGCTTTCTCAGCTAAGCACACCCTCCTGCCTACATGCCTGAGTTAAGGGGCAAATAGATTCCAAGAAATAAAGGTTACATGAATCATCTGCCCTTACTCAAGATGGCCATGGCCAGAAATGCAAGGGGATATTTTTCAAAGTGATTTCTCCATAAAATACATCATGGAGACATGGATGGTAGAGTGAGTTTGTTTAGAATATTAACAATGAATTAAATAGTGCTTTTGGATTGCAGTGCTCAGATGCAGCATAGTTCCGCTTTAACGGGGTAAGAAGCCCAGCTTTAAAATCTTTAATCCTTTGTTAGGACAGTGTGCAAATCTAGTTTACACCTGATAATGAGATCTGCCAGCACAGGCAGGGTTAATTAGGGCAAACACAGTTCCCCTGCCTTCTCATAAACAAAGAGCACCAAGGCTGGGTACAAAAGAGCCGAAAATGGTGGTTTGGCAGGAACTGGGTGACTTTCAACCTGTGTACACAGCTCCCTGTCCAACTGAAGCCGGTCTCACCGCTGCCGTCTGTCGAACGAACATGCTGGAAAACCAGCATCCTATCAGAACTTGTAGCCAATGGCTGCGAGCACTGATCAGTGTGTTCTGATAGGAGCGCAGTCCCCCTTTCAGGACGCGTTAGCTCAGAGGGGGAGATCGCTACATTAACACTGCTTGTGTTAGAACGGCAATCTGTACGTTTCTTTTCGTTCAGCCTGCTGGGTTGAACGCAAAAAAAAAAAAAAAAAGCTTATAGGGTGTACCCCGCATAAGCAGAGGGTTAACATTTAAAATGTTAAGCTGTCTTTTTTTTTTTTTTTTTAAAGTGATTGTAAAAGGCATAAGGTTTTTTTTATCTTAATGCATTCTATGCATTAAGATAAAAAAGCCTTCTGTGTGCAGCAGCCCCCTTCAGCCCCTCTAATACTTACCTGAGGTCCCTCTAGATCCAGCGATGTTGCACAAGACACTCGGCTGGCCAAGACTCCCCTCCTCATTGGCTGAGACAGCAGCGCAGCGCCATTGGCTGCCGCTGCTGTCAATCAATGTCAGTCAGCCAATGAGGAGAGAAAGGAGGCGGGCCGGGCCGTGACTCCACGTCTGCATGGACACAGGGAGCTGTGGCTTGGCTCGGTGCCCCCATAGCAAGCTTCTTGCCTTAAGGGGAATTTATCAGGAGGGAGGGGCCCGGAGCACCGAAGAGGGACCCGAGAAGAGGAGGATCTGGGCTGCTCTGTGCAAAACCACTGCACAGAGTAGGTAAGTATAACATGCTTGAAAAAAAAAAAAGACTTTATAATCATTTTAAGTCATGCTATGTAAATTATAAAGTAGGTGTTATCGGACCCCTGCATGGGTACCGTGCCTTACATGCCTGTACGGGTGATCAGCTCGTTCCTGGTCTGAACCTTTGCACCGCTGTTTGTTGTAGTTGTTTTTCTATTGTTTATAACTCAATAAAAAGATTTTCAAAAAAAAAAAAGTAGGTGTTATCAGTGCCGGGACAAGGTCATCCAGCGCCCAGGGCAAAGATGACAAACTGCTCCCCCCTCCTTCCCTTAGGGTTAGGGTCAGAGTGCCCTCATCCCTGAAATAAATCATTGGGCCAAGGGCACCTGCCCTCCTGCCCACCCCTTGTCCCGACCCTGGGTGTTTTCCCAATTTGGCTGCAAAACTGGAAATACACTTTAAGGCAGATCTTAAAGCATCACAAAAGGAAAAAAAACTATTTAAGTAATTTTTAATATTTAAATCAAACTCCGCCATCCTTCCATGTCTCCATACTTTACTTTGTTGAGAAATCAAAAAAACACCCCCACTAGCCATCTTGAGTAAGGCCAAATGATTCATGCTGAATTTACTTCCTGGAATCCATCTGCCCTGCATGCATGCAGGAGGTTGTGCTTAGCTGAGAAAACCCCTCCTCTTCTCCTGAAGACTCCTGGGATGTATGACATTTGCCTAGGCAAGAAACCAGGAAGTAACTGAAGAAATACGTTTAAAAACAGGTAAATAGGATATATTTTTCTATCTATTTACTAATGCTAGCACCTAGCAGTATGAGGATTAAAAATCAATGTTAATTGGGAGAGTGAAATTCCACTTTAAGGTTAAGGGTTTATTAGGATAGGTTTTCACTATTATTCTGTCATACAGTATATACACAAAAAATACCAGCCATGCATAAATTGTAACTTTAAAATTCTCTCAAATAATCCCCTCTTTTGACTTTTAAATTCCTCCGTTAAACAGGTACAGAAATTCCCATCACGGTGCAACCACTAATGTCAAACACATTATATAAACTGAAGTACACGTGGGGTCGGTTAATCAGGCTGTGCGTGGTTTTATTTATAAAAGGTTAGAGATCAGATGAAAGCACACACCAGGCTGTAAATCTCACATAAGTCCAAAGTTCAACTAGCCAGTGATACCCAGATTTACAAGGAGATAAACACGCGTCATTCCTGCATTCACTGCTTTTGCTTTACAGTTCACCTTTTTTTAGACGTGACACAATAGAATGTCAGTTGGGTCAGTCCCACAACACAGCAGCATGACTAATCGATACTCGCTCGATTCCACCAGATCTTCCAAAGACTTTCCACATTTAAAGAATTAGGCTGATCAAACACCAGTAGAATTTTGTTTAAAAATTTAAATTTTCCAAAGGTTAGTTTGCTTTCACCTACAGTGGCGAGAAACTTTCAAGTGATTAGAAACCTTTTTTTTTGGTTTTCCTACAAAGAAAAAAAATGGTTATGTTTACCTGCTCTGTGCAATATTATTGCACAGAGCAGCCCCATTCTTCCTCTTCTGGGGTCACCCACCCACAATGTCTGCTCCTCCTTCTGCGCATGCACCGATAGCAAGTGGCTTGCTATGGGGGGGGGGGGGGGCACACGTGCAAGCAAGCTCCCAACCCGAGCTGTGTGCCATAGACACCCGCACCGTGGCGCGGCCATGCCCCCTGATTCCTCCTCTAAGGATCTGATTGACAGCAACTGGAGCCAATGGCCCCCGCGTCTATCAGTGCGGCCAATGAGAGCAGGGAGAGAACTGCAGCCGGGCACAGAGCTGGCTTGATACAGGAGTCAGGTTCATGTTAGGGAGAGGGGTGGAGGGGTTGGGCAGTGGAAGGTTTTTTACCTAATGCCGAGAATGCATTAAGGCGAAAAAAAAAAAAAAACCCTTAAAGAGGAAGTAAACCCTCCTCTGACACTTGTACCTATAGGTAAGCCTATGATAAGACTTACCTATAGGTACTGTAAATATCTCCTAAACATGTACTGTTTAGGAGATATTTACTTTGCATGCAGCCAGTGACATTACTGGCACATGCGCTCTGAAGGAACGGCCGCTCGTGCCGCTCCTTCAGAGCCCTGTGCCGCGACCATCAGCTCCCGCGCACAAGCGCGGGAGTGACGTCATCGCGGCTCCAGCCAATCAGATGGCCGGATGCCGCAAACCCGGAAGAAGGGTGACCAAAACATGTCACCCATGAGATAGGTGAGCGGGCGGCGCTGCGAGGCTTCGTTCTAAGGTAAGCATTTCATAATGAGCTGGTATGCGATGCATACTAGCTCATTATGTGTTTGTCTTTCAGGTGTTCATTTTTTTTTTTTTTTTAATTTCTGAGGTTTACAACCTCTTTAAAGAAGTAGAATGGAATATTTTTCTCAATGCGTTTGGGGGAAAAAAAAAAATAAAAAATCGAACATGTAATTACACTCGTTTGATACATCTCAGATTCCATTCAGATACCAGGTCTGGACAAAGTTTTAGGCTCCGTTCACATGTAGGCGTTTTGGGGCGTTTTTGGGGCGTTTTTCTGCTCTAGGATCAGCTCTCAAAACGCCCAACAAGACAAATCCTATTCATTTCAATGGCCCCTGTTCACATCTGAGCGTTTTGAAGCTGTATACAAAACGCCCAACGCTCAAAAAAGTACATGAGCTTCTTTTTGGGCAGATTACAGGCGTTTTCCATTGATCTCTATTGAATCTAAAAACGCCTGCACAAAAATCGCGGTAAAAATCGCGGTAAAATCGCGGTAAAAATCGCCGCAAAAATCACGGTAAAATCGCGGTAAAAAACGCGCGAAAAGCGCTACGCTCAGGTGTGAATGTAGCCTTAGGGGCTTTCAAACAAAATGCATGATTATTAAATTAATGATTAAACTAAGAGTCAATGAGAGCCGGAAAGAATGTCCTGATGAATGTTCGAACAAACACTTCTAACGCCAGGAAAAAGCAGCTGTAAAAACATGCTTTTAGTAGCTTTTTTTCCTGGCGTTATTGCATGTTTGGCCACGTTGCTTTTAGCAGCGTTTTTTCTTTCTCCATTCAAAGTCAATGGTTCCCTATGGGAACCTATTGATTTGAATGGAAGGCACATCGCAAGTGGGATCAGGATGATCCTACTTGTGGTGTGACTTGCGCTCCGAGAATCTTGAGGAGGAACTCCACGCAAAATTTGGGGAAAAAACGGCATTTCCCCCCCCCCCCCCCCCCAGGTTCCAAACCAAGCCCTTCGGGTCTGGTATGGATTTTGAGGTCCATACCAGACAGTCACAGAAAGGTTTGTAAAAACCTATCTCTAAACGTCACCTGTGCAGAGCGTCCAAACTCCTGTATTCACAATCCGGCAGAGCAAACTCCAAGCAAGGAACCCCAAGAGCTAGAGGAGAACACTGTAGTAGCAGTGTCTACTACACGGATTTCCAGCTTCAACAGGGATCCCACAGGTATGGTATATGTATAGTTACATTTAGTCCAATCTAGACCAATGTAACCATGTATTAAATATCAATACCGGAGATTATTCCTTAAAGTGGTTCTTAACCACTTAACCCCCGGAGGATTTGGCTGCTAAAAGACCAGGGGGTATTTTGCGATTCGGCACTGCGTGAATTTAACGGACAATTGCGCGGTCGTGCGACGCTGTACCTAAACGAATTTGACGTCCTTTTTTTCCCACAAACAGAGCTTTCTTTTGGTGGTATTTGATCACCTGTGTGATTTTTTGATCATGCGCTATAAACAAAAAAAGAGCGTCAATTTTGCAAAAATAACAATATTTTTCACATTTTTTTATATGAAATTCCCCAAAAAAAAAAAAAGTAAAAATCTAAATTTTTTAACATTTTCGGCCAATTTGTTTTATACTACATATGTTTGGTAAAAAAAAAAAAAATAAATAAATATCGCAAAAAGCGTATTTTGATTGGTTTGCGCAAAAGTTATCATGTTTACTAACAAAGGGAAAGATTTTTGTCATTTTTGTTGTTGTTTTTTTTAACGCGTAATGGCGGCGATCTGCGATTTTTTTTGCGGTACTGCGACATTGGGGCGGACAGATTGGACCCTTGACTGACATTTTAGACACTTTTGGGGTTACCAGTGACATTTCTACAGTAATCAGTGCTATATATATGCACTGTTACTGTAAAATTACACTGGCAGTGAAGGGGTTAACTTTATTTGAGAGGGAGGGGCTGTGTGTGTCCCTAGGGGCGTGATTCTAATTGATTGGCTGTGGCTAGAGCTGTAGGAACAATGATCAACGGTCCTACATAGTAGAACCGTATGATCAGTGTTTCTACACAGGGGAGAATGACAGGCGGCTTGTTTACACAGCCTGCCTGCCTTTCTCCCTCTCCCCCGACGATCGCAGAGTGACCGGTGGACATCGGGTCCGCTGGTCGCACGCGCGGGGGGGGGGGGGGGGTCCGTGACCGAGCGGGAGCGCGCCGTCGGCAGCGCGTGCTCGCACCCCAGAGCCTCACAGGCTAGTAACGTACCGATACGTCACTCTGCCTGTGAGGGGCTGGCCGCCATAGTATATGTACTTGTGGTGGTCGGCAAGCGGTTAAGCCACTATATTATATTTATACCATCCCATCTGTTATTTAACGATATGTGGCCCAGTGCCTGTGCTGTACAAAAACTATGCCAAATTTGTACCTTATCTCAGAGCGTCTCCTGGAAGGGGAGAAAATGAAAAAGAAAAAAAAAGGGGAGAAGGTAAAAAAAAAGAAGAAGGAGGAAAAGAAGAGAAGGGAAAAAAAAAGGAGGAGAAGAAGAGAAGGTTAAAAAAAAAAAAAAAAGGAGGAGAAGAAGAGAAGGTAAAAAAAAAAAAAAAAGAGGAGAAGAAGAGAAGGTAAAAAAAGGAGAAGAGAAGGCAAAAAAAAGGAGAAGAAGAGAAGAGAAGGTAAAAAAAAAAAAAAAGGAGAAGAAGAGAAGGAAAAAAAAAAAAGGAGGAGAAGAAGAGAAGGTTAAAAAAAAAAAAGAAGAAGAGAAGGTAAAAAAAAAAGGAGGAGAAGAAGAGAAGGTAAAAAAAGGAGAAGAGAAGGTAAAAAAAAGGAGAAGAAGAGAAGAGAAGGTAAAAAAAAAAAAGGAGGAGAAGAAGAGAAGGAAAAAAAAAAAAGGTGAAGAAGAAGAGAAGAAGAAGGAGAGGTGAGAATCAGGAAAAGAAGCTAGAATGGAGAAGACAACCTGTAAAAATATGTCTTATTTTTTTTTTAATATTTAAAAAAGGAAAACATGTGCTTTGCCCATCGAGGGCAAGTCCCATTAACAGCTCATGCACACCTTTGCTTCTCCACTACTCTATTCAGCTGCCACAATAGAAGGAAACACCTGGTACTTCTGGGTATGGGGATCATGTGACTTGTTTTTTCACATAATAGCACTGTGATTTACGGCTAGTCACTAAGGCATCCAGCCTGGTCACATGGAGCAGGGAGATTAGTACTCTTTCAGCTCCAAGTCTCAAAAGTTGTAAGTTACAAGCTCTTTCCTAACCATAATTATTTACTCTTGGCAAGGTAGGCCATTATTGTGAACCCATGCTTTGCCCTAATTGGGCAAAGGTTCACAAAAAGCAAATTTCAAACCCTGACTGCTGAAAAGAAAAAAAAAAAAAAAAGAAGTTTATTCTTTTCCTTTTACAGCTAACCTGAACCTAAACCTGTACATTCCATTTTTCATGGCCTATCTGAAAATATGATATATAATCGGAGATAAAACTGTGAAGGGGCCTTTGTGGAAGCAGTGACTGTGGGTGTCAGGCTTGCATTTCAATACATAAAAGTAGAGATGAAAATTGCTTTCTACACAAAGAATTGAGCTTGCTATAGGTGCAGTGGGGTGTTTCTGACAAGTGTTACATGGAACACAAGAAAAGGTTACTTTGTAGCTGTGACGTACAAACTCGCCCTTCATTTGCCCTTTTTTTTTTTACAAAGAATCGGTGTCACTGAACGGAGGAGACAGAATAAGGCCAGCCAGCAGGCCAAGCCTTGATTTTATCATACATTCTTTTACTGTTTAGAGTTGGCTGTCAATATCTATGCTGAAATCTGTTAACGATCAGCGTGTTAATGTTAACCAGACTAAGGAGTCCTGGAGTGCACTTATCTAATTTAAAAAAAAAAAAAAAAAGGCAGCAAAAAGTAGTCATGAAGGCCTTGTTCATGATGTGGGCTCAACATACATTGCCTGCACATGCTGAGAAAACTATGACTTGGGGGATGCAAGGGCATTTTAAAAAGGTATGTTCAGACATTAACCCAGGGGTAGGGAACCTATGGCTCGCGAGACAGACGTGGCTATTTTGATGGCTGCATCTGGCTTGCAGACAAAAAAAGGGGGGCGTGTCCGGACGTGAGCCGCGCTGGACGTGTAGTCACAGAGCTCCGCCGCGTCTACCACTCAATCCAGTGCCATCCGCATAGCTGTGCCCGGTGCCAAGGAGATTTCTGCACCCATCGACGGTACACTTTGTGGGCTACCCACCGCTACCCTCAGTTCGTCTCTGGGTGACCGGATTGCCGTGCTTCGGACCCCACGGCCTACCCGCGGTACCGCCGCCGGCTCGTGTGCTGTGCATCTGAGGGCCTTGGCAATGGCCCTTGGGTAAGGAGACCTGCCATCCACTCCTTGTGCCCCGACAGACACGATCTCCATCCCCTTTGACACCCGGGCACCCGCGGGAGCTGCCTCTCACATCCACTTCTGAGACCTTCAGCGGCCGGCCGCCATTTTCTCAGGGCCTATACTCACCTCCATTACTCACAGGCCTGCGGGCGCTTCAACACTCGGCCTCATTGCATACCTGCCTGCTCTGCTCTCTTCCCGACCGGATTCAAGGCACTTTCACACGGCTCCATCTACTCACTGTATAGCTGCGGCCCATGAATATGAATATTAACCACTTTAGGACCGGAGGATTTTCCTGCTTTACGTCCAGGCAACTTTTTGCAACTTGGCACTGTGCGACTTTAACTGACAATTGTGCGGTCATACAACGCCGTACTCAAACTAAATTTACGTCCTTTTTCTCCCCACAAACAGAGCTTTCTTTTGCAATATTAATAAAAAAAGAGCGACAATTTTGAAAAAAGAACAATATTTTTCTACTTCGACAATTAAAAAATATCCAATATATTAAATTTTTGTCATATATTTAGGCCAAAATGTATTTAGCTACATGTCTTTGACAAAAAAATTCTCAATGAGCGTATTTTTAACCGCTTTATGACCGGAAGGTTTTATCCCATTCCTGACCAGGCCATATTTTGCGATTCAGCACTGCATTACTTTAACAGACAATTGCGCGGTCGTGCGACACTGTACCCAAATTAATTTATATTAATTACAAAATTTATGTCCTTTTTTCCCCCTCAAATAGAGCTTTCTTTTGGTGGTATTTGATCACCTGTGTGATTTTTACTTTTTGCGCTATAAACAAAAAAAGAGCGACAATTTTGAAAAAATAACAATATTTTTCACATTTTTTTATATGAAATTCCCCTCAAAAAAATATATGTAAAAATCAAAAAATTTTAACATTTTAGGCCAATTTGTTTTCTGCTACATATGTTTGGTAAAAATCGCAATAAGCGTATTTTGATTGGTTTGCGCAAAAGTTATCGCAGCTACTAACTACGGGAAATTTATGTCATTTTTATTGTTTTTTTTTAACTAGTAATGGCGGCGATCTGCATTTTTGCGGGACTGCGACATTGCGGTGGACAGATCGGACCCATAACTGACATTTTTGACACTTTTGGGGGTACCAGTGACAATACTACAGTAATCAGTGCTATAACTATGCACTGTTACTGTAATAATGACACTGGCAGGGAAGGGGTTAACTTTGTTGGCGATCAAGGGGTTAATGTATGCCTGGTGCTTACTGACGTGTGTGGGGGGAGGGGACTGTGTGACACAGACACAGATCGCAGGTTCAGCTATGCTGAATCCTGTAATCTGTGACTGCCGGTCACATAGGAGATCCGCCCGATTTGTTTACACAAGCAGGCGGATCTCCTCACTTGATCCCCGACAATCGGGGAAGAGCGGCGGTGATCACTGCCTCTCCTCCCCTGGCCCGACTCCCGCTGTGTCTGAATACAGTGGGAGCGTGGCGCCCAATTTTTCAGTTTATTTTTTAACAAAGTTTGAAATATCCAATAAATTTCTTTCCACTTCATGATTGTGTCCCACTTGTTGTTGATTCTTCACAAAAAATTACAGTTTTATATCTTTATGTTTGAAGCCTGAAATGTGGCAAGAGGTCGCAAAGTTCAAAGGGGCCGAATACTTTCGCAAGGCACTGTATCTGTAAGACTAGATGTCAGGAGCACCCCATCATCTGAAGTTAAGAGTCCCCTACCCTCTGTTTCATCAGGATGCTCCCCTTGCGCTGCTTCGAGGAAGAAGATGGGGGGTGAGCTGGGAAGCAGAAAACGCAGGGTCTGGAGAAGGACCAGAGGAAGGCTGGAGTTAGCTGCTAAAGTCTGCTGAGACCAGGGGAGGCAGAGAGAAGTGCTACAGCTGCACAGAGAGGCGCCGGATCTGTAGGAGGAGTTCTGTCCTCCTCTTTGTACCCCACTGCTGACACAAGGTGGGGCCGGAGATGAGGGGGGTGCCGTAGCTGCAGGAGAGGTGCAAGGGCCACATGAAATGGCCTTGCGGGCCAGATTCGGCCCCCCGGGCTTGTGTTAGAGCATTCTGTAGAGCACATCAAGGACGTCAAACATTTTCTTCCCCATTTACCTTGTTCCTGTAGCGAGATACAGCTTGTATTAATCCTGATGACATAATCACCAGGCTTATCATTTTTTGCAGGAGCAGCTGCTGAGAGCATATTTCCTATAGGCATAGGCAATCGCTCCAAAATTACAAGTCTTCTTTTACACACATTGTGTTGGAAGGCTCTCCATTTTGGATTGAGTAAGGGAGGGTTATAACCCGTCAGTTTTTTTGCCATTTGTGTCCCATTGAGGGGATTTCCCTTCACTTCCTGTCCAAAAGCCAAAACAGGAAGTGAGAGAAAATTCCTGCAAATCAAAATAAACTCTTGGGGCTTTCCAGGTCACCAGACCCATTGGAAGATTTCCCCTCTATTACTGTTCTGAGGACAACCCCAAATTTGGGATTTTCTTTTACTTTCACTTTCAGTGATAATAGAGAGGACAAATAGAGAGGGTGAACAGGGGAAAAGACAGCAATAACAGTCAAAGCTACTTTGGTCCGAATGTGATGCAAATTCAGCCATGCATTTGCATCGTACAGACATCGCATGTAATTTGTACAGCAGTGCAGTGCAAATCACATGCGATGTCCCACATTGCATATGTGTAAACCGGCACTTATAGCTGCTGCCCGATGGACTTTTCAATTAGTCAAGCAAGGTTTCAGTCACTGAACAATGCCTACAACTTTAAAATCTGTGCCCCACACTTCAGGTCCATTAACGTTTACTGTTCCTTCAGTCCCCTTCCCCCACCACAAGGACAAAAAAAAACAGGTGAGCAGGTTTTCCAAAGTCATGCAGGTATGAAATGCACTTCTGTGTCTGAGCCCATGTAAACTCAGCCTAAAGCCGGCCAGAGACGGTTCAAATCTCTGCTGGTTCAGCAGGTACAGGCCGAGATTCGAACCACGTATGGGCAGGCTGATTGTACAAGTTAACCGCTTGCCGACCGCCGCACTACGTCGCTAGCCTGGGAGGGTCTAGGGAGCGAGCGCCCCCGGAGGCGCGCTCCCGTGCGGTCACGGACCCACCCGCGCATGTGACCGGCGGACCCGATGTCCGCCGGTCACTCGCGATCGTCCGTTAGAGCAAGAGAAAGGCAGGCGGCTAATGTAAACAAGCCGCCTGTCATTCTCCCCTGTGTAAAAATAGTGAACATACGGTTCTACTATGTAGGACCATTGATCACTGTTCCTACACCTCAAGCCACAGCCAATCACAGTTAGAATCACGCCCCTAGGGTCACACATAACCCCTCCCTCTCAAAAAAAGTTAACCCCTTCACTGCCAGTGTCATTTTACAGTAACAGTGCATATGTATAGCACTGATTACTGTAGTAATGTCACTGGTAATCCCAAAAGTGTCAAAAATGTCAGTCAAGGGTCCAATCTGTCCGCCGCAATGTCGCAGTACCGCAAAAATAAAAAAAAATAAATCGCAGATCGACGCCATTACGCGTTAAAAAAAAAAACAACAACAAAAATGACAAAAATCTTTCCCTTAGTTAGTAAACACGGTAACTTTTGCGCAAACCAATCAAAATATGCTTTTTGCAATTTTTTTTACCAAACATATGTAGCAGAAAACAAATTGGCCGAAAATGTTACATTTTGATTTTTACATTTTTTTGGGGGGGAATTTCATATATAAAAATGTGAAAAATATTGTTATTTTTGCAAAATTGATGCTCTTTTTTTGTTTATAGCGCAAAAAGTAAAAATCGCACAGGTGATCAAATACCACCAAAAGAAAGCTCTGTTTGTGGGAAAAAAAGGATGTCAAATTCGTTTACGTACAGCGTCGCACGACCGCGCAATTGTCAGTTAAAATCACGCAGTGCTGAATCGCAAAATAGGCCCTGGTCAGGAAGGGGGTAAAATCTTCCGGGGCTTAAGTGGTTAATGGTCAATCAACCAGCATGTCGTAAGTTTCATGCGATTATATCCAGTAACAATAATCATTGTGTTCTTCCAGCAGGGAAGCCCCCCCCCCCCCCGCGGAGGGATTCCCCCATTACCACTGTTGATGGGGGAATTGAGCGATTTTCTCTCTTGCAATGGTTGCAGCAAAGAAAAAAAAAAAAAAATCGCACTGTCTACGGCTGGATTTACCAATAGTTTTGTGGTTTGCTCATTGCTACGGTCTTCCTTTTGCATAGCGTGTTCTCTGTATGCATGAAAAGTGCCATCCATAACAAGTTCCCAAGTGTCACATAAAAATCCGCAATTCCTGCATCCTCACAAATATGAACGTCCTTGCTGCCTCTGCTTTTTCACAGCTAGCATTAACGCAGACCTATATTAAAGAGAAACTCCAGCGATTGTTTTTAGACTTTTAGACCGGGATAGGGTGGATTCCTGTCCAGTTTTCATTATTGTCGGTGTCCCCACTGGATGTATAACCCCCCACTTCCTGTTGCAAAGACACAAGTAACAAGTCTTCCCAAAGTGAGGGGAAATTCCACCTTTAACAGTGATCAACTGAGCAAATTGTCCCAATTGGAAAATTTCCCCTCACCTCCTGTTTTGGTGACAAGTTTAAAGGTTGCCTTTCCCCTAACTTTCTATTCCAGTGACAACATTCACTGTAACTAATGACTTGCTTTCCTACACCATACAAAATTAGACAACATAATTCATCTAAAATTTTACATTAAAGTGGTTGTAAACCTTTGATTTTTTTATTTTTATCTCTTTCATAACAAACACGTTATAGTTACCTGCTCTGTGCAATCATTTTGCACACAGCAGTCCCAACCCTCTTCTTCTGGGGTCCCCCGCCAGTGCTCTAGGTCCTTCCTCTTAATTGAGTGCCCCTTCGGAAAGCTGCTTTCCACGCAAGCACCCATGCAGGCTCGCTCCCGATTCCCGCTGCTGCATTCATTGACACAGACAGCGGGACTTGGCCCCGCCCCCCGCATCACAGCTTTTTATTGACAGCAGCGTGAGCCAATGGCTCTTTTTGCTATCAATCTGTCCAATGAGGAGAGCGACAGCGGCTGGATACGATGCGCTTGTGCACATCGCTGGATCAGGTCAGACTCAGGTAAGAAGAAGGGGGGAGGGGGGGTGCTGCAGCACAGAAGGTTTTTCACCTTAAAATAGAGTTCCAAAGTGGAACTTCCGCTTTAAGGCTTCCTGCCTGGCTCCTGTTTGTAAAATCAAGCTTTTGGGGAGGAGGGGGTTGGGGGGGAGTGGATACCCAATTTTGACAGGTAACTGCTCCCACTTCCGGTCCAGTCACCTAAGGTGATCAGAAGCAGAAGTTTTCCTTCCCAAAGTCTTCTGGGACACATTACAGACCCTAGAAGACTTTGAGACCAGTCAGAGAGCACAGCGCCACTCGCGGATGCGCAGTGGGCACCCAGCTGTGAAGCTGCAAGCTGTCACAGCCGGGTGCCCATAGTAGAGATGCCGGGGCAGCCGAGGAAGGACACAGGGAGAACACAGCTGGGGTGAGTGGATTGTGGGACAGGTGAGTGGCTGTTTATTAAAAGTCAGCAGCTAGAGTTTTTGTAGCTAATGACTTTTAATAAAGAAAAAAAAAAATTAGTGAAACTCCGCTTTTAAGTGATACTAAAGTCAATTTTTTTTGTTTGCTTAAAAATACCAATCATTATATACTCCCGTCCTTTGTGCAGGGCAGCCCAGATCCTCCTCTTCTCGGGTCCCTCTTCGCTGCCCTTGCCCCTCCCCCCCTGCTGTGTCCCCCCCAACAGCAGGCAGCTTGCTAGGGGGGCACCAGAGCCACTGCACTGTGTGTCCATTTAGATATGGAGCCACGGTCGCCAACGCCTCCCCTCTCTCCTCATTGGCTTACTGATTTTGTATGACAGCAGCAGGAACCAATGGCGCTCGCTGCTGTGTCTCAGCCAATCAGGAGGGAGAGTCCTGGGCAGTCGAGATTCCGATAAGCACCCTGCCCGCAGACTCCCACAACCACAGTCCAGGATTGTGGGGGAAGAGGCCCATCAATATGGGGACAAGGGGCTTTGGGGAGGAGGGGGGGTAGAAAATAGGGTTAAAACAAAAACTAAAAATGTAACATACTGCAGCTTACTGATCATTAGATGTGGTGGCCACATCAGTTTTCTGTTCTTTGGCTTATGTTTTGCCTCTGTATTCACCTGGTGATTTGACCGTAACACCACCTGTATTAGTGAGACAATTCTGGAGGAATGAGCACAGGATGCACAGCAGACAGCAGCATTGTCAGTCCGGGGGAGGATAGTGTTACACGCAGATTCAGATACATAAACAAACTGAAGCCAAACTCCAGCACTCACTCTTTACAATCAGTTTTCGCAAACTTGTTTTATCCTTTTGGGATAAAGGTTTTACATGAATAAATAAAGGCTGATCATTTTAATCACCCCTACCAGTGTTAAGTGATTTGTCTTATCCTTGTAAACTGATACATTTTGCTGGAGAGCTCGAGCTTGTAAAACACAGACTTGCTGACTGATGCAGCCGTCACATCTAAGAATTGGTAAACTGCAATATAATAAAAATGTTTGCTTTTGGGTTTAAGTGCCGGTTCATACTGGTGCGATGTGGGAACCCTGTGAATCCACTGCAGGTTCCCGCATCGCACCCGACTCGCAGGCAGTTCACACATATGCAAACTGCTAGGGGTGTCAATACAAAGTGAACCACACCCCCCAGATTAGTTTGTATATCGCAGTGCGTGTGTGAACACGCATGCGATCCGATTCTGGTGCGGACCAAAAAAAAAAAAGTCCTGTGTGACTTTGGTCTGAATGCGATGCGAATTCAGCTATGCAATCTATATGGCTGAATTTGCATCTCACAGACTTTGCATGTGATTTGCATAGCAGTGCGGGGCAAATCACATATGTGTGAAATGGCACTAAGCCCCTGTTCACACCGGTGCAACTTGTCATGTGATCTGACAGTTTAAAATTGCATGGCAAGTTGCACCCCCTTTTTGCGCCTATGGAACTATTCAAATCAGTGCAGCTCTGAACCTTTTTGCAGCTATACGAAAAAGGGTCCTGCACTATTTTTGGTGATTTCACGTGTGATTTGCATAGACATCTGTGCATGAAGTCGCACAGATATCGGCAAGCCACACATGAAATCGCACTGACCGGTGGCTTTGAAATTAAGAGTGAGCGGGTTGTATTACTAATTTAAAGTAAAAAAGAATACTGCTTAGTGGGCACCATATAGTATCCGCCCTTACCTATACCTGCAGAGTCACAGTGCATGCCAACGTCTATTGCTTCTGAGCTGTCTGGATCCCCTGCAGAAGTGATTCTCCTTAGCTATACCTTGCTCCCCCATCATCAGAGCCCCCGCTAATACCCTGTACTTCCAGGTATGGGGCAGATACATACAGCTCCCTAAAATGCATCTCCTGCTGCCAGAGTAGCCAATGGCTTGCATAGGAATTTCTGGATCTCCGGCAGCGGAAGCGTGAAGTACTGCAAAAAGGTTTTCCGAAGGGGAAAAAAAAAAGGAGAATCTAGAGCAATCTCTGTATAATTCATGGACTCTTAATTATTAATGCTTGTGGTATCCTAGGAAGTGATTCACTGCAATCTATAAACATGACTCGGAAATACCAGCCCTACCTGGAGAAACCACACAATAGTCGCATCCGTGCGCCTTCAGGTAGGCTGACACTTGGAGTCCTACCAGTTGTTTTCAAACAAATCGCCGTACACCACTAGTTTATCCAACCTGGTGTCATTATGTCATTAAAAATACCACAAACCTCTCTATGATACACATTTTTATAGTCTATTTATACCTTTAACTGCAAGGTGTGTGCACACCAATTTGAAATGTCGGTCCTCTTTAGTCATTCGTGCTCAGCAGTGCTGAACCAGAAATAAAAAGCTCTGCTCCCATGATAAACATACAAATTGTCCCTGCTGTAAAATGCTGGCAATCCACACATAGATCCCTGTTTGCTATAAAGCAATCTTTCTGATGGATTCTAGCAATTATCAACCAGGCCCGGGCTGTGTAGACAGCTATAACAAAAGTGCAGCGGAGAGCTCCTTTATTAACGTTCTTCACTGACAACTGTAAAAGATGATTTTCATAAGGAGACACAAATCCATAATTAGGAATTATTACAAGAAAAGACGTATTATTAATGAGAGAATAAGGTATTAGCTGTATTACTCTTGGAGACTGTAAGCCATACAGAACACTTTACGTTGTACATTGAATTATCGCTATTGGGGGGATCCTGTACAATGTTGTCATTGTCGCATAGAGAAAAGATACCTACAGGGAACCCTCAGGCCAACCGGCTGTTCGGGGTCAGAATTAGCAATTGTTTATAAGCTGCTCTACAACCTTAGCTGATGCTCCCTGGGTGAATCTGCTCAGGGGACAGCTTGTTAGGTGCAACTAGTTCTTCCAGCAATTCCTAACAGAACGAGGTGCCAGGAAGGTGACCCATAAACCTTAAAGAGGGCTTTGATGATAGCACAAAAACTCCTCAGGTGTGCCAAAATGTAAGTCCCTTGAGGATGCTTTACAAATGCCACAAAAGCTGCTGCCAGAGGGATACAAAATCCTGGGGGTGCCAAAAAGGTGGCAGATTGACCCCCTGGGGCTACCTGGGGAACAGCGTGCAGCCCCAAGTGCGGCACACAGACTTCCACATCCAGGACTGCCAAAAGGGGGGCACACACAGCATCCACGACAGCCAACAGGGGGGCACACACAGCATCGTCAACAGCCAAAAGGGGGGCACACACAGCATCGTCGACAGCCAACAGGGGGGCACACACAGCATCGCCGACAGCCAACAGGGGGTCACACACAGCATCGCCGACAGCCAACAGGGGGTCACACACAGCATCGCCGACAGCCAACAGGGGGTCACACACAGCATCGTCGACAGCCAACAGGGGGGCACACACAGCATCGTCGACCGACAACAGGGGGGGCACACACAGCATCGTCGACCGCCAAAACAGGAAGCACACAGACCATCCAGGACAGCCACAAGGGGGGCACACGGACCATCCAGGACAGCCACAAGGGGGGCACACGGACCATCCAGGACAGCCACAAGGGGGGCACACGGACCATCCAGGACAGCCACAAGGGGGGCACACGGACCATCCAGGACAGCCACAAGGGGGGCACACGGACCATCCAGGACAGCCACAAGGGGGGCACACAGACCATCCAGGACAGCCACAAGGGGGGCACACAGACCATCCAGGACAGCCACAAGGGGGGCACACAGACCATCCAGGACAGCCACAAGGGGGGCACACAGACCATCCAGGACAGCCACAAGGGGGGCACACAGACCATCCAGGACAGCCACAAGGGGGGCACACAGACCATCCAGGACAGCCACAAGGGGGGCACACAGACCATCCAGGACAGCCACAAGGGGGGCACACAGACCATCCAGGACAGCCACAAGGGGGGCACACAGACCATCCAGGACAGCCACAAGGGGGGCACACAGACCATCCAGGACAGCAACAAGGGGGGCACACAGACCATCCAGGACAGCAACAAGGGGGGCACACAGACCATCCAGGACAGCCACAAGGGGGGCACACAGACCATCCAGGACAGCCACAAGCGGGGCACACAGACCATCCAGGACAGCCACAAGGGGGGCACACCGACCATCCAGGACAGCCACAAGGGGGGCACACCGACCATCCAGGACAGCCACAAGGGGGGCACACAGACCATCCAGGATAGCCGAATGGGGCGGGTGGGGGAGAGACACAGACCCCTGGCAGTGCCAGAATAGCAAAACGTAGACATGAGCTATACCTCAACAGTGATACAGTGAAAGGAGTATCATAGCAATGGTACATGGGCAGGTAGGTAAACCAGTATTACTATTCCGATTTCAGCCAACACAAAGAAAACCTGAGATTAATCTTTCCCCTCCATAATTTAGATCAGATTTCATTATGCTAGCATCTACACCACCCAAGAATACAAAAAAGCAAAACAAGACCTTTGCACATTCACGTTAGCGAGAGGCCAGACAGCACTCCTCAATGACATCATGTTTTTTAAACAGATCTGGCAGACATGAACCCACAGCCAAGCCCAAGAAACCTGACCCATACCGGAGAGTCTAAAAAACATCCAAAACATTATCATTATAAAGCCAAACTGATAATCTCGCAAAGTTCAGATTCCTAGACAGTGAGCGACAACCCAATCTTGGTCCTGGGTGATGCCAGCCCTGGGATGGAGCCATTGGCATCAGAGCAAGCTCGCCACGAATAAAGACACCTCACCAACTGCTTAACTCGTGCTGGAGGGCTGGGTCAGACCTTGTGAATTTAAAACAGGGCAAAAAACGGGCAATTGCCTTGCCCCTGTATACAAAATTGTTTCAAATTTAGTTTCTCTTTTTAAAGTGTATCTTGGGAAGCAATATTTTGCCTGCCATTATTTATAAAAGCCTTTCCTAAGTCTAAAGCTAATTTTTGGTGGCCCAAGCCAACCATACATGGAACACTCTCTTAAGTAAGGTTATGATTTCATGTATGTGACCTCATAACGACGTTTGATTACGCATTTGTTAAATTGAAAGTAAACTACTTCAACAGTTATTTATTTGTTAGTTCCGGATAAAAGTCAACTACCGAGGGAATGTCATGTAGAGGTAGGTCTAGGTATACAGACTTTGATTTACCGTGTATTTTATATCCTGTGTATAGGGAGGGGTGCCACCAAACTTAAAGTGCCCCGGGGCCCCCCAAGGTCTAAATCTTGCCCTGTCTACGAAGACAGGTTACAGAAGGGTTAATCTCTGGATAGCTGTCATCTCTCTCCGCCTCTTCTAACATGCCTGGCTGTAGTAAACTCCTCCAAAAATAAAACACGAAAAAGGGCGAGGAAGGAAATAATTGATCAGAGGATTCCTCTGGCGTAGGCGAGCGATAACAAGGTGACAGGGGACCTTGGGCACGCCAGACACCGCCAGTCACAGATGTCACCCTTGGACCCTCAAACCCCACAGCGTGACATCATGTTTACGAAGCCCATTCCAATTTCCTGTTGTCACGTCACCCTCCCACTTAAATATACAGCTGAGCAAAACACAATGTCATACTTTCCCCCCCAGCAATAAAAAATGTCCATTCCCTTTAACCCTTTCAGCACCCATCACCACCACCATTTCGCCCCTTGTGCCCTTTGCCTTTAGTGCTGCTGGCATCGCCCTCCCACACCTCTTAGGAGTCTTTGGACTCTATTATCAAATCTCCCCTATAAATGATTTAGGATCAGTTCTTTCTAACCCTATTTATAGGGAGCTGCGAGAAAGCAGACCGGCTGCGTTTCAAAGCGCGGTCACCCCCAGAAACCAGCCAGATGTGACCTCATGTGTGCGCACACGCAAGGCGACCGCTGATGGGTTGCTAGGGGTTTCTGCAGCACCCGGCAAAGCCACGAGGTGGACGAGAAGGATCACAATAATAGAAAACAGACCTGGAGAGATGTTTCAGGATTTGCTTCTTGATAATCCCAGCCATGGTGCAGGGGGAAGAGGGCAGGATCAGCAGCAGAAGAGGAGGAGAGTCCTAGGGGGGATCCACATCTAGACACAGGGCTCTGCCTGTCCCTCCATAGTCACACAGAGGGGACAGGCTCCGGGTAGGGGGGCTCAGAGACACGGTGTCCAGGGGGAAGAGGCAGCACACACCATCACACAGCGTCCATCTTAGCTGCACCATCACCTAGAGACAGGCAGCAGGAGGAGGTGCACAGTGACTCATGGAGGGAGGGAGGGTGGAGGAGAGGCTGCACAATGGCAGGGGGAGGATAATAACCCTTTCATGGTCTGAGCTGCTGCTAGGGGTGGGGGGGAGCATTGCACAGCCTCCCACTCCCCCTGACTTTTCCTCTTGGAACTTACACTATATATTGAGATATATATTTATAAATACAGACACTTCTCGTTTAAAGACTTACCTGTTTAACCACTTTACCACCGGAGGATTTTGCTGTCTTACGTCCAGGCCACTTTTTGCGATTCGGCGCTGTGCGACTTTAACTGACAATTGCGCGATCATGCAACGCTGTACCCAAACGAAATTTACATCCTTTTTTTCCCACAAATAGAGCTTTATTTTGGTGGTATTTGATCACCTGTGCGATTTTCATTTTTTGCGATATTAATTAAAAAATGCGACAATTTTGAAAAAATAACAATATTTTTCTACTTTGACAGTTAAAAAATATCCAATATATTCAATTTTTGTCATATATTTAGGCCAAAATGTATTTAGCTACATGTCTTTGACAAAAAAATTCTCAATGAGCGTATTTTTAACCGCTTTATGACCGGAAGGTTTTACCCCATTCCTGACCAGGCCATATTTTGCGATTCGGCACTGCGTTACTTTAACGGACAATTGCGCGGTCGTGCAACGCTCTACCCAAATTAAATTTATGTCCTTTTTTTCCCCACAAATAGAGCTTTCTTTTGGTGGTATTTGATCACCTGTGCAATTTTTACTTTTTGCGCTATAAACAAAAAAAGAGCGACAATTTTGAAAAAATAACAATATTTTTCACATTTTTTTATATGAAATTCCCCCCAAAAAAATTTAAAAATCAAAATTTTTTATCATTTTAGGCCAATTTGTTTTCTGCTACATATTTATGGTAAAAAAAAAAATCGCAATAAGCGTATTTTGATTGGTTTGCGCAAAAGTTATTGCGTTTACTAACTAAGGGAAAGATTTCTGTCATTTTTGGTGTTTTTTTTTAACGAGTAATGGCGGCGATCTGCGATTTTTTTGCGGGACTGCGACATTGTGGCGGACAGATCGGACCCTTTGCTGACATTTTTGACACTTTTGGGGGTACCAGTGACATTACTACAATAATCAGTGCTATACATATGCACTGTTACTGTAAAAATTACACTGGCAGGGAAGGGGTTCGTTTTTATTGGAGAGGGAGGGGTTAATGTATGCCTGGTGCTTACTGACGTGTGGGGGGGAGGTGACTGAGTGACACAGGGACAGATCGCAGGTTCAGCTATGCTGAACCCTGCAATCTGACCCTGCCTGTCACTTAGGAGGATTTCCACACTAGATCCCCGACGATCGGGGAAGAGCAGCGGCGATCGCCACCGCTCCTCTCCTGGCCCGACTCCCGCTGTAACTGCGCCGCCCACAAGGGGAGGAGTCCAGCGACGTTGGTCTACGTCGCTGGAGGATAATGAGCCACATTGCCGCAGTAGCAGCAATGTGAGCGGGGGTAAAGGGGTTAACGACCGCTCAGACTTACGACCTGCTTTTTGGGCACTGTACATCATTATATTGTACAGTACTGTGCAGGATTTTTGCTGTTTATATTTTTGTTTTCTGTACTTATCCAAATTAAAACAATGTTATTGAGTTGGAGTTTTGGGTTTAGACTTTTTTTTTTTCAGAATACAGTACAGTAGTTAAGAATGCTTAAAATATTGATTACTTGTGGCTCCTCCTTTAACAACCAACAACCTGGTCGCTGGAACGGAACCTGGTCGTTAAGAGCCGGTTCACACTACCACGACTCAAAATCGCCCCGACTTTGGGCGACTTAGAAGTCGTCCCGTGCAGCACGACTTCATCGCGGCTTGCAAACGACTTCTCATAATAGAAGTCAATGCAAGTCGCTCCAACTTCGCCCAAAAGTAGTGCAGGAACCTTTTTCTAAGTGATTAGAACGGTTCCATTGCACAGCATGGAGCGCTACTTGTCAGACGACCAATTCGCCTGACAAGTCGGAGTAGTGTGAACCGGCTCTAATGCCCCATACACACGTGCAGATTATCTGCAGACTTTTGTCTGCAGACTTACCAAAACCATATAATATGAGGTCAAACCTAAACACAAAGATAATCTGCACGCGTGTATGGGGCATAAGTGAGGAGAGCCTGTATATATATTAGATCAAAACATTTTTTTTATTAAAATAAATAAAAATAAATACCGTAATAAACACTAAAAAAATGTATAGATATTACATCATAACAAAAATTAGATTGATATATTTATACTATTAAATACACAAGTGTCACATTACTCTAAACTTTCCATACCAGCTCCTCAACTATATCAACACTAAAATCATTTTTAATGAAAAAAAATTGTATTTATTTATTTAAATACATGTTAAATAAAATAATGTCTAATATAAAAAAAAATATTTTATTATATAAATATAAATAAATAAATATATATTTAAAAATATATGCACTACTGGATTTGAAAAAGTGTCATATTGCTTTAAACTTTCCTTCCAAGCTCCTCAACTCTATTCCTTCATTCTGCATTCGCACCTGAGCACAGCGACCTTACCGTGTCGTTCTGACACGACAAACCGCCAATGTAGCTCATGTTCATTTTTTTGGCACTGAGCCAAGTGCGTTTTGCAATGCACGTTTTTGGGTGTTTTTGGCACAATGAAACACGGAACTGCTACCCGCGTTTGGGGTGCCATAAAGAACTAATGGTGCCGCAAATGCAATGTGCATTTGCAACGTTTTTCGCCCATTTCCGGAAACGCGTTTGCGCCCACACTTAGGTGTGAATGCAGCCATTTCACACTAGCAAATCTCCCAACTTTTTGACGTGGGAACGAGGGACACCTATTAGCAAAAGTAGTTGGTTAATAGGGCACACCCCCTGCCACACCCCCTTAAAGGAGAATTATACAAAAAAATGATTAGTTAAAGTGGTTGTAAAGGTAGAAGGTTTTTTTTACCTGAGTGCATTCTATGCATTAAAGCGGAATTCCACCCAGAAGTGGATCTTTTGCTTCAAGGCCTCCCTGACTCCTGTTTGTGAAACTGAGCTTTTGGGGAGAAGGGGGGGGGGGGGCAGATACCAGATTTTGACAGGTACCTACTCCCACGTTCTCCTTCCCAAAGTCTTCTGGGACACATGACAGGTCCTAGAAGACTGAGGGACCAGTCACAGAGCACAGTGCAACGCCGCTCACGCATGCAAAGTGGGCACTGTGGAGCTGCAAGCTGTCATAGCCAGGTACCCGTAGTAGAGATGCCGGGGCTGCCTAGGGAGGACACGGGGAGACATAGCTTGGGTGATTACACCGCAGGATTGTGGGACAGGTGAGTGGGTGTTTATTAAAAGTCAGCAGCACTTACAGGTGCTTTTTTTTACCATTAATATTTTTTATACTGGCTTTTGAAATTTACAAATGCAGCAATTTAGAAATTGGATGAAAGGTTCAACAATAGGAAACACTTTTTGAAAGATAATTATTGCATTTGATACTGTATATAACTATATAGACCAGATGACCAAAATGAGGAACAAATGAGGAGGAAAGAGGGACAGAGGGACTTTGTTCCAAATCAGGGACACTTCCCTTTAAATCAGGGACGATTGGGAGCTGTTGGGAGCTATGCAATAGCAGCGTTGGACTTGTGCTGGCACAACTCTTAACGCCCCTTTTTTTTCTTTTAAATATATTTATATATATATATATACATATATATATATATATGTATATATATATATGAGAGAATTATATTTCTGCTTTAATAAATAATATTAAATAAAAGTAATAAACCATATCTCAAAAAACATATATATATATATATATATATATATATATATATATATATATATATATATATATATATATATATATATTGTATATATATTAATACAATTGCAAAAATGTCACATTGCACTAAACCAGCTTTTCTCAGCCAGGGTTCCTCCAAAGGTTGCTGGTGGTTCCTTCAGCAAGAAGCAATTTCTGCCTCCCAGTTATACAGTTGTTACTGGAACAAGAATAGAATGGAAAATGTGTAATAGGGGCAACTATTCCAAAGTCAGCTGTTGAAAGATGGCCAACCATACACGCTCCAATAAATGATGGATTTCTTTTCCGATTAATCCCTTCTGATAAGAATAGTCGATCCATTCCATTGATATACCACACACAGGAAAGTAGATTTCAATTGATAGTTGATAGGATGGTAACTTGCAATCACAAATTATTGATCATATCTATCTCCACAGTGCAATCCCATAATACGATCTATGGAAATACGATCATATTCATGAACAAAGTATCTTAGTGCTGGCAATTAATGCAAAAAAATTGATGCTATTCCGCCGTGGCTGATCTACTCAGTTTGATAAAATCCAATCAAAATTTAGTCTGAATTGATCAAAAGGGAAGTTATGGCTATTCAATTGTTTGTGAATTCAATTGTTGTTTTCAAGAGGATAATATACCTCCTTTCTGATCTGCAAGCTACCCACAACCATGTGTAATGCAAGGTCTGCTTTCAGTGTTAAAGTGGATCTCTTTTTTCACTTTACAAACAACTGACATCTGACAATATCCAACAACTTTTTATATTTATTAGGGAGTTCACGAGCTTCTGGCAAGTGACAGTGCCTAGGCAGCGATGATATCATTGGTCTGCTGCAGGCAGGAGAAAACATTTTCTCAGTCTCCTCTATCCCAATGATCACTCAAACTGTAGCATGTACTGTACCTTTGTAACTAGTTAAAAAGTAAGAGACTGCAGCAGGGGCAAATCTATGTCAGACATTTGAAACACAGCCAAGAACTGCACAGGCACCAGGCTTTTTATGATGGTATAATCTATGATCCATTCTTTCAGCCCAAAAATAAGATGCTGACCCTGGATAATGTCTGAACAAATATAGTGTGATCATTTTGGAGAGAAAAGCAGATGAAGGCATTGTAAGGGGGAGTACTTTGATCTCAGTGAGAGGTAATAAATACCCAGGTTACAATTACACAATTCTTAGCTTGTGATACAGTTACTCAAAGCCAAGCATACATAAACCTAATGAGGGACATTTCAGGGAGATCGTGCCCTGCCCAGCAAAAAGTGAGTTTAGCCAATCATGATCAGGGGAGGGGCTTAAGGGCCATGGTTAAACAAAACATGGGCTTCCTTGTACCTATAAAAAATGGTTTGATTGCTGTGCCACAAGCTGGAGTCTCCAGTTTGAACCAACCCTTAGTAAGACAGATTCGAGAGAGGGAAGGATCAACTGTTATATGGAAGGACGGATCACTATGGTATAAGGAAGAAAGGTAGGAAAGATTACAATGGCAAATGGAAGGAAGGAAGGATCACTGTGGCACATGGAAGGCAGGAAGGATCACTATGGTACATGGAAGGCAGAAAGGATCAATATGACACATGAAAGGCAGAAAAGATCACTAAAGCACATGGAAGGCAGGAAGGATCACTTTGGCATATGGAAGGCAGGAAGAATCACTAAGGCTCATGAATGGCAGGAAGGATCAGTTTGGTACATGAAGGCAGGAAGGATCACTATGGCACATGGAAGGCAGGAAGGATCACTATGGCATATGGATGGCAGGAAGGATAATTATGGTACATGGAAGGCAATAAGGATCGCTATGTCACATGAAAAGCAAGAAGGAGCACCAAGGCACATAGAAGGCATGAAGGATCACTATGGCACATGGAAGGCAGGAAAGATCAATATGGCACATTGAAGGCAGGAAGGATCACTATGGCACATGGAAGGACGAATCATAATGGCACATGGAAGGCAGGAGAGATCACTATGTCACATGGAAGGCCGGAAGCATTAATAAGGCACATGAAAGGTAGGAGGAATCACTATGGTACATTGAAGGCAGGAAGGATCACTATGTCACATGGAAGGCAGGAAGGATCACTAAGGCACATGGAAAGAAAGAGGAAAGAGAGGGGTGAGATCAGTCACAGACTTCTACTTACCTGAAGCTGTCTGTTCTCCCAAGGCTCAGGCAGTGACATCCTGTGCACTGCTTCAAAATTCCCACCCACACAGCCCCTTCACAGCCACAGGATTGACTGAGCGGGTTTGTGGCTTGTGGGCAGACACAGAGAAACATGGGGAGGAGGTGGAGCAGGTCTATCTTTCCTCCTCTCTCATTCTGTAGAGCGGGAGGGCGACCTGGCGGGCAGAAGAGCGGGCGGGGGAGATGGGGGCTGTACTGGCTGGGCACTGAGCAAGTCTCAGCTTTAGCGCAACACACACTGATAACTGGAGTCAACTGCCAGAACTTGTTCTGGCACTGGGCTCTGCTACAGGATTCAGCCCGGATTCTGGTACGGTCAGGTTAAGCATTAGAGGGTAAAAGTGAAGGTATTGGTTGGGGTTATGAATTAGGTGATGGAGGGGGAGAGCTAAAGCTGAACTCCAGGCAAACCAGATTAATAAAATACATAAGAGAACATTATCTGCTATAGCAGAGCTCAAAATTTCAAGTCCGGAGCTTCTAGCCAGGCCTTTAAGGGTTAATCGCCACCATTTACCCCACTCAACCTCTACCCTGCCCCGCCCCTAATTACACCCTCATAAATTATCTCATGAAATGACACTGTTAAATGTTTTATGCAGAATTTAGTTGCAAAAAACTGAATTTTTGTAAAATCTTACCTGTAAAATTCCTTTCTCTGAGTCCTCCGACAGTCGCCGCTGCCTCTAAGTCATCACTGTTGGGTATTGACTTCCGCTCCGCAGGAGTAGCTAGGCATAAAGACTTAGTCAAAAGAACAAAGGCATTTGCATATACACACCCATGGGGGCTGTCCCATCTGGTCAATACCCCCCTGCAGTGACCACTCCAAACTCAGTTTGGTAGCATAGCAGTAGGTAATAAGAACACAACCCCAAAAGAGGGGCGGGGCCGGCGACTGTCGGAGGACTCAGAGAAAGGAATTTTACAGGTAAGATTTTACAAAAATTCAGTTTTCTCTTACGTCCTCCGACAGTTGCCGCCGCCTCTAAGTCATCACTGTTGGGATGTCCCAAAGCAGTATAGACATGAGGGATGGGAGACGCAACCGTAGAGAAGGCAACGCAGTACCCACAGCAGAGAAAGGAATCTTACATGCACTGTAAGAGAACCTTCTGGGCAACAGAAAAACAATGCTCAACAGGAGCAACAGCCCAGGAAAGCAAATACCAACAGCCAGGGACCCATAAAACAACAAGGGTCCTTCATGGCACTGCCGAGAACCTTGCGGCCAAAGGAAGCATCAGCTGATGCCAGAACATCTACTTTGTAGAACCTGGAAAAAGTGTGCACGACGACCAAGTCGCAGCCTTGCACACCTGGGCCACCGAGGCCCGATGCCAATAGGCCCAGGACGATCTGGTAGAGTGCGCCTTAACAGGGAAGGGCGGAACCCGTTCCTTCAAGGCGTAAGCCTGTTCAATGGTCTGTCTGATTCATTTGGCAATAGTCGCTGCAGACGCAGCCATGCCCTTCCGAGGTCCCTCAGGGAGGACAAAGGATTCCATAGACGACAGGTAAACCCTGATTGCCCTGACAACATCCAAGGAATGCAGAGCAACCTCCTTAGAATGCTTAGGCTTCGTACAACGCGAAGGCAGGACAATGTCCTCATTAATGTGGAACTCAGAGACCACCTTAGGAAGAAAGGAGGGATGCGGACGCAAGACCACCTTATCCCGGTGAATCACCAAGTACGGCAAGATAACGCTGCCAGTTCCGACACCCTGTGAGCCGAAGTGATCGCCACCAAAAAGGCAACCTTCTTAGACAGCAGAGGCAACGATATATCCCAAATGTTTTCAAAGGGAGCACGCTGTAACACGGACAGAACCAAGTTCAAGTCCCATGGAGGTAAGGACTCCTTCCTGGGAGGAGCCAAATGTCGCACACCTTGAATGAAGGTGCGAACCAGAGAATGAGATGCCACAGGGCGTTGGAAAAGAATAGCCAGTGCGGACACCTGGCCCTTGATCGTGGCCAGCGCCAGGCACTGGTCCACACCAGACTGGAGGAAGGCCAACACTCTCGACACCGAGTACGAGCGAGGGGAGAACCCCCTGGACTCACACCAGGCGAAATAAGCCTTCCAGGTACGGTAATAGATTTTACCAGAGGAGGTTTTCCTAGCCTTGACAAGGGTAGGAATGACCTCAGAGGAGAGACCCCTGCCCCTCAGGACCTGGGTCTCAACAGCCAGGCCGTTAGAGGCAGTCACCACGGAGACGCCACTGCCAGGTGAACAACGTCAGCGTACCAGGACCGGCGTGGCCAGTCCGGAGCCACCAGAATCACCAGGTGCGGTGCCGAGGCTAACCTGCGGAGGAACCTGGATAGCAACTGAATCGGAGGAAAGGCATACATCAGACGATACTGATGCCACGGGGGCCATCGAGGCGTCCGCCAGCGGATCGCGCGTTCTTGCCACGAACCTTTCCACCTTTCGGTTTAGCCGAGATGCGAACAGATCCACGTCCGGGGATCCCCACTTTGCACACAGCATTTGGAAGACCTCCGGGTGTAGGGACCATTCCCCCTGATCCAGGGTCTGGCGGCTCAGATAGTCGGCCTGCCAATTCTCCACACCCGGAATGTGAACTGCTGAGATCGCCGGGACATGAGTCTCGGCCCAAGACAGAATGTCGGTCACCTCCCGGGCCGCCCGAGCACTCCTGGTGCCCCCTTGGTGGTTGATGTAAGCCACCGCGGTAGCATTGTCCATCTGTACCCGGACAGGGCGGGCCCACAGACGGTCCGACCACTGGAAGAGACAGAGTTTTATCGCACGCAATTCCAGCACATTTATCGGGAGGGAGGATTCCTCCTCCGACCAAGTGCCCTGGGCAGACAAGTTGCCCAGGACTCCACCCCAGCCCGACAGGCTGGCATCCGTGGTAATCACCCTCCACACCAACGGACGGAAGGACTTGCCTTCCGCCACCGACGGGGACTGGAGCCACTACAGAAGAGCCAATCTGGTCTGACGACTCAAGGAGACCCTCAGATCCAGGGACTGAGGCAGTCTGTCCCACCTGGCCAGGATCTCCGCCTGGAGAGCCCGCGAGTGAAACTGAGCAAAGGCCGACACCATCAACCCCAGGCCCCGCATACAGGTCCTGAGTGACGAGAACGGGTTGTCCCTGAGGGACCTGAGCTCGTCCTGCAAGGTCCGGAGCTTGTCCTCTGGCAAGAACACCTTTGCCTGAGCAGAGTCCAGAACCATTCCCAGATAGGGAAGATGAACCGATGGAGACAACGCCGATTTCTGAACGTTGATGGTCCATCCAAACTCCTGGAGCGTCTGTACCGTGGTGGACAGATCGCGCACAAGGTCCTGGCTGGCACGTGATCTCAGAAGTAGATCGTCCAGGTAACCCAAGACCGCAATGCCCTGTGCCCTTAGCAGGCCCAGAACTGGCGCCAACACCTTGGTTAAAAACCCTTGGTGCCGAAGCGAGACTGAAAGGTAACGCCACAAACTGGTAGTGGTCCTCTGCAATAGCAAACCGAAGGCACCGCTGATGACCCTCGAAAATGGGAATGTGCAGGTACGCATGTTTTAGATCTATCGAGGCCAGGAACTCCCCTGGACTCAGGGAGGCCACCACCAAACGGAGAGACTTCATATGGAACTTCCGAACGCGCACGAAACGGTTCAGCTCTTTCAGGTCCAGAATAGGACGCACTTTGCCCTCCTTTCTGGGCACAGTGAACAGATTTGAATAAAACCCACCGAAACCTGTCCAGATGAGGCACCGGGACAATCACCCCCTGAGCAAGAAGGTCCTGTACCGCTTGGTGCAGGTCCTGCAGACGCCCCGGAGGCAAATGAAGATTTGAGGGAAAGAATCTGTCCGCCGGCCGGGAAAGGAATTCGATCTTGTACCCCGATCGAATGATTTCTTGAACCCACCTGTCCGGAATCCGGAGCAGCCAAGGTTGGAGGAAACCGCGAAAACGCCCCCCCACCCCTGAAATGGGTGAGGGTGCCCCTTCAGGCAGAGGCGGACTGACCCGCCGAGCCGGCATTGCCTGACTTCTGCTTACCCGCCCAGGGCTTCTTCTGGTTGCCCTGAGCCCTGAAGGGCTTGCCCTTGGAATTGGTTCCGAAAGGCACGAAAGGACCCCTGAGTTGATCTAGGCGCAGAACCCCGCTTGCCTCGAAAGGACTTGTTCTTCGGGTTCTGGGGCAGCATGGTGCTCTTGCCTCCCGTGACGCCTTTCACCAGGGTATCCAACGCCTCGCCAAAAAGGCGAGATCCAGCATAGGGAAAATCAGCAACTGTTTTCCCTGAGGACTGGTCAGCTGATCAGCTCTTCAGCCAGATCAGTCGTCGGTTAAGTACCGCAACACTAGACAGGCGTACTACTAAAGGGGCTTCATTCAAGGCCGCATCACACAAATACATGATTCCTTGGTGAATTTGATCCACCATTTCCAGCTGGGCAGGCGGAACATCATCAGACACGAGGTTGCTCCTAAGCACCTTAGTCCAATCAGCCACCGCCTGAGCCACCAAAACGGACGCGAAAACAGGTTTGAGCAACGAGCCCGCCACCGTATAGGAATGGCGTGCTAGAGACTCCAACCGCCGGTCCGTGGGATCCCAGAAAACCGGGGTATCCTCAGAAGGAACCAAGGTAGCCTTGTTTAACACGGCCACAGTGTGATCCACCTGTGGAGGCACACACCATCGTGATTCCGTAGCCGGCGCAAAGGGATAAAGCAATTTGAACCGGCTAGGTACCAGAAATGGACGTTTTAACGTGCGCCACATTTCATTAACAGTGTAATGAAACTCAGCTGGGCAGGACTGGGCTCATCCTCCAAATGTAGTGTTTCCTTTACAGAAACAATCAATTCATCCATAGTCGCTCGCTCTTCAGGCGACCCCGGGGAGGAGGTATCAACCCCCTCCACCTCCCCAGCGGGTCCAAGGATGAGCGGGACCCTGAAAAGGGCACGCTCGCAGCAGCAGCAGCCATATCACCATCTGAATCAGAGGAGAGAAACAATCTGGGCCTCTTTTTAGCAGCACGTTCAGCCATCAGCAATTCCATATTTGACACCAAAGTCGCCACTACAGCGGCCAAATCAGGACTCAGAGGGGCCACAGGATAACTGGGGACCCCCACCAGAGCTGGAGGGAATTTGCTGTCCTGAGAATCCATTGCTCAAGGTTACAAAACACCAGTGCAAGAAAGTTTGTACTGCCCCTTTAAGACCACCGCTACAGCTACAGTGACAAAGACCCCCAAACAGGAGAAGAAAAAAACTGAGCCAGAAGCGACAATACAGAAAGATATTGAGAGCGATAACCTGCAGAGCCCCGCAGAGTGTTGCCACCGATGTCCTGCTTCAGAGGAAAAGGAAGAGCTGCTAGAGTAGGCTGAACTTATAGGCTGCATGACTCAGGGAAAATGGCTGCCCCACAGGATTGCATGGAAGGCTCCGCCTAAAATGGCCGCCGGACATGCAGTCGGAACGATCGTCCTGCTACCGCAAAATGGCGGCGGATGGCGCCAAAACAGCATGAAGTATTGCCCATAGAGAAGCCAAACATGCCTGCCCATACCTAAAATGACAGACCGCGCGGATTTACCCCGCTGCGGCCGCCACACACACAGTCTGCACCCCCAACAAGCACCGATGTGACACAGGGAAGGGGACCCCCAAAAACATACAGCACCGCAGCCCATGAACAAGCGATCCCCGCAGGGACCGCATCAGGGAGTCACACAGGCACAGACATGGGGGACACACAGCAACACAGGACTGCCACCCCAGACAAAGGCCCCACATAGAAGTACTTACCTGTACCAGATGGCGTGGGGTGCCTCTATGAACGGAAAGCTGCTGTCCGCATCTGACAGGGAGTGCCGTTAGCCAGGGACATGACACTGCAGCATCGCAGATGTGTCCAGTGAGGTAGCCACCTCACGGCTGCATCCCTGCTGCGAGCAGGGATGGGTCGTTCATAGTACCACGGCTGAATGCTCGATGGCGGGCTGGGGGTCCATCTGACCCTCTGCCCTGGAGAACCAGGGCGGTCAGTCCGAATCCCAGCACCGCATGATCCATCTTCATCAGAAGATCCGACTAAAAACTGACAAAATAAACAGCTAGTAAAGTAAGAAAAAACTGAAATTTTCAAAGAAAATCAAATAAAAGATTAGTTAGGCTGAGACTGTAGCCTCAGCACAGGGAATCCTAACTACTCCTGATGCTAGGCAGAAAGAAACTGAGTTGGGAGTGGTCACTGCAGGGGGGTATTGACCAGATGGGACAGCCCCCATGGGTGTGTATATGCAAATGCCTTTGTTCTTTTGACTAAGTCTTTATGCCTAGCTACTCCTGCGGAGCGGAAGTCAATACCCAACAGTGATGACTTAGAGGCGGCGGCGACTGTCGGAGGACGTAAGAGAAATAACTATTTGCAACAACTTTATCAGTGCCCAAGAATGCAGCCTATCAGTCAGGGCCGGCCCTACCATGGGTCCCGGTGGGACCATGGGATTCAGGCGGCACTTAGAGAGGGGAGGTCCCCGGCCGCCTCTTCTCTGCTTCGGCTCATACTCAGTCAAAAAAAAAAGTTACGCAGCCGGCCTGACATGCACACTGCGCATGCGCCGCCGCTGCTCGGAAAAGCCTGTACATGTTCGGCTATTTCCGGGACAGGCTTTCCCGAGCGGCGGCGGCGCATGCGCGGTGACGTGTTGGCGCCGGGCGGTGCCATTTTTAAATCCTAAGGCACCTTTAGGAACAAGTAAGTGAGACTCATCCACAGCCACACTACCTGCCATTATGCGGGGCTGCGGGCATACTACAGAAGATACAGTGCTGCGGGCATGGTACATGCCCGCAGCACTGCATCTCCTGTAGTATGCCTGCAGCCCCGCATTCTCCTGTACCATGCCCGCAGCCCCGCATTCTCCTGTACCATGCCCGCAGCCCCGCATTCTCCTGCACCATGCCCAAAGCCCCGCATTCTCCTGCACCGTGCATGCAGCTCCGCATTCTCCTGCACCATGCCCGCAGCCCCGCATTCTCCAGCACAATGCCTGAAGCCCCGCATTCTCCAGCACCGTGCATGCAACTCCGCATTCTCCTGCACCATGCCCGCAGCCCCGCATTCTTCTGCACCATGCCCACAGCCCCGCATTCTCCTGCACCACGCCCGCAGACCCGCATTCTCCTGCACCATGCCCGAAGACCCGCATTCTCCTGCTCCATGCCCGCAGCCCCGCATTCTCCTGTACCATGCCCGCAGCCCCGCATTCTCCTGTACCATGCCCGCAGCCCCACATTCTCCTGTACCATGCCCGCAGCTCTGCATTCTCCTGCACCATGCCCGCAGCCCCGCATTCTCCTGTACCATGCCCACAGCCCCGCATTCTCCTGTACCATGCCCGCAGCCCCGCATTCTCCTGTACCATGCCTGCAGCTCTGCATTCTCCTGTACCACGACCGCAGACCTGCATTCTCCTGTACCATGCCCGCAGCCCTGCATTCTCCTGTACCATGCCCGCAGCCCTGCAGGGCACTGTGGCACTATAGACAGGAGAAAGCCTGGTGCGCTCATCTGCCCAGTGTCTACTGCTCTGTCCTGCTCCTGCTGTCACTCCGTACACACTCACACCCCTCTGACTGCTTTCATAGCCCTATAGAATGTGGGGGCCTTTTGGAGGGCGTGAATTTTTTTTGGGGGGAGGGGGGCAGCATTTCATTCTTGGACCCAGGCAGCACAATGTCTTGGGCCAGCCCTGCTATCAGTGCCCATCAGTGCAGCCTATCAGTTCCCACCATTACAGCATCATTAGTGCCGCCTCATCAGTGCAGTATCATCAGTGGCCATCAATGCAGCCTAACCAGTGCCCATCAATGCAGCCTGATCAGTGCCCATCAATGCAGCCACACCATTGCCCATCAGCACAGCGTCACCAATGCCCATCAGCACAGCCTCACCAGTGCCAATCAGCACAGCTTCACCAGTGTCCATCAATGCAGCCTCACCAGTGCCCATCAATGAGCCTCACCAGTGCCCATTAGTGCAGTTTTACCAGTGCCCATCAATGCAGCCTCACCAGTGCCCATCAATGCCCATCAATGCAGCCTCACCTGTGCCCATTAGCGCAGCCTCACCAGTGCCCATCGATGCCCATCAATGCAGCCTTACCAGTTCCCATCAATGCAGCCTAATAAGTGCCCATCAATGCAGCCTGATCAGTGCCCATCGGTGCCCAACAATGCAGCCTTACCAGTGCCCATCAATGCAGCTTTACCAATGCCCATCAATGCAGCCTCACCAGTGCTCATCAGCACAGCCTCATTAGTTCCCACTAATGCAGCCTCACCAGTGCCCATCAATGCAGCCTCACCAGTGCCCATCAATGCAGCCTCACTTATGCCCATCAATGCCACCTTATCAGTGCCCATCAATGCCTATAAATGCAGCCTTACCAGTGCCCATCAATGCCCATCATTGCAGTCTGATCGGTGCCCATCAATGCAGCCTCATCAGTGCCCATCAGCTCAGCCTGACCAGTGCAGGGAATTAGAGAGAGGAGTGGAAGAGGAGAGCCATCCAGATCATAACAGAGCGGGAATTGTCGCCGTGACAGCTTTGATTTGAATCGCGCTGCGCTTGCAGTCACACAAAGTCCTGCCTCCTGGACTGCCTCCTATGATAGATGTTACACGTCTTGGCAGCATTGGACCAGTGTGCTGTCTATCAAAGGAGCCAGTTCAGGAGGCAGGGCTTTGTTTGACTGCGAGCACCACGCAATTCAAATCAAAGCTGTCACAGCAGGCAATTCCCGCTCTGTGTGATGATCCAGTCGGCTCTCCTTTTTCTCTCCTTTCTCTTCCCCTATACGATTGCTGGGAAAAAAGCTCCCATTTAACACTGCCTCCCCTCCTCCGAGGTAGCCCCACACTCGCCCTCAAGCTTTTTCCACTCGCAAAATGCGAGCAGGTGAGTGAAAATTTTGAGGGTTGTGCTAAAGGATTTGTTTTTGTGTCCATCCTTTCCTGAGATTTGCACAACTCTGCTACACTGGAGAGCCGTATCTAACAGGGCAGGAGACCTGATTTTTGGAAGAATTAGAACCCCTGTCAAGTTTTTATTGCTGTGTCCCTGTTAGTGAGATTCACCCTCTTCATTTGTCGCGTTTACCGTTATTACTGAGAATGAAAGTGAAAGAAAATCCCAAATTTGGGTTGTTACCAGAAGAGGTTTACAATATAAATCTTCCAATAGGGACACTAATTCTGTTGACAATCAGGGATTCCCTCTCTTTGAAGGGATTCACACTTCTGTTTAGCATATGGGACAGGAAGTGAAAAAAAATCTCCCCAATGGGACAAAGATGGGCAAAAAATGACAGGGGTTGTGCCCCTCTCCTACCCTATCCAAAATGAAGAAAAAAAAGAAAGGTTTTGCCTTTGGGTCTATCTTAATGATGAAGTGATGAATATAGAGCTGCCTTTATTTGCATCTTTTATATCTGCCTGGGGTTCAGAATTAAGGCATTATTGTTAGGGTTAAGCTAGGGGCTTTGGTATAGGAGGTGTGAAAGCACCCATTTTGCGTGGGATAGAATTTAAGGGGCTTCAAGTTGAGCTTTTACTCTCTGTGGCTAGAATGACTAGCAGTGATCAGAACGCGTGGCATAAATAGTGTATTTGACACATGGGACATGTTATTTTTTTAACAACCCCCTCTATAAGTCCAAATTATTTTCAGTAATAATCATAAAATTAAAACAACTAGTAATAACATCTAGAAACGAAACATGAATCGCACATGAATGCACTGTACGTTCCTGTAAGATTCATATGCGATCCAGGTGCAGTGCAATTTCAGCCATAATCATTGGATTTGGCTGAAATCGCACCAGACCACACCAAAAGAATTGCATGCAATACTTTATAAAACACACAGCAACGGGATCTGGCGCTGGCAAACATATTGCATTTGCGACCTACATTTGGAGTATCATTAACACTGACACCCACTGCAGACTGAAAGTGCAGGGTGTTTTGAAAGCAGTGCGGGAAATGCGCATAGAACGTGGGCTTCCTACACCACGTTATGGTCAGAAGTGGTCCTGATAAAGTATAACATTTTCCTTATCTTAATGTGGAATTAAACCCAGAAAATGTTAAAAACACTGACAGGCAGGGTTTTTTTTTTTTTTTGAGGACCCTATTTATCATAAATGCTCCCCTTGTCTGTCAGCAGTAATATACACTGAGCTGCACATGCGCAGCTCGGCATACATCTACAGCACCGCTTTATGCTACGATGATGTGACTCCCGTTTGCATGTGCTGGAATGGCGTTATCGCTGTCCGGCCATTCAAGCAGCTAAACAGACAGAACCTGGAAAGAAGACCGGGAGAAGTTGGATGCACCCTGAACCAAAGTGTAAACAGCTGGATGTTACATGTTTATGTTCTATTAAAAGCTTCTCTTGTTTTCAATTGATGTCTATGGGTAAATTTCTATGTTAGAATAATGCGCCGTTTAGTTGTGTTTGCCCTGCTGTGGAGGTACTCCTTGGAAGGTAAGGGTTAACCCTGTTGGCCAGGTTTTCCCCCGGCTTTTTGGGGAAATACTGCCCTCTGCTGGGGCAAACACATAAAAAGAAGGGAACCATCTCCCAGGGGTGCCGCACTTAGTAAGGCAGCTGGGGGTACGGTTCTAGGTCTCCCCACTTATAGAACAGAATGCTGCTAAGAATGTGACCTTCTTCCTGCACTTAACCACCTCCTGTGGGAACCCATTTGGGGTTCCAGGGATATGAACTTATGCCACTGCTAAATGGACTTGAAGACTTAAAAGGACTTTCTCACCTAATTAAGGTATGGCTACCTCATGGGGCAATCAGGGGCACCAGTGGACTAACAAAGGGGCATTTACAGTAGAAGAACATATACAGGAATGTATATTAAAGATTACCTGCCAGTGGTTTGGGATTAATGAGGGAGACAATTGCCCCAGACCCCCTTTTAGAAGGCCCCCCATACAAATATATAAAAATAAAAAATCTGAATTTGTTGGGAAGTAATATCTTGGCTGCATTTATCTGTAAAAGTTATTTATATTTTTATCAGTTTTAAATACATTTTAGTGGCTCAAGTGATCCACGCATAGAGCGCTTTAAGGAAGGTAGCCTAGATGTGTGCATGGGTATACAACATCATTTTGATGTTGTGTCAAGAATTTTCAAAATGTGTGACTGTAACTGAAAAAATAAACCAACTCCATAGTTATCGATAGACAATAGGGTTTCTATAGTGTGGGTGACTGAGACACTATAGCACCACATCCCTTGAGATTCAAGCAAAATAATTAATAATGTAATTTTTGAAGGGTCCTGAGATTTATACACTTGTACATCAAATATCATAGAATAAAAACTCCAATTTATTGATTTGCAATGTTGAAAAAAAAATTCTAATTAAAATATATATATATATATATATATATATATATGTATACATTTGTTACATGGTCATTGATATATTCATTTGTGTGGCGATATGACAATATGAACTCCCAACATGTTTCGTCCACTGGAGCTTCTTCAGGGAATTTGATAGCTGTTAGTATTCTAAAAGCCTTCACACTTATTGTTAATCAAAAATAGGCTTATCCGCTCAGTGTCAAAGAGTGGAGGTTTGTGTGACCACAGGAGGTACAATAGGACCAAAAATGTGTAATGTCCTAAATAATCACGTGGGGGCGCCCAATACCCAAACAGGGAGCAACAACCAGTCTTAGGGTCCTTTCACACGGCCGCTCCGCTGCTTTCCGTGTGTCCGCAAGTCATCCTATTTTTTTGCGGATGATTTGCGGACATCAATGTAAGTGAATGGCACTGCGGATGTCAGCGGAATACCATCCGCTGACATCCGATTTTCCTCCTTTCAGTTCTGTTCCGTTTTTTGGAACGGAACAGAACCCCATTTTTCCATCCGTGTAAAAAACGTAAAGGAAGGAAAATCGGATGTCAGCGGTGTCATCCGCTGACATCCGCAGTGCCATATACTTACATTATGTCCGCATATCATCCGCAAACGGATGGGATGATATGCGGGCACACGGAGCGGATGACAGAAATGTCATCCGCTCCGTGGAAAAAAAAATAAAAAAAGTCCCGCAGCGGACCTTTCACACGGAGCGGCCGTGTGAAAGGAGCCTTATACAGATTATGAAGTTGTCTGTATATTGTGCAGGTCGCCCACGTGGCTCCAGCAGATGTGGCTTTTTGCTAGATTCCCCCATCAACACAGTCAGTGTTAATGGGGGAATCTTTCCGGCTGTGCTATTGTAATCCAACAGTTGGAGGTTTCCCAGCCTTCAGAATACAATGATCACTGTCTGCAGCTACAGCCACTGGTAGAGATTGAGGTAGAAGAAAAATTGAACAGGCAGGCTGGTCATACTGAAGTAGATAGATCGATCAACTTCAGTACAACCAGTCTGTCCATAAATTCTTGTTGAACTGAACACATTTTGTTCCATCTAAGGCCGCTGTTAGTGTAGATAAACGTAGAAATTTGCACTGACAGGTTCGGAGTTTAATATTGTTGTGTAAATTGCTAAATCAGCCATTCTTATCTATGGAAACTAAAAGGTAATAGCAGCGGTGGGACAGGGTCATCCAGTGCCCAGGGCAAAGATGGCAAACTGTTGCTTCAGACATGTGGCTTTCTTAAAAGCGATACACGCTGCATCACTTTTCGGAGGGCCTTTGACAGGAGGCGAAATGTAGCCTCCCCACTGCCTAATTTAACTCTGAAAATGTCATCCTACTGTGCTGCTTGGAGACTGGCCCCATTCACTTGAATGGATTGTGTAAAGCTCTGGGCGGTTGCATTTACTTTTTCAAGTGGGGCAGTAAAAGCAGGCAGTTGAGTCACAGTTTTACTGCCCCCTAGTCACACCTCCCCACCCAAGCTGCAAAGGCAACCATACGGAGGTATTTACATGCCATGACTGCAATTATTTGCATCACAGCATATCAAAAATGTTTCCCCAACAAGTACATTGGGAAGTACCACCCAAAAAAATTCAGGAGAGACTTAGGCCTCATGCACGCAGGATGTAAAAAATGCTGCTTTTACAGGTGTTTGACTTTTTTTTCCAGCCTGTATCACACCTCTATGTTAGCCTATGTGTCCATGCACACATAGGAGTTTACAGGCATATTAGAAAAAGAATGTTTGGAGTATGAAAAAAAAAAAACGCTAGCGTGTTCGGGAGAGGAACTTTTGGGTAGAGAAAATGCTGATCGCTGAAGAAAAAAACATGCCTAAGTGCATGTAAATGCGCCTAAACGCTAGGCATGTTTAGCGCCTGAGTGTTTATTCATTGGAGTAGCCAGAATAAATTAATAGTATGAATGCCCAAATGCTTGACACGCCCAAATGTGCATAAGTGTGCCTAAACTCCTGTACATAACACGTTTTTAGGCACTTTTTTTAAGCTGCTTCTGTCCGGGAGAGGAATAAATCATCCTCTGTGCATGAGGTGTTAGGTGTATTCTCTGCCACAACAGGCTGCTATTGAAGGAAGGAGAGGGCAGAACCCTTTCTCCAGCAGTTATCAAGGCTAGCTGCTTCTATGGGCTCGTTTACACTAGAAACTGCATGTAACGGATCAACCAACACCCCAACTGGGCACCTCCGTTGACGGATGCTCCTAGTGCTTCCCGAGGGCTCCAATCACTCCACCAGACACCATAACCGCCTCAGACCCCACAAACCGCCGCAGCTTGGTTAGGGTCTTGCTGTCTCCTACCCACCCTGGCCTACGACAAGGCTCCAGGTTCCCGTGGGTGAACCTCTCTTTCCCCAGAGAGTGCAGCAGAACAAGCTCTTACACAAGCTCTTACAAGAGCTTAGTGAATATCCAAGGGAGTATGGAGGACATAGAAATCCCTTGTAGCCGATTCCCCCAATGAGAGACAGGACTCTAGATTGAGATTGAAGTATAACTCAACTTTATTGAACAAGAAACAGACTTTTATACAGTTCCCCCCCCCCCCCCACAAGGTTACCGCCCAGGTGGACCTTGATGAAAACAGGTCCTGACATTCACAATCCAATGAAAACAGAGTTTTACACTCTCATACAGTGTACACAATCCCTCCCCTCTGCCTGATTACAGAAGCATATGCAGATGAAAGTGTATACAGGAACTAAACAAATTATCTAGCCATCTGGACAGAACAATGTGAGGTCATTAACATTTAACAAAGAGACAGGTAAACTTTAACACAATACACATTCCATTTCAATACACAAACAATAGGGAAGCTGGTCTGGCATGCAGGGACATGGAATACACACATTATCTAAGAGTCAGACTTCATGGCAATTGTCTATAACAGTCTAAGTCTCCCAGTGTAAAATAGGATTAAATCTTCATATTTCTATATGAAGATATTGCTGACAAATATTGCTGTCCCATCTGAAGCAATTCAAACCATTAAGTATCTGCTCCTCACCTCCAGTGACGGTGAATACCATCACACTGCACATCTACTACACATTTTTTCCTTGAATTTTAAGTGTGTTTTTATCATACACATGCAATTGATGCACGTTTACATTAGTTGAGGTGCATTTTTCTATCTGCATTTGTCCTGTGAAGTAATTTCCCTCTTCTATCTTTCCCTGGCCCTAGGATTACCTTGAATCTAAGTGTAGCGTGTAAGTAGTTTTAATAGATGGAGCAAAGTGGCGACTTACAGGAACATAGTTAAAAAGCGTTCATCGGGTTCCTGTAAGTTGCCACTTTGCTGCATCTATTTACTACTTGTATGCTACACTTAGATGGTGCTGCCTTCTTTCCTCTCTTGTATTTCAGTGTCTTTTAGCTCTCCAGAGCAGCAGCCACAGTGTTAAGCTCATTGGACTTTGTTGTTGTCTTTTCCAATCATCATTGCCCCTTTCTGATCTATGGAACTTTTGGGACTTTGCTTTTAGTGAGCCAGATCCCCCCCCCTCCCCTTACCTTGATTTTGGACTGTCTGTGTACTTGGAGTGCAGTCAAAGATGCATCCAACTGCATCCCACTGCGTTAGGTGTGAATGGGCTCTTACAGTGATGCTGCAGTCACGCGCCTGGGGCATGTGCTCCTTCTGCCCTCCTTCAGCTCAGCAATATAGCCATGTTCCTTGTAATTTGTCTTATCTAAAATCTACTTGGAGTTTTGCCGGCATGTATTTACATAGATAAAGTGCCTTGCGAAAGTATTCGACCCCCTTGAACTTTGCGACCTTTTGCCACATTTCAGGCTTCAAACATAAAGATATAAAACTGTAATTTTTTGTGAAGAATCAACAACAAATGGGACACAATCATGAAGTGGAACGAAATTTATTGGATATTTCAAACTTTGTTAACAGATAAAAAACTGAAAAATTGGGCGTGCAAAATTATTCAGCCCCTTTACTTTCAGTGCAGCAAACTCTCTCCAGAAGTTCAGTGAGGATCTCTGAATGATCCAATGTTGACCTAAATTACTAATGATGATAAATAGAATCCACCTGTGTGTAATCAAGTCTCCGTATAAATGCACCTGCACTGTGATAGTCTCAGAGGTCCGTTTAAAGCGCAGAGAGCATCATGAAGAACAAGGAACACACCAGGCAGGTCCGAGATACTGTTGTGGAGAAGTTTAAAGCCGGATTTGGATACAAAAAGATTTCCCAAGCTTTAAACATCCCAAGGAGCACTGTGCAAGCGATAATATTGAAATGGAAGGAGTATCAGACCACTGCAAATCTACGAAGACCTGGCCGTCCCTCTAAACTTTCAGCTCATACAAGGAGAAGACTGATCAGAGATGCAGCCAAGAGGCCCATGATCACCCTGGATGAACTGCAGAGATCTACAGCTGAGGTGGGAGACTCTGTCCATAGGACAACAATCAGTCTTATAGTGCACAAATCTGGCCTTTATGGAAGAGTGGCAAGAAGAAAGCCATTTCTTAAAGATATCCATAAAATGTGTTGTTTAAAGTTTGCCACAAGCCACCTGGGAGACACACCAAACATGTGGAAGAAGGTGCTCTGGTCAGATGAAACCAAAATCAAACTTTTTGGCAACAATGCAAAACGTTATGTTTGGTGTAAAAGCAACACAGCTCATCACCCTAAACACACCATCCCCACTGTCAAACATGGTGGTGGCAGCATCATGGTTTGGGCCTGCTTTTCTTCAGCAGGGACAGGGAAGATGGTTAAAATTGATGGGAAGATGGATGGAGCCAAATACAGGACCATTCTGGAAGAAAACCTGATGGAGTCTGCAAAAGACCTGAGACTGGGACAGAGATTTGTCTTCCAACAAGACAATGATCCAAAACATAAAGCAAAATCTACAATGGAATGGTTCACAAATAAACATATCCAGGTGTTAGAATGGCCAAGTCAAAGTCCAGACCTGAATCCAATCGAGAATCTGTGGAAAGAACTGAAAACTGCTGTTCACAAACGCTCTCCATCCAACCTCACTGAGCACCAGCTGTTTTGCAAGGAGGAATGGGCAAAAATTTCAGTCTCTCGATTTGCAAAACTGATAGAGACATACCCCAAGCGACTTACAGCTGTAATCGCAACAAAAGGTGGTGCTACAAAGTATTAACTTAAGGGGGCTGAATAATTTTGCACGCCCAATTTTTCAGTTTTTTATTTGTTAAAAAAGTTTGAAATATCCAATAAATTTTGTTCCACTTCATGATTGTGTCCCACTTGTTGTTTATTCTTTACAAAAAATTACAGTTTTATATCTTTATGTTTGAAGCCTGAAATGTGGCAAAAGGTCGCAAAGTTCAAGGGGGCCGAATACTTTAGCAAGGCACTGTACATCATGTATTTTCATCAACTATATAACTCTTTTTCTTTGTATGTGTATAACTTTTCAGTTCTAGTGTGTAAATTTGTTGATCTGCTGTGTATTTTTATTCTTCAATTCTTTTAATACCTGTGTATGAGGGGCCCAGTGAACCTGAAGTGCCCTGGTCCCCCAAGGTTTTATTCCTGCTCTGCCTGGCAGTTTCTACCTCCAATCTCAAAGTTCCCACTCCAGTTCCCTGCCTGGGCAGACTGCCACATTCCTCACTACTTGTCAGACAGCTACTGCTAGTGAGAGTGGCACTGTGTCTCTTGGGACCTGACAACTCAGGTGTGTGCCCTATTAGTTGTCTACCAGTCAGCTGCCACAGTCACATATCCAGCACAGCATTTCACTCTGCAGAGGGAGAGAGCTGTGCTAGTGATAAAAGGTAAGCGGGAGTCAGTGTAAGGGCTCATGCAAATTGACTTAGTTTTACAACATAAAACACAGGCTCTTGCTGGCAGCAGGATCCTGCACTTTAGAGCAGAGTTCCACCCAAAAGTGGAAGCTCCGCTTATCTGTGTCTCCCCCCCCCCCTCTGGTGCCACATTTGGCACCTTTCGGGTGTTTTTGACAGGTACTTGTCCCCACTTCCGTCGGACCTCGCTGCTACATCAGAGGTTTGGCCCCCCTCCTCCTTCCCCCGCCAGCGGACCATTCAGAAAGTGCAGGGGGCTTCCCGCATGCACAGTAGGGAGTCGGCTGTGAAGCCACAAGGATTAATTTCCGGTTTCCCTTACAGGCTTTGGCGGTGGCAGCACCCAAGAGCTGATGGAAACATTGGCTGGGGTGCCGACATCGCTGGATTCCAGGACAGGTAAGTGTCCTAAAATTAAAAGTCAGCAGCTACTGTATGTGTAATTTTTTTCCATGGGGGGGCTTTAAAGATCCTCAGGCTGCATCAAAAAAAAATAAACGTCAGCAGCTACAAATACTGTAGACGCTGACTTTTATTAAAAAGGACACTAACCTGTCCAAGGATCCAGGGCCATCCTCACCCGGGCTCATTCTTCACTGGTCTTCTGGCCCCCAACGCTGGCATATTTACTAAGGGAAGCCCGCTCCATGAGCAGCACTATACTTTGTGAACAGTCCCGTTCCCAAAGGATGGGGGCAACTTCTGAAATGGGAGTGGGCACCTGCAAAACCAGGTACCCGCTCCCCCCCCCCAAAAAAAAAAAAAAATTATCTAAAAGTGATAGAGGAGAGAGCAAGGAGGCGGAAAAGAGGAACTTCCTTTTATGGTTGAAGTTCCACTTTAAGGTGTCCAAACCCTGTATGAATATAATGTTTGTTTCACATTTACATGCATACAAGCATACAGCATTAATGCAGCCTATTGATTGCTCAGAATCAGGCGGCTATTGCCACCTAGCGCCCTTTGTTGCTAGATCACAGACACAGTGGCGTTGGGAGGGGGGCTGACCTGGGCTATAGCCCTTAGTGGGACCCCAAAAAGCCACGAGTCTCGTATTGCTCATTGAGAATTGTTAGCCCCAAGTACCAAGGCCTGGTAGGCCAGGAACTTGGGGCTATATTATGCAGTTTGCACACATCCAGGGCCATACTGGCCAACTAGGATAGCAGGAAATCTCCCGCAAGGCCGCCTCCCCTGGGGCCGCTTTGAGCTGTGGCTGCAGCAGGGCCGATCCTGGGTGACCTGAGAGCCGAAGCTCAAGTGCGAGAGTCTTCCGGTATAATAATGCTATGGAGCAGGTATTAAATTATTTCCAGGGCTGATTTTTTTTCCCAATCCGATCCTGCACACATCACAGCTCACTGACCAGGCAGTTCCCAGAGCGAGAATAGCAGAAACCAAATAAATAATTCATTCGGGAGAGGGGGGCCGGTTTCACTGGCATTAGTGTGGCCTCCATCCAGTTTCAGTGCCGGCTTAATAGTCTGTTTTAAAGCCTTCCATCCCTCCGCATTGGGCAGGGGTGAGGAGGGCATTGGGTGGAGCTTGGGCTGGACTTACTTTAAAATGTGGGAGTGGTTATCAAATTTAGCTTCCGGTGTAACGTGAGAATTACCTACCCCGTGAGAAAAACCTACCCTCGTCACTTCCTGCCAGGAACAGCTGAGCAGCGCAGCAGTGCGCATGCTCACAGCCCCGGATACGTAAAGGAGCAGCTGAGGATCAGACTAGTGCGCATGCGCACTAGTATGAAACGATCACGGTGTCCGTGAAAAAAACCTACCCACGCGGCGGTTACATTTAAACAGCTGTGCTGCAATATGAGTCATCTCCGCTCCTGTCCCTGTCACTACTCTGATCTGGGCTAGTAAATATAAAAGCGTCTCTTGGCTCCGTGATTTATATTTTCATACACCCGCCGCCGCTTTTATATTTACTAGGGACAGGAGCGGAGATGATTCATGTTGCAGCACAGCTGTTTTAATGTAACCACCGCGTTACACGCAGTGTCATGCAACCGGAAGTGACGAGGGTAGGTTTTTCTCACGGGTAGGTAATTCTCACGGAACACCGGGCTGAAGCCCCGGGTCTTTTTCCCACCTAGCAACACCCCTGCACAAACAGCTCTTGTATTCGAACATTTGCACTGTACATACGTCAAGGTTGCACAAACATTTTCATGCATACAGCAGTTGATGTTCTGTGCATTGTGGACTACTGAACAGACCTGGAAGAAATACACAAAGCAAACAAACCTGCATGGCACCAGAAATCTGCTGATCACTGGTGTAATGCTTTACAGCATGGGTGTCCAACCTTTTGGCTTCTCGGGGCCACATTAAGTGTAGAGAAATTTTCTCGGGCCGCATATAAAATATATACTATAGTTAAGGTATATAAGTAATAAAATGCCGCTGCACCATTCCCGTGCCGCCACGCCCCCCCCCCCCCCGCACTAATTTAACACAACTAGAGGACGATCAAATGAAATGGAATCAGTATACAGAGCCCCCAACCTGACTTCCTTCCTCCCTAGCAAAAAAAAAATTGTCAGGGGGCAGTGGGCTGCATTGCCTGGGGTTTCCGGGCCGCAGGTTGGACATGCCTGCTTTACAGGCTCCAAAAAAGAATAATAATAAATGCACATTTTTTTACCTGCAAAAAAATGTGCATTTATTATTGTTTCTAAAAATTGAACTTATCCTTTAATAAGTATTGACATTTATATAGTGGCAACAATTTATGCATAGAATGCATCAAGATAAAAAACCTTCCTGACTTTACAACTCCTTTAAGTCAGGAGCCAGTTACCCTATCAGGATGTCGTAGAGTGAAAGAGGAAAACACTGGAATACTCAGAGAAAACCCACACAAGCACAGGCAGAAAACGCAAGCTCCATACAGATAGTGCCCTGGCCAGGATTCAAACCAAGGATGTCAGTGCTGCAAGACAAAAGTGCTAATGACCGTCAGCTTTAAATGAGACTCATGTCCATAGAATGTGAATGGAAGCCAGACTACATGACAAAGAAGAGACTCTAAGTTTAGATCAGGGCCATTTCCTGTGGCAGATTCAGGACGATTGGCATAGCTGGTAGCAGATGGCACAGTTCTTTGAGTTGTTCCAGTGGGAGCTATAGCCAAGAATCTGCAAACTAGGACAGAAGTTGCAAGAGAGGCCTTGAAGTAGTGAAGAAGATACTTGCTGATACAAAGACTCTTTATTATTTACATGTATCCTTTCCCCTAATTGTATCCTTACTTCACATTCCAGATAAATAGAAGCAGCCCTATGCGCCGGTTCACATTGCAGCGACGCTACTTCGCACCGCGACCTCCGAGGAGCGGCCGCCACGGACTTCATAACATTGAAGTCTATGGCGGTCGCCTCCAGGTCGCCCCAAAGAAGCTCCAGACCCTTTTTCTAGGTCGGAGCGACTTGTGTCGCTCCTATTAGAACGGGTCCGCAGCTTCCCTATGGGAGGCGACCTGTGAGGCGACCTGGTCGCCTCACAGGTCGCCCTAGTGTGAACTGGCACTTATACCAGCAGATGCACATATCAAGCTGAAACAAATCAAATTTATAAAGAAAGTAAAAGACAATGAACAAAAACACCATGACTGAACCTATAGCCCCATACAGATGATGAGAAAACTGGGTGCTCACTGAAAAAAAAACCTGGGTGATCAGCTGGTGTTCCTCAATGTTTTACAGCAATTCGGAACCGAGGATAGAAATAATATGCGAAAATTTTCGTATCACAAAGGCTTTTTTTTTTGTTATTTGTTGTTTCTGATCATGCGCAGTCTTTCGTATCTGATATTTTTTGTACAAAAATGGTACACATTAAATGAAAATCATGATTGCTGAGAAGCATAGGCTCATTCATGATCAACTAATAAACAGTGTTAATTTTGACATCAAATTTTGATTTAGTTTTAGTTATATTCTTTTGACTAGAGTCCCATTTTAATTTTAGTCGTCTTAATTGTTTTAGTTTTAGTTGTAATTTTGTCAATTAAAATCTCCAGTACATTTAGTCATCTAAAATTGAATTAGTTAATATTTAAAGCGGAGTTCCAACCTAATTTTTTACTTTACTGATTCCAGCAGTGATAGGTATGTTAACCACTTGCCGTCTGCTCACTCGAGCTCTACTGCGGCAAAGTGGTTCGTTATCGTCTGGCGACGTAGACCTACGTCGCTAGACACTCCCCTTTCTCGGCGGCGTGCGTGCGGTGCCGGAGGCTCGCTCCCGCTGTATTCAGTCACAGCGGGAGTCGGGCCAGGGGAGGAGCAGCGGTGATCGCCGCTGCTCTTCCCCGATCGTCGGGGAATCGAGTGTGGAGATCCGCCTGCTTGTGTAAACACAAGCGGGCGGATCTCCTAAGTGACAGGCAGGGTCAGAGTGCAAGGTTCAGCATAGCTGAACCCTCGATCTGTCCTTGTGTCACTCAGTCACCTCCCCCCCCCCCCCCCACACGTTAGTAAGCACCAGGCATACATTAACCCCTCCCTCTCCAATAAAATTAACCCCTTCCCTGCCAGTGTCATTTTTACAGTAACAGTGCATATATATAGCACTGATTACTGCAGTAATGTCACTGGTACCCCCAAAAGTGTCAAAAATGTCAGTCAAGGGTCCGATCTGTCCGCCGCAATGTCGCAGTCCCGCAAAAAAAAATTGCAGATCGCCGCCATTACTCGTTAAAAAAAAAAACACCAAAAATGACAAAAATCTTTCCCTTAGTTAGTAAACGCAATAACTTTTGCGCAAACCAATCAAAATACGCTTATTGTGATTTTTTTTTACCAAACATATGTAGCAGAAAACAAATTGGCCAAAAATGTAAAAAAATTTTCATTTATAAAAAAAATGTGAAAAATATTGTTGTTTTTTCAAAATTTACGCTCTTTTTTTGTTTATAGCGCAAAAAGTTAAAATCGCACAGGTGATCAAATACCACCAAAAGAAAGCTCTGTTTGTGGGAAAAAAAGGACGTAAATTTCGTTTGGGTATGGCGTTGCACGACCGCGCAATTGTCAGTTAAATTCGCACAGTGCCGAATCGCAAAAAGTGGCTCAGACGTAAGACAGCAAAATCCTTCAGTGGTAAAGTGGTTAAAAAAGAATTGGGCTATAAGATTTTTTTTTTTGGGGTCCCTTACCTTATTTTGGAGGATAGTTTGTTATACTTCCTCCTTCTGCGGCCGCGGCACCGGACGTCACTTCCGGCTTTGCATTGCGTCTTGGGAGATGTTTGTCATCAATCCCAGGAGGCAATAGGCATCGCCGGACGCTCCTCTCATGCACTGAAATCAGTAAGAAGGACACAGCAGCTTCAGATGCCCACAATGGAGATTGCCGCGCTCTCTAAGCATGTTTAAAAGTAGGAATTTCTATACCATCAAATACTGTACTAGTTATAAATTTGAGAATAGTGCATCGCTATATATTAGTATTAAAGGGGTATTTTTATTTTTAAAAAAGTATTTTCGTCCAGAACTCTGCTTTAATGCATTATTTAAGCATTTCTTTGGAATTACCAAACTCATATACTCTTGGAGTAAAATTCTAATAACATGTTATTATTTCTGGTAGTAAGGGTTGAACATGCACTACACAGACACAGACGTTGTAATCTATAACCTCTTTATAAATAAAACCAAGTTTCATAAACAAATATATTGTAAAAAACAAAAAACTGTAAACTCTATTGACTGTAATGCCATTGCACATATTACCTGAATATATTACCAACAATAAATATTAACCACTTGACCACTGAGCCTATTTTTTACCCTTTTTGTTTACAAGATTAAATCAGTATTTTTTGCTAGAAAAATACTTAAAACCCCCAAACATTATATATATTTTTTAGCAAAGACTCTGGAGAATAAAATGGCGGTCATTGCAATATTTTTTGTCATGCGGTATTTGTGCAGCGGTCTTTCAAACGCCATTTTTTTGGAAAAATTACGAAAAATCACATTTCACTGCATTTAAAAAAAAACTAAACAGTAAAGTTAGCCCATTTTTTTTTTTTGTATATTGTGAAAGATGATGTCACGCCGAGTAAATAGATACCCAACATGTTACGGTTTAAAATTGCGCATACCCACGGAATGGCGACAAACTACGGTCAATAAAAATCTCCATAGGCGAAGTTTTAAAAATTTTTAACAGTTACCAGTTTAGAGTTTATGGAAGAGCCCTGGGGCCATCATAAAAAAAAATTTGAGTTTGAATTTTTTTTTTTACAGAATTCTGAGTTTGAAAGTCAGAATTCTGAGATTAAAAGTCAGAATTCTGACTTTGAAACTCAGAATTCTGAGATTAAATGTCAGAATTCTGAGTTTGAAAGTCAGAATTCTGAGATTAAAAGTCAGAATTCTGAGTTTAAAAAGACAGAATTCTGAGATTAAAAGTCAGAATTCTGAGTTTAAAAGTCAGAATTCTGAGATTAAAAGTCAGAATTCTGAGATTAAAAGACAGAATTCTGAGATTAAAAGTCAGAATTCTGAGATTAAAAGTCAGAATTCTGAGTTTAAAAAGTCAGAATTCTGAGTTTAAAAGTCAGAATTCTGAGATTAAAAGACAGAATTCTGAGATTAAAAGTCAGAATTCTGAGTTTAAAAGTCAGAATTCTGACTTTGAAAGTCAGAATTCTGAGATTAAAAGTCAGAATTCTGAGTTTAAAAAGACAGAATTCTGAGATTAAAAGTCAGAATTCTGAGTTTAAAAGTCAGAATTCTGAGATTATTAATACAGTAGTCTCTATTATGATGATTTTAGAACCAATAAGGAATAATGTAGTTACAGCCATAGATCATCTTTCTGCAGACATACATATCTTCTGCTCTGTAAGATTTGTAAATCTATCCTAGTTACAGCAAACAGTATATATAGGGAAGCAGGGCAGTGCTGGGCTCTGTGGTTCCTCTACTGTATTTAAACCTCCTCATTTCACCGTCATCTTCCTTCTCTGCCATCTGCTTCGTCATAAAGAGCCATGCAGAAAATGTGTGTGTCATCAATGTGTGTCAATCATAGCAGTTCCTTGTCTGGACAATACAGCTTTCTAACACAAACCTATCCCATACCAAACATGACAGCTCTAATTGTAACAGACCTGAGGTGATAGCCTGGTGGGTAGGGTGGCAGGTTTATGGTGTTGAAGGTTCTGAGTTCGAGCCCAGGTGTCTCTTCCTTTTTAGATTATATATAAACTTTAAATATATTGATATTAAACCTTTTTACATTATTTATTTATATATATATATAAACTTTAAATATATTGGTATTATCGTTAACATATTTTGAAATATAAGGTAAAAAAGAGCCATGTGTGTGTCTGTGTGTGTGTGTGTGTAAATGGGGGGGGGGGGGGGGGCGGGGTGGGGGTCACAGCTCTGTGTGTTTTCAGCTTCCATAGATAGCAGAACACAATTGGCACAGTTACAGCATATATACAGCTTTGTTACAGACAATTGCCTCATATTCTTTATGACACACTGTAACTAAGCTTATAGCTTAGTGGTTAGAGCAGCAGGTTCTCAGTTAGCAGGGTGTGGGTTCTAGCCCAAGTGGGGACAACTTACTATATTTAAACTTATTTTAACATATGTGTTTAAAAGTCAGAATTCTGAGATTAAAAGTCAGAATTCTGAGTTTAAAAAGTCAGAATTCTGACTTTTAATCTCAGAATTCTGACTTTTAATCTCAGAATTCTGTCTTTTTAAACTCAGAATTCTGACTTTTAAACTCAGAATTCTGACTTTTAATCTCAGAATTCTGTCTTTTTAAACTCGGAATTCTGACTTTTTAAACTCAGAATTCTGACTTTCAATCTCAGAATTCTGACTTTCAAAGTCAGAATTCTGACTTTTAATCTCAGAATTCTGACTTTTTAAACTCGGAATTCTGACTTTTTAAACTCAGAGTTCTGACTTTCAATCTCAGAATTCTGACTTTCAATCTCAGAATTCTGACTTTCAAAGTCAGAATTCTGACTTTTAATCTCAGAATTCTGACTTTTAAACTCAGAATTCTGTCTTTTTAAACTCAGAATTCTGACTTTTAATCTCAGAATTCTGACTTTTAATCTCAGAATTCTGTCTTTTTAAACTCAGAATTCTGACTTTTAATCTCAGAATTCTGACTTTTAAACTCAGAATTCTGACTTTTAATCTCAGAATTCTGTCTTTTTAAACTCGGAATTCTGACTTTTTAAACTCAGAATTCTGACTTTCAAAGTCAGAATTCTGACTTTTAATCTCAGAATTCTGACTTTTTAAACTCGGAATTCTGACTTTTTAAACTCAGAATTCTGACTTTCAATCTCAGAATTCTGACTTTCAATCTCAGAATTCTGACTTTCAAAGTCAGAATTCTGACTTTTAATCTCAGAATTCTGACTTTTAATCTCAGAATTCTGTCTTTTTAAACACATATGTTAAAATAAGTTTAAATGTAGCAAGGTGTCCCCACTTGGGCTAGAACTCATAACCTGCTCACTGGGAACCTGCTGCTCTAACCACCAAGCTATAAGCTTAGTTACAGATTATTGTAAAGAATATGAGACAATTGTCTGTAACAAAGCTGTATATATGCTGTAACTGTGCTGCCAATTGTGTTCTGCTATCTATGGAAGCTGAAAACACACAGAGCTGTGACCCCCCCCCCCCCCCCCCCATTTACACACACACACACACACACAGACACACACGGCTCTTTTTTACCTTATATTTCAAAATATGTTAACGATAATACCAATATATTTAAAGTTTATATTTATATATATATATATATATAAATAAATAATGTAAAAAGGTTTAATATCAATATATTTAAAGTTTATATATAATCTAAAAAGGAAAAGACACCTGGACTCGAACTCGGAACCTTCAACACCATAGACCTGTCACCCTACCCACCAGGCTATCACCTCAGGTCTGCTACATTTAGAGCTTTCATGTTTCGTATGGGATAAATGTCTGTCAGAAAGCTGTATTGTCCAGACAAGGAACTGCTATGATTGACACACATTGATGACACACACATTTTCTGCATGGCTCTTTATGACGAAGCAGATGGCAGAGAAGGAAGATGACAGTGAAATGAGGAGGTTTAAATACAGTAGAGGAACCACAGAGCCCAGCACTGCCCTGCTTCCCTATATATACTGTTTGCTGTAACTAGGATAGATTTACAAATCTTACAGAGCAGAAGATATGTATGTCTGCAGAAAGATAATCTATGGCTGTAACTACATTATTCCTTATTGGTTCTAAAATCATCATAATAGAGACTACTGTATTAATAATCTCAGAATTCTGACTTTTAAACTCAGAATTCTGACTTTTAATCTCAGAATTCTGTCTTTTTAAACTCAGAATTCTGACTTTTAATCTCAGAATTCTGACTTTCAAAGTCAGAATTCTGACTTTTAAACTCAGAATTCTGACTTTTAATCTCAGAATTCTGTCTTTTAATCTCAGAATTCTGACTTTTAAACTCAGAATTCTGACTTTTAATCTCAGAATTCTGACTTTTAATCTCAGAATTCTGTCTTTTAATCTCAGAATTCTGTCTTTTAATCTCAGAATTCTGACTTTTAATCTCAGAATTCTGTCTTTTTAAACTCAGAATTCTGACTTTTAATCTCAGAATTCTGACTTTCAAACTCAGAATTCTGACATTTAATCTCAGAATTCTGAGTTTCAAAGTCAGAATTCTGACTTTTAATCTCAGAATTCTGAATTTCAAACTCAGAATTCTGTAAAAAAAAAAAATTCAAACTCAAATTTTTTTTTATGATGGCCCCAGGGCTCTTCCATAAGAGTTAGAGTGTAGCTCTTTTTTTTAAATTATTGCTCACGCTCTGTTGATCGCGGCGATACCTCACATGTGTGGTTTGAACAGAGATTTCATTTGTGGTGCGACTTCCATATACGTTTTCTTTAATGCGCGAGCTAACGGCGACGGGGGCGGCTAAATTTTTTTTTTCCTATTTATTTTATTTTTTTTTTTTTAATTTTAACACAGGTTTTTAAAAAAAAATAAAAAATGTGATCACTTTTATTGCTGTCACAAGCAATGTAAACATCACTTGTGACAGCAATATGCAGTGAAGGGATTGAGGGTCTAAAAGACCCTAGACCCCTCCACTACACTTTCATGTATTCAAAACGCCGAAAACTGCATTTTTTAATACATTCACTTTTTGAATCTGCCGCCTTTAGCAGCAGAATAACCCGGACATGACGTCATGGACGCCACCTTCGGGTTACGTCATCGGAGACACGATTGAAGCCACTTCCGGCTTTGGTCGGGACTCCATCCAGCCAGTGGACGTGTGCCGGCTGGGTGCTCAGGGGGCTCCCGGTGGGACGGGAGACCCGGGCAAAGCCGAGGAAGGCGGCAGGAGGGGGGGGGGCTCGCCGGGGTAACGCCCTCCTGCTCGCCGGGGTAACGATCGAGTGGCTCACGAGCCGAATCGGTCATTACCGCCGGAAAGCTGACCGCTGGCTCTAAAAAACAGTACCGGGTTGATGCCTCTAGCTTGAGGCATCACCCCGGTACAACAACGCAAAGTCAGCCGATGTAGGTCGATGTAGGTCTACGTGGCTAGACGTTAAGTGGTTAACAAAAAAAAAGAGAAAAGCCTTTTTCTTAATTTTCTTTTCTTTTAGCAGCTTAGAAGATGCCCCCTACATATTCTTATGTGGTAGTGCAGTGGTAATTTTGACATCAAATTTCAATTTAGTTTTAGTCATAGTCTTTTAACTAAAATGCCATTTTAGTTTTAGTCGTATTTTAGTCATCTCAATTCTTTTAGTTTTTTTTTTTTTTTTTACAAAATTCTTTTAGTTTTAGTCGTATTTTACTTGACTAAAATAGTATTAATTTAGTCGACGAAAATGTTTTCGTCAATGAAATTAACATTGCTAATAAACCAATACCTTTCCCCCCAAAAAGACACGGAAGGTGATTAAGTTGGAAATAGGGCCAGGCCACAGCTTTATTGAACTGTGCAAAAGTAACAACTTTCCAAATGTACCAAACAACAATGCCAGTCACAGTTATACCGTGAGCAGCCATAAAACAAACTCACACAGTCTATGAGGCCTGTCCTTACCAGCAGTGCCAGACAGACATTAGACTGACCCCAGAATTTAACTTGAGGGCATAGCCCATAAAGCAACATCAATTGCTGGCAAGGTCAAAACTGCCAATAAAGCTGTGACAAAACATCACAACGTACGGGTGGGTTGTCAACTCTTGTGATAGCTGAATCTCCTCAGAGCAGTTGGATGTGCCCCAGCGTAGCCTTTTCCTAGAGTTCAGGCTCCACCCAGTCACCTCAGGTCTTTGTAGCCAATCCCAAGAAAGCTACTTAACTTCCCTTTTAGGTTTACACCCACAGTGATGTCATGCTTCCAGCAGTCAAGGCTCCCTTTACCTAAAGGAGGTTCAAGGGGCTTTCATTCATTCTGTTCCCATACCAGAAACATTGTGGAATTTGCCCCTTCAGAAATTATCGTTCATAAGGTCAGAATCGGCTGTCAAAAGTTGTGTATACACGATCAGAAAATTGTACGATCGTTCCTTGGACAAAAATATTTGCCTGTTTTTCTTATAGTGTTATGGGGCATAAGACTGTTGTTTTATTTCCTTTGTTCCATTAGTATTGATTTACTATGTTAACCTCAACAATAAACATCTCTTATTTGCTCTCATTTGGTTTGTTAAATATACATTTGATCCTGCCAGAAATCTTGTCAGCTGATGACTTTCTGTCCTCTAACTACATGACACCTTCCCTCTATGTCAGGGATTCCAAAACTATGGCCCTGCAGCTGTTGCAGAACCACACATCCCATGAGGCATTGTAAAACTCTGACATTCACATACATGACTAGGCATGATGGGAATTGTAGTTCCTCAACAACTGGAGGGCCGTAGTTTGGGAATCCCTGCTCTATGTTATGGAGAAGAGGAGGTGTTGTATAGTCCATGTCCTAGGGCAGTGATTGCAAACCTTGGCACCCCAGATGTTTGGGAACTACTTTTTCCATGATGCTCAACTACATTGCAGAGTGCATGAGCATCATAGGAAATGTAGTTCCAAAACATCTGGGGTGCCAAAGTTCACCATCACTGTCCTAGGGTAACAAGCTGCTTCTTCGTTGGTACCATACAGCAGGGATTCCCAAACTATGGCCCTCCAGTTGTTCAGGAACTACAATTCCCATCATGCCTAGTCATGTATGTGAATGTCAGAGTTTTACAACGCCTCATGGGATGTGTAGTTCTGCGACAGCTGCAGGGCCGGAGTTTGGGAATCCCTGCCGTACAGTGAGTGAATGTTGCCTCATGAGGCTAGGAAGTGTGTTACTGGCAGGATTAGCAGGTGAAAACAAAGGAAAAAAGATTAAAAAAAGAAAACTAGTGAAACCAACACATCTAACTAGGATTAGTAAATTGCAATAAATTAGGTTTTTGTTTTTGGGTTTAGATACACTTTAACCACTAGCGCACTGCCTCCCCTGCTCGTCAACGGGGAAGCCGATGCGTGTGTCAGGCGGCTCCGATTGCCGCCTGAGACTCTCGATCATTCCCAAAAGAGGCAGAAGGACGGTCGGCTGTTGTAAACACAGCCGACCATCCTTCTCCCTTGGATGATCACAGAGCTCATGTGATCCTTCTAGATAGGATCACATGTCTCTATGGTCATTGTAACGTGAGAATTACCTACCCCGTGAGAAAAACCTACCCTCGCCACTTCCGGCCAGGAACAGCTGAGCAGCGCAGCACTGCGCATGCTCACAGCCCCGGATACCTAATGAAAGAGCTGAGGACCTGACTAGTGCGCATGCGCACTAGTAGGAAATTATCACGGTGTCCGTGAAAAAAACCTACCCACCCCACGCTTACATTAAAACAAGTGTGCTGCAATATAAGTCATTTCCGCTCCTGTGCTTGTCACTCCCCTGATCTTGGCTAGTAAATATAAAAGTGGGTCTCGGCTCCGTGATTTATGTTCTCATACACCCGCCGCCGCTTTTATATTTACTAGCCGAGATGAGGGAAGTGACCGGGATAGGAGTGGTGATCACTCGTATTGCAGCACAGCTGTTTTAATGTAAACGCCGAATTACATACAGTGCCGTGCAACTGGAAGTGACGAGGGTAGGTTTTTCTCACGGGTAGGTAATTCTCACGGAACACCATCTCAGAAGCCCAACCCCCATACAGTTAGAATCACAACCCTAGGGACACACTTAACCCCTTGATCACTAATAAAGTTAACCCCTTCCCTGCCAGTGTCATTTTTACAGTAACAGTGCATATGTATAGCACTGATTACTGTAGTAGTTATTAGTAATTTGCTAGAAGTGCATGACTGACTCATTGGTGATAAAAAAAAATCTAAGGTTTATCCCTCTCTTTTTTTTTTTTAAGCTCCCTGTGTTGGTCTCTTTTCTCCGGTCTCTGAGGATTGATGTGATCTTTCGGCCTCCTGGACTGGTTTTAGCCTCCCTTTTATGATTTCTCTGCCATACTATCCTGCTTTTTCTTCTCAGAAATACCCATGATCATACTTGACATCTTCAACATTTCTGTTAAAGTGAAACTTACCTCCGGCCATATATTTTTTTGCCTGTTACCTGTATTGCTGGGTTACCTCATAACATATTCACCTACACAGCAAAATATTATCCTGCTGTGTTAAACTGTTCAGACGACATATCATATCACTCGTGCCACCGTTTTGGTCCTCTTCAACTGTCTGCCTCTTCCATGTTTGGACAGCCAGTTGCCAAAGATGCTTTATGTGCCTGGTCTTACAGCTCCCTGATAGATATGATGTGTGCATGTAGGACTGCAGGACCAAGGCCATAATGCTAGTGGGGAGGGGGGCTGGAGGAAAATAAATAAATAAATAAACACAAGACAAAAAAAAATTTAGAAATTGGTGAGCGTTTAACGAGAACAAACTCCTTTTTGGGAAATAAGTTCCACTTTAACGTTAAAGTGGAGTTCTGGCCTATTTTGCAACTTTAGTGATTCCTGGAATGCTCGCTATGCTGATCAACAATTGGGCATTTTCAATTTTCTTCGGTGGTCCATTACCTTTTTTTCAGGGCATTTTTGATTGTACTTCCTCCTTCTCCCCGCTCTGTGGCCGCGGCCACCGACATCACTTCCGCCTTTGCATTGCATCCTGGGAGCTGTTTCTCATCACTCCCAGGAGGCTGAAATCAGGAAGAACTCCCAGAACACTCCCTGGGATCAGGAAGAAGGACACAGCAGATTACACTGCGGCTTCAGATGCCCACATCCAAGATGGCCGCGCCCAGACATAGTTTTTAAAAGTAAGATTTTGACTAAAATCCAATACCGTACACCTTATAAGTATGAGAATAGCGGTTCTGTAAAGGGCGATGGATTAGTATTATAGGGGTATTTTTAGTTAAAAAAAGCTATTTGAGGCCGGAACTCGGCTTTAACACTCTAGCTACCTCTCAACTCCTCAGCCTAATCTCCTCTTTTGATCTAACACAATGGACACACTTCTACTAACTCTAATGGCAACACTCTTGATCATGTATTCTCCCACCTCTGTACTCCTTGCAGCCTCTCCAACATTTCTTTTCCTCTCTCTGATCACCTTAGCTTCACTTTGTCCTCGTCTCCAACCTCTGATTCTTCCAACCGACAAATAGTTGCCCATAGAAACCTTCCCCACTTTAACCCTTCTCAACAGACTAACTCTCTGTGACAAAATGATGATCATCACAGAGGACAAGGGGGCACGCTTTACGCCTAGAGGAAATTAAATTTAATCTCTAAATACGGAAAGATTTCTTCACAGTAAGAGCTGTGAAAATGGGGAATAGACTCCCTCAAGAGCTGGTTCTGGCCAAAAAAGCCCTGGATTCTTTCCCAAATATATATAACATAACAGGGTACTAACATTTATATTTAAAGTTGGTTCAGGGAACATCTGATTGCCTATTGGGGGATCAGGGAGGATTTTTTTCCCATGCTGAAGCAAATTGGATAATGCTTTGCTGGGGTTTTTTGCCTTGCTATGGATCAACTGTGGATTGTGTATATGGGATTGTATATATTTTTTCTCTTTTATTGGTTGAACTAGATGGAATTGTGTCTTTTTTCAACCTAACTATGTAAAATACCACACCTGTTATGCCCCAGCCTTGCCATTTGTGTCCTCAACAGCTCACTCTCATCCTCTCTGGAAACACTTGTTTTCCTTACTATGCACAGAACAAGGCCCAAACAGTTATAACCATTGCAAACAGATGTAGCTCCCCTCTGACATTCTGGAGGCATGAAGGCACCTCCAGAAGCAGTGGGCGGACCAGAATTTTTACGCCAGGGCTGATTCTATGGCTAAAACAGGGGACTGAGAAAAAATGGCACCAGTCACTTCTGTCTTTACAAAGTTTTATTGCAGAATGATTAAGCAGATGAGGGTTAGGGGTTCCAGATATCATAGCAGATCACTTACAGACTCTCCATATCCAGATCCATGTCTAGCTTCACAGTGCTGATCCGGCGACACTGTAGGCAGTAACTTAGCTAATTTATAGACTTTGCTCTCTCCATTTCGTAGGCTCAGTCACTTCAGGCCAATCTCTGAATTCAGCACATTAGGATCCACACAGGCTATTGGGCTTAAAGGCAGAGCTCAACCCAGCAGCCTCCTCAGCCTGGGAAAAGAAAGCGAGCACATGTCCTGTTCCAAATATTTATATCCTTCCCCAGGATGCATCAGCAGCCTGAATCTCCTACTGGTTTGGCTGAAGGAAATATAATTATTCATAACTCAATCTTGTTTACGAAATCACATTCTATTGCCAGTGGCACCAGTAACACCTACTGGCAGCAGTAAGAAATCTGAACCCAACTGAAACATAGAAAAAACAGGTAAAAAAACTACAATCAGTCTGGGCTGACTACAGCCCAGTCAAAAACTACATTTAACTAGTAGCCCCTGTTTAGGACAGGGGGGCTATACTGATAACACAAAAGTATCAAAAGACATAGCTGTACTCCTGAGCAACTGTGGTGTTCAACTAAATCCCAGCAGGACTTCCTGTAGAAATCTGCCCTCTTATTAAAAATGAGATTGAAGGGATTCATGATGAGATATCCACTGTCCAGATATTGCACCCAACTAATATGCCATGTTTACCACCACATTACTTCCCTCTTATAGCCCTTTTACCATAGAGGAGGTTGTTAAACTTTTTTTCTAATGCCCACCTGCCCCTGGACCCTGTTCTCTCACAGCTACCAAGGTCACCCTCTTTCTCTATTTTATGGACATCTTTCCCAACTGGTCACTCCTCCTACTTAAAAAGTCTTCACCGGGCCTCACCAGTGTAAACAACCTAAGACCTATCTCCTTGCTCCCATTTACCTCCAAACTCCTAGAACCCCCAGTCTACAAGCTACCACCTCACTGATAACAACCTTATTGACCCCTTTTCAGTCTGGCTTTTGCCTGCAACATTCAACTGAAACTGCCCTAATAAAAATCACATTCCACTTACTATCTATTAAAACCAATATCAACTGGTCCGTACTCTTACACCTTTGTGCTATATTTGATACAGTAGGCCACACCACTTCTCCATCTCAGTATTTCCAAAACTGACTACCCCACCACCACCGCCATGAATCTCATATAAGAATAATATGTAATGAAGCTCATTTTCATTTTTAGACCTTTCTTGTGCAGAGCTGCTTTTCCATTTGAATGCAGTTCCATGTGTTTTAATTGAAAACTTATTGTTTGACAAGAACACCCATAAGCATGAACCCTAAACAAGTTCTTTGTACATACTCGAATACAAATGAGAACTGGATACATAAAATAGGTTGGCTGAGACAGTTGGAAGCATAATGAGACAATGACGTCCTGTAAACAGCTTTCCAACATTCTCAGCACTTAATGATGATGCACAGGCTATACATGTTGAATAATATTAGGAATATGACATTAGAGAATTACGTGGTGTGACTCATGAAATTCCACAATTTTATGTCTGTCTTAATTAATAGGTGACAGTTCCAGTTAGGAATTGAATGTGTACATTCAACACAGTGGCCATTTACACAGGAACAGCACAGGTTGGGAGATATTTGATTCACAAGGTGCTTCTGTATAATTAAACATTTTCTTTTAACAGCAGCACAGGGCATTTATCTTGGGCTGCATGTAATTTAAAGCAGATAGAAATAACACAAATAAATGTACCCCTGTATTCATCATATTGACATTAAACTTTGGTTGCAGAAAATATATAAATCTCCGAGGATGTATTTGTAGCTCAAAAAGTACCTTTTATTGCTTTCAGCCTTCTTCAAATGTCCAAATTCCTTTTTTTGCTACTGACTTCCTGTTAGAAGGTGGCTATATTTGTTCTCCATGGTCCCAATGTATGCAGTAAAGTATCCACCTTTCCTTGCTAACTCCTGAGATGGACTATGGACTAGTGATCGACCAATATCGGATTTTCATTGCCGATAACGATACCGATATTTTGGCCACTGAATATTTTTTTTATTTTTACACTTGACAGGTACTGTTGTGGAGGGATCTGGGGGTCTAAAAGACCCCAAACCCCTCCTTCGCACTTAAAAGCATTCAAAACAGCCAAGTTTGTCTGTTTTGAATGCTGTAATTTTTTTTTTTTATCTGGCGCTGAATATCGGGAAGTGATGTCATGACACCACTCCCGGGTTTTTACATAAAGACCCGATCAGAGCCGAATGCGGCTTTGATCGGGGCTTCTCTTTGGCGGCCGGTGGGACGGGAGACCCGGGCGAGCCACAGGAGAGGGGGGGACATCCCCTCCAGCTCCTTGTAATGACAGCCAAGCGGCTTCTCAGCCGCATCGGTTGTCATTACAACAGAGCCGACCGTCGGCTATGGATGCCGGTACCCGGATGATGCCTCTAGCTGCAGGCATCACTCCGGTACAGCACTTTTCCGAAATATCGGTAACTTCAGGGGCCGATTCCGATATATCGGGGAAAGTGCAGATCGGCCCTCGATATATCGGCTGTGCCGATAATCGGTCGATCCCTACTATGGACCATGGACTATGGGATTTGTAGTGCACATAGAGCAGCGCACATGATCACAGCTAACGTGCACTTCCAAACAGAAGTGAGGGAATGACGTTGTAAGGAAGCATAAAGCGATTTAATTAAAACAGATTGCAGGATCATTAAGTAGTGGATGTGTATGGATTATGTTTGGAGAATAGGAATATCATCCCTTTAACCCTTCCCCACATATGCAGCCTCACTGAAGTGGATCTTCTTTCTTAGTACAATATATGTGCATACCTGTGTTTGTACTAGTAGCGTGCTGTATAGTGCGCTCCCAGCACAATGACTGAGCTTTCGTTGTCAGTTCCAGGTCTGGTATTAGCAATCGTGAGCCAGGAGGTCACATGAGTGCTGAGATGGCCTGCAATTGGCTATCACAGTAATCAGGCACTGTACAGTCTACCCCCCACTCTTTTTACTCTTGAATACAGAAAAAGATATATTGCATCTTTTTCTCCTTGTTAAAGGAGAAGATTGTTAAAAAAAAAAATGTAAAATAGCAAAATAAAGATAAAATCGCTAGATCAGGGTTTGACCTAGGTCAGTGTCAGAGATAGAGTCAAGGTTAGGGGCAAAGGTCATGGTCAGTGTGTTTTAGGGAGGATTTTGTTTTTATCAGTGTCTATAATTTAGGTAGGAAAAAAAAAAGCAGAATGCACACAACTGTTTCTGGGGCCTACTACAGGTATGCGATGGGACAAGCGCAAAACTTTTTCTCGTACAATACTAGATCATATGATTTTCATTTAATCAGTACAGTTGTCGCTCAAAAATACAAATACACTACAACACTTTACATCACTTCCGAATTTTAATTCTGTCTTACAAGAATTTTCATCACTTAAACTCTTCATTTTCAATATGAAATTAGCATGCTAAACATAAAAAAAAAAAAAAAACGACAATCATTCGTCCGATAATCTCATCATATGTACCAGGCATTAGACTTTGCACACCTTTTCTTTTGATGTACCTGAAATATGTTTAGCTGATTTGAACTGAAACTTCAGTAAGGCTTTAGGCCCACATTTACGTTGGACTGATTTAACATGTCGAATGGCATGTCAAATCTGAGCGTATTGCCGGCAATGGCACTGTTCAAATCGGTGCAACGACGACTTTGCGCCGCCACACTGATTCCAAAAAGTCGTTTCTGCACTACTTTTGGTGACTTCGGGGGGTGATTTCAATAGGCATCTGTGCAGGAAACCGCACAGATGTCTGTGAAATTTCCCCCGAAGTCGGACTGTTTTTATTGCGGTCTGTGTCACTGTTTGGGGAATTTACTCTCTCTTTTTGTACTGGTGACCACTGGCACTGACTAAAGTAGAAAATGCAAAATTCTGAGTTGTCACCAGAACAGAAACAGAGTGGAAATTTTCCAGTCATAACAGGTATTTTGGTGACAACAGTCTAACAAGGGATTAAACTGCACTTTGGAGAGATTTCAGGCTTTTTCTGTTGCATGTAAATCTCCTCAACAGGACACGAGTCTTTACTCCCAAGGACTCAGGTACTGTGTTGAAGCCACCTATGAATCTTCTGATCTTTCCTGCCACTCAAAGCAACACTTGAAGAGGAGAGCTATTTATCTACAAAATCATTCAATACCCTCTTCATAATCTTGAAAATGAAATAACCTCCTCAGCAAACCTATCCAGGATTGTTTCTGGATGGAAAAGCTCTTATAACTCAGATTTTAAGGCCTCATGCACACTGGACTTTTTACAGCTGCTCCTATGGGTGTCAGGCAGTTTATTTGCAGTTAAAAAATGCCTCTCTATTTTATTTTATGTGTCCATGCACACGTAGGCTTTTAGGAGCTGTAAGTGGCATAGGTGTTTTCAAGCTGCAAAAAAACCCAGGGCCAGTGCGTTCTAGAGCAGCAGCGTTACAGCTGTAAAACACTTGATGCGGCTAAACGCATGCATACAGTGTTAAGCCACATCAAGCGTTTTATAAGCTGTAGTAACTGAATTTGGGAGTGGAAAATAGAAGAAGGCAGAGAATTGCTGCTAAAATCTAACGTGGCTAAATGCGCATTAACGCCAATGCAATGTGTTTCTAAAAGCAAATTTTTACAGCTGCTTTTTCCTGGCGTCAGTACTGGCTTTTCAGATCCTTTTTTTAAACACCCTGTGTGCATGAGGCCTTACAGATACAGCTAAATGAACCATTGCCAGGGCTTGAAATACCCCACTCTGAGCGTTGGAAAGGTCACAGGTTGAATCAATGGCCCCATTGAGCGAAACACGTTGGGGGCATGGCTTGGTGAAAGCCCAGGCTGAGGTTGTCTCTCTCATACCACCATAGGACTCAGTGGATCTCTTCCTGCCTTGCTCAATAAGAAGCTGACATCTAACCTAGATAACAAACACAATCGCTTCATGAAATTTTGGCAACCCTGGATATCTTGTGGATACCATGCCGGTTCACACATATGCAATGTCAGACATCGCATGTGATTCTTAGTGCATTGCTCTGCAAACCACATGCAATGTCTGTGTGTTGCAAATTCAGCCATACAGATTGTGTGGCTGAATTTGCATTGCATTTGGACCAAAGTCGCACAGGAACCTTTTTTTTTTTTTTATTCCGCGCCAGATTTGAATTGCATGGGTGTTAGCATCTATGCAATCCGATTCATGTCCGAACTGACAGTTCACACTGCGATATGCAAACTGATCAATACAAAGTTAACGACACCCCCAGTGATTCGCATATGGCAGTGTGAACTGCCTGTGAGTTGAGTGCGATGCGGGAACCCGCAGTGGATTTGCAGGGTTCCCACATCGCATATGTGTGAACTGGCACTTAAAGGGTAACTCCACTTTTGTTGAGAAAAAAAAACATTCCCCTCTGGGTGATCTCTGTACATTACAAGTATTTTAACAAACTTTGTTGCATATTCCTACCTTTTGTTATTCTGAAGAAATTATTGTTCATTCCTCTGTGCTAAGTGGGTATAATGGGAGTGGTTTCATAATTTACAATCAGCTGTGGTAGTTGCTGGGCACTAATGAGGAAAGCTGCTGGGCTTGTATCCCTTTAGACATGTTCCTATTGGGAGTATCTCACCAAAAATGACATTTTTGTTCCAGGGGATGCCACAAATCTGACTTGTATCTTAGGCAATTTTTTTGTACACTTTTCCTTTAGATTTACCTTAAACTATGTAGTGCAAGGGTCTGCCTAATTGGATACAATTAAAAATGGATTTTTGTAAAATCTTACCGTAAAATCCTTTTCTCTTAAGCTCATTGACAGACGTAGTCCTCGTTGATTAACAACAACTCGGGTTATGCTGCCCTCTACAGGAGTAGGACTAGACAGGAAAGAAAACGTTTTGGCCACACCCTAGGGGCAGTCCCAGAGGGTATATCCTCTCACTTCCTGCTACAGAAAATCAGTTATGTCACAAAGCAGTGTTTAGAGAATTTAACCCAACCCAACTCAAAACAGAGGGGCGGGTACTACGTCTGTCAATGAGCTTAAGAGAAAAGGATTTTACGGTAAGATTTTACAAAAATCCATTTTTCTCTGTCCTCGTTGATTAACAACAACTCGGGACGTCCCAAAGCAGTACCACAAATGACGGGTGGGATGACAGAAATCAAAATCCAGAAGGCCCAACCGGAGCCAACCAGAAGCATCAAGGACTCATCGAGCAAAAAGATGAGACCTAAGTGAAATACCCAACAAACCCTTGAGGTAGACCAACAGTCTCCTCAGATTGCGGCCTGCAGAACCTTGTGGCCAAAAGAGGCATCTGACGATGCCATCACATCAACTTAATAAAATGTTGTAAAGGTATGAACCGACGATCAAGTCATCGCCTTGAAAACCTGGATCGCTGACGCCTGATGGCGGAAGACCCAGGAGACACTAGGCGCCCGAGTAGAGTGCGCCTTAACAGGGAACAGAGGATTGCGACCCTTAATAGAATAAGCCTGTACCACCGTCTGACTGATCCATCTAGATATGGTCGCGGCAGACACAGGCAACCCCCTTCAAGGGCTATCCGTGATCACAAAAAGTGAGTCCGTCTTACGAAAACAAGTTCGTAGTAGTCAAGTGTATCCTTCTGAACCCCATCCAAGGAGTGTAATGCAAACTCCCAAGGATGGCTAGTCTTAGGACACGGGGAAGGTAACACAATATTTTTATTCAGATGAAAACTCTGAACCACTTAGGAAGGAAGGATGGATTTGGAAGAAGAACCACCTTATCCCTATGAACCACCAGATATGGGGAACGTCAAGATAATGCGGCCAGTTCTGACACCCTGTGTGCAGAAGTAATGGCCACCAAGAAGGCCACCTTCTGGGAAAATGTAAGCAAGGGAATCTCCCTAATGTCTTCAAGAGAAGTTTCTGAAGAGCCGACCACACTAAATTAAGATCCCAGGCGGTAAGGGTGCGCGCACTGGCGGAGCCAGATGTCGCACCCCCTGGATGAAATTCCGCACCAAGGAATGATTAGCCAAAGGTTTCTGAAAGCAGATTGCTAACGCTGAAACCTGACCCTTGATAGTGCTCAAGGACAGTTTCTGCTCAACCCCTTGTTGCAGACAGACCAAGATTCGGGTCACCGAATAGGTATGTGGGGGAAATCCAAAAAGATTCACACCACGCAATATAAGACTTCCATGTGCTGGAAGTCGCTTTCCTTGCTTTAACTAGAGGTAGGAATAACTGAAGCTGACACTCCCTTGTCCTTCAGTACCTGGGTCTCAATGGCCAGGCCATTAAGCCAGAGATTGTAAAGCAAGATGGAAGATCGGTCCCTGAGACCGCAAATCCTCCCTGAGAGGAAGCCTCCAAGAAGCGTCCGCAACTAGCCTCACCAAGTCGGCGTACCAGGCTCGACGAGGCCAATCCGGAATTTCCAGAATGACTGGAATTCCCTCCACCTCTATCCTGCGAAGAAGTTCCCGCAGTAACTTGAGAGGATGGAAGGCATACAGTAGCTGATACTGCCCCCACGGGGCGGTCAGCGTTTCTGCTGCGTCCGCTAGAGGATCGCGGGTGCGAGCTACAAACCTCCGCACCTTCCTGTTGAGCCAAGGTGCCAACAGATCCACATCCGGGGTGCCCCAATGAAGGGACAGCTAGTGAAAAAAACCTCTGGATGAAGAGGCCATACCCCTTGATCCAGAATCTGACGGCTGAAATAATCTGCCTGCCGATTTCCCACCCCCGGAGTGAACACTGCGGGGAGATCCGGAACAAACCGTTCCGTCCAACAAAAGCGATTGGATCCGAATCGGGCTGCTCTAGAGCTGCTCGGTCCAGTAAATCAGACAAAATCTGATCGCTCTCAGTTCCGATACCCTATTGGTAACCTGGATACTATCGGAAGGAAAGACTTCCCCTGGTTGAGCATCGGAGGCTCCCTGGTCCGCTCGCCCAACCGGATCCGATTGTCCAGGAAATCGGAATTCTGATTCCATAAGGAAAGAATCTCCTTCAGGAGAATTCGGGTATGAGACTGGGTATACGGTACTGCCTCTAAGAAGGCCACCATCCTTCCCAGCCAATTGAGGGACAGCAACATCCGAATCGTTGACTGAACCTTCTAGAGTCTCCCCGCAAGGAGAAACCCTCTTGCCCAGGATGTATCCAACCTTAGGCCCAGATAGTTCAGTCTCCTGGTGGGAACCAGGGATGTGGGAAAGCGAAGAAAAGCGCTGATGTCCTGCAATGATGGGGATATAAAGATAGGCATCCTAAATGTCTATGGACGCCAGGAATCCCCCTGATGCAGGGAGGCCACCACTGTATGGATGGACTCTATTTTTCCCCAAGTCCAGAATTGGACGCACCTTGCCCTCTTTCCTGGGCATTGTGAACAGGTTCGAATAGAACCCCTGAAACCGTTAAATGTTAGAAGGGAAGAATCGCACCGGTGGAAGTGATCGAAACTCGATCCTGTATCCTGACCATATGACCTAGCGAACCCCTTAGTCCGGGGTTCTGGCACGCCATGGATCCGGAAACCGGTGAAGACCTCCCCCCACCCCAGAGATGGGTAGGGGCGCATCAGGCTGTATTTTTCAGGTTTGGCTGAGCCGGACCTTTTGTTTAGCCGACCAGCGCCCTTTGAAACCCCTCTAAAGGGGCTTTGGAGGGTTTCGCCTTATCGCCCGCCCTCGCGGAACGAACAACTCCTCATGAGCAGAAAGGGAAGGTCCTCGTTGGCTACGAGGTCCTCTTTAACCTAACAGTCTGTGGCAAGACAGCAGGTGGTACCGTCTATCCTTTAAAGAGGGATTCCTCAAACGGATAGCGCCTGCCATGCGTTAGGAAATAACAGGGGTTCGTTTCAAAACGACCCCATTTGGGTAAAGGAAAATCCTTCGCCCTTTTGGTAGGCTAACAAGTACCAAAAAGGAATTTCAGTCTCAGCTACCTCTGCCGGTGTAACCTCAAGACTAAAGGTTTCCCGGACGGACACAACTAGTGCATCCACCACTCTTGTGCTATGGCGGAGGCAGAAACGTTCTCCTCACTGCTGCGGAGACATTATCTGAGACAACAGCCCCATAAGAGGGACCTGCAGCTGCATTGACCAGCTCCGAATCCGTATCTGAAGTATCAGATAAACAATAGGGGTAGGCGGGGGTCGCTTCTTGACCCCCGTCCCTGACAGGCCACTTCCACCCGGGATACCAAAGACTCCAAAACTGCCGATAATGCATTAAAAACAAGTGGGGTACTGGAGGGTCCTGCGGCCACCTTGAGGGGATCAGGTGGGGATACATATGCGGCAGGGTCAATGATTATACAAGACACTAGCCAGCGACAAAAAATGACAAAGTAAAAAACTTTTTTTTTTTTGTGTCCCCCAGTCGCAACAGCGCCCCTCAGTGTTACCTGCCTTTTTGGACCCCAGAGAGAGAGAGAGAGAGAGACCCCAAGGCTCATCCCTGATGCACAGAAGTTTTCATCAGCTTGCTCAGTGCTGTCCTGTTACAAACAGGAAGTCTTTGGCCCTATTTCCTGGGTAAAGGAGGCGGCTCCGCCCCTTAACACGCCTACCGGCGCCTCCCCCTGGCTCCACGAGGTGTTTGGTCACCTCAAACATGGCCGCCCCCATGCTGGAGACACGAGGCTACGCCAATATGGCGGCCTTGTGTGCTCTGCAAGAAAATGGCGGCGGCCTGTTAGGATAGCGGCGGCTTAGCAGCGGCCTGCGGGACGCTGTATTCGGCCTAGCGGCCTGCGGGAGTGCATCGGCCCCCCAAATTTCACCCTGGATGGTGATCAGCCTGGCCGGCGGTACCGGACTCTGGCGGGCCGCATGCGGTCCGTGCCTGCCTTTGCTGGAGGAATGCGATCTGGACTGCAGTTATACATGCATAGACATCGCCCTGTGAACACCTCTGACAGGTAAGATACCTTATGCTACCACAGTAATGTTCTAGTACTGCCACTGACTTCAGTCATTTTACAGTTTTGAAATGACATTAGATTGTCAGCTCCCAAACCAAGCCTCCTGGTTTCTTGTTCACAAAAATCACACTCAAATAGGGGGATCTGTGACATGTTATAGGATAGAGGGGAGACCCATCCTTACCATTTCAGAGAGGGGTCCGCGTTCACCACAAAACCCGTCAGGGGGAAAAGGGGGAACATACTACTCACCATACCGGAACCAGGCGGGCGCCAACTCCTGACAGTACCCCTCTCCACCGGGGTGGGAGGGCTGTCGACCAATACGGACGCCGTGACTCATGGTCATTGGCATTTAAGCGAGACGTTTAACTCGCAGGGTCAGTCCCCGTCCAGTGGGACTATGTCGCGGCCGACCCAGCGCGGAGCTATGGCCTGCATGCGCTCGTAGGCTGAACTGGGGTGACCACTGGATCTCAACATCCAGCCCGTCGCCCAGTTCCAGCTTTCTTGCTTGAAGATCTCACAGGAACACTGGAGAAAAAAAGCTGTCTAAAAATCTTCTAAGAAAAAAATCCTGCCAGGACCGAAGATCCTAGCAAGGTATCTAGGTCCTTACTCCTAACTAGACAGAAAAAAAACTGATTTGCTGTAGCAGGAAGTGAGAGGATATACCCTCTGGGACTGCCCCTAGGGTGTGGCCAGAACGTTTTCTTTCCTGTCTAGTCCTACTCCTGTAGAGGGCAGCATAACCCGAGTTGTTGTTAATCAACGAGGACTACGTCTGTCAATGAGCGACAGAGAAAAGTTGTTTAGTTGTGACCTCATATTATATGGCTTTTGGTAAATATAAAGGAAAATTGTACAAGGGAAGTTGAACATGTATGGCCAGCCTTAGTGTAGATTTCTGGGAAAAATCAGTGAGCCAATCACACAAGCAAGAAATTATATTTTTGGGGTGTGGTTAGTACACATTCTGTGTACAGAACAGCTCCAGGTAGCCATATTGCATTGCATTTTCAGAAAATGACAGCGGCTGCAGATTGAAAAGGAAAGGTATTTTTTAATAACATTCACTTAAAGCGGAGTTCCAGGCAGAAACATTTTTTTTACCTAAAAATACCTCCAGGACAGTCAGGGCTAGTGCATTTAAGCAACAATAGCCTCTGAACTGTCCCCTGTTTCACTTACCTGTAAGAAGAAATACTTACCTTGAAAATGTCTTGTCCAGCGCTGCCATCTCAGGTGTGGGCAGCTGAAGCCGGAGCGTCCCTCTTCGTGTCCTCTTCGGTGACGTCGGAGTCCCAGAATGCCCTGCTCATTACTTCCGGCGCAGGCGTGTCATCCTTGAACAGCTTCTGGGCATGCCCAGAAGCTGTTCAGCACAGGGAATGACGCGCCTGAACGGAAAGTGATGAGTGACTCCAGTGCAGGCGCATTAACTCCTGGGATCAATGACGCTCATCTCCCAGGAGTCAATGCAAGGAAGAAGTGACGTCGCGGACCGGAGGAAGAGGAAGGAAGGTAAGTATATTTTCATTTAAATCAAGGTAAGTGAAACAAAAAAAAATGTTGAATTATCCAATTCTTTTTCCAATTCTTTTTCAGGTTCATCTAAGCTAGCGGACGGTGCAAAGATAGTTTTTAGGGTGGAACTCCGCTTTAAAATTTGACTTGTGTCGCAATTGTATACGCTATATTGTTTTTTCTTTATTTGCAATTTTTTTCCCCATGAAAGTGGAGTTACCCTTTAAAGCCTACCGATTGCCAAGCCATATTACTCTCAATACTGGATAACACTGGATAACACCTGGGGCTCTCACAATGAACCCTCTTTTCTCTGTTCTTCTCATCTCTCTCTTTCTTGCTCTTGGATGCCCTCCCTTTCATATCTCCACTACTCTTATACTCCCGGACCTCCTCTCAACCAATACCCAAATTGTTTTTACTGGCTTGGTACCAGCTCTCAGATCCGAAGAAGTAAAAAACTTTTTTTATTTTGCATAATCTGTTTTATTATATTTGTACATTATACATACAGAATCAGTGGTGACTGGTGCTCCATTGGCCGGGGGGCGGCAGACGGACCACACCATAACCCCCCCCCCGACCCCACCAGCCCGCACACTGGTTGCCAGCTCACTCACCCTGGACATGTAGAGGGTGGAGGGCAGTCAGCAGCAGCGGCGGCTTCCCCCTTGCTCGGTCTCCTTAGTCTCGGCAGTCAGCAGCTGCGGCTTTCCCCTCGCTCGGTCTCCTGAGTCTCGTCAGTCAGCGGTGGCGGCTTTCCCCTCGCTCGGTCTCCTGAGTCTCGTCAGTCAGCGGTGGCGGCTTTCCCCTCGCTCGGTCTCCTGCGTCTCCTCACTCCTCCCTCCTCCTCCTCGGCCAATGGCATGGCTTCTCCTTTCGGCCAATTGGGAAACGGGTCTCAGGACCCGCTTCCTGATTGGCCAGGAGGAGAATCAGTGTGATAATAGCGAATATTAATTCGCTATTGTCACACAACTGAGTGGGCTCGGGGCGCAGTGCTCTGCACCCCAAGCCAACCCTTTTTTGAAGCCTATTAGAGCCTCTGGCTCTAATCACATGCTTAAAAAAAAAAACCATTGAAATCCATACGTCTGGCGCCCTGCATGTAGATTAGGGGGCCGGACGCATGGATGGAATAGCTGCCCCTGCAAGAATAAAGAAACCTTGTGTCAATGATTCCAGTGTTGTAGACAATGATTGACCTTTGATAAAATCATTTTTGATGACACGCATCAGCCTTTGCCTTATGCAGCCAGGAATCTTCAGCCAGGAGAGAAGATTAATTTCATCTGACCCTCTGACCGCAAACTTGAACATCCACTATTGCAGTTTGAAGATCTGCAGGATCCGCAGGACATTGTATGAGCCTATCTGACCCTTTTGTCATATGGCAAGTTGGGTCCATTTGTTCCGGTGAGCGCAATTGTTTTCCTTTCCTGTTGGTGTTGGGATCTGATGTCCTCTGTGGATCACACACATTGCCCTGGAATTATAAAATCACATTTTCTCACTTGGGACTTTTTAGATATCTTATTCACATTAATTACTATATTTGATTTAACATACATCTTTATTGAGTATATTTTTTTCATAGCGCTGCGCGTTATTTTTATGTAGACAATGATTGCACAGTATGAGAAAGGGCATATAGTACACACAGATGCATTGTAGTGCCATAGACAGCAGATAGAATGAGCGCGTAAATACATCAAGGGCTGTAACTTTATTGAGAGAACCCCAAGTATCGCACAGTGCCTTAATACATCAAAAAATGTAATTTACCAATGAAAAAGGAAATGTAGCAACAAGGGAGGGAAGATAACCGAAAGAAAAATTACCAAGAAAAACGGTGGCAAGGACACATACAGTCTCTTTAATTTACATAATTAGTGCAACAACCGCTTGCAACAGGTTTCACATGTGTGTCAAAGTAGGTGAAACCCATCCATTACCTCAAACAGTACTCCAGGCTTGCGGGACTTGTCTATTTCAAAAGAATAATAAAAGGGGTCTTCAAAAAGTTTCCGCCCTGAATGGGTGGCACTGGACTACCTCCCACACAAAATTCTGTATACAGCAATACTGCACGTGAATGACAAAGCACTGAAAACAAGATGACAAATGGGCCCAGGTTGCACTATGTGTTTATGCTTTGTGATCTTTTGTCTTACACCAGGTTGTTATCCGTACTGTGTAACCAGACTCTCTGTCGCTATCTTACAACTAATTTGTATTATTGTTGTCACTTATTTTTTCATGGCATACCGAATGAAAAAAAAAAAGTTTCTGCATTTTTATTTTTTTTATTTTTAAAGTGGTTGTAAAGGCTGAAGGTTTTTAGAATGCATCAAGGTAAAAAGAATTATTTCCAAGACATAGTCTTTCTTTCTTCCCCTCCCCTTTTCTCCTTTATTTTTATTTTTTTGCCTTTTATCATGCCCTCTTTATTTCATATATTTCCTCTTATTGATTATTATTTGTATTTACACATTGTTATTTTGTTCATTATTTTTATGTTATATTGTATTTTATTGTTTACTAGTGTATATAACATCAAATATGTGGATCCTGAAGAAGCCCCAAAATCGGGCAAAACGCGTTGATCCAGATCCTTTTGCACCTGTATTTGAACTTGCTTATCCCGGTAATTAGGGTTAAATATATATGTTTGTGACAATGCTATTGCTTTATTGATTAATCTAGATAACTTTTAACATTTGATGTATTAATAAATTGATTATGTTTTTATCCATTTGTGATATCATTGGTAATTATTATACAACCTGTTACCTGTAACCTGCACTTTTTCTGCCATATCCTCCAAATGGAGGCGAGGTGGGGGCCTCCTTTATAACCTAGCTCTATTTGGGGATAGTGCCACGGTGTATTTTCCAATGCAGGGTCTCCCTCTACCTATTCATGTAAAAAACCTTCAGTGTGCAGCTCACCCCTCAGCCTCCCCTAATACTTATACCGATCTCGATCCAGCGATGTGCACGAGACCTGAGGCTCTCCCGGGTTTCTCTCTAGTGATTGGCTGAGATGCAGCAACAGGAGCCATTGGCTCCCGCTGCTGTCAATCAAAGCCAGCGAGGTGGGAGTGGGGGGGTGGGGCTGAGCTGCCCTCTCTGTGTCTTTGGATGCAGAGAGTTGGCTCGGGAGTGAGCACGCACGAGTGCGCCCACAGCTTGCTATGGGGGCACTCAGCAAGGGGGAGGGGCCCAGAGCGCCGGTGGGGGAACGGAAAAGAGGAGGATCGGGGCTGCTCTGTGCAAAACCACTTCACAGAGCCGATAAGTATAACATGTTTCTTTTTTTTTTTTTTGTTTAAATAAAATTTTTTCCTTTAAAATCACTTTAACCACTTTAACTCTAGGAAGATTTACCCCCTTTTCTGACCAGGTCATTTTTTGCGATATGGTACTTCGTTGCTGACAATTGAGCGTTCGTGCGACACTATACCCAAATAACATTTTGTCCTTTTTTCCCCACAAATAGAGCTTTATTTAGGTGATATTTGATCACCTTTGCGTTTTTCATTTTTTGCGCTATTAACATAAAACGACCGACAATTTTGGAAAAAAAAAAAACAATATTTTTTACTTTCTGCTATAAAACATATCCAACAAAAAAATTTATAAAATCTAATTTCTACATCAATTTGGGTCAATATGTATCCTGCTATATATTTTTGGTAAAAAAAAAATCCCAATAAGCCTATATTGATTGGTTTGCTCAAAAGTTATAGCGTCTACAAACTATGGGATATATTTATGGAATTGTTATTTATTTATTTTTTACTAGTAATGGCGGCGATCAGAAAATTATAGAGGGACTGCAATACTGTGGTTGACAAATCGGACACTAAAGCCCCGTACACACGTCCCGAATGTCGGCCGAATGATCGGCCGTCTTTTGTCCGGTGCTGTCCTGTCGGCTGAAAACTGCAAAAGACTGCACATGAATTTTGTCGGCCAACAACAGCCGACTGCAGAAGTGGTGTCATGTGATGGTTAACTTTCCGTGTGTTTTTTCTTTTCTGAGCATGCCCAGTCTTGCTAATCGGTTGTTTGTCGGCCGAATTCTGTACTGACTGGCGAACAATCGGCCGTTCTGGTGTTGGCCAACAAAAATTTTAATGCCTGCACACCCGATTCTGTTCGGCCGAAAAGTCGCAGTCGGTTGTAGGAAGCATCATACTAACAAGCTGACAATCGGCCGATCGTTCGGCGGCCGAATATTTACGGCCGACAATCGCTACGTGTGTACGGGGCTTAAATGACACTTTTGACACTTTTTTGGGGACTAGTGACACTAATACAGTGATCAGTGCTAAAAATATGCACTGTCACTGTACTAATGACACTGACTGGAAAGGGGTTAATATCAGGGGTGATCAAAGGGTTAACTGTGTGCCTAGCTAGTGTTTTAGTGTAGTGTGGGTGATGCTTTTACTAGGGGAAGGCATAGATCCATGTCCTGCTTTGCAGGAACACAGGATCCATGCCTTCCCTACTAACAGAATGGTAATCTGCTTTGTTTATATAGAAACACAGCTAGAGTGAGCCGCTAGCGGTGCACGCTTGCTCCCATTACCAGGAAGGGCAGGATCGTGTATATATACGTGATCCTGCGCAATGCGGCCACCCTGTAATAGGGCGGTCGGCATCTGGTTAATAGAGTTAAAAAAAGTGCTGAAACTTTTTGAAGAACCCTCGTACATCCAGCCCGACCAGATGTCTCAAAATGTATGCTGTTAGTCTCTAACTATGTAGACCAGGCATGTCCAACCTGTGGCCCGGGGGCTGCATGCGGCCCAGAACCGCAGGCAATGCGGCCCACTGCCCCCTGACATTTTTATTTTTTGCTGGGGAGGAAGGAAGTTGAGTCGGGGGCACGGCCACAGAGGCTGCCTCGGAGGGGATCATCCATTAGTTGTGTTAAATTAGTGCTGGGGGGTGGGCTTTAGCACGGGAAGGGCAAAGCGGCGTTTTATTACTTATATACCTTAACTATAGTATATATTTTATATGCGGTCCGAGAAAATTTCTCTACACTCAATGTGGCCCAGAGAAGCCAAAAGGTTGGACACCCATGATGTAGACCCAAACCTCACTGGGGTCCTGTACAAGTACATGAAAAACGAATAACACATCTTAGTTTCAGAACTAAATGAAGAGACATAAAAATGTCTTTTATCCAACAAATATGGGGATCTCTGTAAATAAAAGCTGGGATAGGCTGAGAATAGAACACTGAATAGTCGCAAAAAAAAAAAGTACATCTAAAAGGATTTTAGTCAAGAGGTTTTTTCTTTTTAAGAATAATAGTTGCCATTCGTGTCTGAAAATGTAATAACTGTATCAATTGTCACAAATGTTTTTACTTGTTTCATGATTTTACTTAAATTGTCCTACAGTTTCCCCACCCATATCTCTTGTTTCTTTAGTATTCACTTTTGTTAACCTCCTGTTCTTTTACCTGCATCTTTTAAATATTAACTTTGTCAGGTCTTGTTGTTACCTACGATCACCTAGGTTTCCTCCTGGAGAATATATATTTTATGTGCAGTAGATGTCACTTTCTGGTTTCACATATAAATGTAAACCCTACGGGTTCGTTTACGCATACTTTGCCCATGTGTGGTGGATTGTTTTTCAGAGGGTATTTGACAGGCAGTGGGGAAGCGTTATTTCACCTCCTCATAAGCTGTTTGAGCTCCTAAAAGCCTCCATCGCCATTCCACAACGGCCAATGGATGTGATGGGGTTAACTCTTGTCTTTGCAGCGGGGGGAGGGGCTATTGGGGGGTGGTAAAAAATGCAATTCAACCACATATTGTTACCACCCCTGATTTGAAGTGTAAGGCTCCATGCACACTAGTGTTTTTAAAGCTCCTAGAAACTATTAGCATTTTTTTTTTTGCTCCTAGAAGCTAGATAGTTTTATCCTGTGTGTCCATGTTCACTACTTTAGGCTATTAGCATTTTTTTAAAACTTTTTTCTAGAAGCAGAAAAAAAAATTGTTTTTGCAGAGTTTCTTGGAGCATTTTTTTTCCGCAGAAGCACTGCTAAATGCTACTAATTGCATTTTTTTTTTTTTTTTTTTAATGGAACTGCAAAAAACGCTAATAAAGCTAACACATGCTCCTAAATACTACTAAAATGCTACTAAAAAAAACTCTTTTACCAGCATTTTTTATCCAGCGTTTTTTTCCAGCATTTTTTTAACTTAAAGAACGTTAGTGTGCACTGCTTTGCAAATTACATGCGATGTCTGCGCATTGCAAATTCAGCCATACAGATTGTAAGGCTGAATTTGCATCGCATTCTGACCAAAGTCCCACAAGACCCTTTTTTTGGTCCGCACCAGAATTGGATCGCATGGGTGTTCACATCTATGGGATCCGATTCATGTCCGATTTGACAGTTCGCACTGCGATATGCGAACTGATCTGGGGGTGTCGTTAACTTTGTATTGACACCCCCAGCGATCGCATATGGCAGTGTGAACTGTCTGCGAGTCAAGTGTGATGCGGATGCACCTGCATCTGCAGTCAGTAGCGGCTGGTGCTCCATGGACCAGACGGGGGCGGCAGATGGACCACACCATACCCCCCTTCTCGGCCTTTTGGCTAAGATCAAGTGTAGTATCTGTTCTTATCAGTGTTGGAATGGAACCTGAAGGTTAGTATCGGTGGTGGCCGAAGTTAACCGGGGCGCTCTGGGCGTAACTGGAGGACCGGAGTAGGCCAAACCAGAGAAAGCCGGAGGGTTCCAATGCCTTCCTGATTTGAATGGGTCCGCCCCTACCAGTTTGAAGGGAGCGAGAAAACTGGATCTGCGGCCAGTTAGTACTGCTCCTGGATGTGATTGGTAAGGAACGGCGGTGGCGGTGGGGGAGCCTTTCCTCCTGGGTTGAATCTGGCCTTGCAAAAGGCTTGTCCCCAGTTGAAGGCAGGTTCTCCCTAAGCTGTCCAAAGTTCTGATGCCTCCTGGTAGGATAGGGCTACACTCGGTCTGGCCTTTGGGCCGGGGTAGAGAAAGCCCGTAGTGTATGTGCCCCTGGGGTGGCAGCCCAGGGGTGCCTTAATTCTCACTGGTGAGGGGCAGCTCGCCTTGAGTTTTTCGGCACCATGGTCACTGCACCTACGCACACTTTTTTAAGCACCTGCCTCTTGGGCAAGGCCTTTTGGCTTCGACCAGAGGAATTTTTATTCCGGCCGGAAGGCCTGCCTTTGTCTTTCACTTAGGCACTAATTCACCTCTCCACTCCCCTTTCCCCACCTTTTTGTTTGTGTGTATTTTTTCTTTGTAGTTTGTCACTTTTCTATCACCTTTTTTTCACCTGCACGACTTGTAGGGTGTGGGTCCTCGGGCCCTACCTTGAGTCTTGGGAGGGGGTGGATATGGCCTTTTGGCTTGGTCTGCCCTCTCTCATGGGGTCTCCCTTCGGGGGAGCCCCACTTAGTACTCGGTGGGGGCTGTTTCGGCAGTCCCCCTGAAGAACGGGGTCAGTCTGGTTTCGGCCAGACAGACCATGAGTACCTTAAATCCCTGTCAGGAGTCTTGCGCCCCGGGGGATCGAGGTTCGGGTCCTACCTCTTCGGAGGGAAGACCATTTGTTCGCACACCCTGTGCACTTTTTGTGTTCCTCACGTTTGTGTGTGTGCACTTTTTTATGCACCGGGTGAAGTCTTTTGAGTGTGTTTCACACGCTACGGGCTTTAAATTTTAAAAAAAATACCCCCCCCCCTGGGCCACACCAGCTCGCACACCATACCACACCGCACCCCCCTCCCCCCATTGCCGGCTCACTCACCCTGGACTGACGTGGAGGGCAGGCAGTGGCGGCGGTGGCTTCCCCCGGGGGCGGCTTTCCCTGCGTCTCCTCCCTCTTCCTTGGCCAACAGTATGGCCTCTCCTTTCGGCCAATCAGGAAACGGGTCTCAGCTTCCTGATTGGCTGGGGGGGGGGGGGGGAATCAGTGTGATAATAGCGAATATTAATTTGCTATTGTCACACAACTGGGTGTGCCCCACCATTTTTAAAGCCTGTTAGAGCCCCTGGCTCTAATCACGTGCTTAAAAAAAAAAAAAAAAACCCATTGGAATCCATGAGTCCGGCGCCCTGCATGTAGATTAGGAGGCCGGGGGGGGGGGGGCAGCGGCCCTGCGCCCCCAATGGACGGGCCGCCACTGTCTGCAGTGGATTCGCAAGGTTCCCGCATCGCATATGTGTGAACCGGAACTTAAAGCGGAGATCCACCCTGGGAAAGTTTTTTTTAATAAAAATACCCCTGGGACTGTCAGGGCTAGTGCATTCCACAATGGATAGCCTCTGATCTGTCCCGGGTTGCACTTAACTTTTAGAAGAAATAATTACCTTGAAAATGTATTGTCCAGCGCTGCATTCTCAGGTGTGGGCAGCTTGAAGCCAGCGCGATCCTCTTCTGCGTCCTTTTCCCTCTTCTTCGGTCCCCCGATGCACTGCACCGGCCCTGCCGTCACTTCCGGTGCCGCAGCATCATCCCTGCACAGCTTCTGGGCATGCCCAGAAGCTGTTCAGCAAGGTATGACGGCGCCTGCACCGGAACTAACGTCGGGGCCGGTGCAGGCGCATTGATTCCTGGGAGCGATGACGTTCAGCTCCCAGGAATCATTGCAAGCCAGGAAGTGACGAATCGCCGTGGCCGCCGAGGGGAGGAAGAGGAAGTAAGGTGAGTATATTTTCTTCTAAACAAGGTAAGTAAAAAAAAAAAAAAAAAATTGCGATTATCCATTTGTTTTTCAGGTGACCCGGAGCAAGAAGATGGAGGTAAATATAATTTTAGGGTGGAACTCCGCTTTAAGCTTTACTAATTAACAATTACTTTGCTACAGCAAAGAGTAATATACAGTGCCTTGCGAAAGTATTCGGCCCCCTTGAACTTTGCAACCTTTTGCCACATTTCAGGCTTCATACATAAAGATATAAAACTGTAATTTTTTGTGAAGAATCAACAAGTGGGACACAATCATGAAGTGGAACGAAATTTATTGGATATTTCAAACTTTTTTAACAAATAAAAAACTGAAAAATTGGGCTTGCAAAATTATTCAGCCCCCTTAAGTTAATACTTTGCAGCGCCACCTTTTGCTGAGATTACAGCTGTAAGTCGCTTGGGGTATGTCTCTATCAGTTTTGCACATCGAGAGACTGAAATTTTTGCCCATTCCTCCTTGCAAAACAGCTCGAGCTCAGTGAGGTTGGATGGAGAGCGTTTGTGAACAGCAGTTTTCAGTTCTTTCCACAGATTCTCGATTGGATTCAGGTCTGGACTTTGACTTGGCCATTCTAACACCTGGATATATTTATTTGTGAACCATTCCATTGTAGATTTTGCTTTATGTTTTGGATCATTGTCTTGTTGGAAGACAAATCTCCATCCCAGTCTCAGGTCTTTTGCAGACTCCATCAGGTTTTCTTCCAGAATGGTCCTGTATTTGGCTCCATCCATCTTCCCATCAATTTTAACCATCTTCCCTGTCCCTGCTGAAGAAAAGCAGGCCCAAACCATGATGCTGCCACCACCATGTTTGACAGTGGGTATGGTGTGTTCAGGGTGATGAGCTGTGTTGCTTTTAACGCCAAGCATAACGTTTTGCATTGTTGCCAAAAAGTTTGATTTTGGTTTCATCTGACCAGAGCACCTTCTTCCACATGTTTGGTGTGTCTCCCAGGTGGCTTGTGGCAAACTTTAAACGACACTTTTTATGGATATCTTTAAGAAATGGCTTTCTTCTTGCCACTCTTCCATAAAGGCCAGATTTGTGCCGTATACGACTGATTGTTGTCCTATGGACAGAGTCTCCCATCTCAGCTGTAGATCTCTGCAGTTCATCCAGAGTGATCATGGGCCTCTTGGCTGCATCTCTGATCAGTCTTCTCCTTGTATGAGCTGAAAGTTTAGAGGGACGGCCAAGTCTTCGTAGATTTGCAGTGGTCTGATACTCCTTCCATTTCAATATTATCGCTTGCACAGTGCTCCTTGGGATGTTTAAAGCTTGGGAAATCTTTTTGTATCCAAATCCGGCTTTAAACTTCTCCACAACAGTTTCTCGGACCTGCCTGGTGTGTTCCTTGTTCTTCATGATGCTCTCTGCGCTTTAAACGGACCTCTGAGACTATCACAGTGCAGGTGCATTTATACGGAGACTTGAATACACACAGGTGGATTCTATTTATCATCATTAGTCATTTAGGTCAACATTGGATCATTCAGAGATCCTCACTGAACTTCTGGAGAGAGTTTGCTGCACTGAAAGTAAAGGGGCTGAATAATTTTGCACGCCCAATTTTTCAGTTTTTTATTTGTTAACAAAGTTTGAAATATCCAATAAATTTTGTTCCACTTCATGATTGTGTCCCACTTGTTGTTGATTCTTCACAAAAAATTTCAGTTTTATATCTTTATGTTTGAAGCCTGAAATGTGGCAAAAGGTCGCAAAGTTCAAGGGGGCCGAATACTTTCACAAGGCACTGTAAACAATTGCCATGTTTTAAATATTGTTCTCACTTTGTTTCATTTTTTGTTATATACTGATGGCAGCCCTAAGCCTTTGGACTTTTGATTTCATTATGTACAGTATCAGTGCTGCTGGACCCCTGCAAAAAAACCTTCTTTACATGTATTTCAGTGATGGCTGCACAGCATTTTTCAGAGCTGGTTTTATAATGTGACAATAGTGGACCCTTCCTTAGCCTGGGTTCACACTATTGTGAACAAAAACATTGCATGTGATTCATACCGCATTGCTGTGGAAGACATCATCTATGGCGAAACGCGTCGGAAAGGCGTGCTGACGTCACCACGAGGTACCCGGAAGTAGGGCGGCCGCGTTCCATTGAACGAGCTGTGAACTAGCGCTATTGATGTCTACATGAATGTGAGTTTTTTACCGTATTTTAAATAAAGTGGTCTTTGAATACTACACTATTGTGGCCCCCTTTTCTTGCATATCCCTTTGGGAGAATTGGGCTTTGGACGTGATCGGGCTCTTTTATGGTGTTGGTGTACATTGCGGTTCCTTGCTGAAAACACAGATACCCAGAGAGAGACGCCACTATATCTGCAGGAATTCATTGATGCTTCTATCCTTTGTTTGATGCTTACTTACATACATCCGGGATCTGGTAAGCCTTTAGTGTGCTTGTAGCATGCAGCACATGCCGTGGATGAAGTCACAGTAATTGGTGGTGGACTCCTTTCCTGCACTCAGCACCCTACTTTGGATTTTGCTGTTCTTTTGGACTTTTATTTATTTATTATTTATTCATATATATATATCCAACACGATTTGTGTTAATGTTTTGGCATATTCATTACAGACACGTCATTGGTTTATATAATCACTTATTCACTTGTATTGGTTTATATAAGTTTTCATGTAAGTTTGATTTGTTATCAACACCTCAATTTAGCACGGCTTTCCTTTTACATATAGATCACATGTGATGTCTGTGCAATGCAAATTCAGCCATACAGATTGCATGGCTGAACTCACATCCTATTCACACTAAAATGCTGCAGGAACCTTTTTTTTCCCCTGCACTGGAATCGGATTGCATGGGTGTACACACCCATGCAATCCGATTCCTGTCCGAATTCACAGTTCGCAGTGCGATCCACGAACCGATCTGGGGGTATCATTACCTTTGTACTGACACCCGCAGCGGTTCGCAGAGGGCAGTGTGAACTGCCTGCGGGGGAGATGCGATGCGGGAACCTGCACTGGAATCGTGCTGGTTCCTGCATCGCGGTAGTGTGAACCCAGGCTTAGTGACATGTGCTTAACCACTTTAACACTAGCCACTGTGCTGCTACTGCAGCAAAGTGGCTCTTGTAGGTCTGACGACGTAGACCTACGTCGCCAGACTCCTCCCCCTGTAGGCGGCGCTCGCGCGCCGCCGGAGGCGCGCTCCCGCTGTTTTCATTCACAGCGGGAGTCGGGCCAGGGGAGGAGCGGCGGCGATCGCCGCTGCTCTGCCCCGATCGTCGGGGAATCCAGTTTGGAGATCTGCCCGCCTGTGTAAAAAGAGCGGGCGGATCTCCTAAGTGACAGGGAGTGACAGATCGGAGTGTTCAGCATAGCTGAACATCCGATCTGTCCCTGGCTCACTCAGTCACCTCCCCCCCCCCACACGTTAGTAAGCACCAGGCATACATTAACCCCTCCCTCTCCAATAAATTTAACCCCTTCCCTGCCAGTGTCATTTTTACAGTAACAGTGCATATTTATAGCACTGATTACTGCAGTAATGTCACTGGTACCCCCAAAAGTGTCAAAAATGTCAGTCAAGGGTCCGATCTGTCCGCCGCAATGTCGCAGTCCCGCAAAAAAAATCGTAGGATCGCCGCCATTACTCGTTAAAAAAAAAAAAACACCAAAAATGACATAAATCTTTCCCTTAGTTAGTAAACGCAATAACTTTTGTGCAAACCAATCAAAATACGCTTATTGCGATTTTTTTTACCAAACATGGGTAGCAGAAAACAAATTGGCCAAAAATTTAAAAAAATAGTTTTTTACATCTTTTTTGGGGGGAATTTCATATAAAAAAATGTTAAAAATATTGTTATTTTGTTTATAGCGCAAAAAGTAAAAATCGCACAGGTGATCAAACACCACCAAAAGAAAGCTCTGTTTGTGGGAAAAAAAGGACGTAAATTTCGTTTGGGTACGGCGTCGCATGACCGCGCAATTGTCAGTTAAAGTCGCACAGCACCGAATCGCAAAAAGTGGCCCAGACGTAAGACAGCAAAATGCTCTAGTGGTAAAGTGGTTAAAACAGACACTTGTATTCTCTGTCAGAAGCCTGTGCAACAAGGTGACAACATAGGAGCACAATTGATAGACAAGGACACAGTGTTGTCACTCTCTAACAAGAAATGCCTGAACAGAATCCTTCAAGGCAGGAGCACCAGTTATATCAATGTAAGCTGCAGGTTTAAAAGTATAGAAAATTTTTTTTTTTTTACATCTCTAAAAAAATGTTAAGCCTTTCCAGAGATCTTAGTAAGTGAATTATGTGCATCTATAGACAAATGTTTTTTTCCCCAGTCCTGGATGGAGTTGGAAAGGATCCCCTGTCAGGTTTTACTGCTATCCCAGACTCAGAGATTTCTTCTTACTTTCTGATCTGGTAACAGTTTTACCAGATAGTTAGTGAAGGGAATCCTCCAACAGCAACACAGACAGAGGTAAAAACAGAATACTAAGAACTTGTTTTAGGTTAAGTAGGGGAATGCTACAATGTGTCAGCTTTCTATTTTTGTTTGTTGTAAAACTATTTCCCACACTTCCTGTCTAGTATGTGTCACCAGGGCAGGAAGCGAGGGGAAATCTCTTTAACAGAGCCCCAGACAGCAGTAAACCCTGACTGTAGCTGGAGATCAACTTTAACCACTTGCCGACCAGCCGCTTTAGTTTTACTGCGGCAGGTCGGCTCTATTACACGAAACGACGTACCTGTACATCCCTAAAGACAGAATTCTACTTCAGAAGTGATGTTATGTGTTGGATTGTTTTGTATGTGTTCTTTCTTCTCTGAGCATGCCTAATCTTGCTCTTAAGATTTTTTTCCGTCGAAATCTGTACTAATGAGATGAAAATCAGACGATGATTTGATGAACGACAAAAATTTTATAGCCTGCACATCAGGATTTTGTCAGCCGAAAAGTCGGAGTTGGCTGTCGAAAGCACCATACTAACAATCCGAAAATCGAGAGATCGGTCGTCGGACGAATTTTCCCTACAGATTTTCTTATCGTGTGTACGGGCCTTTAGTGTAACAGATAGTGGGGGTGTGCGCACGCCGCCGGAGGCACTCACCTGCACTGATTGGCCAGAGGGGGAGCCAGTCATTGGGCCAGCGGATGCGATGTCTGCCAGCCACCCGTGATCGCTCCCCATGGAGTCAGAACGCCGGTAAACACGGTAGACCGCTGTTCTGTCACAGATGAACACAGGGATCCTGTGTTCCTCCTATTTAGGAACACAGTTCTCTGTGTTCATCCAGTGAGTCCATTCCCCACACAGTTAGAAAGCACCCCCTAGGGACACATTTAACCCTTTTATCAGCCCTGATGTTAACCCTATCCCTGTCAGAATCATTAGTACAGTAACAGTGCATATTGTTAGCACTGATTACTGTATTAGTGTTAACGGTCCCCTCAAAAGTGTCAAAAATGTCAGTTAGGTGTCCGATCTATCTGCCGCAATGTAGCAGTCCTGCTAAAAACCACTGATTGCCGCCATTACTAGTAAAAAAATAAATACATTTAAAAAAAAAAGACATAAATCTTTCCCCTAGTTTGTAGACGTGATAACTTTTGCACAAACCAATCAATATAAACTTATTGGGATTTTTTCCCCAAAAATATGTGGCAGAATACATAATAAATTGATGAAAAAAGTTGATTTTTAATTTTTTTTTGTGAGTGTTTTATAGCAGAAAGTAATTTTTTTTTTTTTCAGAATTGTCGCTCTTTTTTTAAATGTAGTGCAAAAAATAAAAATCGCAGAGGTGATCAAATACTATCAAAATAAATCTCTATTTGTGGGAAATAAGGACATCAATTTTATTTGGGTACAGCGTCGCACGACCGCGCAATTGTCAGTTAAAGTAACGCAGTGCCGTATAGCAAAAAATGGCCTGATCATTAAGGGGGTAAAACATTCCGTTTTAAGCAACAAATGACATATTGTTTTTAAAAGCCTGTCTTAAAGTGTTGCTAAACTCAGGAGCCTGCATTCACTATATCTGGTCTCCCACAGTACGCAGAACATGGAAATGCAATAGTTTTAGTAAATATAAACTGCTAAATACATTTTCTAATCAGCAGTATATAGCAGTCTTATGACTTCTATCAGTGTCTGGTTAAAGCTTGTAGGAGGAATTTAAATACTGCACTAAGCTGTCCTATGAGACTGCAAGACCCTTAACCCTCTGTCTGGACAGTGCTGATTGGCCCTGTGCTGATCACTTGCACTCTCCCAAGAAGAAAAAAAAAACACTAGCAAAACACCAAACTGAGCATGTGCAGCCTAACTCCGATGGCTCTGTACTATTTGGACCTGTTCTGGAGTCAGTGGAAGAAGAGGAGGATCTGTGCATACAGAATCAAACAGCCTTTTTACACAATGCAGAGGATTAACCTCTTAGGTTCCAGAGTGAGTATAACCAGCATGCTTTACTGCATATACAGACTGATTTTTCTGTTGTGGGTTTAGTAACACTTTACTTGTCCTTCAAAAAAATTGTAGCAAAAACAAAATGTGTAAGAAAAAAAATCTGTCAGCATATAGCCAGTTTGCATGAATACTTGAATTTTAACCGGATTCTAACAATAAAATCATATTTGTGATTTACTAATCTGGTACATGAAACAATCATTAAACATTTGCTGCCACCTGCTGGCTTTGAAGAACCTCTGACACTTTGTGAATGTAAACAGACGTGTCCAGTTCAAGCTTATGATATATAAACCACAAAATGTTTCCATTGTATACTGTCATAACATAGTGGGTGTCTTCATGTAACTGTAACTGCAAGTGCGGTGTGTATACTCCGTTTAAATCTCAAGATTCTATTTTTAAAACTCTGAATGCTGACTTTTAAACTCAGATTGAAATTTGGGTCACAGACTTCTGACTTTTATTCTCAGAATTCTAAATTTAAATCTCTTAATTCTGACTTAATCACATAGTTCTGACCTTTTATTAAATCAGAACTTTGAGATAATAAAGTCAAAATTCTGATATTTAAAGCGGTTTCATAGGCTGAAGAAATTTTTTTTTTTCATCTTAATGCATTCACTGCATTAGGTAAAAATGTGTGCAGCTGACCCCCAGCCCCTTGCCCCTTACCTGAGCCTGATCTCCATCTAGCGATGTGCATGAGAGCAGAGGCTTTCTTCGCTTTCTCCCTCCTCATTGGCTCAGAATCATAGCCAGTGAGGAGGGAGTGTGGTTCGGGAGCGAGTCTACATAGCAACTAAGTCTGCACATGTGCCCCCATAGCAACTGGCTTACTATGGGGGTACCCGCCAGGGGGGGAGCCGGGAACACCAGCGGGGAACCTGAGAAGAGGAGGATTAAGCCTGCTTTGTGCAAAACCAATGCACAGAGCAGGTAAGTATAACCTGTTTGTTTTTTTTAAAAAGTAAAAACTATTATAGGCTTACCTATAGGTACAAACATTAGAGGGAAGTTTACTTCCTCTTCAACTTATAAAAGCCTATATGAAGTTTTGCTATTGGGTTTAGATCTGTAAGGAAGAGCCCTTGGCCATCCTCAAAGAAATTCATGAAAACCAGATTTTGTGTTTAAAAATCAAATTAAAAATCAAAAGTCTGGGTTTGAATGTTAGAATTCTATGCCTAAAACTTTCTGAATTCTGACTTTTTTTTTTTCTTAGAATTCCGATCTAATTAAAAAACAGAATTCTGTGGTTAAGTTTAAAACTCTGGGATTAAAGGTCAGAATTCTGAATTTGAACACATGAACAATAAACCCCACAAGGCTTACCTACAGGTACTGTAAATATCTCCTAAACTTGCACTGTTTAGGAGATATTTACTGTATACTGCGCCGATGACGTGCAATACTCCAATTTGGTGGCAAAAAGACAATAATCTAGAGCAGCCATCACTAAATGGCGGCCCGCGGTCCATTGGCGGCCCGCACGATGCTTTCACCCGGACCGCGAGGCCGCCTCCTGTATTGATTCAATGGTTTGCTGGGACCGCGGGTGTCCCAGCAACCACTGACGTACTGTGTGCGCGCTGCGGCTCCCGGCCGGTGTCCTGTCGGGCCGCGAGTAGGGGCGTGACGTCACACGCGCGCCCCGCCCCCCGCTCCTGACTGCGGCTCCCATTCAGCCAGGCAGCGAGTTGGGGCGTGACATTATGTGCGCGCCCCGCCCCCCTGCTCGCGGCTTCTGGCTCGGCTCCTGGCTCCAGGTATGTGGAGCACAAGGGGAGAATGTAATGTGGCCATAGATGCACTTAAAGCGGATGGGAGGTTTTAAAAGTCTGCAGATTGATGGGCATATTTTGTAGTGCTCATTAGAGTGCCCCATAAAAAAAAATGTGCCCATCAGAGTGCCGTCCCTAAACATAAAATGTGCCCATCAGCATGCCCCTTATTTTATGTTAAGGGGCACTCTAATGGGCATATTTAATGTTATGGGGCACTCTAAAGGGCATATTTTATGTTAAGGGGCACTCTAATGGGCATATTTTATGTTAAGGGGCACTCTAATGGGCATATTTTATGTTAAGCGCAACGCTGATTTACACGTATTGTTTTGCCCATCAGAGTGCCCCCTAACATAAAATGTGCCCTTCAGAGTGCCCCCTAACATAAAATGTGCCCATCAGAGTGCCCCCTAACATAAAATATGCCCATCAGCGTGCCCCTTATTTTATGTTAAGGGTCACGCTGATGGGCCTATTTTATGCTAAGGGGCACTCTGATGGGCATATTTTATGTTAGGGGGCACGCTGATGGGCACATTTTATGTTAGGGGGCACGCTGATGGGCACATTTTATGTTAGGGGGCACTCTGATGGGCATATTTTATGCTAAGGGGCACTCTGATGGACACATTTTATGCTAAGGGGCACTCTGATGGGCATATTTAATGCTAAGGGGCACGCTGAGGAGCATATTTTATGTTAAGGGGCACTCTAATGGCCATATTTTATGTTAAGAGCAACGCTGATTTACACGTTTTGTTTTGCCCATCAGAGTGCAACCTAACATAAAATGTGCCCATCAGAGTGCCCCCTAACATAAAATGTGCCCATCAGAGTGCCCCCTAACATAAAATGTGCCCATCAGAGTGCCCCCTAACATAAAATGTGCCCATCAGAGTGCCCCCTAACATAAAATATGCCCATCAGAGTGCCCCCTAACATAAAATGTGTCCATCTGAGTGCCCCCTAACATAAAATATGCCCATCAGAGTGCCCCCTAACATAAAATATGCCCATCAGAGTGCCCACTAACATAAAATGTGCCCATCAGAGTGCCCCCTAACATAAAATGTGTCCATCTGAGTGCCCCCTAACATAAAATATGCCCATCAGCGTGTCCCTTATTTTATGTTAAGGGTCACGCTGATGAGCAAATTTTATGCTAAGGGCATATTTTATGTTAGGGGGCACTCTGATGGGCACATTTTATGTTAGGGGGCACTCTGATGGGCATATTTTATGTTAGGGGGCACTCGGATGGGCATATTTTATGTTAAGAGCAACGCTGATGGACACGTTTTGTTTTGCCATTCTTTCTGAGTCATAGCAAAGACTTCAGATTCGGACCTCGGCCCAAAGAAAATTTTAGCAACCGGACCTCCTTGAATTTTAATTCATTACCCCTGATCTAGAGTATACAATTGCGACACAAGTCATATTATGATTGAATGTTTTGAAAAATGACCTTTCCTTCAATCTACAGCCCTGTAATTTTCTGTAAACTGTAATGCAATATGGCTACCTAGAGGCGTTCTGTACACAGACCTGTACACAGAATTCACAGATTGTGTTACAGGCAGTAAAGGCAAAGAAAGAACTTTTCTCAATGGAGGAGGAGGGAGGAGCGGCAGTTCCTGATACAACTTTTCACAGCAGAGGTTTGTCTTGGAGTTACATACCACAGACAGCTAGCTTCCAATCATCATTCATGTGGAGCCATCTGTCAGTTTATAGTAAGCATTAAAGTGGAAGTAAACTTCCATCGATTGTTTGTGCCTATAGGTAAACCTGTAATAAGGCTTACATATAGGTACTGTAAATATCTCCTAAACGTGCACCGTTTAGGAGATATTTACTGTATATGCAGCCGATGACGTCATCTGCGCATGCGCTCTGAAAGAACAGCCGCCTGTGCCGTTTCTTAAGAGCCCTGTGCCGTGACAGGTGGCTCCCGCGCACATGCGTGGGAGTGATGTCACACCTGGAGTCTGCGGACCTGGAAGGAAGACTAGTGAAGATGGATGCAGCCTCCAGCAGTGACAACGAGGGCTTCGTTTGCAGGTTAGTTTCACATATTGTGCTAGTATGCAATGCATACCAGCACATTATGCCTTTACTGTGCAGGTCAGAAGAAAAAAAAAAAAAGGGCAGCCATTTACTTCCATTTTAAAGTAGTATTAAACCTAAAAACTAAAAATGTAATATATTGCAGCTTACCAATCGTTGGATGTGGTGGCTGTCAGGGCTGCTGATAGGGGGGGGACCACCAGTCCTCCTGTAGGGAGTCCGGGCACACAGGTGGGCCCCAACAGCAAGAGGAATTGGTGCAATTAGGTGGAGGGGCAATGAGGGGCAATTAGGAAGGAAGCCCTGTGTGGCTCATGGCAGCAGCTGAAAGCAAGTTTCTCCCCCCACCTGCCAGCTTTCAGCTCCTGCTGGAAGAGACATAGACACAGGGCATCGTTCCTGTATTTGCTTCTTCGACACCGATCCCCCTCCCTGTTCTGCCTGCTTCTGATCCCTCCCCTTCCCTGTGTGCCCCTCTTTCACTGTGCCAACTCCCCCCCCCCGCAGCGCTGCGGGCATCCCCATTGTAATAAATAATTTTAACAAATTGTAAAATAAAATAATTTTAAAAATTTTTAACATTTTTTAAAAAATATATAATTTTTTTTTTAAATGTAAAAAACAATTAAAGAGGGATAATTCACACAGGTTCTCTGTTATGTTTGAGTCCACTAATTATGATTTTAGTGTATTTTTATTGAAAATATTGTCTTGATATATTGGGGAGGGTGGGGCCCTGCTAGGTAGGCTGTACGGGGCTCTGTGATTTTTAACAGCAGCCCTGGTGGCTGCATTAGTTTTCTTTTTTAAGCTTTTTTCACCCGTGATCTGGCCAGTAATACACCTCCTGTATTAGGGTCCTTTCACACGAACAATCCGATCAGATCCGCCTGTCAGTTTTTTAGGGCGGATCTGATCGGATGCCCCATTCAGCCCTATGGGGCAGCAGATGTCAGCGGAGACATGTCCGCTGACACCCGCTGCCATCCGCATCCGATCCTGTCTGTGAAATCTGGATGGATGGAAACCCCATTTTCCATCCGTCCAGGGGATCGGATCAGATGGGATCGGAAGAGAGAGCGGACAGGTGGTCCGCTCTAATCCGATTCCCCATAGAGAGCAGCGGGGCTCTGACATCTCCCTCTCCGCACACAGTGCGGAGACAGAGCTGTCATCGCCTCTGAGTGAACAGAGACACCGGACAGCAACATTGTTAATCTAGGGAAAGCGGAGTGTTAGCTGTACTAGCAGATTTGGATACACTACCAAATTGAAGTCAAACTCCAGCTAACACTTTTCAGGCATTTACAGCAACAGTTATTTTTTTTTTTTTTTTTCGGATAAAGGTTTTACATAAATAAAAGCTGATCGTTGTAAGCACCCCCGTCAGTGATAAATGGTTTGTCTCAACCATCTAAGCACTACATTTGCAGGAGAGTTTGTTCTGTTGAATAACAACAGACTTACTAGCAGGATCACCAGATGATAATAAAGGAAAGAAAAAGAAAACGAATGCAGCCATCACAGCTAAGAATTGGTAAACTGCAAACGAAGTGTTTGCTTTTGGGTTTACCACTAAATTCTTCGTCTGTAGAGCTTCGGATGTTTGTTCTTGACTTATAGCTGTGTGTAATATTCATGTCTCCTTTTCTTCACCTGTAAAAAAAAAATACCATACTGCACTTAACCTCATGCTGAATATTATGTTAAATAAAATTTAATTAGTGTGTGAAGAAGACTTCATTGTTACATTTATTTACTTGTTGATGAACATAGTTTAACAAAGGCGTGCCTTTAGAAAAGTGGAAGACACTTTATTCTAATGGATATTATAGTATATGTAAACCCTCACCTTGTAAAACAACCCATTCAGTTTAAAATTAAAATAAAAGGGAAAACATTTGCTGTATACATTTAAAAAACATTATTGATTCCTTTATTTAGTGATTACATTCCCTCTATTCTCAGCTGCATAAGGAGGTCAGGGAGGAGAAGCAGCAGCTGCAGTTCATTGGTCTTCTCAGTGAATGGCTGGGGGGGGCGGGGGGGATGCTGTCAGCAGATTACTAATCATTGGAGGATTGGAGGAGAGCAGGCTGAGTTCCCAGCACAGCCAGAAAACTGACCATGGTGTGCTCTCATGTCTATTGTAGTCAGTTTAAAGTGGAGTTCCACCCTAATTTTATACTTACCTCCATCTTCTCGCTCCGGGTCACCTGAAAAAGAAATGGATAATCGCATTTTTTTTTTTTTTTTACTTACCTCGTAGCGAAGAAAATATACTTATCTTACTTCCTTCTTCCTCCTTCCTCGGCCGCGGCCCGTCGTCACTTCCTGGCTCTGCAATGATTCCTGGGAGCTGAACGTCATCGCTCCCAGGAATCATTGCGCCTGCACCGGCCCCGACGTCAGTCTGGGACGGCATGCCCAGAAGCTGTGGAGGGATGACGTGCGTGACCCGGAAGTGACGTCGGGGCCGGCGCAGGGCATCGTGGGACCGAAGAAGGCGGAAGAGGACGCCGAAGAGGATCTAGCTGGCTTCAAGCTGCCCACATCTGAGATGGCAGCGCTGGACAAGACGTTTTCAAGGTAAGTATTTGTCCTAACAGGTAAGTGCAACCCGGGACAGATCAGAGGCTAGCCATTGTGGAATGCACTAGCCCTGACTGTCCCGGGGGTATTTAAAAAAAAAAAAAAAAAAATCCAGGGTGGAACTCCACTTTAAAATAGGAAAGCAGAGGGACTGGCAGGAGCACCAGGGATTTCACATAAAGGAAGCAATACAAAGAGAACGGGATACTTTCTCATACAAGTACATGGTACAACAGGCACATATCAGGAATATGAAATGTTGGGTGTAAATTTTCTTTAACGTGGGCCTTTCAGTAACTTTTAAACTCTAAATGAAAAAATTCCTGATAATCCATAATATACAGCTACAGTATAATTAAAAAAAAAAAAAAAAAAACCTACTGCTTACCAATAAAAAGCTGTTATTTGGATTAAGTAAAGTGATGTTTCCTAGGCTGAGCTAGAATCATCAGTCTGCTGCAGGCAGGAGGAAACATTTCCTCAGTCTCCTCTCCCCCAAAGACTGGAATGCAACATTGTAGCCTTGTGGAAAATCACAGGTAGGGGTTCATCTGACATGTGTGTACACAACGAAAACCTGCAGCAGCACTGGGATTTACATTGTATCATCCTTGAGCCACCAACAGTTACACTTTAACAAGAAAAAATATATCTGATTCTAGGTCCACTCTAAAGTCAAGTACACGCGATCAGAAAATCATAAGAAAACGACCGCTTTGGAAGCGATCATACGATAATCTGATCGTTAGTACATAGATTTTCAGAGCTGATCACAATAGTTCGTCCGAAATTCTCTGAAGGGACAAGCACAACAATTTTTCTCGTATGATACCAGATCGTACTAATTTCGCTAAATCAGTACAGTATTTGTCCCAAAATACAATACAAATACAATGCAACAAATTACATCACTTTCAAATTTTTATTGTAGTATGAGAATTTTTTTGTAACTTTGTTAATCTCTTCATTTTCGATATAAGACTAGCAGGCATTCATTTGATAATCTCATTGTGTGTACCAGGCTTAAAGGGTAACTCCACTTTCGTGGTGAAAAAATAATAGCAAATAAAGAAAAAACAATATAGCGTATACAATTGCGACACAAGTCATATTGTAATTGAATGTTATTGAAATTTACCTTTCCTTTTCAATCTGCAGCTGTTGTTATTTTTTGAAAATGCAATGCAATATGGCTACCTGGAGCTGTTCTGTACACAGAATGTGTACTGACCACACCCCAGAAACATCATTTCCTGCTTGTGTGATTGGCTCACCAATTTTCCCAGAAACATGCCTAAGATACAAGTCAGATTTCTGGCATCCCCTGCAATAAAAATGTCATTTTTGGTGAGATACTCCCAAAAGGAACCCATCCAAAGGAATGCAGGCCCAGCAGATTTCCTCATTAGTGCTCTGCAGCTGCCACAGCTGATAGATAATTATGAAACCCCTCCCATTAGACCCACTCGGCACAGAGGAACAAACAGGGATTTCTTCAGAATAACAAAAGGTAGGAATCTGCAACAAATGTTGTCAAAATCCCTGCAATGTACAGAGATCACCCAGAGGAGAATGATTTTTTCTCAACAAAAGTGGAGTTACGCTTTAAGGCCTCATGCACACTGGATGTTTTTACAGCTGCTCCTAGGGGTGTCTGTCATTTTGTTTTTTTCCTGCCTCTAAACTCCCCTGCATGTTGTCCTATGTGCCCATATGCCCATGCACACATAGAATTTTAGCAGCATTTAGTGGCAGGAGAGTTTAGAGGCAGGCAAAAAAAAAAAAAACCCAGTGCGTCCAGGAGAAGCAGATTTTGGGCAAAAAAAACATTTAACGCTTGAGCATTAATTCATGTTAACGGCCAGAATAAATTCTTTATTCTGGCCAATGAAATTAATTAACGCCAAAACGCTTAACGCACCTAATCGCATTATACAATTTTACAAGCATCAGGCTTTTTTTTTTCATGCCAAAACTCTTCTGCCAGGAGGAAGGCTTCTATGAGAGTTTAGAAAATGTCCAGTGTGCATGAATTATATTGAAAGGTCCTCCAACTTTTCTCTACTACTTGTACAGATTCAGTTGACTGTCTGCAGACCACTCCATACATTGTGTGCCAGCATAAAGAAAGGTGCACCAATTCTTTTGAACGGCTTTTGATTGCTTTAGTTCCTTCTCACCCTGGTTATGCTGTCTTGTTGGGTCCAAAGCCCCACTCCATAGAAGCCATGGTTTCAATACACTGCACCGATGATGGCCAACAAGCCCAAAATAGCTGTATGCAGTTTGTAATAAATGGCTCTATAATATTTGAATGCACTATCCTCTATCGAAAAATGAGGGATGATCCTATTTTTAGTATATGTGATAGAATGAGGCATATGAATTCCTTTTAATCTAAGAAGGCTTTACTGTGCTACACACTGACTCATTTATTATTATTATTATTATTATTATTAACATACAGGATTTATATAGCGCCATAATTCACGCAGCACTTTACAACATTAGGGCAGAAAGGACAATTACAATACAATTTAATATAGTAGGAATCAGAGGGCCCTGTTTGTTAGAGCTTACAATCTAATAGGGAGGGTCAAGAGATACAAAAGGTAATAACTGGGGGGGATGGGCTGATGGAGAAAATAAAGCATATCCTGCTCCCGCTCAACAGTTGTTGAGCAGGAGCAGGATACGCTTCTCTGAAGTGAAGAGATTTCAGGGATTGTCTAAAAGTGGACAGTGTAGGAGGTAGTCAGACAGAATGGGGAAGGAAGTTCCAGAGGATGGGAGAGGCTCTGGAGAAGTCCTGGAGGTGAGCATGGGATGAGGTGACAAGGAAGCTAGAGAGCAGGGGGTCTTGGGATGAACAATTTGTTTGGTATTTTGGGACAAGCTTAGTGATGTAGCTGGGGGAGAGTTGTGGATGGCTTTGTAAGTTGTTGTTAGTATCCTGAATTCCATTTTTTGGGTGAGGAGAAGCCAGTGGAGGGATCGGCAGAGAGGGGTAGCAGTAGCAGATACAAGTTACAGGGCTTTTTGATTTTTTAAGGGCTCATTCACACAGGTAGCAGAGGGCAGTGAAAGCAGGCAATTGAGCTGTGGTTTTTACTGCCCTCCGACTGTCCACCTGAACTAGGGCATGTAGCTGCTCAGGGCTTCCCCATTGTCACAATGCTTTGCTTCATGGCTTCAGTGCTGCCACTAAACACAATCCATTTAAGTGAATGGGGTCTCATTGCAACAGCCCAGCAACTGCGTGCAATGTACACAGTTGTGGCACATAGGGTTGGCATTTTGCAGGTTAAAATTACATATTAACACCCTCCACCACAAACTTTGCTTTTCAGAGGCATAACAGTAATAGCCACATTTCACTGTTTCCTGTTTGGTTATACAGTACTGTCTTGACAAATAAAATAAAAAAACAGTTTAAAATATTAAGAAATGATTAGCAAGTATACATATCTATCGTTACCCCTGAAGGAGCCGCTGGAAATTGCCCATTTTCCTTTTCCCAGTAATTGCACCGCAGCCAGGCACACAATCACAGTCACTCTTTGCCTCAGAACACCCCTAGATTAGTTTTTTTATTGTTGTTTTTATTTTTGGAGTAACTGGGATAGGGTTGCGGGAATTAAGTAAAGAACTATGTACAGCTTGAGGCCAGTAAGCTTCCTTCTGTAGAGCTAAAGCAGAAGTTCTTGCACAAGCAAATTGTGGACTTTGTAGTAGAAGCGGTTAAAAAGGGTAAAAGCTTCTTCTTTAGAGCACCAAGAGCAGAGTCCCTTTACAAGACAAAAGACCAAAAGTCTCTAAGATCTCTTACAAGTCTGTACTCACAAATGTCCAGGGACGTTTGGTTTCCTCCTTCCAACATTCATGCGACACCTTTCTCCTGTGATACCAGACGAGATTTTCAGATGACAGCCCCTCAGTCAGCTCTCTGTATTTTCACAATCCAGGCCCTCAGGTTGCACAGGTTGCCCACAAACAGCAAGCACATGGCAGCGCTGCCCTGGAGAGCAGCAAGTCCTCCAGGCTGTGTTCCTCTCCTGAAGGAAAGGACCCAGCAGCTATGTGTCTCAGAATATTTATACAGACACCCAGCAGCCTTCAGAGCCACCCTCCCTGGGATTGGCCAGGGCTGTATAAATATTCATGCAGCTATTTGCATTGCTCCACACCTGTGTCCCAGAGGATTCTACAGCTCTGTGGAAAGCAGAGGAAGCAGTCAAACCAGCAATAGCTGAAACACTGAGCAGACCTAACTAATCACATGTAGCTGCACTGTTTACAGTGAGCACAACTACATTTACCTAACACATTACAGCCACACTGGTTACAGTGATGCAAGCTAAATTTACCTAACAACAAAAATACAGCTCCACTAAGCACAGTGAGCCAGCACTAAATCTACCTAATCCTAGCACCCTTCTAGGAGGATGCTACACATAGATATTTTTAGGGCTCCCAGAAATTAGGTACATGAAGTCACAGAAGGGACAGAGGCAATTGGAGACAATCAGAAGAAATAGGATACTGACAATCACATCTTAACCGCTTGACTCCCAAGCCGATTTTGACAATTGTCACATATATGTAAAAATCTAAATTTTTGATGGAACATTACTTAGAGCCCCCAAACCTTATATACATTTTTAGCAGAGGCTCTAGAAAATAAAATAGGAGGTGTTGCAATTCCTTATGTCACAAGGTATTTGCGCAGCAGTTTTACAAATAATATTTTTTTGGAAAAAATAAACTAATGAATTTTAATCCACACAAACACTATAAAGTACGCAATTTTTTAGCAAAATATAAAAGATGAAAGACTAAATAGATACCTAACATATCATGCTTTAAAATTTAGAGGGCAGGGATCACCACTGGCAGGAGAGAACAAGGGTCACTGGTGGATGGAGAGAAGACAGGGGTCACCGCTGGCAGGAGAGAGGACAGGGATTACTGCTGGAAGGACGTAGGACAGGGATCACAGCTGGCAGGAGAGAGGATGGGAATCATCACTGGCAGAAAAGAGGATAGGAATCAACGTTGGCAGGAGAGAGCACAAAGGTCACTGCTGGCAGGAGAGAGGACAGGAATCACCACTGGTAGGAGAGAGGACAGGGATCACCGCTGGCAAGAGAGAGGACAGGAATCACCACTGGCAGGGGAGAGGACAAGGGTCACTGCTGGCAGGACAGAGGACAGAAATCACTGCTGGCAGAGCAGACGACAAGAAACACCGCTGGCAGGAGGGAGGGCAGGAATTAGTGCTGGCAGGAGAGAGGACAAAGGCCACTGCTGGAAGAAGAGAGGACAGAGGTCACTGCTGGCAGGAGAGAGGACAGGGATCACTGCTGGCAGGAGAGTGGACAGGGATTGTCAGAGAATCCCTGTGAGACACCTGGCGCATAGATATGTGCACGTGCAGGGTATTTCCCAAGGAACAGGCGCATGCATGGCCGTGATTATTCACGAACGTGCATGTGCACAAGCACAATTACTCTTGGCACCAAACGGCTATTTAAAGGGATCCCATTCCCATTTCCTTTGCTGACTGATCTTCAGCTGTGCCCCGTGTCCTAATTGTTCCTGCATGTTCTCTCTGTTGCTGACTTGGCGTGTTCTTGACCTGACTTTGGATTCCGATTCTGCCTTGCTGTTCACCTTTGACCCGGCTCCGTTCCTGACTTTGGTTCTGCACATAACTTGGTACCTCGCTGCCCACCTGTTGACGACCCTGGGTTTTCTTGAGACTCAGTCTCCTATCAGGTACGTTACAGTATCAGTCAGCCAGTTATGTAGTCTAAAAAGGAGGCCTCTCCACTGGAGTACGTCTGCCAATCAATCTCTGCACTATCATACATCGTGCAAAGCCTGCAAAGAAAACTTGATCGCATGGAAGATCGGTTACCGGCCTATACAGAGGATTTGTCACTTCTGAACCCTCTTGCTTTCACAGATGAAGTTACTCAGAGTCCAGCACACCCTCCAGGGCTACTTTCCCCCCGGAACCTCGGGTTCCCTTCCCTGAACGCTTTTCCAGAGATCACAGGAAATTTCGGACTGTTTGTAATTCTTGTGAACTGTATTTTTTTGCCCCGCACCTTCTCTTCACAAGATTCTAAGGTGGGATTTATTATCTCGCTTCTTCAGGATAAAAAATACCAAAAAATGGCAACGCTGCTACAAATACAAAATAAGTGAAATAAAAAGTGAAATACTCTAGAACATTAAATAAATATACTCATATCTAAGTGCTAAAATATAAATAACTGACAATCAATGGTCAATATTCAAGTACAGCAAATACATAAATAAAAGTCCATGTAAGGTTCTCTCAGTGCTTTCATATTACGGAGGGGGGGTACAGATAGGATAGAAGTTGTATAGGTTGAGAGCGTGAAGGGTGTGGAGGAAGCTGTGTGTCAGCAGTAGTGAACCTAGAAGAGCTGCATACTGTGTCTCGTTAGGCATATAGGGCCAGGTGGTATTCCCTGAAGGAGAAGAGGGTGCAACCATAACTAGCAGAACAGAGTTAGCAGTCAGAAGGGTAATAAACAAAACATCACATACCATCATCCTTGTGGACTTCACTTTTTTCCTGATGGGATGTCATCTCCCAACGACGTTACCGGAGTCGCAAAGTCGTCCACCCGAGACGAGGATAAAGGGCGAGATGAGGATAAAGGGTCGGATGAGCCATCATCCGCCCCTCCGCAGGGGCTGTAGCGCTGAGCAGGACAACCGTGCGGGTCATGGTACTCACTCGGGGTAATGAGGAGGGTTGCACAAACCAGTGCAGCTCCGGTAAGGCTGTGAGGGTAGAAGTGAAAAAGACAATAAACATTAGTGAGAGAGCAGAACCAGGTATAACCTAGATATAGGCAAACTAAGATACAGACACATGAAACAACAAACTGGAAAGTTCGTGCCAGGCCATGTAGCATTTAACCACATCGACAAGGGCAGTCTGGTGCCGGGTGCGAGAGCAGTTCCTGGTAGGACAGGGAGATCCCAAAGAAGAGCATAGAGGTTGCCCTAAAGCTACTTAGAGGCATAACGAGGCCTTTTTGGGGAGTCCTTTCTGGGGCCGCACAAGTCTCTGGTTCCCGGGGAGCGGGAGGATGAGGATTAGGCCTGAGTCTCCATTGGAATATGCAAGTAAGCCTGCAGGTAATTTGCCGCTTCTTCCGGGTGCGAAAACGACTTGGTGAAACGGAGAACCGCTGGATAGGCCAAAGTGAATTTATTGCCTTTGTGAAAAAGCGTGGAGCAAATTGGTTGGAACGCCTTCCGTCGTCTTGCGTCCTCTTGAGAATAGTCAGCGAAAAGCAGAATTTTGTGGCCATCCAATTGTAATGATTTAGCATTCCTGAAGGATTTCAGCACAGCGACCCTGTCTGCATAATTAAGAAAGCGGGCATATAACCGGGCGTGGAGAACGCCTATCATTGGAGGGTAGACCCAGGCGGTGTGCCCTTTCCACTACACATGGAGCTGGGATCCCCAGGGCCTGGGGGACTTTTGAAGAGCAGTATTCCTCAAAAGCTGCATTGGTAACAGATTGCGAAACTCCGATAAAACGAAGATTGTTCCAGCGGGAACGATTTTCCAAATCCTCGAGTTTGTCCAAGATAAAGTGCTGAGTCTGGGCACAGCGTTGGTCATTAGCCATATTAGCCTGTATTTCTTCCTCCACCTCTGACATGCGGGATTCAAGCTCATTGATCCTTTTGGACTGCTCTCCCACTTCTTTGCGGAGCTGTATGATCCCTGCAGTGACTGCCCTGTCCACTGCTGAGGTGATGGTGGGGGATAAGAGAGCAGCCACTGCCTGAGCAATCCGGCGTACTGTTGTAAGATTCTGGTACCTCCGGTACCCTTAATCATCACTTTCCTCTGTAATGCGTCCCACCTTTCTCTTCAGGTGGTACGCATATACCTTTAAGAACGATGATGTCACTGCTGAGCGCCGCAGAGCGGCTATTTCAACCGCCGGCGGTCTCACTCACATTGTTCGTTCAACCTGCCTTGTTACCCACATGCTTTCAAGCCTGTCTCTCGATCGGAACCTCCAGCCATTCCCTTTACCTGGAGCAGACCGGAACCTCGCTACTGATCCCTGTATCTCGCTACCGGATCATTCCTCATCTACTGGACCTCTCTAAACTACTAACATTACAAGTGATAAGTACCCCGCAGGGGAACCCTCCATAACCTTATTGCACTATCTACCTATGCACATTAAGGACTGTTACTACCTATCTATACTATCATCTGCACAGTTACATAGATTGCTAGCTCTTCAGCCTACTACCATCTATCATCTGCACTGCTGCATAGATTGCTGGCTCTCCTGTCTACTACTATCTATCCTTGCACTGGGTTAGTCTATCCTGTATTTGTCATCTGCTGTCCTCACCACCTGTTAGCATACTCGATACTAACCTATCTGCATTCCTAATACCATCTTGAACTCTCCTATACAAACCCTATCAAGTGATTACCATCCTTGTCACTGTTCACACCTGTCCCTTCAGCACATCACCTTCCTACTATCATATACATACTATCACTCCAGGAACATCTCATTGAGTGTGTATATATCTGTATGTTGAAGCTGACAGGCCCACGGTGATGAGTCCTGGAGAGTTGGATCTGGTATTCAACACATCTCTACATGACTACTGAGTGGAGATTTTGCAGCTGTAAATCCAGCCTATACTAAAAACGCAGGAGCGTTACAACTGTGCATCCTCGGAGTCAGTGCAGAGGGAAAGAGTGGCATCAGCCATGACTCCGCCGGCCCCGCCGCATGGGGAGAAGTAGCGTCCGCCATATTGGATTCCTGTGGTGCCGGAACGATCGCGGCTGAGCGGGGTTCCCCAGGCGGCGGAGCTCCGTGGGTCACGAATCGATCCATCGCCTGTGCTGGGAGGAGGTGCGGGGAGCACAGAGGAGCTTCACTGCCAGCCGAGGGGGTGTTATAAGCCGTATTGGTACCCTGGTCAGTCCGGAGCCGCCGCTGCCACGTCTCTCACATCAGGCGCCGGAACCGGAAGTATCCTCTCAGTGCTTTAAGTGCTAGGTAAACATTGTTTAAGTGCTGCAAACATGCTCCAGTTCGTGCTCCCCTATGGTGACCCCACTAACCAGAAAGGTGAAGATCATACGCCTGGGATTATATAGGGGCCCTGGTCTCATACGAATGGCAGCTCATAGGGATATGTTGCTCCAGTATAGGATGCTTGGGTTGCCGTGTGGCACCGTGACTCAAAAATAAAGAGAGGGGATCTCCATAGTGAAGTATGTAAAACGATTTATTACAAAATAAAATATCCACTCACATTAAAAACTTCTGCTGTCCTCCTAAAAATGTGCGGTACGGTGGTTTCGGTGTACTTCCGGCGTGCGTTCCACCGACCAGAAGTGACGTGGTACGCTAAGGATTGGCTAGACGCGTTTCGCCCTCCCACAGGGCGTTATCAATAGCTAGTGTCCATAGCGTGCAATACAACTTATATTTGCATAACTCCACCCACTTCCCCTCTAATTAGTCCAAACGTAAGTTGTGTGTTCCGCTGGAAATATGTATACCGGACGTGTGTGACTAAGTGTATATCTAATTTATAAAAAGAAAATATATAATAATCTGGGTTTATTTATATTAGATTTGTAAAATATGTGCAAAACTGTATTAACCACTTGCCGACCGCCGCACGACTATCTACGTCGGCGGTCAGCCCCTCACAGGCAAACTAACGTAGGGCTACGTTGCTTGCTTGTGAGGGTCTAGGGAGCGAGCGCGCGCCCCCGGAGGCGCGCTCCCGCGTGGTCACGGACCCCCCCCGCGCGTGTGACCAGCGGACTCGATGTCCGCCGGCCACTCGGCGATCGGCGGGGGAGAGGGAGAATGTCAGGCAGCTTGTGTAAACAAGCTGCCTGTCATTCTCCTCGCTGCAAAGACACTGATCACATGGATCTACTGTGTCCTTACAGCTGAAGCCACAGCCAATCACAGTAGAAAGCACGCCCCTAGGGACACACACAGCCCCTCCCTCCCAAATAAAGTTAACCCCTTCACTACCAGTGTATTTTTACAGTAACAGTGCATATATATAGCACTGATTACTGTAGAAATGTCACTGGTAACCCCAAAAGTGTCAAAAATGTCAGTCAAGGGTCCGATCTGTCCGCCGCAATGTCGCAGTACCGCAAAAAAAATCGCAGATCGCCGCCATTACGCGTTAAAAAAAAAACAACAAAAATGACAAAAATCTTTCCCTTTGTTAGTAAACGCGATAACTTTTGCGCAAACCAATCAAAATACGCTTTTTGCGATTTTTTTTACCAAACATAGGTAGCATAAAACAAATTGGCCGAAAATGTTAAAAAATTTTGATTTTTACATTTTTTTTGGGGGGAATTTCATATAAAAAATGTGAAAAATATTGTTATTTTTGCAAAATTGATGCTCTTTTTTTGTTTATAGCGCGTGATCAAAAAATCGCACAGGTGATCAAATACCACCAAAAGAAAGCTCTGTTTGTGGGAAAAAAAGGACGCCAAATTCGTTTAGGTACAGCGTCGCACGACCGCGCAATTGTCCGTTAAATTCACGCAGTGCCGAATTGCAAAATACCCCCTGGTCGGAATGGGGGTAAAATCTTCCGGGGCTTAAGTGGTTAAATAATTTCATTTCTCTTCTGCTTTTGATGTAATGTATAATGCCATCTAGTGGCCAAAACGTAAATTTAAATTGAATTATCTTCCCTTAATAATGTTATGGATGGGATAATATTCCTAGATATTGTGCTATCAATATAACATATTATATCTAATAAAAACCACTATGACCTAATCAAGAGTAACATATATAAAAATATAAATACATATTTACAAGCATATGAAATAAATAAATATGCATATACTGTACATGAATCAACACACATTAAATATATTAAAAACATAATTATATCAAAAATTAATTATTAGTAATCATTTATAAAACAGTTAATGTCAATATCCACGTATAAACCCCTGGGCACCGTACTGCGAAGCTGGTGGATCCATTTAGAATGTGTCGGCAGATAAGAACCATTTGGCCCATCTAGTCTGCCCAATATATCTGAATCCTATGAATAGTCCCTGGCCCTATCTTATATGAAGGATAGCCTTATGCCTATCCCATGCATGCTTAAACTCCTTCACTGTATTTGCAGCTACCACTTCTGCAGGAAGGTTATTCCATGCATCCACTACTCTCTCAGTAAAGTAATACTTCCTCATATTACTTTTAAACCTTTGCCCCTCTAATTTAAAACTGTGTCCTCTTGTGGTAGTTTTTCTTCTTTTAAATATGCTCTCCTCCTTTACCGAGTTGATTCCCTTTATGTATTTAAAAGTTTGTATCATATCCCCTCTGTCTCTTCTTTCTTCCAAGCTATACATGTTAAGGTCCTTTAACCTTTCCTGGTAAGTTTTTTCCTGCAATCCATGTACTAGTTTAGTAGCTCTTCTCTGAACTCTCTCTAGAGTATCTATATCCTTCTGGAGATATGGCCTCCAGTACTGCGCACAATACTCCAAGTGAGGTCTCACCAGTGTTCTGTACAGCGGCATAAGCACTTCTCTCTTTCTACTGCTTATACCTCTCCCTATACATCCAAGCATTCTGCTGGCATTTCGTGCTGCTCTATTACATTGTCTTCCCACCTTTAAGTCTTCTGAAATAATTACTCCTAAATCCCTTTCCTCAGATACTGAGGTCAGGACTGTGTCAAATATTCTATATTCTGCCCTTGGATTTTTACGCCCCAGGTGCATTATCTTGCACTTATCCACATTAGATTTCAGTTGCCAGAGTTCTGACCATTTTTCTAGTTTTCCTAAATCCTTTTCCATTTGGCGTTTCCCTCCAGGAACATCAACCCTGTTACATATCTTTGTGTCATCAGCAAAAAGACAAACCTTACCATCGAGGCCTTTTGCAATATCACTTATGAAGATATTAAACAAAATTGGTCCCAGTACAGATCCCTGAGGTACCCCACTGGTAACATGACCTTGTTCTGAATGTTCTCCATTGACTACAACCCTCTGTTGTCTGTCACTCAGCCACTGCCTAATCCACTCAAACAATATGGGAGTCCATGCTCAATGACTGTAGTTTATTGATAAGTCTTCTATGTGGGACAGTGTCAAAAGCCTTACTAAAATCTAGATATGCAATGTCTACTGCACCTCCACTGTCTATTATTTTAGTCACCCAGTCAAAAAAATCTATAAGATTTGTTTGACATGATCTCCCTGAAGTAAACCCATGTTGTTTTTCATCTTGCAATCCATGGGATTTAAGATGTTCCACAATCCTATCCTTTAATAGGGTTTCCATTAATTTGCCTACTATTGATGTCAGACTCACTGGTCTATAGTTGCTCGATTCCTCCCTACTACCTTTCTTGTGAATGGGCACGACATTTGCCAATTTCCAATCTTCCGGGACGACTCCTGTTACTAATGATTGATTAAATAAATCTGTAATGGTTTTGCCAGCTCACCACTAAGCTCTTTTAATAATTGTGGGTGTATCTCATCGGGACCCTATGACTTATTTGTCTTCACTTTAGACAGCAATCTTAGAACGTCTTCCTCTGTAAAGACACATGCATCAAACGATTCATTAGTCATCCTTTCAAGTGGAGGTCCTTCTCCTTTTTCTTCTGTAAAAACTGAACAGAAGTATTCATTAAGGCAGTCGGCTAGCCCTTTATTCTCTTCTACATACCTTCCGTCCTTTGTTTTTAATTTAGTTATTCCTTGTTTTAATTTCCTTTTTTCATTTATATATCTGAAGAATGTCTTATCCCCCTTTTTCATTGACTGAGCTAGTTTTTCTTCTGCCTGTGCTTTAGAAGTTCTTATAACTTGCTTGGCCTCTTTCTGCCTAATCTTGTAGATTTCCTTATCTTCATTGCTCTGGGTTTTTTTATAATTACAAAATGCTAACTTTTTATTTTTAATGATTTGGGCCACTTCTGCTGAGTACCACAGTGGTCTCTTCCTTTTTTTGCTTTTACTGACAAGTCTAATGCAATTTTCTGTTGCCTTCAATAATGCACCTTTTAAGTAGTCCCATTTCTCCTGGACTCCATGTAATCCGTTCCAGTCTGATAAGGACTCATTTATGACTAATTTAATTTTAATTTAGTTTCGTTACGTGATACTGCCTGCTTCATGTTGGTGCCCCTCCTCTCCCCCAGTGTTTTTCTATTTTATCAATACCGCAGAATTTGAGTTTGCTTGGATCTGTATTGTGGTATATTCTAAAATGGTTGGAGAGATTATGCTTGCAGAATCTTTTACTGATGTTATTAACATGCTCCCTCAATCTTGTACGCAACTCTCTTGTGGATCTGCCTATATATTGTAAACCACATTCACATTCCAGTAGGTATGTCACGTGGGTACTGCTACATGTTATAAATGTATCAATTTTATATACCCTGTTAGTGGAATTGGACTTGAAATGTGTTATGTTACAGGATTTGTTATAAGTACTACATGTGCGGCATTTAAAAAACCCTATTTGGTCCAAAAAACCTTTAGGATAAACCTCAATCCTGGGCCTTCCATTTTCGAGAACAACACGATCCAGCACTAACAACTATGAACTCTTTCTTCTCTGCCATGTCTCAGCTATACGCTGACTCTTTTTGTCATCAGACTGCGGAATCAATACTTAGAAAGTTACAGCAAGGCCTAAGGCCTGTGGATGACTATGTGACTGATTTCCTTTTATGGAGTGCCGATACTTAGTGGAACAATTCAGCCCTCCATTACCAGTTTCGTCTCGGTTTATCTGAATGCTCTAACTTGCCAGAGTGGGGGTACCAACAGCCTTAGAGGATCTGGTGAATCTCGTTATCCAGATTGATCAACAGCTACAGGAACGACAATCCGAGGGTACCAGCAGAAGTCCTTTGGTCCGCCCAGGGTCTGAGGTTACTGTTCCTTTTATTGCTGATAGCATTTCTGGTGCACCTCAGTTTCCAGAGATCCCCTCTGTCCACTGCTAAATGCCTTTGACGATATCGTTCCAACCTCTGCCTCTACTGTGGTGATGCTGGTCACTATATACAGATCTGTCCTGTGAAGCCTTGTAAGTCCTCCACTAACTGGATCCATAGGATGTATCCACTCGGGACTAATCAAACGCATCTCCTTCCTATGTCACCTGAAAAGACTGTCTCTGTTCCCGCAATTATAGACTCTGGTGCCTGCAGCTGTTATGTGGACTCTACTTTTGCTGCCCAACACAATCTTCCTCTCTGTGTCAAGAAACAAGGTTTTGTTGTTCACTTGGCTTATGGCTCCGCTATCAAGTTTGGCTCTGTGACTCAAGAGACTGCTCCAATCCTCTGTCACTCCTCATTCGGGCATCAAGAATTCCTATGTCTAGACGTCATAACGTCACCCATGTTCCTCATCATTCTCCGTATGCCCTGGCTGAAGGCACACAACACTAGCATTAATTGGCTTATGGGTGAGATTTTCTTTTCTTCTCCATACTGCCAGGCACATTGTGTTCCGAAGAAATCTCCTACAGTTACTCCTCTCCTTGGTATCCATCCTGATCCTGAAGTGTTGAAACTGGCCCCCACAGTTTACCATGAGTATTTAGATGTTTTTAATAAAAAGAGCGCTGATACTCTTCCTCCCCATCGGACTTACGATTGCCCCATGGAACTGTTGCTGGGGGCTAAGATATCTTTTGGCCAAATCTACTCTCTCTCTGAACTCGAATTAGAAACTCTCAGTAATTACATTATTGAAAGTTTGGAAAAGGGATTCGTCCGACCCTCCACTTCATCCGCAGGAGCTGGTATTTTCTTTGTTGAAAAGAAGGATTATACCCTTAGGCCCTGTGTGGATTATCCCGATCTCAACAAGATAACTGTCAAGAATTGCTATCCTCTTCCTCTAATTCCTGAACTATTCCAGAGGTTACGAGGGGCGCATGTTTTCTCTAAACTCAATTTAAGGGGTGCATACAATCTAGTAAGAATTTGTGAAGGAGACGAATGGAAGACAGCATTTCGAACGCGCTTCGGACATTTTGTCATGCCATTTGGCCTTTGTAATGCCCCAGCCACGTTCCAACATCTTGTCAATGATATATTCTGGGACTATCTTGATTTGTTTATCATCGTATACTTGGATGACATCCTTGTATTTTCCAGTTCACTAGACCTACACAGAAGCCATGTGAAAAAGGTACTGGACAGACTTCACCAACACCATCTCTCCGCGAAGGCTAAGAAATATGAATTCGAAAGACAGACTATTCAATTCCTGGGGCTCATAATTTCTGCCGATGGCATTGCTATGGACCCGCAAAAGGTATCTGCTGTATTGGAATGGCCAGCTCCAGAGGACAAGTTAGCAGTACAGCGGTTTGTGGGCTTCGCCAACTTCTATAGGATGTTTATAAAGAACTTTTCCGACATCATAGCTCCAGTCACACAGTTGACCAAGCAGTATACCCCATTTAAAGGGACTCTGGAGGCCCAAGCCGCTTTTGAACAATTTAAGACTCTGTTTACTTCTGCTCCTATTTTAAAGCACCCAGATCCCGCTTAAGCCTATGTACTTGAAGTGGACGCTTCTGAAAATGCAGTCAGGGCTATATTATCCCAACGACAAGGGGCCAAATCTCCACTTCATCCTATTACCTTTTTCTCAAAAAATTCAGTTCCTCTGAAAGAAATTACGACGTGGGGGAATCGAGAACTGTTGGCCATAAAGGCTGCCCTTGAGAAATGGCGCTACCTACTGGAGGGAACTGCACACCCTAGCCTTATTTTTACTGACCATAAGAGTCTGGAGCATTTAGGAACTGCAAGACGACTATGACCTTGACAGGCCAGGTGGGCAGTTTTCTTTTCATGTTTTGTGTTCCATATAACTTTTCTTCTGGGTTCCAAGAATTGCAAACCAGATGCACTTTCGTGCATGTTTCCTGAACCAGTTCCACCTTCTGAACCTGACACTATTTTGCCAGATAAGAATTTCCTGCTCCTGCAAGCAGACTTGATGTCAGGGAACTAGCCGGGGAATAAACACTCATTGACCTGACACATTAGCCAGTTCTCAACATGGCCGCGCCCGCATGAATACGCATACACGTATTGTAAACGCACGTCCGCTAGGGCGAAGACGTGTGCGTGCTGGTGCACAGAGTGGACATCCAATCCCAGCACCCTCTGGCCTTTAAAAGGATATCTGTGGCACATGAACATTGCTGACTGGTCTTCAGCTTCCTGTTTCCTGCTTCCTGTGTTTGCTGCTGCTTCTGATCACCTGTTGTCAACCCGGCTTGTTCTTGGATTCCTCTTGTCTTGCTCCCAGCTCTGACCTCGGATTGTTCACGGATCTTCTCTTGTCATCTGCCCTGTGTATGACCCCGGCTTGCCTAACCACGACTCTGCTATCCAATCTGCTGACCACTGGCTTACTGACCTCTGCTTCTGTCCCCGACTACGCCTTCGGCTGTGCCTTGTCTGCTGTGATCTGCCTTGGTACCCACCTGCTGTACCCAGCCTGCAGAACCTGCTTCCAGTACTTACCTGTTGATCCTGCCGCTGCACTCTGCATTACAAACTGCTTCAAGCTGTGTGCAGTCTGCAACTTCCACAGCACTCCTGGGTCCTAGTGCTCAGCTCCTCTGGTGTTCACCTGCAGAGAGATCTACCTACCACCAACCCTCATCTGGGGCACAGCTGGCAATCCCTGCTACTTTGGGCTTCGTGCTTCCTGTTACCACCTTCAGGGACACCGAGCACTCAGCCGCAAGGAGAGCCCTCTCAGCATTTCGGCTTCAGGACCAGGTACGTGACACTTGATGTCACAGGTCAAGGAGGCAGGTACCAACTATCCACCTTCGCTGGATTTGCATCTTCTATGGAGCGATGAACTGTATTTCCACAAGGAACAAATTTTAATTCCTGAACAACTTAGAGTCGCCATTCTTAAGAGGTGTCATGACCATCCTCTGGCTGGACACTTTGGCATCCACAAGACCTCTGACTTAGTCTCCCGTTCTTTTTAGTGGCCAGATTTGTTAAAAGACTAAAGAATATGTCAGATCCTGCTCTGTGTACCTCAGAAACAAATCTGGTCGGGCCAAATGTTGGAATCTCTCCCAGTACCTGAAAAGCCGTGGAGTATGATCTCCATGGATTTAATTGTGGAACCCATTTGAAGGGTTCACCACTATCTTTGTCATAGTTGACTGTCATCTTTGTCATAGTTGACTGTCTATCAAAGATGGCACACTTCGTATCTTTGAAAGCAACCCCCTCTGCCACGAAAATGCTTCCGCATTCCTTAAACATGTTGTAAGACTTCATGGCATCCCAGCCAATATTGTTTCAGATCATGGAAAGAGGAAAAGGGTCACGGCTGGCAGGTGAGAGGACAGGAATCACCGCTGGCAGGAGAGAGGACAGGGATCACCGCTAGCAGGAGAGAGAACAGGGGTCACCCCTGGCAGGAGAGAGGACAGGGTTCACCGCTGGTAGGAGAGAGGACAAGGATCACCGCTGGCAGGAGAGTGGACAGGGGACACTGCTGGCAGGAGAGAGGACAAGGGTTACTGCTAGCAGAAGAGAGGATAGGGAACAGCGATCATCGCTGAAAGGAGAGAGGACAGGGATCACCGCTGACAGGAGAGAGGAAAGGAATCACCGCTGGCAGGAGAGAGGACAGGGAACACTGCTGGCAGCAGAGAAGACAGGGATCACCGTTGGCAAGAGAGAGGACAGTGGTCACTTCTGGCAGGAGAGAGGAGAGGGGTCACTGCTGCCAGGAGAGAGCATGGAAATCAACGCTGGCAGGAGAGAGGACAGGGATCACAGATGGCAGGAGAAAGGACAGGAATCACCACTGGCAGGAGAGAGGACAGGGATCACCACTGGCAGGAGAGAGGACAGGAATCACTGCTGGCAGGAGAGAGGACAGGAATCACTACTGGCAGGAGAGAGAACAAGGGTCACTGCTGGCAGGAGGGGGAACGAGAATAAACGCTGGCAGGGTAGAGGACGGGGGTCACAGCTGGCAGGAGAGAGGACAGTGGTCCCCGCTGGCAGGAGTGGGAATGGGAATCACCACTGGCAGGGGCGAGGTTGGGGGTCACCGCTGACAGGAGAGAAGACAAGGATCACCGCTGGCAGGAGAGAGAACAGGGATCCCTGCTGGCAGGAAAGAGGACAGGAATCATCGCTGGCAGGAAAGAGGACAAGGATCACCGCTGGCAGGAGAGAGGACAGGGGTCACTGCTGGCAGGGGAGAGGATGGGAATCACCATTGGCAAGAGAGAGGACGGGGACACAGCTGCAAGGAGAGAGGACAGGAATCACTGCTGGCAGAAGAGAGGACAGGGAACACTGCTGGCAGGAGAGAGGACAGAAATCACTGCTGGAAGGAGAGAGGACAGGAATCACCACTGGCAGGAGAGAGGACAGGAATCACCACAGGCAGGAGAGAGGACAGGGATCACGGCTGGCAGGAGGGAGGACAGGAATCACCACAAACAGGAGAGAAGACAGGGGGTCACTGCTCGCGGGAGAGAGGACAGAGATCACCGCTGGCAGGAAAGAGGACAAGGATCACCGCTGGCAGGAGAGAAGACAGGAGTTACCGCTGGCAGGAGAGAAGACAGGAGTTACCGCTGGCAGGAGAGAGGACAGGGGTCACCGCTGGCAGGAGAGAGGACAGGGGTCACTGCTGGCAGGGGAGAGGATAGGAATCACCATTGGCAAGAGAGAGGACGGGGACACAGCTGCCAGGAGAGAGGATAGGGTTCACAGCTGGCTGGATAGAGGACAGGGATCACCACTGGCAGGAGAGAGGACAGGAATCACTGCTGCCAGGAGAGAGGACAGGAATCACTGCTGCCAGGAGAGAGGACAGGAATCACCACAGGCAGGAGAGAGGACAGGGATCACGACTGGCAGGAGGGAGGACAGGAATCACCACAAGCAGGAGAGAAGACAGGGGTCACTGCTCGCGGGAGAGAGAACAGGAATAACCGCTTGCAGGAGAGAGGACAGGGATAACCCCTGGCAGAAGAGAGGACAGGAATCGCTGCTGGGAGGAGAGAGGACAGGAATAACCGCTTGCAGGAGAGAGGACATAAATCACCACAGGCTGGAGTGAGGACTGGGGTCATCGTTGGCAGGAGAGAGGACAGGGATAACCGCTGGCAAGAGAGAGGACAGGGATAACCGCTGGCAGGATAGAAGACAGGAATAACTGCTGGCAGGAGAGAGGACAGCAATCCTCACAGGCAGGAGAGAAGACAGGGGTCACCGCTGGCAGGAGAGAGGACAGGAATCACCACTGGCAGGAGAGGCAACAGGGGGTGACTGCTGGCAGGAGAGAGGACCGGATCACTGCTGGCAGGAGAGAGGACAGGTATAACCTCTGGCAGGCCAGAATCATCACTGGCAGGAGAGAGGACAGGGGTCACTGCTGGCAGTGGAGAGGACAGGGATCCCCGCTGGCAGGAGAGAGAGCAGTGGTCACCGCAGGCAGGGGAGAGGAAAGGAGTCACCGCTGGCAGGAAAGAGAACAGGAATCACCACAGGCAGGAGAGAGGACAGGGATCCCTGCTGGCAGGAGAGGACAGGGATCACCGCTGGCAGGAGAAAGGACAGAAATCCCCACAGGCAAGAGAGAAGACAGGGGTCACCGCTGGCAGTAGAGAGAGGACAGGGGGTCACTGCTGGCAGGGGAAAAGACAGGGATCACCGCTGGCAGGAGAGATGACCGGAATCACCATCGGCAGGAAAAAGGACAGGGGTCATCGCTGGCAGGAGAAAGGACAGGGGTCACCTCTGGCAGCAGAGAGGACAGGTGTCACCATTGGCAGGAGAGAGGACTGGGATCACCGCTGGCAGGGGGAGGACAGGGGTCACTGCTGGCAGGAAAGAGGACATGGGTCACTGCAGGCAGGAGAGAGGAAAGGAGTAACCGCTGGCAGGAGAGAGAACAGGGGTCTTGCTGTCAGGAGAGAGGACAGGAATCACTACAGTCAGGAGAGAGGACTAGGATCCCTGCTGGCAGGAGAGAGCACAGGGATCACTGCTGGCAGGAGAGAGCACAGGGATCACTGCTGGCAGGAGAGAGGACAGGAATCACCACTGGCAGGAGAGAGGAAAGGAATCACCACGGGCAGGAGAGAAGACAGGGGTCACCAGTGGCAGGAGAGAGGACAGGAATAACCACTTGCAGGAGAGAGAACAGGAATCACAACAGGCAAAAGAGTGGAAAATAGTCACTGCTGGCAGGAGAGAGGACAGGGATCATCGCTGTCAGGAGAGAGGACAGGGATCATCGCTGTCAGGAGAGAGGACAGGAATCATCACAGGCTGGAGAGAGGAAAGGAATCACCATGAGCAGGAGAGAGGACAGGGGTCACCACTGGCAGCAGAGGCGGCTCTAGGCTTTGTGAGGCCTTAGGCAGAATTTAGACATGAGGCCCCACTCACCCCCTTCGCAGAGGTTAAGGAAGAACTCCAAGGCCGAGCATCTAATTACTGCTCCTTGTGTGGGTGGGATGTGTACTGTGGAAATCACATGGGATAAATAGGAGAGGGATGGGACTGGGAACCATGGGGTAGGGGAGAAAGAGGAGGGGTTAAAAAGGGGGGAGTGGGTAGATGATGAGGGATCGGTAGAGGAGAACTGGAGTGAAACTGAGGGATCCTGGTCTGTATCGTAATAAAAAAAAAGAAGGATTTGTGCTTGCATGAGGGGGAAAGAAAGACAGACAGACAGGGGGACAGACAGACAGGGGGACGGACAGACAGGGGGACGGACAGACAGGGGGACAGACAGACAGGGGGACAGACAGACAGGGGGACAGACGGCGACAGACAGACAGGGGGACGGACAGACAGGGGGACAGACGGACGGACAGACGGACGGACAGACAGGGGGACAGACGGACGGACAGGGGGACAGACGGACGGACAGGGGGACAGACGGACGGACAGGGGGACAGACGGATGGACGGACAGGGGGACAGACGGACGGACGGACAGGGGGACAGACGGACGGACGGACGGACAGGGGGACAGATGTATGGACGGACAGGGGGACAGACGGACGGACGGGGGGACGGACGGACAGACAGGGGGACGGACAGACAGACGGACGGACGGGGGGACAGACGGACGGGGGGACAGACGGACGGACAGGAGGACAGATGGACGGACAGGGGGACAGACGGACGGGGGGACAGACGGACGGACGGGGGGACAGACGGACGGACGGGGGGACAGACGGACGGACGGGGGGACAGACGGACGGACGGACGGGACAGACAGACGGACGGACGGGGGGACAGACGGACGGACGGACGGACAGACGGACGGACAGACGGACGGACAGACGGACGGACAGACGGACGGACAGACAGACGGGGGGACAGACGGATGGACGGACGGGGGGACAGACGGATGGGGGGACAGACGGACGGGGGGACAGACGGACGGACTGACGGGGAGACAGACGGATGGGGGGACAGACGGACGGACGGGGGGACAGAAGGACGGACTGACGGGGAGACAGACGGACGGACTGACGGGGAGACAGACGGACGGACGGACAAGGGGACAGACGGACGGACAGGGGGACAGACGGACAGACAGACAGGGGGACAGACAGACGGACAGACAGGGGGACAGACGGACGGACAGACAGGGGGACAGACGGACGGACAGACAGGGGGACAGACGGACGGACAGACAGGGGGACAGATGGATGGACAGACAGGGGGACAGACGGACAGACAGGGGGACAGATGGACGGACAGACAGGGGGACAGATGGATGGACAGACAGGGGGACAGATGGATGGACAAACGGGGACAGACAGACAGATGGATGGACAGACAGGGGGACAGACTGACGTACAGACAGGGGGACAGACTGACGGACAGACGGATGGACAGACAGGGGGACAGATAGACGGACAGACAGGGGGACAGATGGATGGACAGACAGGGGGACAGACAGACGGACAGACAGGGGGACAGACGGACGGACAGACAGGGGGACAGATGGACGGACAGACAGGGGGACAGATGGACGGACAGACAGGGGGACAGATGGATGGACAGACAGGGGGACAGATGGATGGACAAACGGGGACAGACAGACAGATGGATGGACAGACAGGGGGACAGACTGACGTACAGACAGGGGGACAGACTGACGGACAGACGGATGGACAGACAGGGGGACAGATGGACAGACAGGGGGACAGACAGAAAAGAAAGAAAGGAGGGGAGGGAGAAAGAAAGGAATGGAAAGAGATGGAGGAAGGGTGCCCCTTAGATCAGAGTACTCACTGGAAGGGATGGATGGATGGAGGGATCAGGATTCAGGCACCATCTTTCCTCTTCTTGTTCCTGGTCTGCAAATTCTTCCCGCCCATACAGATGAAAACTGTCGGGGAGTGAGGGCGGGACAAGCACAGGTGGAGAGGTCGCGAGGAGGAGCAGAAGCAGCTCTCTCTCCTCCCCCGTCTGTGGTCTGTGAGGGAGAAGTGTCAGCGCTGCGGCTCCAGTATTTGGCTGTGATCTGGAGATGTCAGACAGGGGGACAGACGGACAGGGGGACAGACGGACAGACGGATGGACGGACAGGGGGACAGACGGACGGACAGGGGGACAGACGGACGGACAGACAGGGGGACAGACAGACGGACAGACAGGGGGACAGACGGACGGACAGACAGGGGGACAGACGGACGGACAGACAGGGGGACAGACGGACGGACAGACAGGGGGACAGACGGACGGACAGACAGGGGGACAGACGGACGGACAGACAGGGGGACAGATGGACGGACAGACAGGGGGACAGATGGACGGACAGACAGGGGGACAGATGGACGGACAGACAGGGGGACAGATGGACGGACAGACAGGGGGACAGATGGATGGACAGACGGGGGGACAGACAGGGGAACAGACAGGGGGACGGACGGACAGACAGGGGGACAGATGGATGGACAGACAGGGGGACAGATGGATGGACAGACGGGGACAGACAGACAGATGGACGGACAGACAGGGGGACAGACAGGGGGACAGACTGACGGACAGACAGGGGGACAGATGGACAGACAGGGGGACAGATGGACAGACAGGGGGACAGACAGAAAAGAAAGAAAGGAGGGGAGGGAGAAAGAAAGGAATGGAAAGAGATGGAGGAAGGGTGCCCCTTAGATCAGAGTACTCACTGGAAGGGATGGATGGATGGAGGGATCAGGATTCAGGCACCATCTTTCCTCTTCTTGTTCCTGGTCTGCAAATTCTTCCCACCCATACCTCATCTTCTGAGATGAAAACTGTCGGGGAGTGTGGGCGGGACAAGCACAGGTGGAGAGGTCGCGAGGAGGAGCAGAAGCAGCTCTCTCTCCTCCCCCGTCTGTGGTCTGTGAGGGAGAAGTGTCAGCGCTGCGGCTCCAGTATTTGGCTGTGATCTGGAGATGTCAGTGAGCTCCCATTCCCCGGTGAGCTGCTCCTGATCACAGCCCTGAATCGTAGCAGATTCTCCTGCTTACAGACTGGCCGGGACTCGGAGTCGGGACTGTACTGATGGCAGGGAGATCCCTGCTGCCAGCCTCAGAGGCGGCTCTGTAACTCGGCATATTAGGCGGCCGCGAGGCCCCTGTGAGTGCGAGGCCTTCGGCGACCGCCTAATTTGCCTAATTAGAGAGCCGCCTCTGACTGGCAGGAGAGAGGACAGGAATAACCACTTGCAGGAGAGAGGACAGGAATCACAACAGGCAAAAGAGTGAAAAGGAGTCACTGCTGGCAGGAGAGAGGACAGGGATCATCACTGTCAGGAGAGAGGACAGGGATAATCGCTGTCAGGAGAGAGGATAGGAATCATCACAGGCTGGAGGGAGGACAGTGGTAACCATTGGAAAGAGAGAGGACTGGGACAACTGCTGGCAGCAGAGAGGACAGGAATAACTACAGGCAGGAGGGAGGCCAAGAATAACTGCTGGCAGGAGAGAGGACAGGAATCCCCACAGGCAGGAGAGAAGACAGGGGTCACCGCTGGCAGTAGAGAGAGGACAGGAAGCACTGCTGGCAGGAGAGAGGACAGGAATCACCACTGGCAGGAAAGAGGACAGGGGGTCACTGCTGGCAGGGGAGAGGACAGGGATCACCGCTGGCAGGAGAGAGCACATGAACACCACTGGCAGGAGAGAGGACAGGGGGTCATTGCTGGCAGGGGAGAGGACAGTGATCACCGTTGGCAGGAGAGAAGACAGGAATCACCTCTGGCATGAGAGAGGACAGATGTCACCGCTGGCAGGAGAGAGGACTGGGATCACCGCTGGCAGGGGAGAGGACAGGGGTCACAGCTGGCAGGGGAGAGGACAAGGATCACCGCTGGCAGTAGAGAGGACGGGGGTCACCCCTGGCAGGAGAGAGGACAGGGGTCACCGCTGGCTGGCAGGAGAGAGGACAGGGGTCACCGCTGACAGGAGAGAGGACAGAAATAACTGCTGGCAGGAGAGAGGACAGAAATGACCACTGGCAGGAGAGAGGACAGGAATCATCGCTGGCAGGAGAGGGGACTGGAGTCACCGCTGGCAGGAGAGAGGACAGGGATCATCGCTGGCAGAGGAGAGGACAGAGGTTTACCGCTGGCAGGGGAGAGGATGGGGGTCTTAGCTGGCAGAAGAGAGGACAGGAAACACCGCTGACAGGAGAGAGGACAGGAATCACTGCTAGCAGGATAGAGGACAAGGATCACCGCTGGCAGGAGAGAGGACAGGGATCACCGCTGGCAGGGAAGAGGACAGGGATCACCGCTGGCAGGGGAGAGGACAGGGGTCACCGCTGGCAGGGGAGAGGACAGGGGTCACCGCTGGCAGGGGAGAGGACAGGGGTCACAGCTGGCAGGGGAGAGGATGTGGGTCAAAGGTGGCAGGGGAGAGGATGGGGGTCACGGCTAGCAGGAGCGAAGACAGGGGGTCACATCCTGCAGATGTTAAAGTCCACCCTCTTTAGTACCACACCCATGGTTATGTGAACAGCAACAAGTTAATGCATTTTTCCATGTGCTTTCATGTACTATCTTGTGCTCCCATTGAAGCCTGTGGGACCAGAAACTGTACACTGGACACACAGGTGTAAGGGTAGTGATGTCAGCCCTGTGGTGGATGTGTGAGGGTAGTAGTGTTAGTCCTGTAGTGGAGGTGTGAGGGTAGTAATGTCAGTCCTGTGATGGAGGTGTGAGGGTAGTAGTGTCAGTCCTGTGGTGGAGCTGTGAGGGTAGTAGTGTCAGTCCTGTGGTGGAGGTGTGAGGGTAGAATTGTCAGTCCTGTGGTGGAGGTGTGAGGGTAGTAGTGTCAGTCCTGTGGTGGAGGTGTGAGGGTAGTAATGTCAGTCCTGTGGTGGAGGTGTGAGGGTAGTAGTGTCAGTCCTGTGGTGGAGGTATGAGGGTAGTAGTGTCAGTCCTGTAGTGGAGGTGTGAGGGTAGTAGTGTCAGTCCTGTGGTGGAGGTGTGAGGGGAGCACTATGCTGGGAGTAGTAGTAGTGTCAGTCCTGTGGTGGAGCTGTGAGGGTAGTAGTGTCAGTCCTGTGGTGGAGGTGTGAGGGGAGCACTATGCTGGGAGTAGTAGTAGTGTCAGTCCTGTGGTGGAAGTGTGAGGGTAGAATTGTCAGTCCTGTGGTGGAAGTGTGAGGGTAGAATTGTCAGTCCTGTGGTGGAGGTGTGAGGGTAGTAGTGTCAGTCCTGTGGTGGAGGTGTGAGGGGAGCACTATGCTGGGGGTAGTAGTAGTGTCAGTCCTGTGGTGGAGGTGTGAGGGTAGAATTGTCAGTCCTGTGGTGGAGGTGTGAGGGTAGTAGTGTCAGTCCTGTGGTGGAAGTGTGAGGTTAGTAGTGTCAGTGCTGTGGTGGAGGTGTGAGGGTAGTAGTGTCAGTCCTGTGGTGGAGGTGTGAGGGTAGTAGTGCAAGTCCTGTTGTGGAGGTGTGAGAGTAGTAGTGTCAGTCCTGTGGTGGAGCTATGAGGGTAGTAGTGTCAGTCCTGTGGTGGAAGTGTGAGGGTAGTAGTGTCAGTCCTGTGGTGGAAGTGTGAGGGTAGTAGTGTCAGTCCTGTGGTGGAGGTGTGAGGGTAGTAGTGTTAGTCCTGTGGTGGAGGTGTGAGGTTAGTAGTGTCAGTCCTGTGGTGGAGGTGTGAGGGTAGTAGTGTCAGTCCTGTGGTGGAAGTGTGAGGTTAGTAGTGTCAGTGCTGTGGTGGAGGTGTGAGGGTAGTAGTGTCAGTCCTGTGGTGGAGGTGTGAGGGGAGCACTATGCTGGGAGTAGTAGTAGTGTCAGTCCTGTGGTGGAGGTGTGAGGGTAGTAGTGCAAGTCCTGTTGTGGAGGTGTGAGAGTAGTAGTGTCAGTCCTGTGGTGGAGCTATGAGGGTAGTAGTGTCAGTCCTGTGGTGGAAGTGTGAGGGTAGTAGTGTCAGTCCTGTGGTGGAAGTGTGAGGGTAGTAGTGTCAGTCCTGTGGTGGAGGTGTGAGGGCAGTAGTGTTAGTCCTGTGGTGGAGGTGTGAGGGTAGTAGTGTCAGTCCTGTGGTGGAGGTGTGATGATAGTAGTGTCATTCCTGTGGTGGAGGTGTGAGGATAGTAGTGTCATTCCTGTGGTGGAGGTGCGAGGGTAGTAAAGTCAGGCCTGTGGTGGAGGTGTGAGGGGAGTACTATGCTGGGAGTAGTAGTAGTGTCAGTCCTGTGGTGGAGGTGTGAAGGTAGTAGTGTCAGTCCTTTGGTGGAGATGTGAGGGTAGTAGTGTCAGTCCTGTGGTGGAGGTGTGAGGGTAGTAATGTCAGTCCTGTGATGGAGGTGTGAGGGTAGTAATGTCAGTTCTGTGGTGGAGGTGTGAGGGTAGTAGTGTCAGTCCTGTGGTGGAGGTGTGAGGGTAGTAGTGTCAGTACTGTGGTGATGTGAGGGTAGTAGTGTCAGTCCTGTGGTAGAGGTGTGAGGGTAGTAGTGTCAGTCCTGTGGTGGAAGTGTGAGAGTAGTAATGTCAGTCCTGTGGTGGAGGTGTGAGGGTAGTAATGTCAGTCCTGTGGTGGAGGTGTGAGGGTAGTAATGTTAGTCCTGTTGTGGAGGTGTGAGAGTAGTAGTGTCAGTCCTGTGGTGGAGCTATGAGGGTAGTAGTGTCAGTCCTGTGGTGGAAGTGTGAGGGTAGTAGTGTCAGTCCTGTGGTGGAAGTGTGAGGGTAGTAGTGTCAGTCCTGTGGTGGAGGTGTGAGGGTAGTAGTGTTAGTCCTGTGGTGGAGGTGTGAGGGTAGTAGTGTCAGTCCTGTGGTGGAGGTGTGATGATAGTAGTGTCATTCCTGTGGTGGAGGTGTGAGGATAGTAGTGTCATTCCTGTGGTGGAGGTGCGAGGGTAGTAAAGTCAGGCCTGTGGTGGAGGTGTGAGGGGAGTACTATGCTGGGAGTAGTAGTAGTGTCAGTCCTGTGGTGGAGGTGTGAAGGTAGTAGTGTCAGTCCTTTGGTGGAGATGTGAGGGTAGTAGTGTCAGTCCTGTGGTGGAAGTGTGAGGGTAGTAATGTCAGTCCTGTGATGGAGGTGTGAGGGTAGTAATGTCAGTTCTGTGGTGGAGGTGTGAGGGTAGTAGTGTCAGTCCTGTGGTGGAGGTGTGAGGGTAGTAGTGTCAGTACTGTGGTGATGTGAGGGTAGTAGTGTCAGTCCTGTGGTAGAGGTGTGAGGGTAGTAGTGTCAGTCCTGTGGTGGAAGTGTGAGAGTAGTAATGTCAGTCCTGTGGTGGAGGTGTGAGGGTAGTAATGTCAGTCCTGTGGTGGAGGTGTGAGGGTAGTAATGTCAGTCCTGTGGTGGAGGTGTGAGGGTAGTAGTGTCAGTCCTGTGGTGGAGGTATGAGGGTAGTAGTGTCAGTCCTGTAGTGGAGGTGTGAGGGTAGTAGTGTCAGTCCTGTGGTGGAGGTGTGAGGGGAGCACTATGCTGGGAGTAGTAGTAGTGTCAGTCCTGTGGTGGAGCTGTGAGGGTAGTAGTGTCAGTCCTGTGGTGGAGGTGTGAGGGGAGCACTATGCTGGGAGTAGTAGTAGTGTCAGTCCTGTGGTGGAAGTGTGAGGGTAGAATTGTCAGTCCTGTGGTGGAAGTGTGAGGGTAGAATTGTCAGTCCTGTGGTGGAGGTGTGAGGGTAGTAGTGTCAGTCCTGTGGTGGAGGTGTGAGGGGAGCACTATGCTGGGGGTAGTAGTAGTGTCAGTCCTGTGGTGGAGGTGTGAGGGTAGAATTGTCAGTCCTGTGGTGGAGGTGTGAGGGTAGTAGTGTCAGTCCTGTGGTGGAAGTGTGAGGTTAGTAGTGTCAGTGCTGTGGTGGAGGTGTGAGGGTAGTAGTGTCAGTCCTGTGGTGGAGGTGTGAGGGTAGTAGTGCAAGTCCTGTTGTGGAGGTGTGAGAGTAGTAGTGTCAGTCCTGTGGTGGAGCTATGAGGGTAGTAGTGTCAGTCCTGTGGTGGAAGTGTGAGGGTAGTAGTGTCAGTCCTGTGGTGGAAGTGTGAGGGTAGTAGTGTCAGTCCTGTGGTGGAGGTGTGAGGGTAGTAGTGTTAGTCCTGTGGTGGAGGTGTGAGGTTAGTAGTGTCAGTCCTGTGGTGGAGGTGTGAGGGTAGTAGTGTCAGTCCTGTGGTGGAAGTGTGAGGTTAGTAGTGTCAGTGCTGTGGTGGAGGTGTGAGGGTAGTAGTGTCAGTCCTGTGGTGGAGGTGTGAGGGGAGCACTATGCTGGGAGTAGTAGTAGTGTCAGTCCTGTGGTGGAGGTGTGAGGGTAGTAGTGCAAGTCCTGTTGTGGAGGTGTGAGAGTAGTAGTGTCAGTCCTGTGGTGGAGCTATGAGGGTAGTAGTGTCAGTCCTGTGGTGGAAGTGTGAGGGTAGTAGTGTCAGTCCTGTGGTGGAAGTGTGAGGGTAGTAGTGTCAGTCCTGTGGTGGAGGTGTGAGGGTAGTAGTGTTAGTCCTGTGGTGGAGGTGTGAGGGTAGTAGTGTCAGTCCTGTGGTGGAGGTGTGATGATAGTAGTGTCATTCCTGTGGTGGAGGTGTGAGGATAGTAGTGTCATTCCTGTGGTGGAGGTGCGAGGGTAGTAAAGTCAGGCCTGTGGTGGAGGTGTGAGGGGAGTACTATGCTGGGAGTAGTAGTAGTGTCAGTCCTGTTGTGGAGGTGTGAGAGTAGTAGTGTCAGTCCTGTGGTGGAGCTATGAGGGTAGTAGTGTCAGTCCTGTGGTGGAAGTGTGAGGGTAGTAGTGTCAGTCCTGTGGTGGAAGTGTGAGGGTAGTAGTGTCAGTCCTGTGGTGGAGGTGTGAGGGTAGTAGTGTTAGTCCTGTGGTGGAGGTGTGAGGGTAGTAGTGTCAGTCCTGTGGTGGAGGTGTGATGATAGTAGTGTCATTCCTGTGGTGGAGGTGTGAGGATAGTAGTGTCATTCCTGTGGTGGAGGTGCGAGGGTAGTAAAGTCAGGCCTGTGGTGGAGGTGTGAGGGGAGTACTATGCTGGGAGTAGTAGTAGTGTCAGTCCTGTGGTGGAGGTGTGAAGGTAGTAGTGTCAGTCCTTTGGTGGAGATGTGAGGGTAGTAGTGTCAGTCCTGTGGTGGAGGTGTGAGGGTAGTAATGTCAGTCCTGTGATGGAGGTGTGAGGGTAGTAATGTCAGTTCTGTGGTGGAGGTGTGAGGGTAGTAGTGTCAGTCCTGTGGTGGAGGTGTGAGGGTAGTAGTGTCAGTACTGTGGTGATGTGAGGGTAGTAGTGTCAGTCCTGTGGTAGAGGTGTGAGGGTAGTAGTGTCAGTCCTGTGGTGGAAGTGTGAGAGTAGTAATGTCAGTCCTGTGGTGGAGGTGTGAGGGTAGTAATGTCAGTCCTGTGGTGGAGGTGTGAGGGTAGTAATGTTAGTCCTGTTGTGGAGGTGTGAGAGTAGTAGTGTCAGTCCTGTGGTGGAGCTATGAGGGTAGTAGTGTCAGTCCTGTGGTGGAAGTGTGAGGGTAGTAGTGTCAGTCCTGTGGTGGAAGTGTGAGGGTAGTAGTGTCAGTCCTGTGGTGGAGGTGTGAGGGTAGTAGTGTTAGTCCTGTGGTGGAGGTGTGAGGGTAGTAGTGTCAGTCCTGTGGTGGAGGTGTGATGATAGTAGTGTCATTCCTGTGGTGGAGGTGTGAGGATAGTAGTGTCATTCCTGTGGTGGAGGTGCGAGGGTAGTAAAGTCAGGCCTGTGGTGGAGGTGTGAGGGGAGTACTATGCTGGGAGTAGTAGTAGTGTCAGTCCTGTGGTGGAGGTGTGAAGGTAGTAGTGTCAGTCCTTTGGTGGAGATGTGAGGGTAGTAGTGTCAGTCCTGTGGTGGAGGTGTGAGGGTAGTAATGTCAGTCCTGTGATGGAGGTGTGAGGGTAGTAATGTCAGTTCTGTGGTGGAGGTGTGAGGGTAGTAGTGTCAGTCCTGTGGTGGAGGTGTGAGGGTAGTAGTGTCAGTACTGTGGTGACGTGAGGGTAGTAGTGTCAGTCCTGTGGTAGAGGTGTGAGGGTAGTAGTGTCAGTCCTGTGGTGGAAGTGTGAGAGTAGTAATGTCAGTCCTGTGGTGGAGGTGTGAGGGTAGTAATGTCAGTCCTGTGGTGGAGGTGTGAGGGTAGTAATGTCAGTCCTGTGTGGAGATGTGAGGGTGGTAGTGTCAGTCCTGTGGTGGAGGTGTGAGGGGAGCACTATGCTGGGAGTAGTAGTAGTAGTGTCAGTCCTGTGGTGGAGATGTGAGGGTAGTAGTGTCAGTCCTGTGGTGGAGGTATGAGGGGAGCACTATGCTGGTAGTAGTAGTAGTAGTGTCAGTCCTGTGGTGGAGCTGTGAGGGTAGTAGTGTCAGTCCTGTGGTGGAGGTGTGAGGGTAATAGTGTCAGTCCTGTGGTGGAGGTGTGAGGGGAGCACTATGCTGGGAGTAGTAGTAGTGTCAGTCCTGTAGTGGAGATGTGAGGGTAGTAGTGTCAATCCTGTGGTGGAGGTGTGAGGGGAGCACTATGCTGGGAGTAGTAGTAGTGTCAGTCCTGTGGTGGAGCTGTGAGGGTAGTAGTGTCAGTCCTGTGGTGGAGGTGTGAGGGGAGCACTATGCTGGGAGTAGTAGTAGTGTCAGTCCTGTGGTGGAAGTGTGAGGGTAGAATTGTCAGTCCTGTGGTGGAAGTGTGAGGGTAGAATTGTCAGTCCTGTGGTGGAGGTGTGAGGGTAGTAGTGTCAGTCCTGTGGTGGAGGTGTGAGGGGAGCACTATGCTGGGGGTAGTAGTAGTGTCAGTCCTGTGGTGGAGATGTGAGGGTAGAATTGTCAGTCCTGTGGTGGAGGTGTGAGGGTAGTAGTGTCAGTCCTGTGGTGGAAGTGTGAGGTTAGTAGTGTCAGTCCTGTGGTGGAGGTGTGAGGGTAGTAGTGTCAGTCCTGTGGTGGAAGTGTGAGGTTAGTAATGTCAGTGCTGTGGTGGAGGTGTGAGGGTAGTAGTGTCAGTCCTGTGGTGGAGGTGTGAGGGGAGCACTATGCTGGGAGTAGTAGTAGTGTCAGTCCTGTGGTGGAGGTGTGAGGGTAGTAGTGCAAGTCCTGTTGTGGAGGTGTGAGAGTAGTAGTGTCAGTCCTGTGGTGGAAGTGTGAGGGTAGCAGTGTCAGTCCTGTGGTGGAAGTGTGAGGGTAGTAGTGTCAGTCCTGTGGTGGAGGTGTGAGGGTAGTAGTGTTAGTCCTGTGGTGGAGGTGTGAGGGTAGTAGTGTCAGTCCTGTGGTGGAGGTGTGATGATAGTAGTGTCATTCCTGTGGTGGAGGTGTGAGGATAGTAGTGTCATTCCTGTGGTGGAGGTGCGAGGGTAGTAAAGTCAGTCCTGTGGTGGAGGTGTGAGGGGAGTACTATGCTGGGGGTAGTAGTAGTGTCAGTCCTGTGGTGGAGGTGTGAGGGTAGTAGTGTCAGTCCTTTGGTGGAGATGTGAGGGTAGTAGTGTCAGTCCTGTGATGGAGGTGTGAGGGTAGTAATGTCAGTTCTGTGGTGGAAGTGTGAGGGTAGTAATGTCAGTCCTGTGGTGGAGGTGTGAGGGTAGTAATGTCAGTCCTGTGGTGGAGATGTGAGGGTGGTAGTGTCAGTCCTGTGGTGGAGGTGTGAGGGGAGCACTATGCTGGGAGTAGTAGTAGTGTCAGTCCTGTGGTGGAGCTGTGAGGGTAGTAGTGTCAGTCCTGTGGTGGAGCTGTGAGGGTAGTAGTGTCAGTCCTGTGGTGGAGGTGTGAGGGGAGCACTATGCTGGGAGTAGTAGTAGTGTCAGTCCTGTGGTGGAGGTGTGAGGGTAGTAGTGTCAGTCCTGTGGTGGAGGTGTGAGGGGAGCACTATGCTGGGAGTAGTAGTAGTGTCAGTCCTGTGGTGGAGGTGTGAGGGTAGTAGTGTCAGTCCTGTGGTGGAAGTGTGAGGGTAGTAGTGTCAGTCCTGGTGGAAGTGTGAGGGTAGTAGTGTCAGTCCTGTGGTGGTGTGAGGGGAGCACTATGCTGGGAGTAGTAGTAGTGTCAGTCCTGTGGTGGAAGTGTGAGGGTAGTAGTGTCAGTCCTGTGGTGGAGGTGTGAGGGTAGTAGTGTCAGTCCTGTGGTGGAGGTGTGAGGGGAGCACTATGCTGGGAGTAGTAGTAGTGTCAGTCCTGTGGTGGAGGTGTGAGGGTAATAGTGTCAGTCCTGTGGTGGAGGTGTGAGGGGAGCACTATGCTGGGAGTAGTAGTAGTGTCAGTCCTGTGGTGAAAGTGTGAGGGTAGTAGTGTCAGTCCTGTGGTGGTGTGAGGGGAGCACTATGCTGGGAGTAGTAGTAGTGTCAGTCCTGTGGTGGAAGTGTGAGGGTAGTAGTGTCAGTCCTGTGGTGGAGGTGTGAGGGTAGTGGTGTCAGTCCTGTGGTGGAGGTGTGAGGGGAGCACTATGCTGGGAGTAGTAGTAGTGTCAGTCCTGTGGTGGAAGTGTGAGGGTAGTAGTGTCAGTCCTGTGGTGGAGGTGTGAGGGGAGCACTATGCTAGGAGTAGTAGTAGTGTCAGTCCTGTGGTGGAAGTATGAGGGTAGTAGTGTCAGTCCTGTGGTGGAGGTGTGAGGGAAGCACTATGCTAGGAGTAGTAGTAGTGGGAGGAGCAGTAGATTATCCTCCTATGAGGTAGAGTGGGATTCGGGCGCTTTGCTCACATCACACACCTAGGACAGGCTCGGGAGGGAGTGTATGCGTGGCAGTCTCCCCTCATCCCCGTACAGAGGGGCCGGCCTGGGTGTGATGGGGGAGGAGGAGAAGGAGGGAAGACACTTTTCCTACACTCCCCACAACTTTCCTAACTCTTTCTGGACTCAGCACCTCACACGGCGGGGAACCCAGAGCTCTGCCCTCCGCTCACCATGACCGGTACCCGGCACAGGAAGGCCAATTCCACGGACAGCCAGCCACCGGCTGCGGCCAATGACGTGCCCAAAAAGAACCCCAAACCCAGCAAAGGGGGGTCCCCACCGGGGGGCTCTGGGCTCCTCCATACTCTGCTATCCATTGTCCGCTACGGGCTGCTGCTCGCCACGGCCGCCTGTATAGGATGGCTGCTTTACTCCTTGCTGGACGAGGTCTCCACCATCAATAGTAAACTCCTCCACCTCTCCCAGCAGAAGGGGGAGCTGGCCGACACCGTCCACAACCTCAACAAGCAGGTAAGTCTGACAATGGGTGGGGGTACCGGCACACCTACCTACTCAATGGGGAGAGGAGAGAAGGGTGCTCACTGCAGGTCAGTATATAGGACTGGAGATCAGTGGCAATATATTGGACTGGAGGTCAGTGGCAGTTTATTGCTGTGTGACAGTATATAGGACTGGAGGTCAGTGACAGTATATAGGACTGGAGGTCAGTGACAGTATATAGGACTGGAGGTCAGTGGCAGTCTACTGCTGTGTGCCAGTATATAGGACTTGAGATCAGTGGCAGTTTACTGCTGTGTGCCAGTATATAGGACTGGAGGTCAGTGGCAGTTTATTGCTGTGTGACAGTATATAGGACTGGAGGTCAGTGGCAGTTTACTGCTGTGTGACAGTATATAGGACTGGAGATCAGTGGCAGTTTACTGCTGTGTGACAGTATATAGGACTGGAGGTCAGTGACAGTATATAGGACTGGAGGTCAGTGACAGTATATAGGACTGGAGGTCAGTGACAGTATATAGGACTGGAGGTCAGTGACAGTATATAGGACTGGAGGTCAGTGGCAGTCTACTGCTGTGTGCCAGTATATAGGACTTGAGATCAGTGGCAGTTTACTGCTGTGTGCCAGTATATAGGACTGGAGGTCAGTGGCAGTTTATTGCTGTGTGACAGTATATAGGACTGGAGGTCAGTGGCAGTTCACTGCTGTGTGCCAGTATATAGGACTGGAGGTCAGTGGCAGTTTACTGCTGTGTGCCAGTATATAGGACTGGAGGTCAGTGGCAGTTTATTGCTGTGTGACAGTATATAGGACTGGAGGTCAGTGGCAGTTTACTGCTGTGTGACAGTATATAGGACTGGAGGTCAGTGGCAGTTTACTGCTGTGTGACAGTATATAGGACTGGAGATCAGTGGCAGTTTACTGCTGAGTGACAGTATATAGGACTGGAGATCAGTGGCAGTTTACTGCTGTGTGACAGTATATAGTGGCAGTTTACTGCTGTGTGACAGTATATAGTGGCAGTTTACTGCTGTGTGACAGTATATAGGACTGGAGATCAGTGGCAGTTTACTGCTGTGTGACAGTATATAGTGGCAGTTTACTGCCGAATGTCAAGCTGGCCATTCATTTCCTTCCAAAAAAAAAAAAAAAAGATCCTTCATCCACAGAAGGAGGGGAATAGAGGAATCCACCCCCTCCTTCCGGCTGGTAGTGTAATGTAATAAGAATCGAAATTGAACCTCCACACCATTAAGAGGTCCAGACACATTGTTGTTTTTCCATTAAAAATCAGGGGTACAGTCTTAAAAAGTAGCCAACCTGTTTGGGGTGTCCAAGCTTTCCCTTTATCAGGTCTAGAAAGAACAGAAGCAGATTTCCATATCAATCTGATATTGATACAGTATCCCCTTCCTGGGGTCATTTTTCAAAACCATCAATTGTAATGGTAGAGTCAAAGTTATAAAAAAATGAGAACATAATTGCTGAATAATATTCAAAAGAGGGAGGAAGAGAGAGAAAAAAAATCATCACTATTAATAAAAATATACAATAGAAATACAATACAAAGTGGTATGCTAACCTAATCAAAATAAAAAAAGTTTGGGTTAATTAGATCTATAAATAGGTATGTGTATAACTTGAACCCTACATTGTACAAAGGGAAAAAAAATATATAATATTATTATTATTAGGAATAGCATAGTATGGGTCCTTTCACACGGCCGCTCCGTGTGTCCGCAAATCATCCAATCCGTTTGCGGATGATTTGCGGACATAATGTAAGTGAATGGCACTGCGGGTGTCAGCGGAATACCACCCGCTGACACCCGATTTTCCTCCTTTCAGTTCTGTTCCGTTTTTACAAATGGAACAGAACCCATTTTTTCTTCCGTGTAAAACACGGAAAGGAAGGAAAATCGGATGTCAGCGGTGTTATCCGCTGACATCCGCAGTGCCATAGACATACATTATGTCCGCATATCATCCGCAAACGGATGGGATGATATGCGGGCACACGGAGCGGATGACAGAAATGTCATCCGCTCCGTGGAAGAAAAAAAAAAAAAGTCCCGCAGCGGACCTTTCACACGGAGCGGCCGTGTGAAAGGAGCCTAACAGTACATTATACAATCAGAAAAAATATAATAATGATCATTATTAAAATGATACATTCTTGGTAATTGACCTAATAAGAATAAATGTATAAAAAAATATATACAATTTATATATGTAGGATTTGAACCACATGTCACACATTTGTATTCTGACAGCAGTATGATGACTTCTGTCGAGCGGAGGTGACCACACACACTGATCAAAATTTGTCCGATCACTGCTAAACCAGCCGAATTTGGATTAGTGTCCGCCTCAGGCTTGTTACTGATGATATATGTCATCCCGGACAAGCTGATGATGGCAATTTGCAAACTGTCATTGCTCCCCTTTATTGAAAGAGCTAGAGAATATGAGGTTTATTACCCCAGTATTGGGTTATGCTCCTTTCATCATCACACTATAACCTGCTGTATATGTGTAGAGCCGGGCAATTCATTCTTTGTTACACCTGGATGCTGTGTGCATTGAGTTGCTTTATGTTTTATAAGGCAGGGCAGTGTTTTAATCTATTGATAACCTGTTCACAATCAGTGGGCTGCCTCAATGTAGGAGAACACGTGGGTTAGCCCTCATTCACATTTGTGTTCTGCTAGGAGCATGTGCAAAAATCACGAAAGTTCCTTCAACATTCAAAAACGTGTGTGGCTAATGTCCGTGCTCTGCGACACCTTTCTTAAAGCTGAAGTCTCGGAATGTGTTTTTTTGCATAGTTCCATTGGACTAATATTATAAGTATGTATACTTCATACCCAAGGGGCTGCTGGATGAGCTGAAAATCTCTGCAATAGTCAGCGCTACTACTGCAGTGTCTTCTGCATAGTAACCACCAGGAGTTAATTTCTTGGCATTGCCCTCGTTGACAGAACTCCTCGTATTCTTTCAATGAACACAAGGCATTCTTTGATTGGATGAGGCGGAGATAGTGATGTCACTTCTGCTTCTCCACCTCGCCCTACTATATATAATTTTGGGAATTACCAAGGCAATTGTACAATTAGACCTGGGTTTCTCATCCAGGGTTCCTCCAGAGGTTGCTAGGGGTTCCTAGAGCAATGAGCAATTTCTGCCTGTCCAATAAATTCCCACTGACCATTGATCTTTTTAGCTGTCTGTAAGGGGGTTATTCTTTCCAGTGACCAGCATAAGGAGCATTCTTCCCACTGACCATTACACTAATATGTGTCATGAGTTGTAGATATAGTAATGTTTAACAGGGTTCCCAGAGACTGGAAAGCTATTTCAAGGGTTCCCCTGTGTTGAAAAGGTTGAGGAAGTCTGGATTAGACAGTAAGTTGTGGTCAGCTGCAAATCTATTCATTGTATGACTGAACTTACCATGGTCTGAGATATGACTTTTGCGAATCGGAAATTAAACACTACGGCTCGGTTCACACTGCCACAACCTAAAAGTCGTGCGACTTGCAGTTCGACTTTGCCAGGCGACTTGAGTATTACTTTGATAAAAGTATAGAATAAAAGAGAATGAAGTCGGATAGAAGTCTCCTTGAAGTAGTACAGGAACCTTTTCTGAAGTCGGAGCGACTTCAGTAGTGTTAATTAAGACAGCTTTCATTGACTAACATGGGATTTTATATGTCATGCGACTTGGGCTCTCACAAGTCGGATCCCAAGTCATGGCAGTGTGAACCGAGCCTACGTGTTGGCTCTTGGCCATATTTGTAAATACAGCAACTAAGAGGCGGTTCACACTGCCGCCACTTGTCAGGCGACTTGGTCGCCTGACAAGTAGCGCTCCATTCTGTGTAATGGAACCGTTCTAATCAGAGTGACTCAAGTCGCTCCGACTTAGAAAAAGGTTCCTGCACTACTTGGGGGCAAAGTCGGAGCGACTTGCATTGACTTCCATTAGAGAAGTCGTTTGCAAGCCGCGATGAAGTCGTGCTGCACGGGCGGCTTCAAAGTCAGGACGACTTTGAGTCGCCCCGGTGTGAACCGTCTCTTAGTCTCCATTCACACTAGCACGACTTGTCAGGCGACTTGGTCAGCCTGACAGCGACTTAGTGTGAACCGAGCCTTAGTCAGACATGGGGGACTCATGGAGGGCAGTAGAATTGGTCCGCAGTGACCTTGTACTCTAATGGCGCTTTTCCACTGCATGGAACCGTACCGGTTCGGCACGCTTTTGTGCTTTTCCACTGCGGTACCGCATGGTATAGGGTCGGAACGGCTCGGTACGGTACGGTATAGGTTTGCTTTTCCACTGCATGGAACCGAACGGTACGGTACGGCTCTGAAAAAACAGTACCTACTCGATAGTGGTTCCAACAGGTACCAAACTGGTACCATATCCCACAATCCTTTGCATGCAGTCACTACTAGCCACTGATTGGTCAGAGAATCACACCCACCCCGTTGTTATCCCACCCACTTAACTTTAGTACTACTTTAGTGGAAAAGCAAACCTATACCGTACCGAACCGTTCCGACACTATACCATGCGGTACCGCAGTGGAAAAGCAAACCGGGCCAAGCAGGGCCGAGTAGAGCCGAGCCGGTACTAGCCGGTACTTGCAGTGGAAAAGTGCCATAATGGTAGCGATAATTCATAGTGAGAATGATGGGTTGTAGGCATCTGCTTGTCTTTACCTAAGTTGGGCTGCACTGTGCTGTACTTCTTGACCTCTTGACTTACTGATCCCCACTACTAGGCTTCAAGGTGTGTACATAACTGAGCATCTCAGTACATAGTGCTGGTTAGCTGGGTGACAGGTCACTCTACATTGGCTGCCCTAGAAATACGGTTCCCCAGAGGCTAAAACTATGTGGGTGCTGGATGGGTGCTTTGCATCCAGTGCAAGAGTGAGTGTACCCCTACATTTATAGAATATATACATATAGGCCTAATTAATTATATAATGCAGCATCCATAGCACAGCCTTGCTTCATTGGTCCTGAGTGCTGCTATAGATAGTTATAGTAAATGTAGCTTTAAGACACTTCATGCCAGGACTGGACAATCCCAGGAGCCAGGTAGCCAGTGCTCCGGCCCCTAACGTTTGATGTTTCCTCTGTCAATGGACCAGGCCCATAAAAACGATGCTGGTTCCCGAATTCCATATTAGCTTGTCCATCCATTGTTTTATGTAGACCACATGAGCTTGTACCTGGGGAGCTCACTGACCCCTATTAGAGATCATCAGGGTCCTTGCAAGCACCAGAAAAGTATATAAAGTTCTTTATTATTCAGTTCATCCTGCTCAAGGATGCTGCGGCTGCATCCCCCCCATACACACAAGAGGTTGTCCCATCTATACCTCTAGCTCTTTCCCCATTCAGTGACGGCGCTCAACATAACCTTTCAGCAAAGACTTTTTTTTTTCAGATGTATTTTTGGATCCTACGTAAATAAAGTTAAGTGGACGGCAGGATGTGTAAGGTATTTCTGTACATGCACCAATGCTTGGAATGAATGAAAGGCTAAACTGCCATTAGTACAGCTGACATTATTGCAGCAGATGTCTGTGTCACTTACGGGAGGGGAACAAACATGCTTCCACCCACCTCTAAGATTTCAGGCAATGTTTATGTACCTGATCTTCTATATGAAAATGAGGCTGCACAGTATCATTGAAGGCAGTGTTTGTTGGCACTGTTCTAATGTAGTGAGTTATGCAAATGTAGTATGACCCACTGCTACTTAAACCTGTTACACAGGAAGTTGGGGTGAGCAGTGTCTGCTTCCTTGTGGAAAAAAGATACAACATATGTCTTCTAGAAATGTAGATGTATAGAACTGCTGGCAAGGCTTGGACTGAGCTACTGGGTTACATAAACAATTTTAAAGTGGTTGTAAAGGCTCAAGATTTTTTATCTTCATGCATTCAGTGCACAAAGGTAAAAAACCTGTGTGCAGCAGCCCTCTAATACATACCTAAGCGCCATCTAGATCCAATGATGTGCATGAGAGCAGCATGTCCCCCAGGTCTCTTCTTCCTTATTGACTGGACCATTGGCTCCCACTACTGTCAATCACCGCCAGTGAGCCAATGAAGGGAGAGTGGGGGTGGGGCCAAGTCAAGCTCCATGTGTGTGATTGGACACAGAGCAGCGGCTCAGGAGTGAGCCTGCTTGTGCGCCCCTATAGCAAGCTGCTTGCTATGAGGGTACTTTGCATGAGGGATGGGCCCAGGGCCCTGCCAGGGAACCCAAGAAGAGGAGGTTTGGGGCTGCTTAGTAGGTAGGTATAACATGTTTAATTATTTTTATTAGGAAAAAAAATCTGCCTTTTTATATCACTTTAATTTCTTGCTACTAGGTGGTTTATACCTGAACTCCAGACAGATATAAAGAAATGCAGCTATGTAATTAATAATACGTGATTACATGTATAGTTTGAATGCAAGCAGTCTAGGTACCTGAAGATGATTTGGTATTGACCTGTACAGAAGGGCTGGAGTGTGGGAGGAAGAAGCAGCACAAGGAGCAAATCAGTTCAGGTATTTACAGGAAGTTTGCTGATAGGAGGAGAGAGCAGAGTGGCAGAGAGATGAGCTTTACCTTATGTTGCTTACCCTTTGACTATCCAGTCACAGTCTGGGGCAGGTTTAGGATGACCTGGGCATAGAGGAAGTAGGTTGAATAATGCTGGCCATCAGACTGAGGACATCTAGTGGCATAAAAAAATTCAAATATCTGGAATGAATATTGTAACAAAAGCTAGGTTTGTTATGTTATCTTTTCATGGGATTTTCGTAATGCTATTTTTGACTGGAGTTCTGTTTTAAAGCCAAACTCCACTTTTCTTCCCACCTTCCGCTATACAAGTAGCATCTGGTATCGATCAGTCACACCTGGTCGGAGCTATGTGCAATCATACGGGATTGATCACTGCTACTTCACATTGGTGTGCTGTAGTTCAACACGTTTTGTGCATTTACATATGCTAGGCAGACCCCTGAATGTATGAAATATACACACATTTTTTATCCATTTTTAATGCATCTGCACCACAAAAGAATCTACGGAATATCCTGCAATTTTCACCTTCACATTGCTTGGAGACACTGTTGGACTTCAATATTTTTTCTATAAGATTATACAGGTATGTTCACTGATAGTAAATTATTCATTGTATTTACATGTAAAAGCTTCTCTTGTGTAGACATCCAGAATCCCTGAACCTGCTGGGTGCTGCCATCTTATCTGTCACTTAAACTCGGAGCTCCACCACAAAGGGGAAGTTCTGCTTGTTTGCAACCTCCCCATTCCCCACCCCCACTGCCACATTTGGCACCTTTTGGGGGGGGGGGGAGTGGGTACCTGGATTTGACAGGTAGCCACTCCAATTTCCAGCTCAGATGGCCACAGGGAACTGAGCCAGAAGTTTGCCCTCTTCCCCCGTAGTTTTTTGGAACACATGGAGCTGCACGATTCTGGATAAAATGAGAATCACAATTTTTTTGCTTAGAATAAAGATCATGACTCCCTTGCGATTCTAGGCGTAACATCCTCATATACATTACACAAAAAAAATTGGGCTATCTTTACTGCTTAGTGTTTTTTTTTTTTTTTTTTTTTTTTTAATTCATTAAAGTATATTTTTTTTCCCAAAAAACTGCATTTGAAAGACTTATGCGCAAATACAGTGTGACATAAAACATTAAACAATCGCCATTTTATTCTCTAGGGTCTCTGCAAAATAAATATATATATAATGTTTGGGGGTTCTAAGTCAATTTCTAGCAAACAATATTGATTTTACCTTGTAAGGAACAAGTGTGAGAAAAAGGCTTGGTCTTTAAGAGGTTAAACTGCCCTCCTTTACGCCTCTTGCACACTGCAGCTTAAAAATGCTCAGTACAGCTTTTTTTTTTTTCTGAGCTAAAATACAGCCCATTCATTGTAATGTGCCTGTGCACACAGGCGTGTAAACGAGCGCTGTGCATTCTTCAGTAAGAACAAAATAGAAAAATCTGCATTTATGGGCAGTAATTTACGCCTCATGCACGCAAATGTGCGCAAATGGCCATTTACAAAATGCACAAAACAAGAACATGAGAATGCTTTTCCACAAAATTGCGCAAACGTGTATACCCAAAAATACATAAAAAATAAGGGGAAAAAAAAACAGATGGAAGTTCATTCCTTTGATCTAAAAGAACGAAAAGATACATTGTAAAACATTGTAGTTCTAGTTATTTAGCAGCCTTTACAATGTTGATAAACATTTGCTGGAGGCTCTTTTTTTTTTTTTTTTTTTTTTTTTACATCTGTGAGTGTGCAGAGAACAGCTCTGTAAGAATAGAGGAAATGCCATTTTAAGATCGAGAGCAGGAGTGAATCGAGATCGCAATTTTTTTTATTTTTTTTTTATTAATTGTGCAGCTCTAACACATCACAGGTACCAGAAGACTGGGGGACCATTCCCCAGGCACAGCGCAGCGCACACATGCACAGTAGGACATGTGCCAGAAGCCGATTTAATAATCGGTTCATGTGAGGACATCGTCGGATCCCTGGACAGGTAAGTGTCCTTCTTTTAAAAGTTATCAGCTACAGTAATTGTAGCTGCTGACGTTTAATTTTTTTTGGGGGGGGGGGGAGCATGGAACTCCTCTTTAAGCAACACTATTATTTACCCACTCTTGCTCACTCCCTAGATGCACTATGAAATAAGTAGTGTGCATAGAGCAGTGCACATGACCGCAACTAACACTTACTGCTTGTTCCAGACAAACAGAGGTGAGGAGGAAAAAGAGAGGTTCCTGAACTCACAGAAAGTGTTAAAAGGAGGAAAAACACAGTAGAAAACAATATAATGAAAAATCGACCACAGTGCAATTATTAAGTAGTCGGTGTTATTATTGTTTAGTGTTCCTTTAAATTACTACACCACTGTGTATCATAAACAATCCCAATTATTTCATAAAATATAATAAGTATTTTTACAAAATACTGTTTTTAACTAACTTTCTTTAACTTTTTATTCTTTTTTTTTTTTTTTTTTTTTTTTAAATCTTGCTGTTCTCATCCAACCTTTTTCAGCTACTTCATGTCTACATGAACACGTTTTAATGTGAGCCGCACATCAATGGTTAGGGCAAGCTTCCTGACATTGAAACATCCACTGATCATAAAGCGCTAATGGTAATTAAAAAATACATTTGTTTAAAGCTGATTTCCATGTTTCCTGTTGCTTTAAATTGATTTTTTTTTTGGCCAAGCTGGTCCAAACAAACTATTTCCTTCACTGATCACTGCAGTGTTTCCAAGCGCTGTATGTACTGCATGTAGCTTCAGCTTCGTACAGTACACAGTGCTGAATTCTGACTGTGAGACACACTTCCCATCTCACCCAGAACAATGCAGAGTCGGTCTGAGCGCCGCTCAGCCATTCATAGGCAGCTTTATCTGTAAATTGGGCAGAGGGGTGGGCTGATTTCACTCTCTGACTCGACCAATCAGAGAAAGCTTTGTATTCATTAACTACATCCCATCCGCGCTACAGCCTATATACGGCTGCAGCGCGGACTCGAATTTTCGGGAGGCCGTTTTTAAACGGCCTCCCAGAAGCAGGCTCCCCTCGCGCTCCCGCGAGCGCGCATCGGGGAGAATCTGTGTCGGCCGTGTCCCTTGGACACGGCCGATCACAGATCGTGGTGAATGGCCAATCACAGCGGCCATTCACCACGTAAACATATGAGATCATCTCTCATCGCCGGCGCTCCTTCCTCACACGGAGCCTGCAGTGTGAGGAAGGAGGGGGAGCCTCACAGCGCTTGGGACACAGAGACATGTAATCAGGGCACTGATCACCAGTGCCCTGATTACTGCAAGGTAAAAAAACATACACACATTGCCCCCAACAGTGCCCGCCATCAGTGTCCCCCATCAGTGCCCACAATCAGTGCCCATAGTGCTGCCAGTCAGTGCCCATCAGTGCCTGCTCATCTAGGCACTGATGAGCACTGACTGGCAGCACTATGGGCACTGAGTGTGGGCACTGATGGTGCTGCCCACCAGTGCTCATCAGTGCCGCCCATCAGTGCTCATCAGTGCCACCCGTCAGTGTCCATCAGTGCCGCCTCTCAGTGCCCATCAGTGACGCCCGTCAGTGGCGCCTCTCAGTGCCCAGCAGTGCCGCCTCTGTGCCCAGCGTGCCACCTCTCAGTGCCACCTCTCAGTGCCCAGCAGTGCCGCCTATCAGTGCTCATCAGTGCCGCCTATCAGTGCCGCCTATCAGTGCTCATCAGTGCGGCATATTAGTACCTCCTCATCAGTGCCCATAAGTGCCACCTCATCAGTGCCCATCAGTGCCACCTCATCAGTGCCCATCAGTGCCACCTCATCAGTGCCCATCAGTGCCACCTCATCAGTGCCCATCAGTGCCGCCTCATCAGCGCACATCAGTGAAGGAGAAAAATTTATTTTCAAAATTTACTCGCAGAAAATAAGAAAAACTTTTTTTTTTTTTCAAAATTTTTTGTCTTTATTCTTTTTTTTTGTAAAAAATAAAAAACCCAGAGATGATTAAATACCACCAAAAGAAAGCTCTATTTGTGTGAAAAAAATGATAAAAATTTCATATGGGTACAGTGTAGCATGACCGCGCAATTGTCAGTCAAAGTGTGACAGCGCTGAAAGCTGAAAATTGGCCTGGATGGGAAGGGTGTTTAAGTGCACAGAAGGCAAGTGGTTAATGCCGCTCAGCCTCCAACCCTGCTTTGTTTTGGGTGTAAGACGGGAAGTCTGTTAGGAAACATGGAAATCAGCTTTAGGCCACTTTCACGCTGGTGGAGTTTGCCAGCCAGCGGATTGGCCTGCTCAGCACAGAATCTCTCCACTGATCATGCCAGGTGGATGCCAGGTCTGTGTCTGCGCCTCTGATGCAAAGCAGACACAGCCTGCTGTCCTCTATGGGCTGTTGGATGGAAATGGACCGCCTGCCCATTTCCATACTACTGTCATCTGATCTGCCGGACGTCTGTTTTTATTTGATCAGATGTCAATGGGTGTCAAGGGACACATGGCGTTCACATGCGCTGCTCCATACAGAGTAATGGATGGGCTAATTTGGTTTGCCAGCGCTGTGAGTGGCCGGAGCCAAGAAGAATACGTCACTTCCACGCTGCTCGGATTCCAGTAAGATATGCCCGACCTTCAGAATGCATGCACCACTGACGTCAGTGGCTGCATGCAGGGTAAATATCTCCTAAATGGTGCCCAGGTAGCTTGTGTAGACATCCAGAATCCCTGAACCTGCTGGGTGCTGCCATCTTATCTGTCACTTAAACTCGGAGCTCCACCACAAAGGGGAAGTTCTGCTTGTTTGCAACCTCCCCATTCCCCACCCCCACTGCCACATTTGGCACCTTTTGGGGGGGGGGGGGAGTGGGTACCTGGATTTGACAGGTAGCCACTCCAATTTCCAGCTCAGATGGCCACAGGGAACTGAGCCAGAAGTTTGCCCTCTTCCCCCGTAGTTTTTTGGAACACATGGAGCTGCACGATTCTGGATAAAATGAGAATCACAATTTTTTTGCTTAGAATAAAGATCATGACTCCCTTGCGATTCTAGGCGTAACATCCTCATATACATTACACAAAAAAAATTGGGCTATCTTTACTGCTTAGTGTTTTTTTTTTTTTTTTTTTTTTTTTAATTCATTAAAGTATATTTTTTTTCCCAAAAAACTGCATTTGAAAGACTTATGCGCAAATACAGTGTGACATAAAACATTAAACAATCGCCATTTTATTCTCTAGGGTCTCTGCAAAATAAATATATATATAATGTTTGGGGGTTCTAAGTCAATTTCTAGCAAACAATATTGATTTTACCTTGTAAGGAACAAGTGTGAGAAAAAGGCTTGGTCTTTAAGAGGTTAAACTGCCCTCCTTTACGCCTCTTGCACACTGCAGCTTAAAAATGCTCAGTACAGCTTTTTTTTTTTTCTGAGCTAAAATACAGCCCATTCATTGTAATGTGCCTGTGCACACAGGCGTGTAAACGAGCGCTGTGCATTCTTCAGTAAGAACAAAATAGAAAAATCTGCATTTATGGGCAGTAATTTACGCCTCATGCACGCAAATGTGCGCAAATGGCCATTTACAAAATGCACAAAACAAGAACATGAGAATGCTTTTCCACAAAATTGCGCAAACGTGTATACCCAAAAATACATAAAAAATAAGGGGAAAAAAAAACAGATGGAAGTTCATTCCTTTGATCTAAAAGAACGAAAAGATACATTGTAAAACATTGTAGTTCTAGTTATTTAGCAGCCTTTACAATGTTGATAAACATTTGCTGGAGGCTCTTTTTTTTTTTTTTTTTTTTTTTTTACATCTGTGAGTGTGCAGAGAACAGCTCTGTAAGAATAGAGGAAATGCCATTTTAAGATCGAGAGCAGGAGTGAATCGAGATCGCAATTTTTTTTATTTTTTTTTTATTAATTGTGCAGCTCTAACACATCACAGGTACCAGAAGACTGGGGGACCATTCCCCAGGCACAGCGCAGCGCACACATGCACAGTAGGACATGTGCCAGAAGCCGATTTAATAATCGGTTCATGTGAGGACATCGTCGGATCCCTGGACAGGTAAGTGTCCTTCTTTTAAAAGTTATCAGCTACAGTAATTGTAGCTGCTGACGTTTAATTTTTTTTGGGGGGGGGGGGAGCATGGAACTCCTCTTTAAGCAACACTATTATTTACCCACTCTTGCTCACTCCCTAGATGCACTATGAAATAAGTAGTGTGCATAGAGCAGTGCACATGACCGCAACTAACACTTACTGCTTGTTCCAGACAAACAGAGGTGAGGAGGAAAAAGAGAGGTTCCTGAACTCACAGAAAGTGTTAAAAGGAGGAAAAACACAGTAGAAAACAATATAATGAAAAATCGACCACAGTGCAATTATTAAGTAGTCGGTGTTATTATTGTTTAGTGTTCCTTTAAATTACTACACCACTGTGTATCATAAACAATCCCAATTATTTCATAAAATATAATAAGTATTTTTACAAAATACTGTTTTTAACTAACTTTCTTTAACTTTTTATTCTTTTTTTTTTTTTTTTTTTTTTTTAAATCTTGCTGTTCTCATCCAACCTTTTTCAGCTACTTCATGTCTACATGAACACGTTTTAATGTGAGCCGCACATCAATGGTTAGGGCAAGCTTCCTGACATTGAAACATCCACTGATCATAAAGCGCTAATGGTAATTAAAAAATACATTTGTTTAAAGCTGATTTCCATGTTTCCTGTTGCTTTAAATTGATTTTTTTTTTGGCCAAGCTGGTCCAAACAAACTATTTCCTTCACTGATCACTGCAGTGTTTCCAAGCGCTGTATGTACTGCATGTAGCTTCAGCTTCGTACAGTACACAGTGCTGAATTCTGACTGTGAGACACACTTCCCATCTCACCCAGAACAATGCAGAGTCGGTCTGAGCGCCGCTCAGCCATTCATAGGCAGCTTTATCTGTAAATTGGGCAGAGGGGTGGGCTGATTTCACTCTCTGACTCGACCAATCAGAGAAAGCTTTGTATTCATTAACTACATCCCATCCGCGCTACAGCCTATATACGGCTGCAGCGCGGACTCGAATTTTCGGGAGGCCGTTTTTAAACGGCCTCCCAGAAGCAGGCTCCCCTCGCGCTCCCGCGAGCGCGCATCGGGGAGAATCTGTGTCGGCCGTGTCCCTTGGACACGGCCGATCACAGATCGTGGTGAATGGCCAATCACAGCGGCCATTCACCACGTAAACATATGAGATCATCTCTCATCGCCGGCGCTCCTTCCTCACACGGAGCCTGCAGTGTGAGGAAGGAGGGGGAGCCTCACAGCGCTTGGGACACAGAGACATGTAATCAGGGCACTGATCACCAGTGCCCTGATTACTGCAAGGTAAAAAAACATACACACATTGCCCCCAACAGTGCCCGCCATCAGTGTCCCCCATCAGTGCCCACAATCAGTGCCCATAGTGCTGCCAGTCAGTGCCCATCAGTGCCTGCTCATCTAGGCACTGATGAGCACTGACTGGCAGCACTATGGGCACTGAGTGTGGGCACTGATGGTGCTGCCCACCAGTGCTCATCAGTGCCGCCCATCAGTGCTCATCAGTGCCACCCGTCAGTGTCCATCAGTGCCGCCTCTCAGTGCCCATCAGTGACGCCCGTCAGTGGCGCCTCTCAGTGCCCAGCAGTGCCGCCTCTGTGCCCAGCGTGCCACCTCTCAGTGCCACCTCTCAGTGCCCAGCAGTGCCGCCTATCAGTGCTCATCAGTGCCGCCTATCAGTGCCGCCTATCAGTGCTCATCAGTGCGGCATATTAGTACCTCCTCATCAGTGCCCATAAGTGCCACCTCATCAGTGCCCATCAGTGCCACCTCATCAGTGCCCATCAGTGCCACCTCATCAGTGCCCATCAGTGCCACCTCATCAGTGCCCATCAGTGCCGCCTCATCAGCGCACATCAGTGAAGGAGAAAAATTTATTTTCAAAATTTACTCGCAGAAAATAAGAAAAACTTTTTTTTTTTTTCAAAATTTTTTGTCTTTATTCTTTTTTTTTGTAAAAAATAAAAAACCCAGAGATGATTAAATACCACCAAAAGAAAGCTCTATTTGTGTGAAAAAAATGATAAAAATTTCATATGGGTACAGTGTAGCATGACCGCGCAATTGTCAGTCAAAGTGTGACAGCGCTGAAAGCTGAAAATTGGCCTGGATGGGAAGGGTGTTTAAGTGCACAGAAGGCAAGTGGTTAATGCCGCTCAGCCTCCAACCCTGCTTTGTTTTGGGTGTAAGACGGGAAGTCTGTTAGGAAACATGGAAATCAGCTTTAGGCCACTTTCACGCTGGTGGAGTTTGCCAGCCAGCGGATTGGCCTGCTCAGCACAGAATCTCTCCACTGATCATGCCAGGTGGATGCCAGGTCTGTGTCTGCGCCTCTGATGCAAAGCAGACACAGCCTGCTGTCCTCTATGGGCTGTTGGATGGAAATGGACCGCCTGCCCATTTCCATACTACTGTCATCTGATCTGCCGGACGTCTGTTTTTATTTGATCAGATGTCAATGGGTGTCAAGGGACACATGGCGTTCACATGCGCTGCTCCATACAGAGTAATGGATGGGCTAATTTGGTTTGCCAGCGCTGTGAGTGGCCGGAGCCAAGAAGAATACGTCACTTCCACGCTGCTCGGATTCCAGTAAGATATGCCCGACCTTCAGAATGCATGCACCACTGACGTCAGTGGCTGCATGCAGGGTAAATATCTCCTAAATGGTGCCCAGGTAGCTACAGGTAAGCCTTTATTATAATCTTACCTGTAGGTAAAAATAACAAAGCGGAGTATACAACCACTTTAAAGATACAGTTAGGCTGTAGACAGAGACACACTTGAAATCTTTGGCTGCGTTGATTGGTGAAACCTATGACCTCATTCATGATCTGTCCAATCTCGGGGCTGGAGCTGTCAGTACAATGCAGAAATGCTGTTTTTACGCAGTCATTGCCCTTGCCCTTGTCACTGCTGATCCTTTCCTAGTGTTCAAAAGCCAGCCTAACAGAGCCATAATTCTACAGAGCATTGAAATGTCTACTCATTGATCTAACAGCAGAGCAAGAGCGATATGTACCCAAGAAGAAATTGTGATCAGGTTTCTACTAATAGTAAAGTGGACATTTTGCAGTCTATGGCATTGTACAGTGTCTGGACCATCAGTTGCACTTGCTCGTTTCATAGCAACTTAATTTGTGGTGGTAATTTAAAGGGTTTGTCCATCCAAAACCTTTTTTTTTTTAAACTATCTAAAACATTCAGGTGCATCAAAACCATAGGTGTGCATAGTCTTTCAGATTGTTTCCATTGAAAAGTATCCATCATCTGAATAGAAACGCCTGTCTGTTGCCAGCTTCTCACTGTTTGGAAGCAGAGGTCTCTATGCAGAGGTCTGACGCACACCCTGCTGAGTCAGACCTAAAGCTTTCCAATCAGCTGTGAAGATGAGCTTTGCAAATTGCATAACTATAGGTTTCAGCTAGAAACTCTCTCTGCAGACTGCAGCTTCAACATTGAGAGCAATGATCCTTTCAGGAAGGGGACAGTGTTTTTTCTACTTTAGCTTTCAAAAGAAAAAAGAAAACTCAGACTTTGCACACCTTTTGTTTTGATGCACCTGGAATGTATTGTCAGTGTATCTATAACAAGGAAAGTGTTATCACCTTCGTGTTTGTGCTATATGAATCACAAAAGTGGCTGGATAGAATTTTAAATCTGTTGGCAGATCAGTTCACATATGTGTATTTTAGCTGTTTGCCTGAGGCCATCTTTGTGAAGCTAAGACAATGGCTGTGGTGAAGCCTGTGTATGTAATTCTGCATGGAACAGAATATATATAACAAAGTGACACTTACAGCAAAGAAAAGGAATTATGTTGACAAGGTAGGGGAATGGTTAAAAATAGCGTCCGGCTTTTGACTTTCATGCACATCGCTAGAAACACAGCCAACTGCTTGTTAACATGCCTCCTGCATCCTTTATGTGGTCAGAAGAAATGCCAATGAGAAGAAAGCCCTTCTATTTACCAAGCAATTGTTTTTGAATCGAAAAATTCAGTCTGAGATTTCATAAAATGGGCCTCATGTATGATTGGGTTTTAATTACAGACTCGTTAGTTTCCAGATATCGGTGAGTTGTAAGGTCCAAGGTAAATCTGCATGTCAAATTTTAAAGCTTACACTTTACTCTTTTTAACTCTTTTCGCTGCCAGAGCGGTTTTGTATTTTTTGCACACGTTTAAAAAATCATTTTAGATCTGAAGATTTCATAAAACCCCCAAAACATTCCAACAGGCTTGCGTGGAGATGTCTGTAACATGTGTTTGCAATCGATGTTTCTATGCGTAGGCACCCCTGACACATGCGATTATGTTCGTATGTGCATATATGTGGGGGTAAGGGCCTCAAATTTTATTTTTTATTAAAAAGTTTTTTACTTTTTTTTTTTTTGTATTACATAGTTACATAGTAGTTGAGGTTGAATAAAGACAACAGTCCATCCAGTTCAACCTGTGTAGGTAGTTCAACCTGTGTAGGTGTAAATCCTTTCCCATACCCCTGAATGTTTTGATCCTTGAGATGTACGTCCAAGAGACTTTTAAAAGTATCCGTACTCCCCGCAGTTACTACTATTTGTAGCAGAGAATTCCAAAGTCTTGTAGCCCTTACAGTAAAGAACCCCCTGCATAGCCTGAGGTTAATTCTCTTCTCCTCTAAACGCATTGTATAGCCTTGTGTCCTGATGCATTCCCTGCGACTGAATCGTTTTTTTCTATGCTCAGATCACCGTTGAGGTATTTGTAAATCGCTATCATGTCCCCTCTCAGGTGTCTCTTCTCCAGGGAGAATAAATCAAGTTCTTCTAAACGCTTGTCGTAATTAAGGTCCTCTATTCCCCTAATAAGTTTTGTTGCCCTTCTCTGTACTCTCTCTAGCTCCAATACATCCCTTCTGAGGACTGGCGACCAGAACTGGACAGAGTACTCCAGATGTGGTCGGACCAGTGCTTTATAAAATGTGATGATTTTTTTGGTGACTGATTCTCTTTAATGAGATATCCTGGGTCTAAAAAAACATGAATGTCTCCCCTGTGCTCCACTGAATGTAATGCAATGTAGATCTCATTGCATTACATTCTTTCCTGGCCATGTAGGCTGAGGAAACTGACAGGGAGATGCGGAAGTGGCGTCAAACACGTCGCTTCCGGGTCACCAACAAGGGGAGGAGAGTGGGTATGTACACTCGGCTCCCTACCCCCACCCACCCCACGGCACACACTAAGCTGGTCCCAGGCCTGTAGATTGCACATGGTGGGAGGGGGGGGGGTTGCTGTTTTCTGGGGGCATGAAAGTAATGCTGGACTGCTTTCATCTGACTGGCGACAGTCTGCTTGGCAGATTTACGCACAATTCCGGTTGCTGCAGCCAATGGGAATGTGTGTATAAACCTCTGCAGTCAGGTATGTACAGACCATGCAGCAGAAGGGTTAAAGCAAACTTGTGCTTTGCTACAGAGAAGCTACATGATCGGTCTAATGCCCCCCTCTCGAGCAGTACATACTTTTGTCGTTCAGCTGCTGGGACTCAAGAATATACTCCGTGCTTCGAGCTTGACAAATCCCAGGCACCAGGTTGCCATGGTGACTAGAAATTGCGTCCTGGCGCCTGGGCTTTTGTCAGCCTATTCCCAGGCGTGAGCAGTTCCTATTTCCTGATGACCCAGACATGCAGTTTTGTGTTCTGTACAGCTGGTTGTTGATCGCACTGTTGACTAGTTCTGGGTGGGCTATTGACGTCCTTCCAGAACCCCACCCCCAGGGCGCACTCTGTGAATGCCATGTCCTTCAGAAACAGCTGATCACAGATCATGGTAAATGGCCAATAACAGTGACCCTTTACCATGTGAACAGCTGTTGCTGATCACATTGTAAACTGGCTTGCCAGTTCTCGGCGGTACTCACAGGCTGTCACAGCGTGAGGAAAGGAGAGCCAAAAACCAGCAAATATGAAAGGCATATTTACACTGATATTCAGTGGCTCCTCATCAGTGCAGCCTATTAGTGCAGTCTTATCAGTGCCGCCTATCAGTGCCCATCAATGATTTTTTATTTTTTTCAAAATTTTAGGTATTTTTTTGTTAAGCAAAAAATAAAAAACCCAGTGGTGATTAATTGCCACCAAAAAAGAGCTCTATCGGTCTAAAAAAATGATACAAATTTCATATAGGTACAGTGTTGTATAACTGTGCAATTATCATTCAAAGTATGACCGAACTAAATGCTGAAAATTGGCCTGAGCAGGAAGAGGGTAAAAGTGCCGGGTAGGCAAGTGGTTATCTCCTGCTTACCCACAGTAGAGCTAAAGTTTTTATTTTTCTTCTTCACATACCGGCACCTCTGTATATTCTACGTGTTTAAACCTGTGTCGTGCATCTGTAAAGATAAACATCAGGGCCAACATAAGAGAATGAGTTTTGTCGTTGAAAATAAAGCTTTGTTAGTAAAAAAAAAAAAAAAAAAAAACTGGCTCCTAACTTTTTTTAGCTGGCTTCAAGATTCAGAGCACATTTTGTCAAGCCCTGCTTGATACAGCAGAGCATGTGAGTGATTTACCTTGCTTCCATGTGACATCCCTGATGTTTGATGATTGGCTCAGTGCTGTGATATGGGGAAGAAGAGACAGCCCTAGCCTTGTGTAAGCTTCTATCCAGTCAACTTGGAGCTTTAAACAGGGCTTTCTTCCTTGCTTCAAATGGCTAAACGGTGCAAAGGAAAAATAAGCGTACAGCTGGGCAGGAGAACAGAAAGCAAATCTATTGCTGTTGCCCTGCAAAATGGGTTAAATAGGCTACCTGTGGATTTCCACATTAAATCATACCTGCAGTTTTTTGACACTTCACTTTCAGGCGATCTGAAATGTAAAATATGTAAGAAAAATTATATTAATTTGGTGCTAAAACGATATCAACTAGGTCTGTTTTAGATTGTTGTGACTTTTTTTTTTACATTTTTCTATTTTTCACTTAGATGGATATACTTCAAAAAACAGTCGGAAGAGTTGAATTCATCTCTAAAGATATCCAGGAAAAGCAACAGAGTCATGACAATTCTATTAAAAACAGCGAAAAGGAACTTGATGTTGTTGGTGTTATTCTTAAGAAACTTCAGAAAGACCTGTCAAATGTCATTCAAGATGTGAAGGACCAAGGGGACAGAGATCTGGTCCTCTTTGACAAAACCATGGAGGAAAAATTTGCAGAATTAAATAAGTCAATCAATGATGACATAGTTGACCTTGCTGAAGTACAGAAGTCAAGCCAGGAAGAGATAAACAATGTGAAGGCTGCAATAGCTTCTTTGGGAGATGTCAATTCAATCACCAATGAACTCAAGAGGTTAAAAGAACTTTTCTCTGAGTTACAAGCTTCATTTAAGTCCAAGGAAGAGTCTGTTGACTGGCTGATGAGCAATGCAATTAATATTGATACTGTCACCACCAATAGCAATGAAATTTCAGTTCTCAAAAGTCAGCACGACCTTCTAAAAACAAATGTTGAGGAGCACTTAGCCACAGTAGTGGAGCTGAAGGAAAAAATCTTAGCAGAAAAGTCCATCATCAAAGCCGAGTTGGACAGAGTTCTTAAAGACTTTGAACAACTTTCATCTTCTGTTAGAGAAATAGAAAATAATTATGTATCCACAAACAATGATTTGCTTAAGGAAATTGAAACTAATAAAGATAATGTGGAGTTGAGGCTGAAACCTCTTGAAAGTGCAATTGAGGCTTTGAATTCTGAAAAATCTTCTTTGGCAACCAGTTTTGAAGAATACAACAGGAGGTTGAATGCTGTTGAAGAAGCTTTTGCTGGTTTTAAGCACTTAACCCCTGAAAGCTCTGAAGCATCTGAGACCCTGTCAACGCTAAAAGAGGCTCAAGTAGCTTTGTCCCAACAGGTTCAGGAGTTGAGCTCTACCATTGCCGACCTCCCAAATGCTTCCCCAGATATTCAGAAGTTACAAGTGGAGGTCACAAGTGCTCTTGAAGGTCAAAGACAACAAATTGAAGACCTTAAATATGACTACGACCAGTGGAAGAGTAACTTAGGCAATGCTGAGCCAGACCAAGTATATGACGGTGGCTTGAAAACTTCTATTACAAAACTGGAATCTGACTTGAAGAGGTTAAGGGAGGCAGTAGATAGTTTAATAGCATATTCTGTGAGAATAGAAACCCATGACAAAGATTTGGAATCTATTAAAGAGTCTGTAGAAGACCTTAAAGAAAGTACAGATAAACTGCAAGTAAAATTTGAACAGATACAAGAAAACGTATAGCTGTGCCTGCTTTGTAAGGAAAAAAATGTAGGATTTTCAAAGTCTAGTTCTGAATTTGTTCTCATTAAAATATGTTTTTCTGTATTGTTTTTTATTGGGGTTGTATTTCCTTATTTTATATATTTTACTGGGAATTCATGCAATGCTAAAACGTTTATTGGCTGTTTTTAAAAACCGCCCATAAACAATTTTGGATAAGTTATGAAATATTTATAATTTTTTCACAAAATAACTGCTGTATAGTAAGTATACTTTCTCTTGCCTGAAACCAACAACCTAACTTAGACTTGCACAGAAGATACTATGTTTGGGTTTGCTATACAACAAATGGGTCTGTTTGACTGCACAATCATTTAAACAAAATGCACTATCATTGGTCAGAATGGGTTTATTTATAAAGCAGAGGGGAATACATTCATAAGCAATGCAAGAACTAGTCCAATGCTAATGAGGAGCACACTGATAGAAACAGGGAGCAGCTTGACAGAGAGATGCTGCTTCTCCTTTCAATGTCCCATCACAGGCTGAAGGAGGGAGAAGAGTATTTATTAATGAACTGCAGGTCTCCTGCCTTGGCAGAGAGCGCTTTGCTGGGTAAATATCAGAACTGGATGCACAGAGCTACACATTTTGCATGCTGCACAGTGAATTGAAGTAAGGCATCCCATTTATTTTGCATGGGCTTTCAACATGTCTGAACTATTTTTACTTTACGTGTGCATTGGATTGCCATTCTGAATGAATGACAACATACGATCATGAACACAAGCCTGCACATGACTGTGCATTGCTCCACACACAGGTGTATATCTAATAACACATATAAAAAGGGTACACATAAACTGCAAAGGGTGTATATCCCACTCAGAAAGTAATCGTATTGAAAATGTTAAATAAGGAAGGAGGAAAAGGAGGTAAAAAAAATTACTTTAAAAGGTGTTTATTCTTATTTTTATGGACATTTGATTCTTCATGTCCCCAATTTTCTGTAATCGGTGTCTTGTTGAACGTAAACATCAATAAAACGATTAAATCAAATGGAGCAGGGACAGAGGACGCTCCTTATAATTGCCACAGCAGCTGTGCAGATCTCCCCAATAGAGTCGCAGAAGAATAGACGAAAATATTTGTGGTTTTATTCTGTTTTGGGTGGTCCTAAAGCATATCTGAACCCTAGAACAAAAATGTAATATACTGCAGCTTACCAGTTTCTAAATGTAGTGGTTGCATTAGTCTTTTTCAGCCATTTTGTTCCCCCTTTAGTTTCACCTGTTGAGCCTGCCAGTAAGGCTACATTTACACCGGCGATTTAGGCCTAAGTCACCAATGTGAATGTAGGCTAACCCCTTCCTTTCCTAGGGTGACCATTGCACTGTACCTATGGAGGAGCAGTGTTGTCACCAGAGGCTTCTCTACTGATTTGGACTACAAACACCTCCTTTATAGTGTAATGTTTTTAAATTTGTAGAAGACTGTTTGAAATATTGGTTCAATGCACATGGACACAAGATTTCTGTAAAATAAAATGTAGTTGTAAACCTGAAAAAAGAATACTAATGCAGCCACCATATCGAAGACCTGGCTACAGCATATGACATGTTTCAGCTAGGAGATGGCTATGCTTTAATGATTTGATAGCTAAGCAATTTTCATTAACCGCTTGCTGTCCAGCCGTCTTAGTTTTACTGCGGCAGGTCGGCTCTGTCCTGCGAAACAACGTACCTGTATGTCGCTTAGCGGGACCGCTAGCAGGGGCACGCGCATGCCCATTGGCCACAGGGGAGTCAGAACGGCGGTCTGCTGTTGTAAACATGGCATACTGCTGTTCTGTCAGTTATGAACACAGGGATTCTATGTTCCTCTTATTTAGTAACAGGTCTCTGTGTTCATACAGCAAGCCTACCCTCCACCACAGTTAGAAGGCACCCCCTAGGGACACATTTAACCCTTTGATCGCCCCATTGTTAGCCCCTTCCATGCCAGTGTCATTATTACAGTAACAGTGCATATTTTTAGCACTGATTACTGTAGTAAAGTCACTGTAGTAATGTCACTGGTCCCCCCCAAAATGTCAGGTGTCCAATCTGTCCGTCACAATGTTGCAATCCCGCTAAAAATCGCTGATCGCCGCCATTACTAGTAAAAAAATAAATAAATAAAAATTACATAAATCTTTCCCCTAGTTTGTAGACACAATAACTTTTGTGCAAACCAATCAATATACACTTATTGGAATTTTTTTACCAGAAATATGTAGCAGAATACAAATTGGCCAAAAATTATGAAAAAATTAGATTTTTAATTTTTGTTTTATTGGGAATGTTCTAATGCAGAAAGTAAAAAATTTTTTTTTGTTAATGGCGCAAAAAAAATAGAATTTTTGTAAAAACTTACTGTAAATTTCTTTTCTCTGAGTCCTCTGACAGAGGCAACTCTGGAAGATTTCTTCACTAATGGGTTATTTGCGCCTTCTTCAGGAGTAGCTAGGCAGTAAAAGCTTTCACTAGGCATGCCTTTTAGGGGCTGTCCTAACCACATAACCCCAGACACACATGCTCATAGAATCAGTTTTGTAGCAAAGCAGTGAAGGAGGACACAACCAACCCCAAACATAGATGGGGCGGGAGCTGCGTCTGTCAGAGGACTCAGAAAAGAATTTTATGGTAAGTTCTTACAAAAATTCTATTTTCTCTTACGTCCTCTGACAGACGCAGCTCTGGAAAGTTTCTTCACTAATGGGACGTCCCATAGCAGTATAGGCACGAGGGGTGGGAAAAACGCAACCAACACAACTGTTAATGTTTTAACAAGGCTAAAAAACATAGCCAAAAGGGCAACAGGAGCTCAACCAACACCAACAGGTGCTTACTCCAAAACAAAAATTCAGCCCTGAAAGAGAACATTCAGTCTCTTCAGCAAACCACAGCCTGCAAAACCTTGCGGCCAAAGGAAGCATTTGAGGATGCCAGCAAATCAATCTTGTAGAAATTTTGTAAAAGTGTGTACAGATGACCAAGTTGCCACTTTACACACCTGAGCCACTGATGCCTGATGGCGAAAAGCCCAAGAGGCACTCAGCGCTCTAGTAGAATGCGCCCTCACAGGGAAAGGAGGATCCTGACCCTTTAGTGAATAGCCCTGAACAAAAGTCTGTCTGATATACTTTGATATGGTTGCAGCAGACGCCGCCGAACCTTTACGAGATCCTTCTAGAAGGACAAATAGAGAATCAGACGTGCGAAAAGATTCCGTGGCCGACAGGTAAATCCTGATTGCCCAAACAACATCCAGCGAATGCAAGGCAATTTCTTTGGGATGCTTGGGCTTCGCACATAGTGAAGGCAAAACATTATCTTCATTAAGGTGGAAAGCCTACACCACCTTAGGTAGAAAAGACTGGTTAGGTCACAGAACAACCTTGTCCCTATGAACGACCAGATAAGGCGAATGGCAGGACAGAGCCACTAATTCCAACACCCTGCAAAAGGAGGTGATAGCCCCCAGAAAGGCAACTTTCTGAGACAACACGAACAGAGAAATTTCTCTGATATTTTCGAATGGAAGCCGTTGTAGAACGGCCAAAATCTAATTCAGATCCCATTAAGGTAAGGGGGATCTCCTCGGAAGAGCCAGATGATGTACCCCCTGTATAAAGGTGCAAATTAAGGAGTTAGTCGCCAAGGGACTTTGGAAATAAATGGCTAAGGCCGACACCTTTTTGTAAGAAAGCCAAGTCCCTCGCCACCGAAAAGGAACAAGGATGCAACCCTTGCGACTTACACCAGGCAATATATAACTTCCAGGTACGATGATAATTTTTTCTGGAAGTCTCCTTCCTAGCTCTCAACAAGGTAGGAATGACAGCCTCAGATAGACCTCTGTCTCCCAACACCTGGCCTTCAACCGCCAAGCCGTTAAAGCCAGCGACCGTAAAGCAGGATGGGAGATCGGTCCATGAGACAGCAGATCTTCTCTCAGAGGCAGTCGCCATGGAGGCTTGATGGGTATCCTCCCCACGTCTGTGTACCAAGACCGGCGAGGCCAGTCTGGCGCTACAAGGATCACCCGCACTGTCTCCGCCGCCAACCTGTGGCGGAACCGAGCCAGCAGTTGTAATGGAGGAAAGGCATAGATCAGCCGATAACAGCTCCAAGGCACCACCAGTGCGTCCGCGGTGTCGGCCAGAGGATCTCGAGCCCTGGCCACAAACCGCTCTACTTTTCTGTTTAGATGAGAAAACATATCCACCTCCGTAGTTCCCCATCGGGCACACAGGAGGCAAAAGACCTCCAGATGCAGGGACCATTCCCCCTGATCCAGAGTCTGGCGAATCCGCATGCCAGTTCTCCACCCCTGGAATGTGAACTGCGGAAAGAGCCGGAACGTGCGCCTCGGCCCAGGTCAGAATATTGGCTGCTCGAGCACTCTTGATGCCCCCTTGGTGATTGATGTAAGCCATGGCCGTAGCATTGTCCGTTTGAACATGAACCGGGAGACCCTGTAACCGAGGCGTCCAATAGAGCAGGCAGAGCTTGATCGCCCTGAGCTCCAGGACATTGATCGGTAGAGACGACTCCACCATCAATCACGTTCCTTGGACGCAAAGAGTGTCCATTACTCCGCCCCAACCTATCAGGCTGGCATCTGTGTTGATCACCGTCCACAACAGCAGCAGGAAGGACCTGCCCTGGCTCAGAGCAGGCGACCGGAGCCAGCATGAGAGCTTTGACCTTGTGAGACAGCTTAGACAAATCATCCTGTCTAAGGATTGCGGATCCCTGTTCCACTTGCCAAGAATATCTGCTTGCAGAGGTCGAAATTCGGCAAATCACCATCAGCCCTAGAGCCCTCATACAGGTCTGCAGGGAGGAGAGATCGTTGTCCTTCAGGATCCTGATCTCGCCCTGCAGGGTTTGGAGCTTTTCCTCCAGAAGAAAAACTTTCGCTTGAGCGGAGTCCAAAACCATGCCCAGATAACTCAGACGTACTGACGGTCCATCCGAATTCCTGAAGCGTCTGAACTGTGAATGCCAGGTCGCTCGTCAGGGTGGCACAAGAGCTCGCCCTTACAGGAGATCATTCAGATAGTTACATAGTTAGTGAGGTTGAAAAAAGACACCAGTCCATCCAGTTCAACCTATGATGTGTGTGTGTGTTTGCTGCTAACCGTACATTGTATACCCCTGTATGTTGTGGTCTTTAAGGTGCCCATCTAATAATTTTTTGAAACTATCAATGCTCCCTGCTGATACCACTGCTTGTGGAAGAGAATTTCACATCTTTACTGCTCTTACATTGAAGAACCCCCTGCGTATTTTAAGGTTAAACCGCCTTTCCTCTAGTCTTAGTGAGTGGCCACGTGTCTTATTGTATTTCCTTTCTCTGAATAGGTTTTTCCATATGCTAGGGTTGCTAGTACAATATTTGTACATTGATATATCCCCCCTCAATCGTCTCTTCTCCAGAGAGAATAAGTTCAGTGCTTGTAGTCTTTCCTCATAGCTGATGTCCTCCATTCCCCTAATTATTTTTGTTGCCCTTCTCTGGACTTTCTCCAGTTCCAGCGCATCCTTCCTGAGGACCGGTGCCCAGAACTGGACGGCATACTCCAGATGTGGCTGGACCAGAGTCTTGTAGAGTGGTAGATAACCAAGGACCGCAATCCCCTTCTTTCGGAGCAAAGCCAACACCGGGGCCAAAACCTTGGTGAAGACTCTGGGAGCGGAGGCTAGACCAAAGGGTAATGCCACAAATTGATAGTGCTCCTCCGCCACCGCGAAACAGATATACCGTTGGTTGCCCTCGTAAATAGGGATGTGCAGATATGCATCTTTTAAATCGATGTAGGCCAGAAAGTCTCCTTGTTGCAAAGACGCCACCACGGACCGGATGGATTCGATCCAAAACTTCTGTACCTGCACAAGGTGGTTCAGCGATTTGAGGTCCAGAATTGGACGCACCTTGCCCTCCTTCCTGGGCACCGTGAACAGGTTCGAGTAAAAACCCTGAAACCTGTCTGGCTGAGGAACCGGGACAATAACGCCCTGTGCAAGGAGATCCCGCACTGCCTCCCAGAGATCGGTCAAACGATCCGGGGACAGACGGGGATTTGATGGAAAGAACCTGTCTGCTGGGCGAGACTCGTTTTCCTTTGTCCTGCGCCCTTGAGGCTCAAAAAAGCCCCTGGTGAGCCTTGAAGGAAGGCCCCCGCTTACTGCGAGGTGTCTTACTTTTTGAGGATTGTGGGAGAAGAGTACTCTTGCCCCCTTTTAGGCCCTTGATTAACTCATCCAAGGAGTCACCAAATAGACGTTCACCCAAAAAGGGAAGGACAGCCACGGCCTTCTTAGAAGCCTGGTCCGCCGACCAGCTTTTCAGCCACGCAATGCAAGCCCCACCGCAGACACTCTGGCAACCAGAGGGGCCTTGTTCAAGACCGCATCACACAGGTACACCATGGCCTGGGCCGTCTGATCCGTGAGCTCAATTAGAGTCAGAGGAACCGACTCAGTGTGCAGGTTGCTCTTAAGCACCCTGATCAATTCCGTAACCGTATGAGAAACCAAGACGGAGGCGAACACCAGTTTAAGCAGTGAACCTGCCATTAAGTGTAAATGGCGGGAAAGTGCCTCTGTGCGCGTGTCCACTGGGTCTTTAAACACCGGGGAATCTTCCATGGGTAGGACAGTTGATTTATTCACCCGGGAAACAGTGTGGTTCACCTTCGATGACACTGTCCAGTGATTGGACACCGAGTCCGCAAAAGGATAGCGGCGCAAAAAACACTTAGGCACCACCAGCATGTGCTTAATGCGCCGCCGAAGCTCATTCATGATTTTGTGAAAGTCCTCGGGACAAGGAAAAACCTGACCCAACTTCTGGGCTTTGCGGGAGCCGAAGGCAGCCCGATTTCCTGACTGTGTGGGCTCATCATCCAGATGTACTGTTTCCCTCACTGAACGAATCAGTGCTTCCATCAGAGCGCGTTCCCACACTGCAGCTGAGGAGGACTTATCCTCCTCATTATCTAACTGTGAGGACAGGGACCCCTCAGGGGGAGCGTTGTCCGTGGCAACAATATATGGCTCTGAATCAGAGGACTGAGAGGGCTTTGGCCTTTTTTGAGTGGCAACTTGTTTCATTACAAGGTTCACTTTGGACGCCAGAGTTTCTAAGGCTGCAGACAGAGACCCCAGAGAAGGTGAACCGGATGGGCCGGCTGCACAAATAAGTTCAGAAGTGAAATTTGCACTTTGGGACTCCATTTTAAGCAATGCCAAAATTGAGTACACTGGCCCTTTAAATGTTGCGATCGCGGTCCACACCGCTATAGCCGGAGTCCCACTTTAATGTTAGCAGGTATAGGAGCTAAGTGTGTTCTAGGAATGTTAGAAGGACTAAAAAAAACCTTATTATTAGCCAACCTGGAAAGTAAACTGCTCTGTCAGTCTGTCAGCAGCAAGTGAAAAAACTCCAATAAAAAAGAATAGGAGAAAATGGCGCTGCCCACCGAAAACAGCGCCAAACACTCAGGGAAACAAAGAAAATGGCTGCTGCCCTTACTTGAATGCAGCCTAATGCCCACACTTAAAATGGCGGCCGAAAACGGCACCAACGGTCAGGAGCCCAGGGAATGAGGCCTTCACGGGGACCCACTACAGGGGACCCCCCCCAGGACAAGATCACATTATCACATCCCTTTCCCCAGGCGTTAGTCGCCGCTATAGCGCCCCCAGCAGGAGCAGGGAGGGCAGGACCTCTCCTGACAGGCCAGAGGGATATTTTGAGGAAAACACAGCTCTTTTATCCCCAGGAGTGGGCCCACAGCTCCCCACAGGCATCTGTCCCAGGGACACGGGGTGCATGTATCACTCACCATACCATGGACCGTGTGGCTCCGCTCTGATACAGCTCACTTCCCACCCTGAGTGGGGGTGCTGCCAGCCAAGAGGGGTACGCTGCAACTCAGGGCGTTACAGATTGATTTATCCCGGCGAAAACATCAGTTCGCAGGTTTGTCCCCATCCGTCGGGGGTCTGTCGTGGTGAGGCCTGGGCGGACCACAACCTGCTCACGCTCGTTGGCCAGGCTGGGAGACCGTGAGGATCTAGATTATCCAGTGTGAAACCTCAGCCCGGCTGTCGCTTGTAGTTCACCAGGAGGATCCCCCTGACACTAGCTAGCGATAGTGAGTAAAGAAAAATAAACGTAAACATTTCTCAAAGAAAATAACTGAGACCGGAGTCCCAGCAGGAACCTAGGTCCTACTCCTAAGCTAGGCAGCAAGAAACTGATTCTATGAGCAGGTGTGTCTGGGGTTATGTGGTTAGGACAGCCCCTAAAGGCGTGCCTAGTGAAAGCTTTCACTGCCTAGCTACTCCTGAAGAGGGTGCACATAACCCATTAGTGAAGAAACCTTCCAGAGCTGTGTCTGTCAGAGGACGTAAGAGAAATCAAAACTGCAGAGGTGATCAAATAACACCAAAAGAAAGCTCTATTTTTCGGGAAAAAAAGACATCAATTTTATTTGGGTACAGCATCGCACGACCGCGCAATTGTCAGTTAAAGTAACGCAGTGCCGTATCGCAAAAAATGGCTTGGTCATTAGGGGGTAAAAACTTCCAGTCCAGAAGTGGTTAAAACATACATGTTTTCATTATTTGTGCTGACATACAGGTGTTGGCAAATATATGGAAACACTACGTTGCAGGTGTGAAAGTGAAGATATGTTTCACATTGAAAGCAGAAGTGATATAACATTCTTTTGCGAGTGTGGCAAGGATAACCAAAACCAGTCAACCAAAACCAGTCAATCAGTTGTTTCCATTGGCAGTATTCCTTAATCTGACCATAAACTGCCTTTGTGGGGGAGCATTCACATGTCTCTAGGTACCTTTGCCCTAGGGGAATAATCTTTTATTCTTGTAATACAATCAGTTGCAGAAGTTCTTCAGGATGCTGCGAAATTAAATTTACCATTTATTATCAATTGCTATGTGTCCATCACATTTTCAGGTCACTTGGAGTAATCCTATGGATTCTGAATATCTGGAATAGCAAGGCCAATGTTCACAAAGGAATATACTTCCATCCAAGAATTTATTGTTGCAAATTCACTATTAGGGCCCTTTCACACGGGCGCTCTGTATGTCCGCAAATCATCCTATTTTTTTGCGGATGATTTGCGGACATAATGTAAGTCAATGGGATTGCGGATGTCAGCGGAATACCATCCGCTGACATCCGATTTTCTTCCTTTCAGTTCTGTTCCGTTTTTTGGAACGGAACAGAACCCTATTTTTCCTCTGTTCAAAAAACGGAAAGGAAGGAAAATCGGATGTCAGCGGTGTCATCCGCTGACATCCGCAATGCCCATAGACTTACATTATGTCCGCATATCATCCGCAAACGGATGGGATGATATGCGGACATACGAAGCGGATGACACAAATGTCATCCGCTCTGTGAAAAAAAAAGCACCGGAGCGGATCGCAATGCGGACCGCTCCGTGTGAAAGAGCCCTTTGGTCCCTTTCACACATGCTGTCCGTTTGTCTGTTTTTCATCCATCCGTTGACGGATGAAAAACGGACATCAATGCATCTCTATGTAAAAACGGATGACAACGGATGATCATCAGTTAACATCCGGTTTCATCTGCTTCCGTCAATGTCTGTTTTTTTGAATGGATGAATGCCCTATTTTTCATCCGTCCAAAAAACGGATCGGACGAAAAACGGATGACAACGGATGAAAAACAGATAACAACTGACGAAAAACGGATAACAACTGACGAAAAACGGATAACAACTGATGAAAAACAGATGAAAAACGGATGCAAAATGGATGAAAAACGGATGGAAAACTGATACATTTTGACGTGACTGAACTGATGAACTGAGCGGACCTTATGTGTGAAAGGGGCCTTCGTTTTTTTGTGTGGCTGATTTAGCATTTTAGAATTACTCACTTGCCCAACCATCTTTGGAATTCACTTTAAGGTGTTAATACAAGCATTACTGAACTAGTTTTACTGCATTTTGTAATCCAGTTAGTTACAAAACAATGAACAACACAAAATAAGTGAAGGTTAAAAAGCTTTTTGCAGATCTTCCTGTCTATTTTAATTATTGTACAGTCAATAGGTTTATATATATTAGGTATTTAGAAAGCTGACAATTCAGTGAAATTCTGTACATTCATATCAGTCCTTGCCATTAGGAACTTCAGTCTGCTCACATAATTTTTAATAAAAACATATTTGCCATTCTGAAGCTTCCCTCCAATCACTTTGCATATTATTTTATATGTACTGTTTTTATATATACCTCCTCCCTTGCTGGCAAACTCTCACGAGAGAGCTGTGCATGATGTCATTAGCGTAGGCAAATTACCAGACAAGAAAGAGGAAGTGGGCTGTATAAGGAATTTCATGGCAGATAAAAATGTTTTACTATTTAAAGTTAAAACACAGGCAGAAGATTTAATAGATTGAAAGATGAAAAAATTACTTGAAGGTCCGCGTTAAGGAGCTTACCATCTAATGTCCCCATCTCACATGAAAATATGCAAACATAATAGGGCCCATTTTGGATAGAAGCCCAAGGAGAGCATGCAGAAAGTTTCTTGACTGAGATTCATAGAAACATAGAAAAGTGACGGCAGAAAAAAAGGCAGAGTGGTCCGTCAAGGATGCCTGTTTTTTGGAGGGTTTTTTCATTAACTTTTTTGCCTGAGTTCCAAGGACACCAGTGCTGCAAGGCAGGGTCTTAAAATATAGACCCTGCATGCAGACATTAGCCTCTAGAATTACCAGCAAACTACCTGTTTGTACCCAGTCAAAGGACTCTCTAGTGTTAGCCTCAGGTGCCTTATGAATTCCCTGGTCTTAGTTGAGGCTAATCTATGCTTTTTCCTCCAGTGCAAATTCTGCTTGAAAAAATAAAGCAAGAGTGGAAAACAGTGATTCCCATTGCACAAAACTTGCCCAGAAGAACCCGGTACACAGGCATACTCAGACTTTTAGCAGGTGACCTCGGGCCACTTTTCAAAGGCCAGATCATCTATTTTAGGGCCTTTTATTCCATCCCCTTTCTGAACCTCTGGCTCTAACAGCATGGCTGGTGCAACTGAGGTTTTTAAGGATAGAGAGGTCTCTGAGTCTTTCAATCCTAACTTGCTAAAAGCAAGAAAAGCCACTTCTGGGAAGATTTACTATCGTACCTGGAAATATTTCTTTGCCTGGTTTGAACACAGGTATTTCAGTCTCAGGGATTACTCAGTGCCTCACATTTTGTCCTTCCTACAATCTGTTTTTGACAAACCTAACCTTAAAAGAGATGAACAGCCAAAGCTCATTTGGCTGTACATCCCCTGTGTATCACAGGAGTGCAGTTCATTCTAAAGTTCGCTCTCTCCTGTTGTCACAGATGTCAGTCCAGGCACCGCGTCATCACGACCAAGGAATAGGGATCGGTCAGGTGCCTGGACTGACACCCGTCTCAGCGAGCCGATGAGAGCCTGAGTCGGCCGCTCCCTGCCCCTCCACAGCTCAGCACTCCAGTGAGCGAGGAGAGGGCAGAGCAGAGAGCTGCTGACTGATGGGCAGCAGCTTTCTGCTCAGGGATCTGTCAGAACCGAGTGATCGGCAGTGTTTGATCGCTCGGTTCTCATTGAAGAGGCGCCGGGGGAACAGATGCAGCATCTGACCGATGCTGCATCCACCTAGGTAAGTATAAATGGCTAAAAAAATAGAAACCCATACTTTTCTTTTAAGCATTCTAAAAGGACAGGTATCTGCCTTGTTCATTTGCTTTCAAAGACCTCTGGCTTCACTTTCCCTGTGCTTTTCTGTACTTCCCTGGGATCTCAACGTTTTCTGCCCTTCAGAAACCACTCATTGCTCCCATCAGAGATATTCCCTAAATTACCTCTCCTGTAGATTTTGTGGTTGCTATCATGTCTGTCATATGTGTGTCTGAGTTGGTGGCTCTCTCCTGTAAGGAGCAGTTGCACAAAGATAAGGTTGTCTGATGCCCAAGACCACACTTTCTTCCTAAGGTGGTATCAGTCTTCCATCTCAATGAGGACATAGTCCCTCCACCCTTATGCCCTTCTCCAAAACATCCAAAGGAAATCTCTTTTTATTGTCTGGATGTATTCAGAGCTAATCGACTCTACTTCAAAGCTACACCGTTGATCAGATGTATTCATTCACCAGATATTATCAGATGTATTCCCTATTTGTCCTGTTCTCAGGACCTTGCAAGTGACACCCATAAGATGGATAAGAAATCAGATCGTTAGAGCTTACACTCTCAAAGACAAATCTTCTCCTGCAGCCTTTGCAAGCCCATCCCACCAAATCAGTGGAAGTTTTCTGAGCATTTCGGCACCAGGCCACTGTAGGTCAGCTGTATGAGGCCACCACCTGGTCCTCTGTTCATACTTTTTCAAAGTTTTACCAGGTGCATGTCCAATCTTTTGACTGCAAGGTTCTTTTAGTGGCACTCTGTAGTTGGGTCTGTTCTCAAAATTCTGTTTGCCTGGTCGTTGCCCACCCCTCTCATTTATTTCTTGGGGCTTCTTAGGGTCTATGAATACTTTGCCTGTGTCCTGTACTGTACGATTAAAGTAGAACTAAAAGCAATTTTTTGTTCTTAGTTTTGGATATAGTGATGATATTGATGAGGAAATACGACCCCTGTTTTTATTGTACTGTACTCCTGTTAGGGGGATTCACCCTCTCTGTTTGTCATGTTTACTGTTACCATTGAATGTTAACAAAAATCTAAAATCCCAAAATGTGTCCGTCGAGCAGTAATAAAGGGGAAGTTCTCCAATAGGGACACTAGTTCCGGTGACCCTGGTGACAACCAGGAAGTCCCTCACTTTAGAGGGATTTCCCCTCACTTCCTGTTTTGGCTATGGGAAAGGAAGTGTAGGAAAATCTCCCCAATGGAACACAGATTGCAAAAAACCTGACAGGGGCTATAGCCCTCCCTTATCCAAAATGAAAAAAAAATTGCCTTTACTTCTACTTTAAGAGGAATTTTGATTTACCTGTACATTCCATTCTTTGAAATCTTGAAGTACAGTACATGGCACAGGACACCCTCCCTTTCATTCCTTGATTATGATGCATTGCTTTAGGCAAAACTGAGGACTCACAAAGTGGAGTAGGGTTATCGGGGAGGTACCCATTGATTGTGTCCTAAAAGGCTTGCCAGTGTCCAATCACCTGAAGGTACAAGCTTATAACCCAGGGTCTATGAGCAACTTGCTTGTGTCCTGTGATGTATTCCAAGATATAGATTTTACAGGTTAGGCAAAATTATTACCCTCTGTCAAGTTTTTACTACTGTTTGTGTCTTATTTAGGAAGACTCAACCTTTCAATTTGTTCTGAGGAGCTTTGTCATTGAGAAGTAAAATGAGCCGAAATCCAAAACTTTAGAGCACCAGAATAAGTGGTAATCTTCCAACTGGGACACTTATTCTGGTGACAACTGTCATCAGGATAGTTCATATTCCCATCACACACGTTCCTGGATACAGGCACATCTATTATGGGTGCTGCAGCGCTCACCAGCTGGACACTGGATATATCACAGATAAGTATACATGTTCACCAGCTCACCATGGATCTTGCATAGCAGTCCAAAAAAAATGTATTGCAAAAGGATCCCATCACATCACATCAAGGGAAGTTCAAAGTTTCGGAGTCATGCAGGACCCTTTCATCACATGCCTGATGAAGGGATCCTGCGTGGCTCGGAAACGTTGCGCTTACCTTGATGTGATGTGATGGGATCCTTTCGCAATGAAAACTATGCAAGATCCATGGTGTGCTGGTGAACATGTATACTTACTTAACTGTCATCAGAATTCTCCTCACTTTTAGAGATTTCCCAAATGTATTGTTTACAGTGAGCAAAACATTACTTGCAGGAATTCTGTCCCTTCCATTCTCTTTCCAAAACTAAAGAAAAAGATCAGTCTTTTTCAACCAGGATGCCTTGAGGTTTCTTTAGGGGTGCCTTGGCAAAATGCCTAAAAAATTATCAAAAATTGTATACAAGCCAGCAGGTGCATCAAGCCTGCCTTTAAGTTACACAAAGCCACATATTTTCATTATGCACCATTACAACTTTCATCCTGGCATTCTAACAACCAATGACATCATCAGTTGCTACGGAGGATGTCTGACTGTTGCCTCCACAGCATCCTTGTTTGACCCTCCCTCAGCACTGGGGTTACATTAGCTGACTGATGGAGAGAAATTCAGGGAGAAGAGAAACATTGTAATACTAGTCAGTACCAGTGTGCAAAAGTGTATTTGCTTTGGAAGAATACATCACCTCTGATGTTGGGTGTCCTTTGTGTGGATGTTGTTGCATTATGTAAAACTATTAGAATCGTTTTTTACAGTTTAGAATGGAGTGCCAAGAGACTGTCCATAATTTTAAAGGATGCCTCGACTGAAAAAAGCTTGAGAAACACTGCATTAGATTGTTTACTCTTAGATAGCAGAGATGGGTGTGCATTGTTCCATGTGTGCTGGGTGATATATTGCTGTTATATAAAGATGGAGAATAAAAAATAAAATCTCACTCCTTTAGGTGACTATTTCATTTATATGCACACTGTGTCTCACACCAACTAAAGTTTTACGTTGGAATGAAATGGTATTTAACTGTTTAGTCTGTTATAAAAGCATTAGATGAAGAAAAGCAGGAGACAAATGATTGACTGTACAATGATCTTTGTATGTCAGCTGGAGCCCCATGTTATATTGTATTTCTTTCAATAACAGTCCTGGATGTGGTTTAAACCTCCATGCACAGCACAGACTCTCTCATAACAAAAAGTGACACAAAATAGGCAGAATACAAAAAGTCCATGTGATTGTGTTCCCAGATATTACAGTTACGCCAGCTGTGCTTCCAACATATTGATCTTCTGAGAATCTGTATATCCTCATTAATTTAATGAGAATCACATACAGTTCGGTGGAACACAAGAAAAGAGAGCACAGCAGGGAGTTATTTGATTGATTGATTGTACATCATATAAACCTTTGCTTTGGGTATATTGAAGACTTGTCATTGAGTGCGACTGAAACCAAATGAGCCACATTACTTCAGCAGAGAAAAACTTTATTTTGTGTAGTTCTGGTTCTCAAACCTGTTCTTTCCTTAGAATATAAAAATTGTGAGTCTTCTAGTACAATAAAACCTTGGACTGCGAGCATAATTCGTTCCGGAAACATGCTTGTAATCCAAAGCACTCTTACATCAATGTGAATTTAACCATAAGAAATAATGGAAACTCAGATGTTTAATTCCACAACCATTTATTCATAAGTCCTTCAGTTTATAGTCTATATACAAAGATTATAGCAATGTGATAGGTTGTGTAACCATAAAATGTCCATCCACAAATGGCAGCCTCTACAAGGGGATTAGAAGCAAAATCCAGCAGGAGCTACAGTGTATTAAAGGAAAGAGAGGCGCCTTTAGGTGTAGCAATATGGTTACATTTAATGAAGGTTCAACATTTAGCAACTCACATGGTTGATGATTAAAAGACACACATCTAAAAATGCAAGCATCTGGGGTAAATCTGTCCACATAGATAGACCATCCTCTGCGCCGCCGGCTCTCACCGCTGTCAGTCTGCATTTGTTACCGAGAAGACTACCCTGCAGTAGAGCGATCTGAAGCGAGGCTTGAAGCGCTCGTGTAGAGCAGCATGGAAAGGATGATGTCGATGGTGGTGCGGAGGACAGTCTATGTGGACAGCTTTACCCTGGATGCCTGCATACTTAGATGTGCCTGTTTTAATCATCAATCATGTGAGTTGCTAAATGTTGTAACTTCATTAAACGTAACCATATTGCTACACTTAGAGGTGCCTCTCTTCTCTTTTATACTCAGTTGTGTCGTGATGCTACTTGTATATCAAGACATTGATTGTATATTAAGTCAAAATTTTGAAAAAAAATTAGCTTGTCTTGCAAAATGCTCTTAAACCAAGGTACTCTCAATCCAAGGTTTTATTGTATAATTATTTATGTTTTTAGTGTAAATCCCTGGATGCGTTAGACTCTGAAGCTAGTAACCTATTAGGGGTGCTGTATGATGGAATCAATGTGCACGATGTGGCTTCCTCACTTCATGCAAACCTTTCCTAAGGAGATATGGGGGATCCCATTACTTACCTACTTCAGAAAATTCTAGTTGCTTGGCTCTTACTCTGACCAACCGACTTTTACATTTTGAGCTATTACATGTCTGGGAACATGTATGCATATCAGTAAAATCAGAAGTCCTAATCTGCATAGGTTAGTATCACTCTTAGTTTTTAAGCAAGAGGCTCCGAAAGCTAGCAAAAAGAAAAGTCAGCAATGGCAATCCTCATGCTAGTCTCTGGAAAGATTTTTTTTTCAAATTAGAAGCCATTCTATTTTTGTGGGTGGGTCGTCAAAATTAAAGGAACACTTTTTTTTTTTTTTTTTTTTTACAGGCAAGACAGCCGACATCAGGAACACTTTTTAATCAAATTATAGCATCAAGTCATTTAAACTCCTGGGATATGGATCTGGTCAGTTAAGTAGCAGAGGGGGTTAGTAATCAGTTTCAGCTGCTTTGGTGTTAATTAAATTAACAGGTGCGCTAGATGGGCAACAATGAGACGACCTCCAAAACAGGAATTGTTTTACGGATGGAGGCCCCTGACATTTTTTTCCCCTACTCATCTTTTCTGACTGTTTTTCACTAGTTTTGCATTGGCTATGGTCAGTTTAACTACTGGTAGCATGAGACAATACCTGGATCCTATAGAGGTTGCACAGGCAGTCTGAATCCTCCAGGATGGCACATGGTCCTCGATTGGCATTTGTCATCAAACACCAGCTTTGGCAGGTCTGCCACAGAGGAGAGCAGGTTCACCCCGAGCATGTGACAGACGTGCAAGGGTCTAGAGAAGCCGTGAAGAACATTATGCTGCCTGTAACATTGTTCAGCATGATCAATTTGGTGGTGGGTCAGTGATGCACTAGCCTGCTGCATCATTTTTTCACTTTGATTTTCAGGGTGTCTTTGAATTCAGCCCTGTGTAGAAGGTTGATAATTTTCATTTCCATCAAATAATTCAACAATAGAGCTAGTGCAACCTGATCAGTAAGAACTTGAGAATAGTACCCGGACCCCCCCATGGGGAAAGCCTTTAAGTTTGCTTCAGGCACTGAATCCTGCTTGGACACTCACCTCAGCACTTGGTGCAACATGTGCTGTAAGCCTCAGGGTACTATACAGGTCCAGGGCCGTGGTCCATCCTTATGGATCCCAATCCCTGAAAATGTAAAAATCACATGTAGTACCCTCCTAGTCAGGTGCTAGGCAAAGATATTTGTTTGCTCTTCTGCTTATCAAGGAGCAGGATTTCTAGTTTTGCCTGTTACATGTGTCCAGGTGTGATTCACTTGGTCTGAGGGAGTGTCCCCACTGTATCCAATAGGGGATCCTGTTGGACAGTGGAGGAAATCCAGCCAGTGACACACAGGCTTTTGTGACAGTCCCAGTGGGAGGGCACAACTGCAGTGCATCCTGGGATTGTTCATAAAAGCCTAGGACACATGTGACAGGGCATCTTTAGTGGGAAGCAGAGTCCCAGGAGGAGGGTGACGACTGTCTCTCCTCCTGTCAGAAAGGAAGTGGTCACAGGCAGTCGGCCTAGTGGACCAGACACGTGGGGCTGAGCTGCAAGGTCCTGTGGAAGCTGACAGTGGAGCAGTGACAGAGATTCCTGTGGAAAACAGTAGCCGTGAGTACCAGGGAGCTTGCCAGGGGTCTGCCCAGGAAGGGGACCACTCCAGGGAGAGTCAGTGTACAAAGGCCAGCACACATAGTAGGTCAGAAAGGGGGTGCCAAGATAGACCCTGAAGAAAAACTTAAAGTACCGTTCATCATTAAAAACCTTCATCTCAGTGGCAAAGTGAAGCAGCGGCCTTGCCTCACACACCACAGATAGATGTCCTCAAGTTGTGCATAGCTGCCAGTTGGAGTATCCCACTCATCCCTTCTCCCATCCCAGTTCCAAAAGAAAATACAAAAAAAAACAAATCCCCTGGACTGTTTATTGACTGAGCCGAGGACTTAAAGCTATAAGTTCAATTGTCTGTTGCTATGGGTAACCCAGGGGAATCCAATTTAGGCAGGTCCCATGGAGGCAGTGTTGCACATGTCTATAGTGTAAAAAGTTTAGTAAGTTAGTGATTAACAATACGTAGCATGACTTACATCTGCTTTCCTCCTTTTTTTTTAAACTAGTCCAGAAAGGGGTTACAAAGCAAAATACTCAGGGAGGAGGAATGGGGAAAACAGAGGAAGGGATGGGGAAAGTACTGCTGACCGCCTAACTGTAAATTCATATCATGTTTTGACATTAAATACCAGGGTTATGGCAGCAGCTAGCTGCCATAACCCCCCGTTATCTTTTTATTTTTTTCGTTAGGCTGCTGGCTTTCAGATAAAAGTGACCCCGGCGGCAGATTTGCTACGGGATCGATCGTTTTTATAGGTGGTGGGAGAGATGCCCTCCCCCAGCCCCACCACTTACCAGTTGTTTCTGGGTTTACTGGACTTGTCAGTAAAACCAGAAGCAATTTGGTCCGGCAGATACCGGGCTGGAAGTCAAGTGAGGGTAAGGTGGCCCCCACTTGGCTCTATGCCCTTGGAGGACCGGAGCAACCTCCAAGGTCACTTATAGTTCTTGGCCATCAACTTTTTTTATATTTTATATTGTTATAAAAAGGTAAAGGAGAGATTTGGGATCTTTTTGGCACCAGACCACTCAAAAAAGAGCATCTGTCAGGTTTAATTCTATTACAAGTGATGTTTACATTCCTTGTGATAGGAATAAAAGTGATAAAAAAGAAATAAAAACAAAAAGTAAAAAAAAAATAAAAAAATAAAAAATAAAAAATAAAAGTAAAATAAATACCAAAAAAAATGAACGTGCCCCATCCCTCCATTCTCATGCGCAGAAGAGAACGCATACGTAAGTCGCGCCCACATATGTAAACGGTGTTCGCACCACACGTGAGGCGATCGTTACAGCGAGAGCAAGAATTCTAGCGCTAAACCTTCTCTGGAACTCCAAACAGGTAACCATGAAAATTTTTTAAAGCTTCGCCTATGGAGATTTTTAGGTACCCTAGTTTGTCACCATTCCATGAGCGTGCGCAGTTTTAAAGCATGGTATGTTGTCTATTTACTCGGCGTAATATCTCACATATTATACAAAAAATTGGGCTAACTTCTGGTTTTTTAAATTCATTAAAGTGTATTTTTTCCAAAACAAATTGCGTTTAAAAAAATGCTGTGCAAATGCAGTGTACCTACTGTACAGTGCATAAAATATTGCAACAACTGCCATTTTAGTCTCTAGGGTCTCTGCTAAAAAAAAAACAAAAAAAAAAATGTATGTATATATATATATATATATATATATATATATATATAATGTTTGGGAGTTCTAAGTCATTTTCTAGCAATAAATACAGATTTTTTACTTGTAAACAACAAATGTCAGAAAAGGGCCTGGTCTTAAATTGGCTAAGGGAGGAGAAGAAAGAGAAACCAAAAAAAGAAGGAAACAAGGGAGGGAGAAATTGGGAATGGTGAATTAAGTAACCACCAGTTTCTCCTGCTCCCGGGGTGACCCTGGGAACTGTATTCTTGCCCAAGAAACATTTGCTTCACTGGAACGGAGTAGCGTTAGCGTGAGAACCATCTCTACATTAATAGATGATCCCCTGAAGAAGTCACGTGAGCGGACGTGATGTAACGCGTAGGGCAGAGCACCGGAAGTGACGTCTTGAATACGGAAGCTAAGTCCGTGATTACCTGTATCCAGCAAAAAGCGTATTACATTACGTTTGTTTGTAAGTGTATTTGTTTTTATTTTAATAAAACGGTTGATTATGGCAATATTGCACTGTGAGCATTTTACTTTGAGATTTGTGGGACCCCTGGTGGGCGTTTACCCCGATCCATATAACAGAGGCTGACTACCATCCCTGATCGTAGAATAAGAAAGGAGAGGAGAGGAGCGATATATCTGTATAATAAAGAGGTGCATTACTATATAAATTGAGGTGAGCAGTTAGCACGCCCTTAGGGGCAATTAACGAGAAGAGACACCCCATAGTTCTACACAGTGTTAGGTGGAGGTTCAACACCCAGAATAAGAAGGACACCATTTATATTGTTTTTATTTCTTGGACACTCTTAGCACTTTATAAGGACTTAATGTTGAGATTGTGTAAGTTCACTCACCTGTGTATTTATTGAGCACTGAGCACTTTACTGTCACCTACATGAGATTATTTTATTTATTAATCACCAGAGATGTATAGTAACGAAGTAGAACTACTTAAGTACTGTACTTAAGTACCGAAATGCGGTATCTGTACTTTCCTAGAGTAGAATTTTTTTCTCCTACTTCTACTTTTACTTCACTACATTTTTTCGATGATTTCGATACTTCTACTCAAGTATTTTTTTTTTGTGCTGCATAGTTACTCGTTACTTTAAAAAAAAATTACCACTGCCAGAACAGTAGATGGCAGGTTGCATAAAGCTCAAAAAAATGTGTATAATGTCATTTGTAAATCAGCGCATACGAAAATAAAGGCTGTGTATAATAAAAGCTGCTATACCAAATCTTTCCAATAAAAAGAAAATATGAAACAAACAAATAAATGGTGCTACAGCGCTTAAAGTGCATCAAGAAACTACTAACAAACACAGGTTAATCATTTGAATAAATCATTTGAAATAATAAAAACAATATGATGTTCATACTTTTGACTTCTTTCTTTAATAACTACATAACACAGTACTTGTACTTCTACTTTCAGTACTTGAGTAGAAATTTTTTTTCAAAACTACTGGTACTTTTTACTTTTAGTACTTAAGTAGCAAATTTTTTGAAAAAACTACTTGCAATACTTAAGTAAAAAAAATGTTGAATACTTTAGTACTTCTACTTAAGTAACTTTTTCTGCGAGCACTTCCACTTCTACTCAAGTAATTTTTTGATCTAGCACTTGTACTTTTACTCAAGTAGAAATTTTGAGTACTTTATACAAGTCTGTTAATCACCCATATGCATATATTTTAATCACTTGAAAATAAAAGTGACAATATTTATTTATATATGTGTATTAATTCCTTAACCGCTTGCCGCCCGCCCGCCGTCATATGACGGCGGAGCGGTGCGACCATTATCCTGGGCCGCCGTCATATGACGGCGGCACTTTAAGCAGGGCAGGCGCGCGATCGCGTGCGCGCCGCCCTGCACTGCCGGTGTCGGGGTGTCCCCGGGACACCCCCCCGTCACCGGCAGGGGGGAAACAGCCAATGGGCGTGGCTGTTTCCCACGTGATCGGCTGTGTTCCAATGACACAGCCGATCACAATGAAGGCGCCCACAAGATGACCGCGCATGCGCGATCGGGAGCGCGCAGCGCGGTCATGTCGGTGGCACTGTGTTCCGTAGGAACACAGCTGTCACCGGCGGTAGTAAACAGTCACTGACAGTGACTGTTTACTATGTGATCACAGCCGATCACAAAATGTAAACAAAGAGCAGTAACTCAGTGTTACTAGCTCTTCTCCCCTCATACAGTTTTCAGTATGAGGGGAGAAGAGCTAGAAATAGTGAGTTACTGCTCTGTACACCTGTCACAAAGTAAAAATCACACTAATAAAGGTCCCCACACAGTCCTCAGCCCCCCCCCCCAATGTCCCCTGTCACCCAACAGTCACCTCATCAGTGCCCAGAAATTGACACCCATAACGTTCACATGTGAGCGTAGCGATCGCAGGCAGAATCACTGCGATTCTGCCCGCGATCAGGAAATCATTGCAAATCGCGGGACGCATGACTCCCAAAAAAGGTACAAGAGTTTCTTTGGAGCGTCATGCGTTGTTTGCGCGATGTTACCGCGATTCGGCAGGCGGAAATCGCAGCAACATCGCACAGCATTTGGGGTGCTATTGCAAATCACGGGCAACGCACAGGCGTCCAGCGATTTGCAATGATTTCTGGATCACGGGCAGAATCGCAGTGATTCTGCCCGTGATCGCTACGTTCACATGTGAACATAGCCTAAAGTTCACCGGTCACCAGAGACTGCCATCAGTACCGCCGTGCACCATCGCCCGTCACCTGTCACCCATCAGTGACCATCGCCCGTCACCTGTCACCCCATCAATCACCGTCACCTGTCACCCCATCAGTCATCGTCACCTGTCACCCCATCAGTCATCGTCACTTGACACCCCATCAGTGATCGTCACTTGTCACCCCATCAATCATCGTCACATGTCACTGCGTCAGTGATTGTCATCTGTCACCCCATCAATCATCGTCACCTATCACCCCATCAATCATCGTCACCTGTCACCTCATCAATCATCATCACCTGTCACCTCATCAATCATCGTCACCTGTCACCCCATCAGTCATCGTCACCTGTCACCCCATCAGTCATCGTCACCTGTCACCCCATCAGTCATTGTCACCTGTCACCCCATCAGTCATCGTCACCTGTCACCCCATCAGTCATCGTCACCTGTCACCCCGTCAGTCATCGTCACCTGTTTGCCATATACATGCAATCACTTACTGACCTCCTAACGACTATATGCGTCGGCCATTAAAAGCTAAATACTGGGGTTATGGCAGCAGATAGCCCCCATAACCCCGGTATTTTTTGAAACGGCGGGCGGGCGGCTTTCAGATAAGGGTGGTCCCAGTGGCGGATTCGCCGCGGAATTACCCTTACGGTGCAGGGGAAGAGGTGCCCCCCCCCTCCTGCCACGTCCCAGACGTTTTCCCAGCTTACCGGACCCGCCGGCAGCGGGGAAAACTATCCGGTCCCGGATCCTCAGAGACAGGAAGTCGAGTGAGGGCAAAATGGCCCTCATTCAACTCTATGGTCTTGGAGGACCGGAGCTACGTCAAAAGACGTTGCCTAGCAACCGGTTTAAAGGGCCGCTTTTTTTTTTTTTCCTCTTTCAACAATTTTTTTTTTTTTCTTTTTTAGTGTAGTTGTGAGGTGTGAGGTCTTTTTGACCCCAGATCTCACAATAAAGAGGACCTGTCATGCCTATTTCTATTACAAGGGATGTTTACATTCCTTGTAATAGGAATAAAAATGATCAAAACATTTTTTTTTTAAACTGTGTAAAAATAAAAAAATAATAAATAAAATAAATAGGAAAAAAAAAAAAAAATTAAAGCGCCCTGTCCCCGTTACCTCGCGCGCAGAAGCAAACGCATACGCAAGTCCCGCCCACATATGTAAACGGTGTTCAAACCATACATGTGAGGTATCGCCGCGATCGTAAGAGCGAGTGCAATAATTTGAGTCCTCTGTAACTCTAAGCTAGTAACCTGCAGAAATTTTTAAAATGTTGCCTATGGGGATTTCTAAGTACCAATGTTTGGCACCATTCTGTGAGCATGCGCAATTTTGAAGCATGACATGTTGGGTATCTAATTACTCGGCGTAACATTATCTTTCACATTATGGAAAAAAATTGGGCTAAATTTACTGTTTTCTTATTTTTTAGTTCAAAAAAGTGAATTTTTTTCAAAAAAATCGCATTTGGAAGACTGCTGCGCAAATATGGTGTGATAAAAAATATTGCTACGATCTCCATTTTATTCTCTAGGGTCTCTGCTAAAAAAAATATATAATGTTTGGGGGTTCAAAGTAGTTTTCTAGCAAAAAAAAATGATTTTAGCTTGTAAACACCAAGTGTCAAAAATAGGCCCAGTCTTAAAGTGGATAAATGGACAACTTTGTGTAAAGCGCTACTTGGATGTGAGGCCTATGTATGTGGCCAGGCTGTGAAAAAGTGTTACACATGTGGTATCGCCATACTCAGGAGGAATAGCAGAATGTATTTTGGGGTGCAAGTTTTGCTATGTACATGCGATGTGTTAGAAATATTGCATAAATGGACAGCTTTGTGTAAAAAAAATGTGTTTTCATTTTCTTTCCACATTTTCCAAAAAGTTGTGGAAAAAAATGACATATTCAAAAGACTCATTATGCCTCAAAAATTATATGTTGGGCTCTTTGCTTTCCAAAATTGTGTCATTTTATGGGGGTTTCCATTGTCCTGGTGCTCCAGGGCCTTCAAAAGTGCGATAGGTTGTCAGGAAATGATATGTGTAATTTGTGCTCCTAGAATGCCGGACGCTGCTACTTGGATGTTAGGCCTCTGTATGTGGCCAGGCTGTGAAAAAGTCTCACACATGTGGTATCGCCATACTCAGGAGGAGTAGTAGAATGTGTTTTGGGGTGTAGTTGCAAGTATACATGTGCTGTGTGAGAGAAATAACCTGTTAATACGGCAATTTGTAAAAAAAAGAAAAAAAAAAAAAATCTTCATTTTGCAAAGCATTGTGGGAAAAAATTACAACTTCAAAAAACTCACCATGCCCCTTATTAAATACCTTGGAATGTCTACTTTCCAAAAAGGGGTCATTTGGGGGGTATTTGTACTTTCCTGACTTTTTAGTGTCTCAAGAAATGAGATAGGCCTTCAGTACATCAGGTGTGATCAAGTGTGATCAATTTTCAATGATTCGCACCATAGCTTGTGGACTCTATAACTTTCACAAAGACCAAATAATATACACTTATTTGTTTTTTTTTTACCAAAGATAAGTAGCAGTATAAATTTTGGCCAAAATTTGTGAAGAAAAATGACTAATTTGCAAAATTTTATGACAGAAACAAAGAAAAATGCGTTTTTTCACGATATTTTCAGTCTTTTTTTATTTATAGCACAAAAAATAAAAAACCCAGTATTGATCAAATACCATCAAAAGAAAGCTCTATTTGTGTGAAAAAAAGGACACAATTTTTGTATGGGTACAGTGTTGCATGACTGAGTAATTCTCAGTCAAAGTGTGAGAGCGCTGAAAGCTGAAAATCGGTCTGGGCAGGAAGGGGGTGAAAGTGCACTGTAGGCAAGTGGTTAAGCACTGGTGCACTTTATATGTATAATTTTGAAGAGATTTATGAAGATTTATTGATTATTTAATTATCCAAGATTTTAGAGATACACCCGCAAATTTGCAGAAAATATTTGAATAATTTTGAGCACCATCACAATAATTGATTATTTATTTGGAGCGTTTTTTAAAATATTTAATACTGATTGATTTATACCACTTCCCTGAAGCGCGGTACCCCTCCCCCTCCAATATACATCTCTACATTGTTTACTGGGTTTGGCATGCTGCATCTTTCCAGAGAAACCAGGGTGAACAAGAATTTATCTTGCTAATTTCTTATGGTCATAGGAAGGTTCTTCCATACATTGGATCTCATCAATTCATGCTAGGTTCATTTAACTGCATATGTGGCTTGTGCTTTCAATCAAATATAAAAACTTTATAATATATAATAATTAGATTGGACAATGAAGGAGCCTCCAGGTATTAGCATGTTACTTGTCAGCATATTTGCAATCAACACACCTGACTGGATTCCAGTGCTGCTCTTTCTCTTTTCTAGTCTGTATTTTGCTGTAAAAGAGAATGCACAAAGCAGATACTAAGCCAATTTAAAGAAGAAGTTTGGGTTTGCAAAAAAAAAAACATATATACTCAGTTAGAACTGAGCGATCACAAGACTTCCGATTACTCAGTTCTCAGTCTGCTTGGAGCAGAAAACATTGACTGTCAGTCTCCGCTCTGCTCCTGCAGCGCTTACTGCAGAGCTGGGCAGAGAAATGGGTGGGCACAGCAGACTCCGGTTCTGAGACAGCTGTCAATCAGGCAGCTGGGTGGATTCCAGTTTGTCAGGATCATTCCTGATCCAAAAGCAGCTCCACCACATCAGCTGACAGAAGCTATAGCCTATTGTCAGCTGATTCTGGGTCACAGGAGAGCAAAATTAAGTGCACTTGTGAGACCCACAAGAGAAGTATGACCAAAAAAGCTTAAAGAAGCTTTAAAAAAATGAATAGTTTAATGAATTGATTCATACAATAGCCACATTAATCTGTCTTTTTTTAAGTATGTATACCATCTTGGGTAGGAAAGTATTCAAGAAGCAGCTAGAGAGCTCCACAGAATAAATGAAGCAAAGGAAGGGAGATTTTTGCACTGCTTCCCAAGTATAGATTTCTCTTCAGCAAGCAGCACAAGAATCACACAAAATCTGACTCCATATTTTGTAAGGCTAAAATTCAGAAGCATGGTGTCTTAGATCTCACACTGCAGATAAACAGTTCTGAGGTTCAAACAACAGGAAGTGAACAGCTAAATTTCAGAGGAATTCAATATTAAGGGTAAGTCTTCACATTTTTGAGTACAGGTCCACATTAAGGTGGTTCTAAAGGCAGAAGGTTTTTTTTTTTGTATCCCAATGCCTGATCTTGATTCCAGGAATGTGCACAAGAACGGAGGCTCTCTCTGCTCTCTCCCTCCTCATTGGCTCAAAAACAGCAGTGGGAGTGATTGGTTTCTGCTGCTTTCAATCACGGCCAGTGATGAAGGGGTGGTCCCCATGTCAATAGACACAGACAGAGTGGCTTGGGAGCAAGCCTGAACAAGTGCCCCCATAGCAATTGGCTTGATATAGGGGCATTCAGCGGGGGGAAAGAGCCAGGAGCACAGGCGGAGGACCCAAGAAGAGGAGGATTGGGACTGCTCTGTGTAAAACCATTGCACAAAGCAGGTAAGTATGACCTGTTCATTATTTTAAAGAAAAAAATGTACGTTTAGAATCACTTTAAAGCTGAACTCAAACCTTCCCTTGCATTGGGGCTCAACCTGCACTGTAAGGGTTAAATGCTCAATTTTGTCTGGAGTGCTATTAAAAAGCAGCTTTATTCACTTTATCCCTTCTACCTCCAACCTGTGGCGCTCTCCTTTTTCTCCCACGCTCTGGTTTGTGGGTCCCATGGCATTCTCACAGTGCAGAAATGCTAGTCCTGTATTGTACATAATAATGATAATTATGTATTGTAATTATTGTACATAATAATGATAAAGATCTCAGAGTGTGGCCAACAGAACGCTGTAGGGAAGTGGTAGGGAAGTGGCTTCGTGGGACCGATAACATAGAAAGAAGGAGGCATGTGGGTGCAAGGGATTAAATTAGTTTTATTTAAGCCAATCAGGAGAGAGGACGGGGGGGGGGGAGGGCTGTCACGACTCCGTGTCTCTATGGGCACAGGGAGCTGTGACTTGGCTCGGGTCCCCCCGTAGCAAACTGCTTGCTGTGGGGGCACTCATCAGGAGGGAGGGGCCAGGAGAGCCGAAGATGCACCGGAGAAGGGGAGAATCTAGGTTTCTCTGTGCAAAACCAACTGCACACAGGAGGCAAGTATAACATGTTTGTTATTTTTAAAAATAAACAAACGTGACTTTACAATCACTTTAAACTAAAGAAAGCTCATTTTAATTTTCTATAAAACATTAGATAAATTGAACAACACACAGTTCCAAAGCTCTTCTTCACACATGATTTTTTGTTAAGGAACTACACATTGCTTATTTTATCATTTAGAGCCAGAATTTCAGACTTAATCACAGTTAAGTTGTACATTTTGTCACTTAGCATATTAATATCTTTCTCCCTGTTCAGCAGATCAGCTGCCAATCTGCCAATTCTTAGCGATAGGTCATTCAGCAAAGCTTCTAACCGAACAAAGTCCTTTCTCAGAGTGAACACTTTGGGCTTTAACTCATTGGCAAAGTTGACTGCCTGCAAGACTTTTAGCCGATCGCTCTCTAGACTTGAAAGTTTATTTGAGTTGCTGGTAAAGTTTCCTCTAAGCTCAGTTAATCTCAGTTTGATGAGGTCTATCCGGTTGGAATTTGTAGCCACTGAGTCCGTGAGTGAAGTGATTCGGTCAATGCTGTGTGCTAAAGCATCTCCGATAATCTGGGCTGTGTTTTTCTCTACCTTTTCCAACTTTTTCTCCAGATCACTGACTGAGTTTGTCAATAAGGTAACATCATCCTCCATGCCAGATACTCTCCGGACGTCTGTCTTCACGGTGGCGAGCTTGCCAGATACATCTTTGGCAATGGCTGCTGTGCTCTGTTCTATTTGGGAAACAACCAGTTCAAGGTTAGTTAAGTTGCCCTCTAGATGTCCCCTGTTTCCAGAAATAGTGTTTGTCCATTGTTTCATATTGGCTATGTCATATTGAAGCTGCTCTAAGCGTTGCTGGAGCTGGAGGTCCTTCAGCTTTGTTACAGCCTGTGTGCTTTCTTCCAACTATGAAAAACAAAGATGTAAAGTCAAAAATACATATTAAAAAATGTTACATAAAAACCAAAGATTTAACATCAAATACAGTACATGGCCAATAGTATGTGAACACTCCTTGCAACTAAAATTCTGCGCTTCCAACTTCTACAATCATTTGGAGCAGGCCCTCTTATTCCAAAAGAAATAATTATTTTGCCACGCTAACTGGGATAATGTGCAAAATGAACACTCAGATCAATGTGAAATCCCAAAAAATTATAAAGTCTGCTTTATATATATGTGCAAAAAATATATAACAGTCCCAATCAAATACCAAAGCATCACTGTGCTGTTATAAATAACATGTTGAATTAAATTTTGTGATTACCACATGGACCATCAGCACCATAAGAAATTTACTCTTAACGGAACTAATAGACCCTATTACAGAGTCAAATCAGCCTGTAAATGAAAGTCTCATCATGGAGGGGTTCGACCCATGCTGCTTAGCTAGCAGGGCAAATGCAAGGATTTTTGACAACTCATTTTGCTGTCCTCCCTCTTGGCTCCACCCCTGACTCCACCCCTTTGCCCAGCCTATGTATACCCAACCTTTTTAATGGCTGCTATAATTGGACAGTGTCAGCAGGTCAAAGGGCGGTGTCAGTAGTGAAGAGGATGGTATCAGTATGCCAGGGAACGGTGTCAGAAGGGCAGAGGATGGTGTAAGTTTGGCAGAGGATGGGGTCAGTAGGGCAGAGGCTGGTATCAGTAGGCCAGTAAACGGTGTCAGTAGGGCAGAGGATGGTGTCAGTTTGGCAGAGGATGGTGTCAGTAGGGAAGAGGATGGTGTCAGTAGGGCAGAGGCTGGTAACAGTGGGCAAGTGGATGGTGTCAGTAGGGCAGAGGTTGGTATCAGTATGTCAGTGGACAGTGTCAGTAGGGCAGAGGACGGTGTCAGTAGGGCAGAGGCTGGTATCAGTAGGCCAGTGGATAGTGTCAGTAAGGCAGATGACTGTGTCATTAGGGCAGCAGACATAGTCAGTATTAGAACACTGAGGAGGCTGCTAAGTCTTTAATGAGATAAGAGCCATGCCCTCTCCCACAGACTTCCAATGCAGGTTGGTGAACACACACTGGACTGAAACATGAAAGTGTGACAAGGCAAGGAAATGGTGGGATTTTAGTGTGTGGCACTGACTCTTGCCCTCCGCCTCCTCTTTTGGTTCAGCCTCCAGAAACAGTGCTCCTCCTGGTCCCCTGACTGGCTGACTCCAGCTTAGCTGGCTGTGATTTCTTTACCTGACACAGCCTTTCTTCTTTCGAGCACTGCTCCTGTACTCTAGTGCTGTGCTCCTCCCATATGTTGCTCCTGTCCTTCCCCAACAGCCAGGACACTTGAGGAACATCACAGAGGAAACCGGGCGAGCGTCCTGCCTATTTGCCCACGTGACACAAAGGCGCCAACCGAGGTTCTAGAAGGGGTAGGTCTTATTGTGAGGTGAAGTGGGGCGGGCTTGTGACAGTGCTGACAGTCCACTGTGCGATGAGGTCAAAAATCTGCCCTGCATGTCAGTCGTTGAAAGAAGAAAATGGCTCCATTGTTCCCCAGTGTCTGATCTACTTAAGATCACAAGTTCTACATTGCTACAGCTTTGCTGTAGCTCTAGCGCTTGTGATGTGAAGAACATCGGGTCCCAGTGGATCAGGGGGAGAGGATAGGATGAGCCTGACGGTGCCTCCCCTGACTGATGTGCGCTCCAAGCCTGCGCCTACCTTGCCTATAGGTAGTGCCAGCCCTGTTAGCTGGACTCCCACACTTCAGTGTATATTAAAATGAATGGCAACCATATATTTCACAAGATCAACCATGTAAATCTGTATAAAACTTTGAAAGTATTCAAAGTACATAAAACATTTTGACCATACAACAGCACCTTTATATATTAAAAAAAAAACCACTCCCAGGCAATATTGCAAATACTCCAAACAATTACCAATCCAGAGAGGTGTGGCGAGATCACATACATTAGCTCCTCCCTACATGTTTCGTCATAAGTGACGTCATTGTTTATGCCCGAAGACGTCAGTTATGACGAAACATGCAAGGTATTTCTAAAAGGTGTGATGGTCAGGTGTTCACAAATGTTTGTCCATATAAAGTATATTTTAAAGTCCATCTCCAGCCCAAACCTTTTTTTCTAATTTTGGAGAAAGTAGAAAATGTTTAGAACCCCCTTGTCAGGTTTTTAGTCATGTCTTAGCCCTGGCTGAGAAAATTCACTAGCTCGCTTTGTCTTTGCCGTTGAAAGGAAAGTAATAGGTAATCTGGCCAGTTCACTCCACTGTACTGCACCTTAGAGTGTTTTTAAAATATAGGACATGCTGCACTATTGCAGGTTAAAGTGACTCTGTTGTTAGAATCAAACTCCGAATAAAATGTCTCCCTAAAAATGTAAAAGTAAATAATTACATTTTCCACTGTGCTACCACTCCAATGAATAAAAAAAAAAAAATTGCCTTTAGAAGACTCTGTAGAAACCAACACTTCTAGGGGAGTCAGGTTTTTGGTTCTCAACTGTCCTTAGTGGTTCCTCACCCAGACTTCAACATCATACATCTTCCTTCATTTGAGCTGTGTTTGGCGGCAAAGGTAACAGGAGAGGTAAGAATTTAAAATCTTTGCAAGGATACCTTTTGATTTTAGATTGAGATCTTTTACATTTAGTTTGAATTTGTATTCAGTTTGATTCTAGTGACAAAGTTGCTTGAAGCAGGCTTGCTAAAATGAACAGTACATGAGGACATGAGAACTATATACAAAAAAAAAACACCCACCCCTGAATAAACAAACAATAATAGTACTAATATTTGCAGCTGCTGTTTGTTATTTCCAACAAAGGGTTAATCAATATAAAATTAATTCCAGGCAGCGCTTGTTATAACATGAAAAATCTACTAAGTGCCCCAAAAAATGTACAGTGGGTACGGAAAGTATTCAGACCCCCTTAAATTTTTCACTCTTTGTTATATTGCAGCCATTTGCTAAAATCATTTAAGTTCATTCTTCTTCCTCATGAATGTACACATAGCACCCCATACTGACAGAAAAACACAGAATTGTTGACATTGTTGCAGATTTATTAAAAAAGAAAAACTGAAATATCACATGGTCCTAAGTATTCAGACCCTTTGCTTTGACACTCATATATTTAACTCAGGTGCTTTCCATTTCTTCTGATCATCCTTGAGATGGTTCTACACCTTCATTTGAGTCCAGCTGTGTTTGATTATACTGATTGGACTTGATTAGGAAAGTCACACACCTGTCTATATAAGACCTTCCAGATCACAATGCATGTCAGAGCAAATGAGAATGATGAGGTCAAAGGAACTGCCTGAAGAGCTCAGAGACAGAATTGTGGCAAGGCACAGATCTGGCCAAGGTTACAAAAAGATTTCTGCTGCACTTAAGGTTCCTAAGAGCACGGTGGCCTCCATAATCCTCAAATGGAAGATGTTTGGGATGACCAGAACCCTTCCTAGAGCTGGCCGTCCGGCCAAACTGAGCTATCGGGGGAGAAGAGCCTTGGTGAGAGAGGTAAAGAAGAACCCAAAGATCACTGTGGCTGAGCTCCAGAGATGCAGTCAGGAGATGGGAGAAAGTTGTAGAAAGTCAACCATCACTGCAGCCCTCCACCAGTCGGGGCTTTATGGCAGAGTGGCCCGACGGAAGCCTCTCCTCAGTGTAAGACACATGAAAGCCCGCATGGAGTTTGCTAAAAAACACCTGAAGGACTTCAAGATGGTGAGAAATAAGATTCTCTGGTCTGATGAGACCAAAATAGAACTTTTTGGCCTTAATTCTAAGCGGTATGTGTGGCGAAAACCAGGCACTGCTCATCACCTGTCCAATCCAGTCCCAACAGTGAAGCATGGTGGTGGCAGCATCATGCTGTGGGGGTGTTTTTCAGCTGCAGGGACAGGATGACTGGTTGCAATCGAGGGAAAGATGAATGCGGCCAAGTACAGGGATATCCTGGACAAAAACCTTCTCCAGAGTGCTCTGGACCTCAGACTGGGCCGAAGGTTTACCTTCCAACAAGACAATGACCCTAAGCACACAGCTAAAATAATGAAGGAGTGGCTTCACAACAACTCCGTGACTGTTCTTGAATGGCCCAGCCAGAGCCCTGACTTAAACCCAATTGAGCATCTCTGGAGAGACCTAAAAATGTCTGTCCACCAACGTTTACCATCCAACCTGACAGAACTGGAGAGGATCTGCAAGGAGGAATGGCAGAGCTTCCCCAAATCCAGGTGTGAAAGACTTGTTGCATCTTTCCCAAAAAGACTCCTGGCTGTATTAGATCAAAAGGGGGCTTCTACTAAATACTGAGCAAAGGGTCTGAATACTTAGGACCATGTGATATTTCAGTTTTTCTTTTTTAATAAATCTGCAACAATGTCAACAATTCTGTGTTTTTCTGTCAGTATGGGGTGCTATGTGTACATTCATGAGGAAGAAGAATGAATTTGAATGATTTTAGCAAATGGCTGCAATATAACAAAGAGTGAAAAATTTAAGGGGGTCTGAATACTTTCTGTACCCACTGTATATATAATATACTATGGATGCCATTAATATAAACATAAGTGACAAAATATTAAAAAAGTGCAAAAAAGTTTAGTTCATTCTTGAGTGCTATTCGTGCCTTGTTCCCACGTGCTGTAATATTTACTCACCAGATGTTGGTAACTCCCTTACTGTCCAGCAAGGGAAGTCAAGAAGACTTATAGGTCTTTAAAATGCAGTTTAAAAAAGCGCCACTAAAATGATAAAACAATATAAAAATGTTAAAAACGGCCCACTAAGATGTGCAGAAAAAAAGGATGCTGCCTAGAGCTTCCAAAAAGGCATATCATATAGATGGAATCAAAATCATCAATTTAGAAATAGATTTGCCAAAAGGAAGGAACATTATTTTGTTATTTCACAATTGTCTTCAAGTTTGTCTTCTGTCTCCTCACAGTTATCTTCCAAACAGAAAGGTTCACCACGTACCAATCGCCAACATCATGGTGATTCTACACAAGGTCAAGTAGCCAAGAAATTAGGTTTGGATGGTTCTTCCAACTCCCATACTTGGGTTCCCTTTGTCCCTATCAATGGTACCAGGTACCGTACCAACTTCGGTGATGGGATTTTCTTTCTCACGTAAAAAACCCAATGGTGGTGGTTCTATCTTAGACAACAGCTCTCCGTTCACAGTTCTGGTTGGAGCAACAATCACAGATCCTTCTTTTTTAGACTCACTCCTATCCAACCCAGCACCAACACATGCGACTCACAACACAGACATCTAAACAGTCCTATAACAATAAGTAATGAAATGACACCCAAAGACACAGATTTAAATATAGCTAATCTTTCTTCATACACACAGAGGATAAAGCCAAGATTTTAAAGAAAGGCCTTATTTTTTGCCCCAATGAGAACCTTGACAAATTCAAATTAGTTAAAGATTTGCAACTTTAGAGGTCTTTATCATAAACAAAGTGGTGACAGAAATGCTTCTCTTACAGATAATGTGGAAATAGACCAATTAATCTCTCTACTACAGGAAAGTGATCCAACTGATCTGATTGATGGAGTGGATCTGTCACAACTATTATGTCTCACGGACACTACTCCCGATTTTGATATGTCCAATAGATCCAAATTGAAGAAAAAATACTATGAACTTGTAGATTATGCTTATCCAAATGGCACTATTTCAAAAGCCACTTAGGATTTCATCAGGATACATCTTTCGACCACCACCACGTTTTATGCCTTACCAAAAATCCATAAAAATACCTCTAATCCACCTGGCAGACCCAATATATCCGGCAAAGGAGCGATAACTGAAAATGCTAGTAATTTCGTCGATAAACATCTCAGACCACATGTAGAATGCCTACCATCATATGTTCGAGATACAATTCATTTTCTCCAAATTATAGATAATCTATACATCCCTGACAATGCATATTTAGCTATGGTAGATGTCGAAGCCCTCTACAGCTCTATTCCCCATGAAAAAGGGTTAGCGGTCATTAAACACATCTTACTTCAGTGAGGCGAACAGGAATGGTCATACAACAAATTCATTCTATCTTTGTTGGATTTCATCCTCTCCCACGCTGTCTTTACATTTAATGAATCCCACTACCTCCAGGTGCAGGGGGTTGCGATGGGGACATGCTGTGCCCTATCGTATGCCAACCTGTACCTGGAAGAGTGGAAACAAATGTTTCTTACTGATGAGGCCCTATCGATGTACACGGACCATATTACTTTATGGCACCGGTACATCAACGATATATTTGTCATATGGGACCTAATAATGCAATGTGTGGAAACAATGAATAAAAATGAATTGAACCTTTTGTTTACCATGTCATTTGACCCAAATCATGTAGCATTTTTGGATGTAGAGGTATATAGAGGGAAAGACAACGATCTCTGCAGTAGCCTATATAGGAAGTCCACAGCTGGCAATACTATATTACACGCTGCCAGCTTCCATCCCAAACCTTTAGTCAACTCGATTCCCTATAGTCAATATCTTAGAACCAGACAAAATTGTTCAGACGATAGTACATTCAAGATCGAAGCCAATAATCTTCATGATAGGCCACTGCAGAGGGGATATTCTCACACATTCTTAAAAAGGCATTTAGACAGGCATCCGCAGACATGACCTACTGTTTTCAACTAAATCTAAGAAGGAAGACAATTCATTGAGAATAATTTCCAAGTGTTCAAATCAACATGCACAAGTAAGAAGGATTATAGAAATATTGCCATATCCTTACTATGGATTCATCCCTTGGTCATTTTATTTCAGAAATCCCACAATTTACCTTAAAAAAAGCAACCTCAATTAGAGATAAACTTGTAAAAAGCTAATTTAAAAGGAGAGTTCTGCTAAGATCCATGTCCATGCAAATATAGGAGTACCTTTATGTGTGACTCTTGCAAATATATGCACACATCAAAGAAACCTATTCTACCTAACGGTCAGGTTTTCAAACCAAAACACTTTGCCAATTGCAGGACTTTTGGAGTCATCTACATGCTTCTTTGTGATTGGAAAAGAGCATAAAGACACATCAGGAGTATTCAGACTTGCAACCCTGATTTACCTCTTGGCTGTCATACAATTCTCGTGCATAATAAAAAATTTCCAAATATAAAATTCTTGATTTTGGATCATATCCATCCGTGCTCCAGAGGGGGTGATTGGAACAAAACCCTCCTCCAGATGGAGCTCAGATGGATTCATAACTTAAAAGCTACGTGACCCCCAGGACTAAATAAAGCAGTATACTTCAAACCTTTCCTAGACGGATTTTCATCAGGTGGGATGGAAAAATAAATTTGGGAATATGGAGAGATATTATCCTTGCCTCTTTTTTCTTGTTTCTTCTCTTCTCTCTCTTTGCTTTCGAAATACAATGTATAGATATACTCTGTATACCCAAAACCATATTGTATTTTTAGGCCAATATATAATTTAGACATATTTTTTGGCTGTATGTACACACTGTCTCAAAAAATATGCCACTCTGCCGATTTAGAATATTTATATATTGCCGATAAATATTTTGTGATTGACCAACATTACTGATCCAGGCCTACAAATCAGACCCCCTGGCACAGATAGATGCCCGGATTCTTATCCCTGTCTACTTGGAGGTAAGGAGCAGGTCTATTTTGACCTGGCTGACATCTCTCCCTCCCATCATAATGCTTCCCCTCTTGGACTACCTGCGGGTGTCCCTATGGGAGCTTCCGTGTCGGTGGGGCACGTGACGTTACTCTGCTGCGCTGGCGCGATGATGCCACTCGCGCATTCGTGGTGTGGAGGCGCCTCACGCACATGACCAGGGAGGCCAATTTTGGACAGGGCCCTGCTGACCTCCCCCATCACACTCAGCTGCAGCCCAACATATATTGTCTGCATGGTTGGGCAAAAATAGGCAGAATTTTTTGAGACTGTGTTTTTATTAATACATGGAACCCCCATTTCTTACACCACATGAATACTTGTAGGTTTGATACTAGACCATTTATACACATTGTGAATCTTTGTATGTTTTGGACCTTTGCATTTATATTGTAGAAAATTGATATCTGCCACAACCCTGAGGAAGGAGTTTTATAACCTCTGAAACACATCGTGTGGAGGATATCAATTTCAAGTATCTTTATATATTGGTGTAATCCTATTTGTGTATTCCATATATATTTGGTTTAAAATCCTTTTATTGATGAAATATGAATAAAATAGATTTTATAAGATACATTTGTGATATATGCTAAGTGCCTAAAAAGTCCCACTACAGGGGAATTTTTCGATTCTTTGTACAAGTAAGGGATGTGGCACATTATGGAGATCAATCACTGATACTCCTAGAGCTGCCTAGGACTTGTTGTGCATTCCATTCGCTGGGCCTGAAATTAAGCGAATGAACACCAACTTGACGCATCTCGTCATCAATAAGCAACATCTTCAGAAGCAGCTAACATTGAGAAACATCTTATAGCCCGTCTTCACCAACCACAGCTTTTTGCACCATGTGCATATTTGAAAAACAGGACTCTAATGTCATGGTTGGGATTTGAACCCATGACCCTAGTGCTGCTAGGCAGAAGGGCTAACCACTAAGCTGCTTCTGAAGATGTCGCTTATTGATCACAAAACGCATTAAGCTGGTGTTCCTGTGTGTCATTTTCGGCCCAGCGACTGGAACGCATTCCAGGCTCTAGACAGCTTCCATTTTTCTGCACATGTTAGTGGGTCTGTTTTTACAATTTTTATATTGTATTATCACTTTAGATGTGCTTTTTTAAACTGCATTTTATTGAATAAACCCACCAAAGGATTTTATACTATGAGAGGATGTCTCTCTGTTTATTTTTTGCCAGCCTAATAATGTTTGGCAGAACACATGGGACCGTAACAAGGAGGAGTAAGAATCTGTGAAAGCAACCAGTAAACATCAGCGATTGCTGGACAGGTCCCCCTAATGTCCTATAAGCCTTCTTGACTCTCCTTGCTGTACAGTAGGGGAGTCACTGACATCCGGTGAGTACGGTGTGTAACTATTATAGCACATGGCGGAATACACAGTTGAACCCTGGGAACAAGGCAAGAATAGCACTCAAGATTGCTCTAAAGACATTTTCGCACTTTAATAATATTTTGTCACTTAGGTTTACAGTAATGGCACCCATAGCATGTCATATATACATTTTTTTGGCCACTTATTGGTAGATGTTCTAGCAAGTGCTGCTTGAGATTCATTTTACATAAGCACATGTACCATGTTTTTTTTTGTGGATTTTTATGCATTTGCATCATATAAATTCCATATTGTAAATTTTTCTCCTTCACTTTGCATATTGAATTATTAAAAGGCACCAATGTAAAATGCTCAAGTGCACAGAAATTGGGACTAAAAACGCAAAAGAACAATGCAACAAAAATGCGTTACTGCATTTGTATAATTTTGAAAAAGACCTTAAAAATATAATCTGAACGAACCAGTAATATTGAATGGTACAAAGAAAATGGTTACAGTGCAACATTTAAGACTTTTCCAGGGACACCTATTCAAACCTAAACTTGTTTTGAAAGTAAAAGCCCACAACAACCAATCAAATGGCAGGTTGCATCTTCTGATCTGGACTAGAAAAATGAATCTTAGAATCAAATTAATTGTAGTAACAAACATATTTTGTTTGCAATAGTTATTAATAAGATGCTTTATCCTTGAGACAGCAGTCTTGTAACACCACACCTATGATTCAAGTATAATTCTGTACTTGGGCTCCACCTTTAATAAACATTTGCTTTACAACTGCTTCCTCATTTAATAATATAATACAGCAGCACAAGAACCACTCTGGTATGCTCTGTTTAATAACTAAAGTAATTAAGAGAATGTTTGGTGGATTTTTGTGCAGTACAGACCTTTAGCTATTGCAGTGTTTAGGTTTAGGCTAAATACAATATTACCTTAAGGCCCCTTTCACACTATGGGGGGGATTTACTAAAACTGGTTCACACAGAATCTGGTGCAGCCGTGCATGGTAGCCAATCAGCTTCTAACTTCAGCTTGTTCAAGTAAGCTTTGACAACCTGGAAGCTGATTGGCTACCATGCACAGCAGTACCAGATTTTGCACTTACCAGTTTTAGTAAATTTCCCCCTATGTGTCCGTCGGACGGACTCTGTTTTTCTCATCGGGGGAATCGATCCGCCGATCCCCCGCTGAGCAGGAGAATGACAGCTGTTCTCAGCACTGTGTGCGAAGACAGAGCTGTCAGAGCCCCATACATCTCTATGGGGGAATCGGATGGGAACGGACCATAGGTCCGTTCTCATCCGATCCGCTGTACGGATGGAAAATAGGGATCGGATGTCAGCGGACATGTCTCCGCTGACATCCGATGCCCCATAGGAATGCATGGGGGGACCGTTCAGATCCGTCAAAAAAACTGACAGGCGGATCTGAACGGTCCGCCTGTGTGAAAGAGCCCTAAGGCCCCTTTCACACAGGCAGACTGTTCAGATCCGCCTCTCCGTTTTTCAGGCGGATCTGAACGGATGCCCCATACATCTCTATGGGGCATCGGATGTCAGCGGAGGCATGTCCACTGACATCTGATCCGATCTGTGAAATCTGGACGTCCAGCGGATCGGATAAGAATGGACAGACGGTCCGTTCCCATCCGATTCCCCCATAGAGAAGAGCGGGGACCTGACAGCTCTGTCTTCGCACACAGAGCGGAGACAGAGCAGCCATCCGCCTGCTCAGCGGGGGATCGTCGGATCGATCGCCTGCTCAGCGGGGGATCGTCGGATCGATTTCCTGCTGAGAAATACAGAGTTCGCCGATGGACTCCCCTGTGTGAAAGGGGCCTTACTATTCAGAAAGGAGACACCCTAAAATAGTAAGAGTGTTATGTTCCTTGCAGGATCACCACATCTAAGAATTGGTAAGCTGCAATATATAACATTTTTGTTTTTTGGGTTTTACATTCTTTTATTTTTTGGGGAACATATTTTTACAAAATCTAAGAGATCTTTGCTGGGGTTTTTCGCCTTCCTCTGAATCAACTGTAGGTATAAGATTGTATATATGGGATTGTAAGATTTTTCTTTTTTTATTGGTTGAACTGAATGGACTTGTGTCTTTTTTCAGCCTAACGTAATTATAAAGTAGAGCAAATCTGTGTTACGCCACAGTGTGCTCTGTGTTTTTTTGAGCCAGTCATAAAATGTAGGGCACAATGTGGAACCTGCGGTGTCCCCACTGAGTTTTCTTTGCAGTAAGCTGCAAAGAACACCCTGTGATTGGAGCAGAGGCCAGTCAAATGGTGTGGTAGAGCCATGTTACAGCTTTAGAAATGGGGCCCTTGTTTACAAGAGGAAGTGTTGAAAAAATTAAATATGTTACTTAATTATTTTTTTTAAAATCAAAAGTAGACTATAAGGTAGTTTTTCATGTGACTTTCATATTTGTACATGCTTTCTCTTCCATACATCTCTGTTGTAATTTAGCCACCAAAGATAGTGGCTCAGTGCAATTACTCCAAAAGTAGAAATAAACCCTAAATTGAAGGAAAATTGCTAAAAAAAAAAAAAAATGTGAATCAAAAATAACCATTGTTTCTTTTAAGTAAAATACAAATTTCACCTTTTTCATTTTCTTTTTGCGTATCGGTGTTGCTGATCTCATACCCTGAAAACCTTTTGCAGCTGCTTCCTGTCTATATCACACTCCAGCAATGGCTGCATGGCATTTCTCAGGGTGTGTTTCCAGATGGTGATATTAGTAGACTGTGTTTGCATAATATGTGTTAAACCTGTTGTCTTCATTACGCACAACCAATATTCGCCCATGGGACTTTAAATGAGGTATAAAAGTATAATGCAAAAGTCATAAAATATCAAATTATTGTACAAGGATTTGACAAATAAATGTATACAGTACAAAAAAATGTTTGGCATATCAGGCCAATGAGTAAGTAACAATATAAAATGTACTTCCAGCTGGCTCACACCGCACACTTATATGGGTCTATTTTTGTGTTCAATCAGTGCTCATATTTAGGTTTCAGACATGGTTTCCCCTGCTATTACACATTTTTTACATTTTCAGTTTTAATTTTCCTTCACTCATTTAGTTTAGCACTTCCTTAGTATATATATACACAGTATCTCACAAAAGTGAGTACACCTCCCACATTTTTGTAAATATTTTATTCTATATCTTTTCATGTGACAACACTGAAGAAATGACACTTTGCTACAATGTAAAGTAGTGAGTGTACAGCTTGTATAACAGTGTACATTTGCTGTCCCCTCAAAATAACTCAACACACTGCCATTAATGTCTAAACCACTAGCAACAAAAGTGAGTACACCCCTAAGTGAAAATGTCCAAATTGGGCCCAAAGTGTCAATATTTTGTGTGGCCACCATTATTACCCTCTTGAGTATGGAGTTCACCAGAGCTTCACAGGTTGCCACTGGAATCCTCTTCCACTCCTCCATGACAACATCACAGAGCTGGTAGATGTTAGAGACCTTGCGCTCCTCTACCTTCTGTTTTGCCCCACAGATGCTCAATAGGGTTTAGGTCTGGAGACATGCTTGGCCAGTCCATCACCTTTACCCTCAGCTTCTTCAGCAAGGCAGTGTCCCTCTTTGAGGTGTGTTTGGGGTCGTTATGTTGAAACGTCACAGTACTTGTTGGCATTCATGGTTCCCTCAATGAACGGTCGCTCCCCAGTGCAGGCAGCAGTCATGCAGCCCCAGACCATGACACTCCCACCACCATGCTTGACTGTAGGCAAGACACACTTGTCTTTGTACTCCTCACCTTGTTGCCGCCACACACGCTTGACACTATCTGAACCAAATAAGTTTATCTTGGTCTCATCAGACCACAGGACATGGTTCCAGTAACCATGTCCTTAGCCTGCTAGTCTTCAGCAAACTATTTGCAGGCTTTCTTGAGCATCATCTTTAGAAGAGCCTTCCTTCTGTGACGACAGCCATGTAGACCAATTTGATGCAGCGTATGGTCTGAGCACTATCAGGCTGACCCCCCACCCCTTCAACCTCTGCAGGAATGCTGGCAGCACGTGCATTCAACTTCTTTGGTCGACCATGGCGAAGCCTGTTTTGAGTGGAACCTGTCCTGTTAAACAGCTGTATGGTCTTGGCCACCATGCTGCAGCTCAGTTTCAGGGTCTTGTTCTTGATCGTCTTATAGCCTAGGCCATCTTTATGTATCGCAACAAGTTTTTTTTTTCAGATCCTCAGCGTTCTTTGCCATGAGGTGCAATGTTGAACTTCCAGTGACCAGTATAAGAGAGTGAGAGCGATAACACCAAATTTAAACACACCTGAGACCTTGTTACACTAACGAGTCGCATAACACCTGGGAGGGAAAATGGTTAATTGGGCCCAATTTAGACATTTACACTTAGGGATGTACTCACTTTTGTTACCAGAGATTTAAACATTGATGGCTGTGTGTTGAGTTATTTTGAGGGGACAGCAAATTTGCACTGTTATACAAGCTGTACACTCACTACTTTACATTGTAGCAAAGTCTCATTTCTTCAGTGTTGTCACATGAAAAGATATAATAAAATATTTACAAAACTGTGAGGGGTGTACTCACTTTTGTGGCCAAAAAGTGGGACATCATTTTGAAGTGGAAGGAAAATGGTTTTCAAAATGTTAACAAACAAATAAATATGTGAAAAGTGAAGTGTGCATTTGTATCTAGGCCTCTTTATTCTAATACCCCTAACTAAAATCTAGTGGAACCAATTGCCTTCAGAAGTCACCTAATTAGTAGAGTTCACCTGTGTGTAATTTAATCTCAGTATGAATACAGCTGTTTTGTGAAGCCCTCAGAGGTTTGTTAGAGAACTTTAGTGAACAAACAGCATCATGAAGGCCAAGGAACACACCAGACAGGTCAGGTATATAGTTGTGGAGAAGTTTAAAGCAGGGTTAGGTTATAAAAAAATATTCCAAGCTTTGAACATTTCACAAAGCACTGTTCAATCCTTCATCCGATAATGGAAAGATTATGGCACAACTGTAAACCTACCAAGACATGGCGGTCCACCTAAAGTGACAGACCGAGCAAGGAGAGCATTAATCAGAGAAGCAGCAAAGAGGACAGTGGTAACTCTGGAGGAGCTGCAGTGATTCACAGCTCAGGTGGGAGAATCTAGCCACAGGACAGCTATTAGTTGTGCACTTCACAAATCTGGCCTTTATGGAAGAGTGGCAAGAACAAAGCCATTGTTGAAAGAAAGCCATAAAAAGTCCAGTTTGCAGTTTGCGAGAAGCCATGTGGGGGACACAGCAAACATGTAGAAGAAGGTGCTCTGGTCAGATGAGACCAAAATTGAACATTTTGGCCTAAAAGCAAAATGCTATGTGTAGGGGAAAACTAACACTGCGCATCATCATGTTGTGGAGACGCTTTTCTTCAGCAGGGACAGGGAAGCTATTTAGAGTTGATGGGAAGATGGATGGAGACAAATACAGGGAAATTTTAGAAGAAAACCTGTTAAGAGTCTGCAAAAGACTTGGGGCGGAGGTTCACCTTCCAGCAGGACAACGACCCTGAACATACAGCCAGAGCTACAATGGAATGGTTTAGATCAAAGCATAAGCATGTTTTAGAATGGCCCAAGGTCCACACCTAAATCTAATAGAGAAAAAAGAATGGGCAAAAATGTCACTCTCTAGGATGTGCAAAGCTGGTAGAGACATACTCATAAAGACTTGCAGCTGTAATTGCAGCGAAAGGCGGTTCTACAAAGTATTAACTGAGGGGGGCTGAATACAAATGCATGCCACGCTTTTCACATATTTATTTAAAAACCATTTATCATTTTTCTTCCACTGCACAATTATGTGCCCCTTTGTGTTCGTCTATCACATAAAATCCCAATACAATACATTTACTTTTTTGGTTGTAACGTGATAAAATGTGGAACATTTCAACGGGTATGAATACTTTTTCAAGGCACTGTGTGTAGGGTGGTAGCGCCCCCCGCCTTTCTGGGGAGTGCTTTAATACAATTTATGTATTTTTTTTTTTTAGTATAGAGTTCTGTTGTTGGAGGCATCTACTCCTGAAGTAATTACGAAACGCGTTGTTACATGATGCATTCCTCTTCCTTTTTGCAATCATCTTGGTTATGTACTGTAAAGCCTGTACTTGAAAATGTACCAGTTTGGTGTACATTATATATTTTTATGTGCTTGATATGCCAAACATTTTTTTATGTGTACTTTATCCATTAGATTGTAAGCTCTTCTGAGCAGGGCCCTCTTAATCCTCTTGTATTTTATTGTATTGTATATGTACTGTCTCCCTCTAATATTGTAAAGCGCTGCGTAAACTGCTGGCGCTATAGAAATCCTTAATATTAATAATAATATACATTTATGTGTCAAATCCTTGTACAATAAATTGATATTTTATGACTTTTGTATTATGCATCCTTTAAAATCCCATGGGTGAATATTGGTTGTTTGTATGTTATATATGGGGATAGAGGAGTGATATGTTAGGTCACAGTTTTTTTTCTACAAATGTCTGTAGTCTTTATCAGAAGTCCATGTGACAACGTAACAATTACAGGAGCAGAACTGGGGGCTAGGGACAGAGCGTTGCCACCCAATATCATGAAAAGCCTAAACTAGCACCTTCAGGGCATGATCGGCAGGGAATATGTTGAAGAAAGCGTCTGATTTAAAAATACTGAAAAGGACAATATGTCAGCATGCTAAAGCCTATATGAAATTTTATTTATTTAGTTTAAGTAAACTTTAACAAATGCTGAAATTAGAAATCAGCCACTCAGGAAGTGTACTGCTCCTGGCATTTTGGGATTTAGCAGTAAAGACCATTATGTAGCCCTGTAAAATAGGAAGCAGAGTCGGTGTATTTAATTACAAATATGACTCTTCTCATGTATATAGTTGAAAATTCGAAAGAAAAAAAAAAATGTTTTTTAAACATGAACATTGATAAAATGATTTACATCAAGCTAAACTCTTTTACATGTCAAGTAAATAAAACATTTAAAAAAACGACACCGTAGTAGTAGTAGCACTACAGTAAGGGATTTACTATGGCAATCACACAATTGCCTGCATTGTTTCATTTTACCACTGTGGGACATTCACTTTATATCTAATTTCTCTTGGTTTGTCTAGGATAGAGAAATATGTCAGATCATTATGTTAGATATTTTGACTTATGGAAAAAGTTAACAATTCACAGTATAATAGATAAATATATGTAGTGTTACAGTAGTGGTGACAGATATAGAAAAGTAACAGTAGAAAAAAGACAACGTGCTCCGTCAAATCTGACTCTTTTTGATTTATTCGTTTTCAGATGTTTCTTTTTCTTTAAAGCAGGATCCCGGGTATGATTGGCATTTTTTTTTTTACTAAGGATTGGGGGAGTGGGGACCCAAACATTAAAGAAAAAAATCTTGGAGTTCTATTTTGTTCTTTCATAAAATCCTGGCAGCACCTTTGTTATATGACAACTTTTTAAATGTGTGTGTTTAACGCTATGTACATACAGGAAATAGGAGGACCTTACAGCCATTTCCACTCTGACAGGGAGAGAACACAAGAGAATAATCAAAAAATGACATGGCTTGATCTTAAGAAACCATACGCTGATTAACAGAGATGTATAGTAACGAAGTAGAACTACTTAAGTACTGTACTTAAGTACCGAAATGCGGTATCTGTACTTTCCTAGAGTAGAATTTTTTTCTCCTACTTCTACTTCACTACATTTTTTCGATGATTTCGATACTTCTACTCAAGTATTTTTTTTTTGTGCTGCATAGTTACTCGTTACTTTTAAAAAAATTACCACTGCCAGAACAGTAGATGGCAGGTTGCATAAAGCTCAAAAAAATGTGTATAATGTCATTTGTAAATCAGCGCATACGAAAATAAAGGCTGTGTATAATAAAAGCTGCTATACCAAATCTTTCCAATAAAAAGAAAATATGAAACAAACAAATAAATGGTGCTACAGCGCTTAAAGTGCATCAAGAAACTACTAACAAACACAGGTTAATCATTTGAAATAATAACAAACAATATGATGTTCAAACTTTTGAGTTCTTTCTTTAATAACTACATAACACAGTACTTGTACTTCTACTTTCAGTACTTGAGTAGAATTTTTTTTTCAAAACTACTGGTACTTTTTACTTTTAGTACTTAAGTAGCAAATTTTTTGAAAAAACTACTTGCAATACTTAAGTAAAAAAAATGTTGAATACTTTAGTACTTCTACTTAAGTAACTTTTTCTGTGAGCACTTCCACTTCTACTCAAGTCACTTTTTGATCGAGCACTTGTACTTTTACTCAAGTAGAAATTTCGAGTACTTTATACAAGTCTGCTGATTAACCAGTTTCTAACTTAGGCCCCTTTCACACATATGGTCCGTTCAGTTCATCAGTTCAGTCACGTCATAATGTATCAGTTTTCCATCTGTTTTTCAGCCATTTTTCATCCGTTTTTCATCCGTTATTCGTCCGTTTTTCATCCACTACCAATGCAAAAACGGATGCAAAACGGACCGTTTGTCCGTTTACATCCGTTTTTCGTCTGATCCGTTTTTTTGACGTTTGAAAAATAGGGCATTCATCCGTTCCAAAAGATGGACATTGACGGAAGCGGGTGAAAACGGATGTTAACGGATGATCATCCGTTGTCATCCATTTTTACATAGACATGCATTGATGTCCGTTTTTCATCCGTCAACGGATGGATGAAAAACGGACAAACGGACAGCATGTGTGAAAGGTGCCTTAACCTGTTCAATTAAGCTTTGACAATAGAACCTGGAAACTGATTGGTTACTATGCACAGCTGCGCCAGATTCTGTGTGCACCAGTTTTGGTAAATTTCCCCATATTCCAGTGCTTGAAGAGATTCCCCTAGAGATACATAAAGGCAGTGAGTATTTTAGTTTGCCAACATCCACTTATTAAACTATCTGTTTAGGTGGAATGGGAGACAGGTTTTAATAAAACAGTGAACCCTCCAAAAAAATGACATTTTAAAGGATCACTACTTCTTACGATGAAACAATTTGAAACTGTTGCTGGTATATGACGCAATAGCGCACTCTACTGTTACTAACCAAAAAAAGCAATTTTGGGATACTTGCCCAAATGTTTCAAGAGTTAACTTAGAAATAGGTCATGCATAGTTATAGGTGTGACTGGAAAGAATTTCTAATATGTAACATACTAAATTAATTATTTGGACAAAAGGCATGACAATGACCACCCCCAGCCTTTTTTATTACACTCTATACTGTACATACCTAGATTACAGTTAAACCCTTAGCTAAACTTTGGCTAAATGTTATTTTTTTTTTATGAATAGTGGAGTGGAGGTTTTTACTGTATGTTTCTGTCTTGTTAACACACCTGACACCTTGTCTCCTGGTGTCACCGGGACAGAAAGTGCAGGGGAATGGCAGAAAGGGATCAATACAAAAAAGAAAACAAGAAAATATAATGTCTATAGTAATTTTTTTAAAATTACAATCACAGAAATATACTGCACATATTAATTTCAGAGTTCAAAAGATTTCATATTTAGCTTTTTGGTAAGATATGTTTTCTTAGGCCTCATGCACACAGGGCATTTGAAAAAGCGAGCTGCAAAGCCAGTTCTGACGCCAGGAAAAAGCAGCTGTAAAAACGTGCTTTTAGAAGTGTTTTGTATTGGCGTTAATGCACGTTTTAGCCACATTTAACAGCGTTCGTTTTTAGCAGCCTTTCTCTGCCCTCTTCTATTTTCCAACCTCAAATCCAACTACTACAGCTTAAAAACGTCTGACGTGGCCTAATGCTGTATACGGCGTTAAGCAGTCTTTACAGCTTAATGCTGCTGTCAGAACACGCTGGCCGTGGGGTTTTTTTACAGTTACAAAAGTTAAAAGCGTCTATGCCACTTACAGCTCCTAAAAGCCTGTGTGTGCATGAGGCCATAGAATACCATGGAGGGTGTTTTTAAGCTGTAAAAAAAAAAAAAAAAACGCCTGACGCTCCTAAAAGCAGCTGTAAAAACTCCCTGTGTGCATGAGGCCTAAAAGTCCAGTTAAGCCTTCCTATAAAAAGAGAGGCGCCTCTAAGTGAAGACTGTAAACTTCAACAAATCTATGCGAGTTACTTATTGCTTTACCATGTATTACAGTTTACAGTCTTCACTTAGAGGCGCCTCTCCTTTTGTCTATCTACAGCTCACTGGAACCTTGGCTTGTTCCGCCTTGATGGCAGCCCTAAAGCCCCGTACACATGCTATGAATTTCCGCCGACCGGTCGTCCGTTTTTTGTGGCATGCTAGTCTGATGTGGAAAATGAAGAGGTTTTTTTCATACGAATTTTCCCGTACGACAGAATTCTACTTCAGAAGTGATGTTATGTGCTGGATTGCTTTGTATGTGTTCTTTCGTCTCTGAGCATGCCTAGTCTTGCTTTTAAGATCTTTTTCCGTCGAAATCTGTACTAATGAGACGAAAATCGGACGTTGTATTACGGACAACAAAAATTTTATAGCCTGCACTTCAGGATTTTGTCAGCCGAAAAGTCGGAGTCGGCTTTCGAAAGCACCATACTAACAATTTGAAAATCGGCAGATCGATCGTCGGACGAAATTTCCCTTCCGAATTTCTTATCGTGTGTACGGGGCTTAAGACTTTGAACTTTTGATTTCATTATATATATATTCCCTTTCATATGGACCTTTCAATAGACTCTCAATGGTCTTATCTGGGGTTTTCAGCCCATGCGCCTGTTAACTTTGTTGAAGCCTTCCTATATTAATACTGTTCAGGCTACATAAACAGTAATATTTGTGAGCTTATTTTTAATTTTTAACACCATTTTTTTGCAGTAAATGGTAAAATACCCTGTGCTAGCAGAATGCTAGAGAGCTGGACCACTGCTTAACGCAGAGTAAAGCCGTCAGGGTCTCCCGTAGTGGTACACCCTCCCTTGTTAGTGCTTTAATCAATATTGCTCAAGCTTTGCTGATTGGAGAACTGAGCATGGGGTGTCCCACAATGCTGGAAATCAAGGTCAATGAGCTCTGTGTTTAGCAGCAGTCTGGCTCTCTAGTGCGTTGCTTGCACAGGGTATTTAAACCCTTGCAGCAACAAAGAGTAGCTTTAAAAAAAAAAAAAAAAAAGACATTCATTAACATTTTTGCAGCCTGACTGCACTTATACAATAATATAAAAAATGGAGTATATTCCCTTCACACACCATGCTGGAATCAACCATATTTTGAAGAGGGTACTGCAAAACTTCCCACTGGTCATGGCCATCGGCTCCTACTGCTGTCAATCAAATGCTGAAATGAGGGAGCTGGGAGCGGGTCAATAGACGCAGACTGGGCAGCTCAGGAGCGAGCATGCACGGGTGCCCCTATGGAAAGTGAGGGGGGGATCTCAGAATAGGACGATTGGGGCTGCTCTGTGCAAAACCATTGCACAGAGCAGGCAAGTATACCATTTTAATATTTTTATTAAAATTAAAAAAATATGAAGGTTTAAAGTTACTTTAAAGTTTGTGCTTTAGAGGATAGTTACATATACAAGTGCACACTGATTTCTGTCAATCACACGATAAATGTGGACAGTCAGCCCTGCCAAGGGTGCATCCTTATTGTTCAGAAGCTGGAAACGATCAGGTGATTTTAGTCAGGACTTCCCTGCAGAACAGAATCCGGTAAGAATTTGCAGCTTTGGCATTAGCCTTGCAAAGTATACAGCTAACATGGCGTAGATTACTGTTCTCTAATAAAAAAAAAAAAAACAACACCACCATAGGACAGCTTTGTAAATCAAATACGCATTACCTGTTTTGCCTTGAACATTTTACAGATTTATCTATGAATGAATAAATAAAGCAGTGCAATAAGCAATGGTGATGCAGCAAGAGTGACAATCGACCAGGTTTCTGCTTACATGTCTTTAGATCCATCAGAACAATGAAAGGAGATGATGGATTGATGAAGTTCTACTCTGCACAGGACTCTTGGTCTGATAAAATATGTTCATGTGTCAGGTTGAGTTTGAAAACTTTGGCATGGTTGAGTGTTAGAGTTACCCACTTGTCCTCAGCTGTGTTTCCTATGAGAAGAATGGGATGTTTTTATTAGTAATTCTGCCTGTCTGTCATTTTGCCCTTGAGCTATTTTTATGAAGAGTGTTTGTGCATTTGGAGACGAGCCAGAAAAACCAGTGTATGACCAGAGGGATTATCTCAAACAACAATCAGAATAAAAAGAGCTTCTGATGCAGATCTGTGTATTTCTAGGGACAATCCCATCCCTGGAATCTGACGCAGATTCTCCTTTGTGTTGTGGGAGACTAGAATACTACTCCTGCACTGTTAATTAAGTGCAAAATGCATGGATTCCTATATTGCATGCCCTCTGCCTTTTCTTCAAACTCCGAAAATCATTAAACATTCTTCATGCTCCTGGCTGACGCTCCTCTTCCAGGGTGAATGACAATCAATGTCAATTAACCCACTTCCTGTTATCCCAAGGCATCATCGGCATAACCTCTGGGCTTGTGTCATCACAATGGCTATACAACCCAAGCGCTCACCCTGTTGGGAATTGTAGGCGTTCTGCTCTACTTTGGTGGGGAAACTCCAAAATACTGAAAACAGACAAGAAAGGAGGCGCAAACGCCAAGTGGATTACCCTTCGACACCTTTAAAAAATGTATATAAAGCCAAAAACATACTCACAAAAAATGAAGAGTAAAATCGCATATCATATATCAACCCCTATCTGGAAAAGGAGCTCTGAGGAAGGGAGAATGTCTCCTGAAACGCGTTAGCAGCACAGGGACCTGTCCTTTTCCACATAGGGGTTAATATGTGATATGCGATTTTACTCTTGTAAAATGTCTTCTGAGTACGTTTTTGTCTTTTTAATACATTTTTAAAGGTGTTGAAGGGTAATGCACTAGGCGTTTGCACCTCCTTTCTTCTCTATTTTGCTTCATCACAATGGCCTGGGCTTGCAGCAGAAAGCATGTGAGCGCCATTCTTTGCAGAGTTTAGGGCTGCGCACTCGCCCATCACAAACCAATACATTCCTATGGTTAAACCACATTCTGCTCAACAGGTCATGCATCGGAATGGATGGGGCCATGCTGCTCAGAAGAGGAGCCAGCAGGGATACTTTACCTTTAAAGACTGTGCAGCGCTGGGGCAGGGCTCAGTGTTGCCAACCCTCAGTATTTAAAAAAAACTGCACTTTTCTCCTGCCAGTAAATGCCAATGACAGGAAAAGGTTGCCAGTGAAAAAATTTGGTGGCTATGCTTGGCATGCACAGTTGCAGTCCAAAGCTGGCGGAGACCATCCAAGTGCTTGCTACAATGTGTTCAGGCGCCGCTGGCGAGGGCAAATCTGGCGGAGGCAGTGCCTGTATGTGTGTCTTGTGATGCTATGGTGCAAGGGAGCTGAGCGGAATAGCCGGCGCCTCGTGTGCGGGTCTGCGGGACGGGAGTAAGGCAAGCCGGCAGTGGGACTGTGTAACGTTCATGCGTTTTTGTTAATGGATGGATTTTCAGCTGCAGAATTATCACACTCAGTAGCCTTGTAGAGATACTGTTGAATAAACCTATCCAACTCTCAGGACTTCATCACGGTGTACAGCCTGTTATGCAATATACATATACTCAATCAGATGTTTCAGTGGAGGGATAGAACATATGAGAATGTATAGATGAGAGACATGTTGTATGGTGATTACTAGGAGTAATATTAGGAGAGTTGCAGGTGATGGTAAAGCAGATAGGTTCTGATGTCTAGTATAGTGCAGATGGTAAGAGGACACAGATGGAGTATACTTAGACAGAGTAACCTAGTGCAAGGATAGTTGAAGGTAGTCCCAAGAGCTAACAGTCTATGCAGATGGTATGGAACAGATAGATAGATAGATAGTCCTGGTAATTGCAGTAGATGACAGTAGGAGATTGGTTAGTAAAGAATCCCCTGTGGGGTACTTATCACTTAGATAGGTTAGTAGTAACAATGTCCATAGATAGAGAGGTGATCCCGTAGCGAGATATGGATCAGCGGCGAGGTTCCGGCGTCAGTTCCGCAAAGGAAATGTCAGCAGCTCCGACTTCACAGGAGAAGGTGCGGTGAACATGTGGTTTGAACGAGTGATGAGTGAGAGAAAGCCGGCGATTGAAATAGCCGCTCATCGGCAATGATGTCATCCGGTCTTAAAGGTATATGCGTCTCTTGTTACACAAGATGGGACGCAATTAGCAAAGGAGAAATATGGAACAAGGGTACCAGAGGTACCAGAACATTACAGACTGTCAGTGCTGTTTGGACAGTAGTGGACTGAAGGGACCACCTGCCATGGGGAGAGACTGTCACTGAGACTCAGGAGGGGACGTGTTGTGTCGTGTCGGTGAGGTGTCATCATCATCTGTGCTGCTGCACACTGCTGTCAGTGTCACTGTGGGGGTCAATTTTATGTGTGTGTGCCGCCATTATAATTTCTACATGGAAAATAAAATAAGAAATATGTTTTTTTTGCCCTTAATATCTACCTTAAATCACATTGCTAATTGCATTGTGTACTTGTTTTAAGCCTAAATACTGAAATTTGCACTTTAAAACTGTAATTTTTTAACTTTTGGAAATGCCAGCAAAAACTTGGCCGTGCCAGTAAATTTTGGGTGTTGTGTCAGTAAATTTTAATGTGGTAGCTTGGCAATATTGGCATGGCTGCACAGAAAATATTGCAATAATAGGGAGGATGGGAAGTATTTAACGTGGCAAGCTACCAAGTGAACTGATAACTGTAAAAAAAAAAAAAAAACTGGAGTGATGTGATGCAGAGATCAACAGTAAATGTTAATAAAAATAGACTTACACTTGAAAAATAAAATTTCCCCTATCAGACTAAAGAACCCAGCAAATACACAAATAAATGTAATTTATTGAAAACATAAATTTGTTTTACCTTATGCATAAAATGTTCATTTACTTATATAGGCATGTGAATACAATTACAATTGTGCGCATTGATTCTAAATACACTATGCAGTGATGTTCTCTGCAGCTGCCAGCCAGGTCTTGGCTTTCTACTTTTACCTAACACTTTGCTTTTGAGAAATTAAATGTTGGGTGTACATATCAGGTTAGGCCTGTAGTAGTCTTTATTTGCTCATTTGCTCTCTCTTTGCATGGTGACTGTGAAATGACCATTTTGCTTTCTAAAGAGTGTGTGTGGCTGTGCTGGGAATAGCTCATCATTGCCATCCCTGACACCAAAACACAAATTAGGATTTAACTTGCCAGCAATTAGGTAAAACTAACTGCTTATCAACTTCACAGAATCAACAAGACCGTGCTTCATAGAACACTTAGGCTCCATTCACATAGAGGATCGTGGGCAGAATCGCTGCGATCCCGAATCATTGCAAATATGGCGATTCGTCAGGCGACAATCGTGGCAAAAATCGATCCGCGTTTGGGGTGCCAATGCAAGTCTTGGGAATCGCGCAGGCGTACCGTGATTTGCAATGATTCGGGATCGCGGGCAGAATCGAAACGTCTATATGTGAATTTGAGCCTAAACTATTCACGTCCTTATCAGATTATGAAGTATTTTGAACATAATATCCTTAGTCAAGGAAACTAGGGCCACAATTAAATCAAAATCCAAATAACCTTTTATGTGGACCTGAACAAATAAACTAAAGATTTGCTATGGTAAAGAGAACATCTAGAAATTATAATTGTGTCTAGGCAGTACCTTGAAAAATCTATCCTTTTTTTTAATTGCTCTTGAAAAAATAGTAGAACACTTGTTGTTACTAGACACTCCTTGTGTCTCTCACCACTGTATGCCTGCAGTGTGAGCACCTCTAAAGCCCCGTACACACGTACCGATTGTCGGCTGTAAATATTCTGCCGCCAACCGATCGGCCGATTGTAGGCTTGTTAGTATGATGCTTCCGACAGCCGACAGCGCATTTTCGGCCGAACAGAATCTGTCGTGCAGACTTTAAAATATTTGTTGGCCAACACCAGAACGGCCGATTGTTTGTCAGTCAGTACAGATTTCGGCTGACAGACAGCAGATTAGCAAGACTGGGCATGCTCAGAGAAGAAAAAAAGACAAGGAAAGTTAACCATCACATGACATCACTTCTGCAGTCGGCTGTTGTTGGCTGACAAAATTCGTGTGCAGTCTTTAGCAGTTTTCAACAGACACGACAGCCCTGGACAAAAGACGGCCGATCGTTTGGCCGACGATCAGTACGTGTGTACGGGGCTTTAGGCACTGCTGCCAATGACCGCAAATCGCACTATATTTGGAGTGAGATTTGGTGATGTTAATACGGTCCTGCTGTTTTCCTTGCTGGAGAGGAAGTGTCACCTCAGGACCTACAGTGCAAGGACCCTCCTGCTTCTGCATTTTCCATTCTGTGGATCTGTGCTTCTTCCATCTTTCTTGCTGATTTCTGATCATTACCTTACCAATCATCAGATGAGGAGTCATTAGTTGGCAGCTCCGATATGAAAAAGCAAAGCCCCACCTTTATCAAAAATGGCCACCCGCACGCACAGACATAATGCAGAGCCATGCTGGATAGTAATTAATAAGGAAAAGATCAGCTGCAGGAAGACCATAAAAAATACTGAGGACTAGTTCTTTTGACTCCTGCTTGCCTTTTTTATGCAAACATTCTACAGTTCTGGTCCCTTTTTTACTATGTTTGCAGGCTTCAAAGGGGAATAAACATAAAAACTTCAAGCATACAGTTGTTGTTGCTGGAAGTACATAAACTCAAGACCCCAGGGCAATCAGCTCCTTCCCTGTAAAGGCAAAGATGTACTTTTCCCGCACCCTGCAATGTGATGCTAATTTAAGTAATCTAAAGATTTGCTCCTTGACCCCCCCTTCCCAAACACATACAAACCAAGATTCCAATGGAACAGTGAACATTACGTCTATACAATGCAGTGACAGCTATAATCTATAAGCAACTATATTACTGTAGTATGTGACTTTCTAAGGCATCTAGATAATTACTTGCTATGCTCTCAGTGTACAGATGTATCATTAAAAGCATATTACCCTCTATATTGTACTTTGGTAATAGGTACTAGGCCAGTACTATCTATGTCATACATAAAAGCGTGTACACTGCCTAATTATATTGATACATGTGCAAAATGAAGACAAAGGGCTCGTTTACACTTACCTAGCCATCTGAAAATCTGTGCATGTTTGACAGGCAGCTAGGATGCGTTGTTTTGCTACTTCATCGTCTGTCTTAACCCTTTGAAGACCACATTACTGCATAGCAGCCACATACATTGCATGCGGTTGCAAGGCAGTTACAGCATGGCGCCATTTTCTTGAAAGAGTTGTGTTTGACTATGGTGCTAACTGTCGAACATGACATGGGGTTTAAATGTTTGCCACAGAAGCAAGGCATCATGGTCATGCCATGTGTACAACCCCATCTGGCTTTCTTTACAGCTTAAGCGGGAAGGTAAAACCGTGGCTCAACCATCTATTTTTACCGCCTCACTAACCGCAAGTGTAAACAAGACCGTAAAAAAGTATAGAATACAAAAAAAAAAAAAAAACAATAGTTTTCCTTGTACCTAATTTGAAACATATATCCAAAATATTTTATTTTGTGCCCTAAAATAACATCTTCAGGGCAGATGTATAATAAAGGATGGGCAGCAGAGGCCCCGGTACAAGGGGCCCATGGTACAAGGGGTAAAGTATTTCAGTATCAAAATGCCTGATGTCTAGGAATATGGTTGAGGATTAAACTCTTAGAACTATTATATTTTTATCATAGCAGCAGATGCCTTGGGTAATTTAACAAGAAAATTAGGCATAGAAAAATGTAAATGGTCTCAACTTATTAAATTGGGTGTACCTGAAAAGTTTGGGTTGTACGGGGTATCATTAAAATCTATCCTCAGGGAGACAACTCCCTACACACCCCCTGTACCAGGACTAAGCAAATGTAAACCACTATTTGACGTACTTTACCCATAAAACAGGTATCAAAAAGTCAACAAGTGGCCATGTAAAAGCTGTCCTATCAGAAAAAGTTCAGTCACTTGATTGTTTCTCCGACATGGACTCTTTATTCGTTGAAGATAAAGTTTCTGTTTTCTCTTTCAAAACTGAGATTTCATTTTGCAGTTTTAGGATACTGTTGTCATACTGCATACTCTCCAGAGCATGCTGAATCTCTAAAGTCTCTGAGATTATTTTCAACAAAGTGTCCTCCGTATTAAACACCTGTACAGTCAACTCGTCAATCCTTTTTTCAAGGTCAAGCATCTCACTGGAGACTTTTAGTAGAGTGCGCACAGCATTGTCAATAACTGGCAAATTGTCAATGCACTCTGCCAGTTTGGGCTCAAACTGGACTATGTTCTTCTGAACTTCTTGGTTAATGTTGGCCAACTCATTCTGCTGCTTTATCAGATCCTCGATTTCCTTGGCATCATAGTCCAAAACGTCAGAGATACGTTGAAGATCTTCATCTTCTTGTTTTCTCACAGTTCTAAAATTCCTGGGTGTACTATCTTCAAACTCTTTAAGCTTCTCGGAAAGAACTTTTAGGGTCTGGTCAGCCGAGTTAATTTTTGAAGTCATCTGCTGATGGAATGACTTGGTCTCAGATTTTACAGAGTTAGTTTCTAGGTTCATTTCATCCAGGTTTCTCTTCCATGTATCTGTGACATTTTGGAACTTAATGTTGACGTTCTGCATCATTTTGGAAAGTGCCTGCTCATTGGTTTGAATGTGATCAATGTCGTTATGGAGGCTAGATATTTGTTGCTGTAAGTGGTTTACTAGGAAAGATGATGCTGAAGCTTCTGCTAGGGAGTTGTCTGTGGACGCGAGCTGCAAGAGAATGCCCATGTGCTTTAGTGGACACAAATAACTGTTTAAAAAGAATTCAAAAGCTAAAGAGGGTTGTTGTAAAGAAGTCAAATGTAAAAACAAGTGTAATATATTACATTTTGTTATACAATTATGGCCAAGGTATTTCTAAGATAGGAAATGGAAGGTTCCAGCTTTATGTGGGTTTGCAAACAATTAAGGCCTCGTTCATGCACTTAAAGTGATACTAAAGTCTTGTTTTTTTGTTTCAAAATAACAAACATGGTATACTTACCTGCTGTGTGCAGTGGTTTTGCACAGAGCAGCTCAGATCCTCCTCTTCTCAGGTCTCTCACCAGCACTCCTGGCCTCTCCCTCCTGCCAAGTGCCTATACAGCAAGCAGCTTGCTATGGGGGGCACCCGAGCCAAGCCACTGCTCTGTGTGTCCATTCAGACATGGAGCTGTGGCTCAGCTCTGCCCCTCTCTCCTCATTGGCTCACTGACTTTTATTAACAGCAGTGGGAGCCAATAGCGCCTGCTGTGTGTCTCAACCAATCAGGAGGGAGCCCAGGACAGCTAAATCTCTCGTGCCACATCGCTAGATCGAGATGGGGCTCAGGTAAGTATTAGGGGAGCTGCTGCACACAGAAGATTTTTTATATGAATGCATAGAATGCATTATGATAAAAAAACCTTCTGCCTTTAGAACCACTTTAAGTATACGCCAATGAAAGGGCTTTGTTTACCCACATGGGAATGCACAGGTGTTCCATGCATAATTGTGCAGGCAGTCCCATTCATGTCAATTGGGATGCAGCGGCTGCACAGACATAGCTCCAAATTTGAAACCATGTGGGTGTAGGTGCAGGTCCCCAAACACAGACAGTGTGAGCTCAGGAACACACCGCTGTCAGATTAGGAGCAGTAGCTGTGTCCATGTAGCTGCTGCATCCCAAAAGAACCCAAAAGAACATCAGTGGGACTATCTACATGGAGGTGTATGGAACACCTGTGCAAACACGGCTCTTGCATGGGCTTACGTTTAAAGTAAACTTGCTTTTAAATCAAATGGCTGACAGGCAGGGTATTTAGGACAGAAGAGACAAATGCATCCTTCTGCCTGTCAGCTGTCATGTTCACTGAGCCGCAGATGCGCAGCGAACATTTATGGCCCCAATCATCCCTCGATCCGTGCCGCGATGATGTGACTCCCATGCACATACGCGGGAGTGGCGTCATTGCAGCCTAGCCTATCAAGTGGTAAGAAGACCAGGGCGAAGATGGAATCGCTGGGGGTCCATCGGATTGGTCCCAGCGCTGCACTGGAGGACACCTTGTGACAGGTAAGTCTGTCATAATGTACTAATATGCTGTGCATACTAGTACATTATGGCATAACCCACCTGGGGGCCTTTAAAAAAATAAATAAAATAAATAAAAGTTATAGCCGACTTCACTTCCACTTTAAGGGGTGCATGGTGGTGGGGGTGCAAGGGCTAATTCACACAGTGTGTGGTAACAGAGGTTTTATGCAAATGTAAAATGCCTGTAACCACAAGGACACACAGGAAACAATTGTCTATGTATCCCATTCACACTGCAATGTGCTGCAGCATGCTACGAAAAAATGCAGACATGCTGCATTTCATTGCAGCATACCATGCCAAATGAAGCGTACATTTTGTGCACTTCGAATAAAGTTTCTACAAAACAGACAAAAGGGAGCTGTGTGATGTGCTAAGTTGAGCACCACACTGCCCCCTATAGCAGCCAGAAAAGACAGCTGCTGGAGCAGTGCTCTGGCAGTTGTCCTTTCCCATTTCTTGCTGTGTGGCCCAGGTTGGGTCTTAACAGGCACTCTGCAGCCTGGGGGTGTGGGACCTCTGTGGCAGCAAGAAAGAACTTCAGAACCTAAAACCGTAAACAAAAAAAAATTGGAAGCCATTTTTAAATAACAGGAGAAAGGTCCTAGATTTGCTTCTCCATTAATATGTGTAACATTATACATCTGTCTACCTGTTGTTTAAAACAGAAATTTGGCATCATTTAAAAAAAAAAAAAATGATGTGGTCTTATAGTTTTAGCTTGGTTTTCCAGAAAAAGCCCCCATAAATACCTGTTGATGCTGCCAGTGAAGTCCCCTTACTGCAGCTTCCCGTGATGGTGTGGCAACATTGCTGCACCGCTCCGGAATTCAGAGCAGAGTTGTCATTCTCATGTACGCTGTGCTTGTTTGCACTGCAGAGGGATGACATGGTGCAAGGGACATGGCTATCAACATTGTCACTGCTGTTTTACATGCCTGTAGCTGGTCAAACCAAGTCCTGCCCACTGTTTTCTGGATTAACAACACTACCTCAGCTGCTGAAACCCTCCTACTGTGAGCTGCGGCGTCTGGGAAGGGAGTGTGTGAGATACAAATGAAAAGGGGATTGTGCTCAGTCAGGAGAGGTAAACACGTTTTTTGTTTACTTTATGAAGCTGGATTGGGTACTTGGCTAGGCTGCCATATGGAAGCCTTCAGTTGAACCTCAAGCCATATAAAATATAGTGTATGAATATTCATTTCAATTAGCCAATCACATGAATAGCAAATTCCTGTTTGCTTATTTCATCTGCACAACACTGGATAATAAAAGTGACAATTCACACACTCTATTGTGTAAAACTTCTCAACTTCATTAGTCAATTGTTTGCCATTTAAAAAAAAAAAAAAAAACACAATTATCACACTAATAGTTACATTTTAGCACTGCTTATCTCCTGCAGTTTCTTTGCAGCCACTTTCAGAGAGAGAGGATTGGCAATCAGTCTGGCAAGAGAATGGCCAACAGGTAACCTATGGTCTCCCTGTAGCTGATTTTTTTCCTCTTTACCATGCCATGTTCTGCGCGGTGTCTCTGTAGATCAGGGGTCTCAAACTGGCGGCCCTCCAGCTGTTGCGGAACTACAAGTCCCATCATGCTTCTGCCTATGGGAGTCATGCTTGTAACTGTCAGTCTTGCAGTGCCTCATGGGAATTGTAGTTCTGAAACAGTTGGAGGGCCACCAGTTTGAGGCCCCTGCTGTAGACCGCTATCTTGTAGGCAGGGCTTTGAGTCCTTATGCCAGAGCCTTCAGCAAAGAAAATAGTGAGCAGCACAGGAGCAACATCACTAAACCTAACTCCCAATTGCCTGGGACTAGCGGTGAGAAGTAGCAGTGCCTTAGACCTCGTACAGCAGATATACAGGAGTTCCTAGGCACCCTCACATACAAGGAAGTGCACTGCTATTTTTAGGAGGAATTAAAAAAAAAAAATTCAAAAAAAGTGTTTTTTTTCCGTTTCGGTTTAGACAGATGTTCCCTATACCAGCAAATCTTTACTCTTTGAGTTCAGGTCCACTCTAAGCAATGAAAAAAAAAAAAAACACAACAAAGTGATATCTGCAGAATCGAATTACAAGACAGATGGTTTCAGCATTACTTCAAGATAATCTGCAAAGAGTAAGCAAAGGGCAGGAAAGGATGAGGCAGGTAATCTCCTTATAATAGTCGCTCTTTTAATTTATAGGTTATCATGGGCTTGGTACCGCACAGGGGAAAAGGGATGCAATGGAAAACATTTATGAAACAAGACAATGTTGGTTTCGGTGTGGAGCTGGATCTTAATATCATCTAGATTTCTGATGAATTAGTCTGGCTGCAGCCATTTTAACTGTGGGCAGCTGAAGCTGCTGCCGAATTTACACAGACACACACACAAACATTCATATATATATACACACACACATACATACATATATATATATATATATATATATATATATATATATATATATATATATATATATATACACACACACATATATTAGAGCTGCACGATTCGGGATAAAATGAGAATCACAACTATTTTGCTTAGACTAAAGATCTTGATTCTCTCACAATTCTATTTTACATTATACAAAAAATTTGGGCTAACTTTTAAAGTTTAGTTTTTTTGATTCATTAAAGTTTATTGTTTCCCCCCAGAACTGCGGTTGAAAGACTTCTGCGCAAATAGAGTGTGACATAAAAGATTGCAACAGCCAACATTTTTCTTCTCTAGGGTCTCTGCTAAAAATATATATATATATATAATGTTTGGTTTGGGGGCACTAAGTAATTTTCTAGCAAAAAATAATGATTTTAACTTGTAAGCAGCAAGTGTCAGAAAAAGGCTTAGTCTTAAAGAGGTTAAACTGCCCTCCTTTAGGCTCGGTTTCCACTAGTGCGACAGCAAGTCAAAACCCATTGTTTTCAATGGGGCCCGTTTCCACTGCCGCAGCTTCAGTTGCCGCGACCTCAAAAGTAAATCGTGTACTACTTTTGAGCGCGACTTCCCTCTATATATGAGGGACAAGTCTAACTGAAGCCACGGTTTACTTTCGCTATGAAGTCGTGCTAGAAGTAGCACGACTTCGTAGCCGCACTAGTGGAAACCGAGGCTTAGCCCCGGTTCACACTTGTGCGTGTGCGGGGTTCGCATGTAATATCGGAGCGCACTGCTCCGACATTACATGCGATCGGCTGTGCGGTGCGAGTTTAGCCATACGGGTTGTATGGCTAAATTCGCACCGCAGCCGCTCCAAACTCGCACAGGACCCTTTTTTCTAGCCGCATCAGGATCGCATCGCACAGCGGTTCACACTTGTGCGATCCGATCCTGTGCGAACTGCACGATCGCACTGCGATATGCGATCAAACAGGGGGTGTCGTTAAGATTACATTGACACCCCCAGCGTATCGCATATGGCAGTGTGAACTGCCGGGGGTGCGTGTGCGATGCGGGAAAAGGCTGCGAATTCGCAGCCTTCCCGCATCGCATATATGTGAACCGAGCCTTACAGACAGAAGTTTGTTTCTTTCTCTAAATGGAAATGATACATTGTAAAACATTGTGTTTATAGTTATCTAGTAGCCTTAACAATGTTGATAAACATTTGGAGGCTCTTTTTTTCTTTTTTTTTTCTTTTTTTTTTACAGTTGTGAGCGAGCAGAGAACAGCTCTGTAAGAATCGCTGTTTTAAGATTGTGGGGGATGAATAGAGATTTTTTTAACGATTAATCGTGCAGCTCTAATATATATACACACACATACACACACACATATATATACACACACAGACAGGGAGGCAAATTCTGTCAGGCACCACTGCTTGCCAGCACATTTCTCCTCTTGATAAATACTCATGGATCTCTCCCTCCAGCTATCATTGGCTCTCCTATGACTCACCCCTCCTCCCTTGCTGGCAAACTCTCACGAGAGTTAGAGAGAGCTGTGCATGATGTCATTAGCCTAGGCTAATTACCAGACAAGATGGAGGAAGTGGGCTGTATAAGGTATTTACTGGCAGAAAAAAAAATGTTTAACTATCCAAAGTTAAAACAACAAGGGCAGAAGATTTAATAGATGGAAAGATGAAAAAAAATGACTGAAGGTCCACTTTAATACCTCTTCTCAATATGTCAAAACATTTTTTTATGCATTTTTGATGCACTGCCATTGACTAGGGGCCTCCCAATGCATTAAAATGCAGAAAAAAATGCATTTGCAGTTATTTTCAAAACATATTGGTGAGATGGTAACAGACTAGGAGGTTGATTTACTAAAGGCAAATATACTGTGCCATGGATATATATATACTGTTCCATCACTTGCTCTAGATCTAAGGGGAAGCTTTGAAATGCATGGACGCTCTGCTGATTTCTATCATCCAATCATGTGCACGCAAAAATGCTGTTTTTTATTTTCCTTGCATGTGATTGGGTATTCTTTGCAAAGTGAATCTTTACCTCATTTACCAAGCTCTGGAGCAAGTGCACTTGCAGTGCACAGTATATTTGCCTTTAGTAAATCAACCACACTATATTTATTATGGACAACCACAAAATGTATTTTAGTGCATTGGAAAGTGTGCATCAAAATAATTATTTAATTATTAAATAATTATAGAAATGCAATTATTAAATAACATAGAAATGCAATTAATTTAGTAAATATAAACTGCTAAATACCTTTTCTCATCAGCAGTATATAGCATTCTAGTGTCTGGTTAAAGCTTGTAGGAGTTTTCATTCTGCACTGACTGTCCTATCAGGATGTAGGACCCCTGACCCTCTATCTGGACAGTGCTGATTGGCCCTGAGCTGATCACATGCGTCCTTCCAAGAAAAAAAATAAAAATAAAACTCTAGCAATACACGCCAAACTGAGCCTGTGCAGCCTGCCCCCTAGCTCTGTATTTTTAGGAAATATAATGGGGACAGTGAAAGGAGGAGAGGATCAGAGAAGACAGGATCAAACAGCCTTTTTACACAATGCAGAGGATTAACCCCTTAGGTTCCACAGGGAGTATAACAAAGCATGATTTACTGCATATACAGACTGATTTGATTGTTGTGGGTTTAGTAACACTTTAACTTTTACGAAGCAAGAATGAAAGCTGCAATGCACCCTGTATTTGGTTAGTATTTAGGTCTGGGTGTTTTTCTTACTGGAATGACATCACAAGTGGGTAGGAATATAAGCACAAATGTGGGTGGATACATTTTCTGCCATCTTCTTGTCCATAAAATCAGCTTCTTTCAGGCTAAGAGCTCATTCAAATGAGCAAACGCATATTTTCTACATAAAAGCAAGGTTCTTGCTGGCAGAGCTAGAAGATAATGCATAAAATACGTGCCTAAAGTACTCCCGTTTATGTGCATTTATATGTGCGTACATGCATAAAAACCGCAGCTGCGTCCTACTTTTTTCATTGTGCGTGGCTAAACACAGCACACATTTTCACATGTAGACACCCAGCTGTGTGTATGTGCTCATTGATTATTATAGGGCTGCATTTAGATGCCTACAAAAGCATCTGCTGTACACATCTGAACAGTCGTAAAGTGTTTACAAGATATTTGGTAAAACTACGCCATATCAAAAATAAAAAAAATTACAGAGAGAGAGAGAGAGAAAAGTAATAAAAACAGAGACAGAATTGGGGTTTTTCTTTTTTTTTGTTCTCCATGGTCAAGAAAATAAGTGGAAAACATAACAGACACTGATAAACTCCCTAAGGACTTAACAAAACACTATATTGTCAAAAATATTTGGACGCCTGCCTTTACACGCATATGAACTTTAATGGCATCCTAGTCTTAGTCCGTAGGGTTCAATATTGAGTTAGTCCTCCCTTTGCAGCTATACCAGCTTCAACACTTCTGGGAAGGCTGTCCACAAGGTTTAGGAGTGTGTCTATGGGAATGTTTGACCATTCTTCCAGAAGCGCATTTTTGAGGTCAGGCAACGATGTTGGACGAGAAGGCCTGGCTCGCAGGAAGCGAGCCAGGCCTTCTCATTCTCAAGAAGCAGAGGAAGGAGGAGGGAGGAGGGAGAAGGGAGGAAGGAGGGGGCAAACCTCTGACGTACCTCGCCGCGTTGAGGTCAGACGGAAGTGGGGACAGAGTACCTGTCAAAAACAGGTAAACGCTTCCCCCCCCCCCCCCAAAAGGTGGCAAATGTGGCCATTGGAGGGAGGGAGGAGACAGATAAGCGGAAGTTCCACTTTTGAGTGGAACTCCAGTTTAAAAGTAAAGTTCAAACCAGTAAAATATATTCCAGGAGCATCAAAAGGTGTGCACTGTGCACAGTCTTAGGCTCTGTACGTTGTTAAAAGTCCCTTTGAATGCTGGAATTTTTAGGACGTTTGAAACGTCCGTTAGGTCGCGTTTGTACCCGCGTTTTGCGGGCGTTTGCGTTTAGAACCGTTCGTATAGGTCAAAAAAATGATTCCCCTTTAAAATGGAAAAACGCAAACGCTAAACGCGGGTCATCGCGTTCAGACGCGTTCGGACGCGTTTGTGCGTTTGAAACGCCGGGAAACACACGTTCGAACGCAAATAATTGCGTTCTGAAAAAAAGTCCCTGAACGCAACTGCCTGCAAATGACTGTAAACGACCTGGTGTACATGGACAGATAAGATAACATGGAGCTGCGTTCAGGGGCTTCTGAAAAAAAACGCCCAACTGCTCCTAAACGGCCATTTCCAGCGTCCCGTGTACATAGAGCCTTAGGCCTCATTCACACGGGGGGGGGGGGGGGGGGGGATTATATTTGTACTCCGTGCAGGGCCATGTTTTGCATTCCTACGCTGGCATACCATTATTGTCTATTGGGACACATGGCTGCATAGACACAGCTGCTGTGTTGCAATATGACACACGGTAGTCAGCCCTTGAACTCACCCTGTGTGCGTTCAGGGAACTGCACCTGCATAGATGTCATATTGGGACATAGCAGCTGTGTCTGTTCAGCCATGTATCACAGAATACAATAATGGGATGCCACCTCGGGGGATGCATGCAACATCTGTGTATCCCCAAAGCCAGCAAAACACAGCCCTGTGCAGGGTACAGGTCATCGCTCCATGTGTTTGACACCTTAGAGTTTGTTTACTTTAAAAAGCAGCCACAGCCCTAGTAGAAAAGCAGGTCCTCTGCCAGCATGCTGGAAAAAAAAGACCCTTACTCTCTTTGCGGCAGCAGTGGTCTCTCTGCAGAAGCCCAGCACAACCTCTGCTGAGTCAGAGCTAGAGCTTTGCAATCAGGCACTTATGATGAACCTTTGCAGAGAGACCTCTGCTTCCACACAAAGAGCTAAGGTCTTTTTTTTTTTTTGCTGGCAGGGGACAGGCCTACTCAGGCCATGGCTGCTTTCTAAAGACATGAAATGTAAGACCTTTCACACCTTTTGATTTGATGCTCTAGAAATGTATTTTGCTAATTGAAACTGAAGTTGGGATTTAATGCCCAGCTGAAATAAGGCCACTTTTTATTGGCAGTTGATACTGCATGGTATAATGTAATCAACCTATTTATAGGATAACCCGATACAATAAACCCGAATGTACAGATTTAGGCCCCTTTCACATGATCGGACCGATCAGGTCTGTGTGTCCGTTTTTCAGGCGGACCTGATTGGGTCACCCATTGTACTCTATGGGGAGGCGGATGTCAGCGGAGATGTGTACGCTGACACCTGTCTGGCATCTGATCTGACAAGATCTGCTGAAAACAGATGGATGGCGATACGTTCACCATCCATCCAGCTGGTCGGATCAGATGAAAACGGACATGCTGTCCATTTTCATCCGATCTCCCCATAGAGGAGAGCGGGACTCTGACATGTCCGTCTTTGCACAGTGAGCGGGGACAGACCTGTCATCTGCCTGCTCAGCGGGGATCAACGGAGTGAGTTAGCATAGTCCATGAAAATGGATTTGCCCCATGTGAAAGGGGCCTTAGAGCCAATCAAAGCTTATAAAATTTAAAGTAAAGTATATTTTAAGCCAATTTTTTAATACAGAATCCCTGTCAGTTTTGTATTGCTGTCTCTGTCCCTCCATGGAGATTCATCATCCCTATCTGTCCTGGTAATCAGTGACAGTGGACAGAAAGAGAGAGAAATCCTATATTTTTATAGTTGCCACCGGGACAAGAGGCGAGAGAAAACTCACCTCCCAACTGTCTAAGAGGCAAATGATTCCTCTTACTTTGGAGAGTTTTCTTCCCATTTGCTGTTGGGTCTCTGGGACAGAAAACAAGGGGGGAAATCTGGATACACTTAAATAAAGATACTGAGCATGCTCTTGCCAGTATATGGGGAAAAAGAAACCTATGAAACTCCAATAACCACAAAACTGTACTAAAAAAAAAAAAACTCCTAAATTACTTTTGTAAAAAGTTATATGACATATTATTGCTGCATAAGCCATTTAGTAAACTAATGTTAATAAAAAAAATATTTCTTCATTAAAGCCAGGTATGATTTTCAAAAAATAAAAAATTACCTTATCCGTTCCAGAGTTTCCACCCCCTGCTTACAAATTTGGTGGACTGCTTTTCCCTGACATCTGCAGAGAGCTTAAAGCCCACTCACAGACATCCCATGCAATAGACACTAGACAGCATCTTTGCAGAGATACTTTTTGATTTTCTTGCACATATAAAGAGGGATGGCCGAGGCTGCAGCATTATTATTACAGCACAGTGAATATTTAAAGTAGAACTGCACTGCATATGAACACCAAAAAAAAAAAAAAATGCTATTTATTTCATTTGTATTATTCAAAGCAATCTGCCCATCGATCTAGGTCTCCATGCTTTATTTTGTGGAGAAATCATTTTGAAAAACATCCCCCAGGCATTTCTGATTATGGCCATCTTGAGTAAGGGCAGAAGATTCATGCATCATTTACTTCCTGGAATCCATCTGCCCTTAGCTCAGGGATGGGCTATGCTGAGAACCCTCCCTTCTCTCCTGAAGACTCCTGGGATGTATGACATCATTTTCCTAGGCATGGAAACCAAAGTAACTGAAGAAATGTACCACAAAACAGTTTAAGTAAATATAATCTACTTTCCTATCTATTCACTAATGCTAGCAGCATAAGGATTAAAAATTGTCCACGTTGATTGAGAGAGTGAAGTTTCACTTTAAGTGGCAGAACCCCACACCATCCCCTCACACATAGCAGTCAGAATTTAAAAAAGTCACAGTAAGATCCGGTTCACATTAGCGCGATGACAGAGATCGCATGTAATTCGGAGCGCACTGCTCCTAAAATTACATGCGATCTCTGTGCAGTGCAAATTCAGCCATACAGTTTGTATGGCTGAATTCGCACCGCAATCGCACTAAAAGACGCACAGGACCCTTTTTTTGGTCCGCAGCAGAATCGGATCGCATGGTGGTTCACACTAGTGCGATCCGATTTTGTGCGAACCTTCAGATCGCACTGCGATATGCGATCTTATCTGGGGGTGTCGTACTGTTAATTGACACCCCCAGCGTATCGCATATGGCAGTGTGAACTGCCAGGGGTGCGGATGTGATGCGGGAACACGCTGTATATTCGCAGCGTTCCCGCATCGCACAAATGTGAACCGGCACTGAAGCCTCCATAAATATCTATAGAACAAGACCAGGTGGTAAGGAGCTGCAATAAAGTTTTCCAAAATCTTTGCAAAGTATATTAGGAAAATGTATTTAAATATGCAAATTACCTTCCCAAAAATTTCTCCAACTTTAGCTTCCAGGTCTTCTAGCGCAGATGATCGGGACTGCAAGGTTTGGTACTTCTGTTCAAGGAGGGTAAAGTTTTGTGATTGCTGAAATACAGTCCTGGAACAATGAAGGAAATATGTTTTTTTTTTTTTTCATGTAACAAAGAATAATAATGAACCACATTGTAAATTCAGGAAAATAAAAGTGCTTTTTGTTTATGGGTGTATATGGCTTAAACAGACAAAAACATGTGGAACAACTGAAAATAATAGGTGCTGTGTGTGGCTTGTACTCCTCCTCAGCATGTTGTAGTTCATTTTAGTTTCTGCCATTCAACTTTCATTCTTCAGAGGGAGTAATAAATCAAAAAGATCTCCAAAGGAGAGACTTAGGCCTCTTGCACACAATACTCCTGTTTGAACATCTCCTTTTTCAGACGTAATTTTTGTCTTATTGAAAAGCGCGCATTTGCGCGTATTTCCGCGCATTTTCACGCATAAGCGTTCGTGCAAATTCGCGTAAATTTGCGCCTCTGAATATGCACATTTTTTTCAGGTCAACAGTATGATCGTGTGCGTTCATTTGATCGCATTTGCGCGCAAATGCACACATTAGGCGTATATTACTGTCCAAAAATGCAGATTTTTCTATTTTGTTCTTACTGAAGAATATGCGGCGCTCATTTACACGCCTGTGTGCATAGGCACATTAGAATGAATGGGCTCTATTTTAGCTCATTAAAAAAAAAAAAAAGCTGTACTGAGCATTTTCAAGCTGCAGTGTGCAAGGGGCCCTACTGCATTGTGACTCAGCTGAAGGACCTGCATTTTATAGCCCATTCATAAAATGCAGGCAGTGCTGTGAGGGCTGCAGGAGGTAACTGAGTATTTTCTGCTTAGTAAAGTGGACAGAAACTCAGTGATTGGAGGAAGGATGGTCACCACAGGTCATGTGATCAAGACCTCCCTCCAGCAATTTTTGTTTTTTTTTACAATCATTTATTAAATAGTGCTCCCCTGGCTTTGGGTGCACCGTGTTTTATAAATGTGCCATTCTTTTTTTTTTTTTTGAAGCAGGGGTTTATAAATGGACCTCAAAGCCCCTCTAATGTCTAAATATAAATATTGGGAGGCAGACTGTAGCATTTAAACATTTCCCACCCAAAACCTTAACACTTAGACCGCATTCACACTGAAGCGGCACGACTTCGGGGGCGACCTGTGAAGTCCCGTGCACCGCGACTTCGGCGCGACTTGCACGGACTTCACATAATGGAAGTCAATGCAAGTCGCCTCCAGGTCGCCCCGAAGTAGTACAGGACCCTTTTTCTAAGTCGGAGCGACTTGTGTCGCTCCTATTAGAACGGGTCCTGTAGCACTGCATGGACCGCGACTTGTCAGGTTGACAAGTCGCCTGACAAGTCGCGGTAGTGTGAATGGAGCCTAAGAGGTCTATTTAAATAAAAAAAAAAATCAGAATACCAGACCTTAGATGTGGTGGCATAATTATTTTCTTTTCTTTCCTTCATTTTCACTTGGCAATCCTGTAACACACTTACTGTCTTAGGGCAACAACCCTCAGTCACCGGAGTCGGTGCAAGGATTTTTACCGCCCTAGGCAAAATAAAAATTGCGCCCTCCCCCCCCATATGCTCTCCCACCCCCCATCCCAAGTTGCTGAAAGGGTTAAAACCAGTGGCCGCTGGTGCTCCATCGGTCACTCCAGAGTCCAGTCCACACCATATACCCCCCTCGGCCAATAGGATGCCTTCTCCTTTGGCCAATTGGGAAACAGGTCTCGGGACCCGCTTCCTGATTGGCTGGAAGGAGAATCAGTGTGGCAGTAGCAAATATTCATTTGCTATTTTCACACAACTGGGTGGTCTCACTGTGCCCTAAGCCCACCTTTTTTGTAGCCTATTAGAGCCTCTGGCTTTAATCACGTGCTTCGAAAAAAAAATAAAAAACCCTCATTGGAATCCATGCATCTGGCTCCCTGCATGTAGATTAGGGGAAAGGAAGCATAATGGACGGGCCGGCCGCCACTGATTAAAATCCCTTCAGTGACTTACGGTAAGTCACTTACCTTGGCTCAGGCTCCGCCAGCACCCCCTGCTAAGTTGCGCCCTAGGCCTCCTTACTGGTAGCACAGGCCCTGTCAGTCACCGGACATACTGTATCTATTGAGAAGCAGGACTGTCACCCTAGGACAGGTCTACAGATCACCTTCTCCTTTCCCTATCTGAATAACATTGGGGGAGGGTTTCTGTAGTCTACATAGATAGCTGAGAACAACTTAACTGATAACAGTAAATTCTCGGAAATTATCAGCTTGCAAGATTTCTGGCAGGATCAACAGTTTTTTTTTTCACTTATCAAATAGATATAACAAAATACTTCCAATGTTATATTTACCTGACTAATGGGAAATATAAGTTTATGATCAGGGTTCACACTTGATCAGATGTGTGGCTATATTGGGATATTTTCCTAATAGTTTAAGGCTGGGTTCACACCTTCGTGCGGAGCAGCTCACAGCAGGGGTCCGGTGCGTCCCTGTTCACTGTTTCAGGTCCAATTTTAAATGGACCAGAAGACGCACAGGACTCCTGTGCAATTCGCTCCGCAGCTGTCCTGGGGCTGTGTGAACTGGCTCCATGGAGAGCTGGTCACAGGCTTCTGATATGCAAATTGGATGTGGAGATACCCGCATCCAATTCCCAAAAGCGTGAACCCAGCCTTACTCTCATAATGTTTAACCATAATTGTGTTCACTGCATGCAGTTGCAGGGCGGTTGTGGTATGACCGTATTTGTTTGAATGGGTTGCATCCAGCAACCATACTGCCTGCCGAATGTGATATGTCATTCACCTTTTGCGGTGGCCACTGCAGCCGTAAATTGAGTTCAGCCCTGAGCGACTGCACTGCTTTGTTAAGGTGGGTGGTCGAGGGGTAGTAGAATCGCAGCTTAACCACCTGCTTTTACTGCCCCCTGGCCGCCCATGTGAATGAAACTTTTCAGTTTAATTTGGAACAGAAAAAAATAGGAATTTGGAACACTCACCATGTCAAAGTCGCACAGAGTGCCAGACACAAGCAGCACAGCAGGGTCCTGACATCAGGGCACATTGATCGGCTTCCAGTCACTGAAGAGGCGGCCGCCAGCTTTCCAGGATTGTCGCCATTTGCCCGCTGTCCTGCAGCAGTGCCACTGCGCTGAGCATCTTTCCCTTCCTTGGAGGACGGCGAGCCCCCTTTCTTCCTCTGCTTCACTTCGCCAGACATTGTAAAACACACCCCAACTGCTAACTATACATAGAAAGTTATCAAATGTAATTAGATCTAAAAATAGTTCCTATGCATTAAGATCTGTCCGGTGCTATGACAGCATTTTTACTAAATGCATTGTGTACATGCACAGACCATATGCTCTTAAAGGGGAAAGGATAGAAATTCACAGCAAAGCTACAAAAAGTTTTTCTAAGGTGAAGTAACCTGAATCTTTTCTAGTAAAATGAAGCAGATCTGGGCTGGAAGCCTGCGATTCCCCTGCCAGGATTTTTAACCCCTGATCTGCTCTCAGCCCTAGAGGCAGCAACCCCCTCCCTGTCTATGTGGCAGCCAGAATGATCCTCCTCACACTACACTGAGCAGCTGGATTTTGGGATAAGCCTGCTACGGTGGCAGGCAGGGGACAATCATTCTGCATTGCAAATCTCACTCTATATTTCAAAGTATAATGTAGATCTGCGCTCCTATAAATAGCAATAATGGAAGCAGCGGTGCTGATATAAAATATGTGCAAATGCTCCATAAACTAACCTAATAAAAATAATAATAAATAAATAATAACTCTCCTAAATTGATCTAAATCGTGTATACCAAATAGCATGTGCAAAAATATATATAAAAATCGATCATATTGCAGTTCTCATATCTGCATAAAACAATGGCAACAGAGATGTAGATAAGCCTTTTTCAACCAGGGTGCCCAGGCACCCTGGGGTGCCTTCAGGTTTCTTCAGGGTGCCTTGGAGAAATGTGTAAAAATTGCCTACAAATTGTATATAAGGCTCCATTCACACTACCGCGACTTGTCAGGCTGACAAGTCGCGGTCCCTCATGGTCCATTGACTAGTACAGTACCCGCTCTAATAGGAGCGACACAAGTTGCTCCGACTTAGAAAAAGGGTCCTGTACTACTTCGGGGCGACCTGGAACGACTTGCATAGACACGGTGCACGAGACTTCACAGGGAGACTTCACAGGTCGCCCCCGAGGTCGCCCCCGAAGTCGTGCAGAAGTCGTGCTGCTTTAGTGTGAATGCGGTCTTAGTCAGCATGTTGCTCAAGCCTTCCTTTTAGGTACGCAAAGCCACAGGTTTTCATTGCGCACCATTACAATCTTCCAGATACCAGCATCCTAACCACCAGTGACATCATTGGTTGATATTGAAATCAGGCGCATGCACCTCATCCTTGTTTGTCCCTCTCCTGCCCTTCCTCGTAAGCACTGGGGCCACATTAGCTGAGTGAGGAACAGAAACTAGGGAAAAGATAAACATAGGAATAGTAGTCAGTATCAGTGTGCAAAGCTGTATTTGCTTTGGAAGAATAAATCACCTCTAAAGCTGGGTGTCCTACACGTGTGGATGTTGCTACCTTAAAACGTAAAACTATTAATTTCATTTTTAATCTTTAGAATAGGGTGCCTCGAGATTGTGTATAATTTTAAAGGGTTCCTTGACTGAAAAAAGGTTGAGAAACACTGATGTAGATCATGTATCATGCAGGGGGGTCAGTGAAAGCAGACAGTTGATCTGCATTTTTACCACCTCCTCCCCACTGGCCAACTACAAGCAGACACAGTGCTGCTCGGGTGAATACACATTGCTATGGAATGCTCTGCAGCCTGACAATTTTAACGCAACACGCTGAGTACTGAGGCATCACCCCTCAAACTCCCCCAGGTTAGTGAATGGGATTGCGCTGCAGCCACGAGCCTTGTTCGAAATGCAAAATCGCCAATCGGCAGTGAAAAAAGCCCCCTCCCAAAAAAAATAAATAAATAATAACACGCATCAGGAGGTTTAAAGTGTAAGTCCAGGCAAAAGCTAACTAATGCCCCGTACACACGTGCAGATTGTCGGCCGAAAAGATTCGGCCGACGACCGATCAGCCGATTGTAGGCTTGTTAGTATGATGCTTCCGACAGTCGACAGCGCACTTTCGGCCGAACAGAATCTGTCGTGCAAGCATTAAAATTTTTGTATGCCGACACCAGAGCGGCCGATTGTTCGCCAGTCAGTACAGAATTCGGCCGACAGACAGCAGATTTGCAAGACTGGGCATGCTCAGAAAAGAAAAAAGACAAGGAAAGTTAACCATCACATGACATCACTTCTGCAGTCGGCTGTTGTTGGCCGACAAAATTCGTGTGCAGTCTTTTGCACTTTTCAACAGACACGACAGCCCTCGGACAAAAGACGGCCGATCGTTCGGCCGACGATCGGTACGTGTGTACGGGGCTTTACTCTACTGAATCCACAAGAAAGGAAGTGTACGCCGCTCCAGGTGAGAGTAATCCACCCCTCCTCAGTAACCAGGTGCAAGTCCAGTCCTTAGTCTGGGCAAATCCACTGTGAGCAAGAAGGTATGACCTCACTCCAGTGGATGAAGGATAAAATGTATCTCTTTATTGCTGGTATAAATCGGACATAACACGACAGATGAGCCACAAACTGTTGATGGGTTTCACGATTCAAGATCACTTAATCATAACTAGTGGTCACTAGCCAGTTATGATTAAGTGATCTTGAATCGTGAAACGCGTCAACTGTTTGTGGCTCATCTGTCGTGTTATGTCTGATTTATACCAGCAATAAAGAGATACATTTTATCCTTCATCCACTAGAGTGCCGTCATACCTTCTTGCTCTTATTGGATTTGCCCTAACTAACTCTAAACCTGCTCTCTGCCACATTCTAAACCTAAAGCAAAAATCGCTGTACTTACCTATTCTGCAGCTGATCTGGTCCGGTCTCGTGCGGCGGAAGCTCTGTGCAGGAGAGAACCGACAACAGTTGGAAAATGAATGGGAAGAGACGTCCCCCATAGAGTTACTATGGGGGTTCTGTTGTCGGCTGCCTCTCCTGCACCCGCCTCCATGCTGAAGCCGCTGCTGACAGCTGAGGCTGGGGCCGGACTGGATCGGGTGAAGAATAGGTAAGTATAGCGATTTTTGCTTTACAGGGTTAGATAAATTAGGATTAGAATGTGGTAGAGGGCAGGTTTAGCGTTAGTTAGGTTTTGCCTGAACTTGCACATTAAGCCCACATTCACATTGGTCCGGTCAAATCGGAACAGAATCCGATTGCACCGTCCGAATTGCTGCAACCCCGACTTTGCGGCACCGAACCAATTCCCAAAAATAGATTCTGTACTACTTTTTGTGACTTCAGGGGTGATTTCCATAGGCAGGAACCCGCACAGATGTTTGTGAGATCGCCCCCGAAGTCGGACTGAAATGCTGGCTTGAAGAATTCGCAATTTCAAAATGGCCTCAGCGTGAACCTGGGCTTAAAGGCTGGTTCACACCTGGAATTGCACAGGAATGCTCTTGCATTTATGTGTGATTCCTGTGTAATTAGAGTGTGATGCATTATCAGACCATTCATCGCACTGCATCACACCAAACGTAGTGTATGCACTACTTTAAAAACCACACTGTGTTTGGGGCGTCATTAGCATTGCATTAAAACCTGCAGCAGATCACAAGGGCAGTGCATTTTGAATTTGCACAAATTATTATTATTATACAGGATTTATATAGCGCCAACAGTTTGCACAGCGCTTAACAAAATGAAGGCAGACATTACAGTTACAATACAATTTGGAACAAGAGGAATCAGAGGGCCCTGCTCGTTAGAGCTTACAATCTAAAAATATTATTGCTGCTGACTTTTTATAAAAGGACACTTACCTGTCCAGGGATCTAGGGCTGTATTCACCCAGGCTAGTCTTCAGGTCCCCAGCACCAACATGCTAAGTTGGCTGTGACTCATTGCGCCTTTAAATCTGGCTGCCCATGCATGTGCGAGCACCCCATGAATGGTTTCTCAGCCTTCTGTATACCTCCAAACATTTTGAGATGGGAACGAGGGGCACCAATTACCAAAAGTATGTAGGCACAGGACACACCCCCTGTCACGCCCTCTAAAGGAGAATTGTACAAAAAAAAAATTATTTAAACCCACAAGAGCTTTTTTTTTACCACTTCTATTCCTTTATATTGACCTTTGAAATGTACAAATGCAGCAAAATTAGAAAATTTATTTATTTAATGAAAATTAATGAATTTTATAGAAATTAGAATTTGGTTGAACGATTTAGTGCTAGGAAAACACTTTTTGATAGACAAATAGTGCATTTAATATACAACTGTATAGATCGGACCAAAATGAGGGACAAATGAGGAGGAAAGAGGGACTTTGTTCCAAATCAGGGACAGTCCCTAGAAATTGGGGACAGTTGGGAGCTATGCTTCTGGAACCAGTGATGTGTTCAAGAGGCTGTGGTTGGAGGGCAGGCGATCTTGGCCGGAAGTGGGAGTGGGTACCAATTATACCAGTTAACCCGCTCCCCCCCCCCCCCAGAAAATATCCAAAAGTTCAGGGCGGGGGGGGGGGGGGCAACAGAAAAGCAGAACTTCTTGGGTTAAGTTCCGCTTTAAGCTGCAAATGCAGTGGACAGGAGAAAACACATGCTGTGGCCACAATGCTTTGCATCGGAGTATGGCAAAACATATCCCCCCCCCTGTTGTGTTCAGCGGGCAGTACGGCAGGTAGCACCACAGCCATGTGCAATGCACATGATTGCAGTGCAGTGGTGCCGGTTTTATGGGTTAAAACAGATGGTGAGGAGGCATTATGTCAAATGCCTTCTGAAAAACAATCCACCATGGATCACTCTTCACCACACTTACACCACACCAGTGTAACAAGCCTTTTAATATACAGTATCATCTACATTTCTGCATGTGTTATTCATTTGTTGTATGTTTATGTACAAAATGAGAACTGCGGTATAATTCATGAATACTTTTAAGGCCAGTTCACACCACATGCAGTCCAGTGCGTTTTTTTCTGCATGGAAAGTAGGTTATATGGTTTCTAATGGCATAGTTCACACCAGTGCGGTCAGTTCCAGTGCCTACCAGTTCCAGAAAAAAAAATAGAACATGCTGCATTTTTCCTGCGCTTGACTGTACTGGAAAACACATAAAAATGCACCAGAACGTACTGAGACACACGTGTCCCTATTTATGATGAAGAAAAAAAGAGGGGGGAAATGAACTGGAACGTATCAAAAACGCATAAAAAATGCGCATGCAAGATTTCATGTTTTGAAATATGAAGTTCTTTGTACATGTTCTGCCTATGCTTTCTACATTCATTTGTATTGGTTTATTGTTTGTACTCACATTTTTTGATCCAATAAACTGAGATTGAACTAAAAAATTGCATGCAGAAATGCATCCGGAAACGCATCTGTACTGATTTCTGTGGTATGAACTGGCCCTCATTACATATATGTATGTACATTTTATGCATGTGTTTGACATATTTGTAGATGAGTTTAGGGTGGTTGTTATACTTCTTTGAATTTGTTACACATGTATGCAAATATAAGAATTTACAATGTTTATCATGGACTTTGATACACAATATTTTCGGACGTTTTATGTCACTTGATATCTACGCTTTAGATTTGTTTAGGAGAGTTGTTGTTTTTATAAAGTTAGTTTATATTCAGCACAGAGTACTTTCACTTATATACAAAGTTAGCTGCCAACTCTATCTGAAGAAAATCTAGGCACAGGAAAAGTTCGTTTTGAACTATTCTGAAGGATGGGAATGCTGAAGCAGAAGCAGACATATTTAATCCTGGCAACACAAGTAGACAAGTGTAACAATGCAAGATTCTAATTCAAATAAAGCTTGTGTCTACAGTTAGGAGCTGTACGATATAGACTGACATTAAATAGGTTTTATTATTTTCTTCTAGCGTGAACGAGTAGGGAATCTACCCTCATCAAATATGGCCGTTTAGAGCGTTCTATAGGACTAGAGAGAGGCGGAACGTTCGCTGCTTGGCTCCTGAGTTGGTGGGAAGGTTTGAGGCAGTGCACTGCTCAGGTCTTCCATGTGTTTGTGCTGTAGGAGAAGCTGACATGGAGGTGTTAGAAGAAGAGTTTGGAGATCTGAGCCAGCAGCAGCTCCTTGCTCCTGTGGACACAGTGGAGGTGAGAACACAGGCTTCTTCCCTTCTATCTGCATCTGCCATAATATTATATATTATATTATTATATCTATATTTATTCATCATTCTACTGTGTTGATATGCTGTCAGCCAGCAAGTGAATTGTTTTGTAGTAATACTATCATTAGAATTAAGACAAGTTAAGTTCTTTATCCTGTGTGTTATTACTCACCACACATGTTACAATCTGATTGTACAATCTCCTTTAGATCTACCAACAAGTAGGTAGTGCATGGGCCTGCCTGATTGGCTACAAACTGATTAAATAGTAAAGGTAGGATGTCATATTATATTATAATGTTTTGACAGTTCTAAAGTTGATTGTACCATCAGATTGATGAATGTATGGTGAGCCTTACAATATATCTAAAGCCCAAATTGTAAATATCATTTTTGTTAGAGTGTGGTAGGGCTAAATCCCTATAGAAGAGTTGTATTTCTGTCTGTCTTCCATTGGGGAGATTTGCCTTCGCTTCCTGTCCCAGAGACACAACAGGAAGTGAAAGTGAATCTCTAAAGTGAGCCCATTTTGCTGTTAGGAAGATTTTCACTAGACTCTTCTTTTTATGACAGCTGTAACATTTTTGGACTTTCCATCGTTTAGGTCCCATTCACTCTTGAGCGTGTTGTGCCGTGAATCCCATGGTTTTCAGTGGTTCCTGCTCTTATCTGAGTGCTGTGTCTCTTTTTGTTTCAGGCAGTTTTTTTTTGTTTTTTTGGCCCCATAGACTGCAATAGGATCACCTGAAAAATGTCAAAATGTGTTGCTGCATTTTTTTTCGGACGCTTCCATAATAAAAGTCTATGGAGCAAGCAAATGCATGTGTGTGGCACATCACTCCTAAAAATCAACAAAAAGCCTCAAAATCACCTAAGTACGCTAAATGTGCATGACGCTTACATCTAAGTTTGCTAAATGACGCTTTACTGTCCCAATGTCCGGGGTAACCAGAACAGGTAGAGAAGGTGAATCCTATACAAGGAAAAAAATCGGGCAGGGGTTCTAACCAATCCTTACTAAAGCAAAGTTTTGGCTTTTTTTCTGCATATTAGGAAAAATTGGTAAACTATTTTTCTATTGTAACATGTCACCCTTCTTATTATTATTTTTTTTATTTTTAATCTTCGGCCCCTTGTGTAAGGGGCAATGTGTCCTTCCCTGTGTTTTATTGAGAGGGAAAGGTGCAGCGTCCTGCTACCTGCAGCCTATAGATGTCTATGCCTGGATGTGGCTGAGCACTGTACAGAGTGGTACTTGCAATTAGAACCCTATGCATTCAGGGACAAATGCCATAGCGCACAACACCTGAGTCCCTTGCATTTTGTCCCTAAACACATGGGGCTCTAAATTTGGGTACCACTCAGTACAGCGTCCAGCTCTATCAAGCCACAGCCTGGCATAGACTAGGCTTTCAAAGGCTGCAAGCAGAGGGGCTGGGCGCTGCATCTAGGCGGACTAGTGTGCAAGAGACCTTCCAGTGTTATTAAACCATCATTTAAAAGTGTATGTAGCACCATACTTCTTGTACTATTGTTATTGCTTTCCAGTTTGTCTCTTCAGCTGTTATTTGCTGCTAGGGAAGCACCAATATTGGTATTGGTGCCGATACCAAGCATTTGCGCGAGTTTCGGTACCCGTCCAAATGCTCCTGATACCGAAACTGATACTTTGCGGTACGATTTGCGTCAATGCAAGAGGAATAAGTGAAATGACACTGCAAAGAATCGCATGCGATTTGAACAAGAATGTGGTGCGACTGCTGTCCGAATCCCATGCGATATCCCCCACCGCTCCTGTGTGTGTGTGTGTGTGTATAGAAAGGGATTAAAGCGCCATTTAGTGGGCGGTTTGAAAAATGTTAGAGCTCACAGTAAATATCTGGCCACATGCAAAATAATTAGATAGGGGTCTGCCGAAGCCGCTGGAGGCTCTCACAGGTCTGGAGGAAATGTAGAGGCGGTCCGCCTCCAAGTTGACACCACTTCCGCTCTATACCCACAGAGTCCCAGAAATTCTCCTCCAGCCCTGTGAGCACCTCCAGCAGCCCTGGTTATTTTGCATGTGGCCAAATATGTACTGTGAGTTTTAACATTATTAAACTGCCCACTAGATAGCGCTTTTCCCTTCTACACACACATAAGCAGTGAAGCAGTGGGAGAAATTGCATGCGGTTCGGGCAGGAAGTGCACCGATTTGCGTCAATTATTTTTGTATTGATGCAAATCGAACCGAAAAGTATCAGTACTCGGTATCGGCAAGTACTTGACTGAAGTATTGGTGCTTGCCGATTTAAAAAAAGTTTTTTTTTCTGCCTAGTCAGGAGTAAGGACCTAGTTCCTTGCTGGGATCTCTGGTTCTGGCAAAACTTTTTTTAGATAGAAATTTTTTCTCCTGTTTTTTCCTGTGAGATCTACAATCAACTGCCGGTCTGGGCGACACGCTGGATAATCAAGATCCAGTGGTCACCCCAGTCTGGCTAGCAAGTGCGCGCAGATCTCGGCTCCATGCTCGGGTGCTCGCGACTGGACGGGGCTGGCCTGCGAGTTAAACGCCTCGTGAGGTTGCATAAGACCTGGTCTCAGCCCGAGTCGCAGCGTTTCTCTTGACCGACAGCCCCCCATTTAGATGGCGAGGGGTTTGTCTGGAGTGGTGCCCGCCTGGTTCCTGGTATGGTGAATAGCTCTACCCCTCTCTCCCCCTGGAGGGTTTTTGGGTGGACCCCTGGGTTCCTCTCCTTCCCATCAGGCACCCCCTTTAATCTGTCCCCCATTGTACCCCCCCCCCCCCCTCCACTTATGCTGGGGCTGTGTTGTGTGGGTGGTCTGGTCCACATCCTGGGATGGGAGCAGGGCGCTGTGCTGCTGCTGATGGTGGCCAGGGGGGTGCGTCACCGGCTACTGGACAATCAGCTGGGGGGTGTTGTACCTGGTCCCGTCCTGCCTGGGTCTGTACTTGAGGCCTAGGGATCCCTCCTGGGTGCCACGTGGGGCTGCCATTTTGCTGTAGTCTGTGTTTTTCTATGCATGGTGACCATGTTTGTGTAGTCCGGCAGCCATTTTGCGGTGGTTTGCCATGGCAGTGGAGCCGTGCGGGTGGAGATTTAGTCGGTGGGAGACCCCCCCTCATCCCCTGGGGCTGACTCCTTGATCTTTTTAATACATGGAGTGCAGACTATCCTGGTGGCCGCAGTTGCCTGTTTCTGCTGGGTGGTGAGTCTGGTGGGGTTCTCCCCCTCTGTGCTAAGGATCGCTTAATGCTTGTGCCTGGGGACCGGCTGTTGCTCATGGAGTCATGGAGTCTTTGGAGCACATCTCCCCACCTGACCCCTCTCTAAGGCTTCGGGGCCCTCCGGGTCCCAACCATTCATCCATGCACTGACGGCAGTCCTAGAGTCTTTTGTGTCCCGGGTGGAGGTGGTTTTGGGGCTATGGTCTTCTCACCTTCCCCTGTCTCATCAGATCCTGAATCCGATTTGGCCGCCAAAGACGTGGGTCAGTCTGCTGGGTCTGCGACTACGCGCCCAGAATCCTCAGATAGTGAGGATGATTACTCCACATCTGCAACTACGCACGAAAAGGCGCTGGTTGAAGCACTGATTGTATCTGTGCATGAGACCTTGCAGATGCGACGGAGGCGCAGGTTCCCTTTGGCACAAGCTATCCAGGGCGGCAAAGGGGTTTCTTTTCACCACCTATTTTGACAGAATTGTAGCTAAAGAGTGGAGATGACAAAAGCGTCCCCTTGGGGTCCCTAAGCGATTTACTTGGCGTTACCCTTATGAGGAGTCCCTTATTAAGAAGTGGACTGTTCCACCGGTAGTGGACCCTCCAGTTTCCAGATTGAGCAAGGCAACCATGATTCTGGTTGAAGAGTCCCTGGTCTTTAAGAATCTGGCTGACAGGAAGGCGGAGGCTGTGGCCCGCAATATATATACTCTGGCTGGTTCGGCACCGAGGCCAGTATTCACCATTGTCCTGGTGTCGCAATCTCTGACCGAGTGGGCTAAGCTTTTACGCCGTGACCTGAAGGGAGAACAGCTCCCTCCTGCCTTTGCTGAACTGGTGGACCAGCTGGTCCAGGTGCTGCAGTTTATCTGTGATGCCTCTTTGGATGCGGCTCTCCTAGTGGCTCGGCGCTCTGTTTTGACAGTGGTCCTTCCGCATATCTTTTGGCTTAAAAGCTGGTCTGCGGACCAGACTTCTAAAAAAGGCCTTGACTGATCTTCCCTTTCAAGGGTTTGCCTGTTTGGGGCTACCCTGGATGACATAATTAAAGGTCTCACAGGGGGAAAGAGTACTTTTCTTCCAAAGGCTACCAAGGGCTAGTAACCGTGTCATAGACGTGGGCCCTCCTTCTTGATTCATAAGAAGTTTTTTCATCCCTCTGGGTCGACTGACAAGGGCTTGAAGCCTTTCAGGGCCTCTTCTGGAGGATCCAAACGAACCTGGTCTGGCAAGCCGAGAGCGGGTTTCTCCAGACCCGCGGACAAGGCTCCTTCATCATGAAGGTGTGCCCTCCCCCATATCTAGGGTGAGGGGACGTCTTTGTTGGTTTCCGTACCCGTGGACTTCCTTAGTACAAGACAAGTGGTTCCACAAAGTCCTTTCTGGCTACAAGATCGAGTTTCATTTTTGTCCCACCCGGTAAGGTTCTTTGCTTCCAACGTGCGCCTGTCCCTGGACCATTTACAGAGTCTGTTTGGGGCTGTACAAGACCTGTTGCTTCAAGGGGGGATTGTACCGGTTCTGACTTCGAAATGTTTTTAGGGCTTTTACTCAAACCGGCTCACAGTTCCCAGGAAGGAAGGCAAGGTGTGTCCAATCCTGGACCTCAAGGCACTGAACTGCTTTGTGTGGGTGCAGACAATTTTCTTGCTTTTGTCGATATTAAGGATGCTTAACTTCACATTCCAATATGTGCCGATCACCAGCACTTCCTCCGCTTTGCCATGGGAGAGGAGCATTATCAGTTTGTGGTGTTACCCTTTTGGTCTCTCCTCTGCTTCTTGGGTCTTCACAGAAGTATGAGCCCCTGTTCAAGCATTGTTACGCCAAGGGGGATCGCGGTACTGGGTGACTTGGACGACCCCCTTCTGCGAGCGAAGTCCCCCTACTGCTCTGGTGTAAAACCTGGAAATCCCCATATGAGCTCTTCAGGAGTTCGGCTGGATTCTGAATTTTCAGAAGTGTGCTCTGGTTCCGTCCCCAAAACTGGACTATCTGGGTCTGACTCTGGACTTGGCCTTAGCCAGAGTGTCTCCTTCCTATAAAACTCCAGACTGCAATTCGTCTCCTGCTGTCCAGCAGATGGTCATCCCTCCGGACTTGCATGTGGGTCTTGAGCCTGTTTGTGTCTACCTTCGAGGCGGTTCGGTTTGCCCAGTTCCATACGAGGTTCCTGCAAAGGAAGGTTCTGGCCAAATGGGACAAGACTCTGCAGTCTGGACAATCAGATCCGGCTTAGTCGGGAAACAAAGGAGTCCTTGATATGGTGGCTTCGGTTGGGCAAATTCTTCCTCCCCTTGTCTTGGACAGTGGTCACCACGAATGCCAGCCTGTCCGGCTGGGGAGGCGTCTTCTGCAAAAATTCTGCTCGGGATCTGGAGACTGGAAGAGTCCAGACTACCGATTTAATGTCTTTGAACTCTGAGTGATCAGACTGTGCCTGGAACATTGGACAGATCATCTTCAGGAATGTCCAGTGCACATTCAATCGGACAACAAACGGCCATGGCTTATCTCAATCACCAAGGGGGCACAAAGTGTCCTTGCAGCTCGGGAGGTAGCCCGCATTCTAAGGTGGGCTGAACGATTTGTTCCAGCCCTCTCCACCGTATACTTTCCCGGGGTGGAAAACTGGCAGGTGGATTACCTCAGTCGGCAGGCGTTGGACAAAGGGGAGTGGTCCCCCTTATCTGGAGGTGTTTCATCAGTTGTGTCTCCGGTGGGGCATCCCAGAAGTCTCGACTCAACAGAAAGGTGCAGAGGTTTGTGGCTCGGTCACTGGATCCTCTGGAAGACTCCACAGATGCGCTGGTGGCCCCGTGGGGTCAGAATCATTTGATTTACGCCTTCCCTCCTCTCAAGCTTCTGCCAAAACTTCTACGCAGGATTGAGGCAGAAGGGATTCCATTCAACTTAGTGGCTCCGGACTGGCCTAACCGGGCTTGGCATGCTGATTTGGTGCTGCTGGTTGCCGACGTTCCTTGGAAGCTTCTTCTCAGGGGAGGATCTGCTGTCCCAAGGACCAATCTTCCACCCTGCTTTATAGTCGCTGGCTTTGACGGCTTGGCTGTTGAACCCAGGTGCTGATGGATCAAGGTTTATCTGAGTCATTGATTCCAACGCTGTTAAAGGAAGTCTACTTATAGGTAGATCTACCACCGTATGTGGAAAATGTACATTGTGTGGTGTGAGTCTCTTGGGGTTCATTCTCGCTCCTTCTCGGTAGCTCAGATTTTGACCTTCCTTCAACGGGGGGGATAGGGTTTAACAGAAATTGGCCTTGAGTACCATCAAGGGCCAGGTTTTGGCCTTGCCAGTCTTCCAACGACCCTTGGCCACACACTCCCTGGTGCGTTCCTTTTCTTCAGGGTGTCCGACATTTGTTACCTCCAGTGGGGTCCCGTTGTCCCCTTGGGACCTCAATTTGGTGCTTTCGGTCCTTCAGAAGCTACCTTTTGAGAATCTTCGGGAGATTCCCTTACTTACGCTGTCTCAGAAAGTGGGTTTTTTTTGTGGCTATCACCTCTGTGCGTAGGGTGTCGGAATTGGCGGCCGTATCCTGTCGTTCACCTTACTTGGTGGTTCTTTGCCCTGTCCGTCGTTCCTCACAAAGGTTGTCTCTGATTTTCATTTGAATGAAGACATGGTCTTGCCTTCCCTGTGTCCCAGGCTGAAACATCCTAAGGAAATTGCCTTGCATGTCTTGGATGTGGTCCAGGCAATTAGGGTGTACCTGGAGGCTACGGAGTCTTTTAGGAAGTCAGACACACTATTCTCTGCTCACGGATGGGCTACAGAAAGGGTTGTCCGCTTCCTCTGCGGCCATTTCCAAATGGATCAGACAGATGGTGATTTTGGGCCTATTCAATCAAGGGTCGGGTTCCTCCTTTTCCTGTCAATGTGCACTCTACTCGGGCGCTCAGTTCCTCCTGGGCCTTCTGTCATCAAGCTTTAGTGATGCAGGTTTGCAAGGCGGCCTCCTGGTCGTCGGTGCACACTTTCACAAAGTTCTATAAAGTGGATGTGTTGGCATCTGCGGATGCTTCTTTTGGCCGCAAGGTTTTGCAGGCTGCTGTTCAGAGGACTTGATTCTCTTTGAGGGTGTATTGTTTTTTTTTTTTCAGGTGGGCTCCAGTTTTTTTTTTTTTTTTTCTTTTTACAGCAGCCCGTGTCTGGATTTGCAGGGATTACTTTACCCTGTAAAGTGGATGGCAAATACTCACCTCTCCTGCCCTTGCCAACGAATGCTAATGTAATGCAGAAAGTTACAGTTCTCATCAGAATCACACAGGAATCCACTCCGCGCTCACTTCACTGAGTTCAGCGCTTCTTCCTGCCACCTCCCATGTTACTCCTAGGTGTGTCTTGTAATTATGGTATATGTAAGTCAGTGTGAGGAATTATTGAGCACGGTGGATGGTGGGGGAAGTTGCAGGAAAATTACAGCTTTCGAAGGTTTTTTTTTTTTTTTTTTTTTTTTTTAGGTGGCAATGTCTCTGCTCTAGAAGAGCAATTGGCAACAGTAAAGATTAGTATTTACTGTCTTCTGTACAGGAAACATTTATTCCACGTTTTTTTCCCCCCCAAAAGTCATTTTAAAAGTTGTCATCTGCTGTAGTTTGCAGAATTATAAACAAAGAAGGAAAGCTTCTGTACATGTTGGAAATGCTCTGCATATTTCTTTTAACTCTTTGTAGGTAAACTACAATCGGGATGTTGCTCTGGAAGCTATACCTTTTTTAAAAGAGAGTCAACAATCGCAGCTCTGATTTTTCTATCTGTACAGCTTCAGCTTCTTACCTGTGGATGTCTTTTGAAGTTCAATTAAGCCCTTGTAATACATTTTTTTTGTCTTGCAGGAAAAATGGAAACTGCTTCCAGCATTTCTAAAGGTAAAAAAGATTGATTTCCATTGTACACAAGTATGTGTACAGTTTGTTACTTTCAACTTAGTATGTTACTCAATATCTTGCAATTTAATCATGGATTCCTGCAGGGTTCTAAGGCTAGCCATACACACATAGGTGTCTTTTTATTCAGCATAGAGGATTCTACTGATTTTCTACATCTACACTCAACAGTGTGGAAGAAGGAATTTCCTTTTGACAGCTGTTTAGGCAACTGCAACACCTGCGGCTAACTGCATACTTGAATAATGACTGCGTCTGATACTATGGAGTTGCTTTTCAGGCAATAATTTTCCACCATGCTCAGTTAATTTTTCAATTGACATTTGTTGACCCGATGGTGCTAACTACTGCTTCATTTTTGGCAGATTCAGCAGGTATCATCTACAAGTCAAACTATATTTCTGTTTCGTTCATTGACAGACACAGCTCCTTATCTTCTTGACCATTGTTATACTGCCCCCTACAGGAGTAGGACACTAGGCAGGAAAAAGCTTGACTACACCTATGGGGGAGTCCCAGGGGGTATACTCCCACTCTTAGCTATAGGCACTCAAGGGCCTAGTTCCTTGCTGGGATCTCTGGTCCTGGCATGTTTTTCCTTTTAAATGGAACTTTTTCTTATCTTTGTTATTTTCTTTGTGTGAGAATCTACAATCAACTGCCATACTCGGTGGCGGGCTGGATAATCTAGATCCAGAGGGTCCCCCCAGTCTGGTCAGCGAGAGCACGCAGGCCTCAGCTCCACGCTAGGTCGGCCATGGCCCATGACATAGCCCCACTGGACGGGGGCTGGCCTGCAAGTTAAACATCTAGCGAGGTCGCATACGACCTGGCCTCAGCCTGAGTCGCAGCGTTCCTCCTGGCCGGCAGCCCCCCTTTCCGATGGAGCAGTGGTCTGTCAGGAGCGGTGCCCGCCCTGTTCCTGGTATAAGTAGCTGTTCCCCCTCTTCCCCTGGAGGGTTTTGGGGTGGACGTGGGCTCCTCCCTGGGATGGTGGGACCCTCGAGTTCCCCTTCTTTAAAATTTCAGTGGTCACTGTTTGTCAAAACTGAGTGCCTATAGTAGAAAGTGGGAGTATACCACCTGGGACTGCCCCATAGGCGTCAAGCTTTTTCCTGCTTGGTGTCCTACTCCTGCAGGGGACAGTATAACCATGGTCAAGAAGATAAAGATCGGTGTCCGTTAACGAGCATCAGAGCTACGGATTTTACGGTAAGTCAAAAATCCAGTGTTTTTTTTTTTTTTTTGGTAATCTGCGGTGGTGCTGAAGAGCCAAAAAACTAAAATGTTGAGTGTACAAAAAAAAGTGCATTTGAACCCACTAAAAAGTGCACTAAAGGTTGTGCTTTGTCCACCCCCCCCCCTCCTCCAAGGGACAGGACCTCTCCCTGATTGCTCAGGGCGTAAGGCTCCTGACCGGGATTTAAGGGCCGTACACACGTGCAGATTGTCGGCCGAAAAGCTTCGGCCGATGAACGATCGGCCGATTTTCGGCTTGTTAGTATGATGCTTCCGATAGCCGACAGCGCACTTTCGGCCGAAAAGAATCTGTTGTGCAAGCATTAAAATTTTTGTATGCCGACACCAGAATGGCCGATTGTTCGCAAGTCAATACAGAATTCGGCTGACAGACAGCAGATTTGCAAGACTGGGCATGCTCAGAAAAGAAAAAACACAGGGAAAGTTAACCATCACATGACATCACTTCTGCAGTCGGCTGTAGTCAGCGGACAAAATTCTTGTGCAGTCTTTTGCACTTTTCAACAGACACGACAGCCCGTGGACAAAAGACGGCCGATCGTTCAGCCGACGATCGGTACGTGTGTACGGGGCTTTAGGTTATACATAGTTCGCCCTGCCAGAATGCCTGGCGGACCCCTCTTGTGGGCATCCGAAGCCAACCACTGAGTATTAGGTCGAGGAGCTCTCCCGAAGAGGACATCAGGGCAAGCCCGAGGACTCGCATCCTCCATCCTAATGAGAACAAAACACACATAAGTGAAAGGTGGCAAAACGTGAGGAGAAAAAAAATAAATAGGTGGCTGTGCAGTACACTGGCAAACTACGTAAGTCACGCTATATACTGGCCCTTCTTGTAGCTATTGTCAAAATCCCCTCTACGAAGGCAGATGTGGAAACCTGACACTTTTACTACATTATGGAGACCTTGCTCAACAACTATTTGTGCCGCAGTTTTGGCCAAATCTGAAATTGTAGATTTCTTTCATTTTTTGAGGGCTAACATGTGTTGTATCGTTACTGTAGATGGCTGGCAAGCTGTCAAGATTGCTGAAATTGCTGAAATAGAAAATGGATAAGATTTCTGTGGCTGTGTTGTGAAATTTTAAGATTAATTTCTCCACAGTGTCTATAGCTACAGATGTGAATGATGCCTTTACTTCTTTTTCTGAATATGTACTGTACATACTTTAATGTATGTAGCCTGGGCACAGGATAACTTTAAAGGGAACCTTACCTTTTTATCGTAATTTACCTTTCTTTAATATAATATTAGAACATTTCTTTGGGTGTTAAATAGAACAATAGCACATTTCTAGTGGCACAGTTCCCAAATTCTTTTTTTATTGCTGCTTGTGTCCTTAAGAAGTTTTCTATATTCCGTGCAGCCACTAAAACAGAAAACTAAAATAAATCTCCTCAATGGGGATGCAGATTGCAGTAAAAGCCTTACAGAAGTTCTAACCTTTTAATGTTAAATAAAACAACATGAACAGTTCCAACGCCGTGAAGCTTGAAAGTTCTACCTTGCAGTGTAGCTGCGCACACACTGCAAGAAATAACAGTTTGTTTAGGTCTAATCCCCCACTTCCCTGACAGGCAGAGCTCCTCCATGCTCTGGTCGTAGACTGTCCTTCAGGGTCTCCATTTCTAGTGCAGGGGCATTGGACTCTGCATTGGTCTAGTTGATTTCAAGACTTTAGACCTCTCGAGTACAGGGGAGAAGAGACACTAGGGACAGGTCTAGCAGTGTAAGGGAGCCGAGGATTGGGTGAGTAAATCCACTATAACAAGTCCCCTAGACCTAAACTGGCTGTTGCCCTTGCAGATTGGGGTCCGCTTTACTCCAAAGTAGAACTTTATTGCCTGGAGTTGGACTAAATAAAAAAACACATTTTGCCTTTGATATGCCAATCATATTTATTTTCATGTATCAAAGATATAATTGTAATTTCCTCTTCTGTCACTGTTTGCTCCTGACAGGTGAAAGGTCTTGTGAAGCAACACATAGATTCTTTCAATTATTTCATCAATGTGGAGGTAAGTTGTATCTTCATCGCTGAAAAACTGCATTATTTAGTGGTGCAAAAGTACTCTGCAGCCATTCTGACTTCAGAGATGAGGAGTCTAGCCAGTTCCACCCTAAAGGTTTGTTCGCACCATGCAAAGCAATGAAGGCTTGATGCAGGGGCACATAAAAAAAACAATGTACACAGCTTTCATGCATTTTAGTGTGAGTGCCCAATAGAGCAGCAGTATCTGAAAATACTCCTCTTTTATTCTCATCATTCTATACGGTTTCATATGATATATTTCCCTGAAAAGTGTGTGTTTTATACCTACAGTGGGTAAAAATAAGTATTGAACAGGTGTTATTGACATTTAATCTTCACCACATGTTGGTAACAACCCGTGCAATTTATACGTACAAAGAAACCAAAAACAAATAAGTTCAGAAATGAAGTTCTGTGTAATAAAATGGAATGACACAGGGAAAAAGTATTAACTGAAATTTATTTAATACTTGGTAAGAAATCCTTTGTTGGTAATGACCGCTTCAAGATGCCTGCTGTATGGAGAAACTAGTCGCATGCATTACTCAGGTGTGATTTTGGCCCATTCTTCCACACAAACAAATCTTCAAATCTTGAATGTTCCGTGGGCCTCTTCTATGAACTCTGATCTTTAGTTCTTTCCTTAAATTTTCTAATTAATTCAAGTCAGGTGATTGGCTGGGCCATTCTAAAAGCTCTATATTCTTTTTTTTTTTTTTTTTTGAGTCTTTTCTTGGTTCTGTGTTTGGGATCATTGTCTTGCTGAAGTGTCCACCCTTGTTTCATCATCATCATCATCCTCATCTTGGTAGATGGAAGCAAATTTTTTATCAAGAATGTTTTGGTACATTTTTCCATTCATCCTTCCTTCAATGATATAAAGTTTGCCAGTACTGTATGCTGAAAAACAGCCCCACGCCATGATTTTCCCACCTCCAAACTTCACTGTTGGAATGGTATTTTTGGGGTGAGGTGCAGTGCCATTTGACCTCCAAACATGGTGTGTATTCTGGCATCCAGAGAGTTCAATTTTGGTCTCATCCAACCAAACTATATTCTCCCAGTATTTCACAGGCTTGTCTAAATGTCGAGCAGCAAACTTTAATCGCGCTTTAACATGCTTTTTCTTCAGCAATGGAGTCTTGCGTGCATACAGGCCATGGGGTTTGAGTGCAGTACATGTTTTCTTTGAAACCAGCTTACCTGCTAATTCCAGGTCTTTCTGAAGCTCTCCACAAGTGGGTCTGGGACAACTCTTTTGATAATTCTTTTCACTCCTCTTTCACAAATCTTGAGGAGCAACTGGTCATGGCTGGTTTATGTTGAAATAATGTTCTTTCCACTTCCAGGTTATGGCCCTAACAGTGCTCACTGGAACATTCAGAAGTTTAGAAATCCTTCTGTAACCAATGCCATCACTGTGTTTTGCAATAAGGTTGTGAAGGTCTTGAGAGAGCTCTTTGCTTCCACCCATCATGAAATGTTTCTTCTGTGACACCTTGGTAATAAGACTCCTTTTTATAGGCCATCAGTTAAGAATGAACCAGCTAATATTAGTTTGCACTGTCAAGGGGGGCAGGATTGCTTTCTAATCACTGATAGATTTCAGCGGGTGTCTTGGCTTTCTATGCCTTTTTGCACCTCCCTTCAATACTTTTACCTGTGTTATTCCATTTTTTTTACACACAAGTTAATTCCTGAACTTTTTTTGGTTTCTTTGTATGTATGGATTGCATGGGTTGTTACTGACACGGTAAAAATGTCACCTTTTTGTTGAGCCGAGACGCTAACAGATCCACCTCAGGGGGGCCCTGCTGGAGACAATTGATGAAACTCCTCCGGATGAAGGGACCAGTTCCTCTTGGTCCAATGCCTTTCGACTGAGGAAATCCGCCTGCCAATTTTCCACCACGGGAATGTGTACGGCGGAGAGGGCTGGAACGAACCATTCTGCCCACCTTAGAACGCCGACTACCTCCAGAGCTGACAGGACTTGTGCCCTCTTGGTGATTAACATAAGCCACATGGGGTCCAGGATTGGAAGCACTTTGCCTTCCTTCCTAGGAACTGTGAACAGGTTTGAGTAAAAACCCTGAAAAGGTTCCCAAGTTGGAACTCGGACAATCACCCCTTGAAGGAATAGGTCTTGTGCTGCCCCAAACAGGCCCTGCCACCGGTCTGGGGATGGGCGCAAGTTGGAAGGTAAGAATCTTGCCGGGGGACAAGAGCGAAACTCGATCTTGTAGCCGGACATAATGACTTAATGGACCCATTTGTCTTGCACCAGGGAAGTCCCCTGGGTCCAGAAACCAGTGAAGACATCCCCCTCCACCCCTGATTTGGTGAGGGCACTCCTTCATGCTGAAGGAGCCTTGTCCCCTGGCCTGGAAAAGCCCGCTCTCGGCTTGCCAGACCAGGTTTGTTTATATCATCCAGAGGAGGCCCCAAAAGGCTTCTAGCCCTTGTCGGTCGACTGTGAGGGACAAAAAAACTTCTTATGAGCCGAGAAGGAAGGCCCACTTCTACGACGAGGTTCCTTGCCCTTAGTAGCCCCCCCCCCGTGAGACCTTTAATGATGTCATCCAGGGTAGCTCTGAACAGGCGATCTCCTTGAAAAGGAAAAGGAAGCTCAGTCAAGGCCTCATTTGAAGTCTGATCCGCAGACCAGCACTTGAGCCAAAAGACACGCAGAAGGACCACTGCCGAAACAGAGAGGCGAGCCACTAGGGGAGCCGCATCCAAAGAGGCATCCCAGATAAACTGCAACCCCTGGACCGACTGGTCCGCCAGCTTGGCAAAGGCAGGGGAGAGCTGTTCTCCCTCCAGGTCACGGCGTAAGAGCTTAGTCCACTCGGTCACAGTTTGCGACACCAGGGCAATAGTGAATACCAGTCTCATTGCCGAACCATTAAGTGTACATATTGCGGGCCACAGCCTCCGCCTTCCGGTCAGCCGGATCCTTAAAGGTCGGGGACTCTTCAACCAAAATCATGGTTGCCTTGTTTAATTTGGAAACCGGAGGGTCCTCCATCTTCAGGGTCTCACGCACAGATACAATCAGTGCCTCCACCAGCGCCTTTTCGTGCGCGGTTGCAGATGTGGAGGAATCTTTGAAACTATCGGAGGATTTCGGGCATGAGGTTGCAGACCCAGCAGGGGGACCACATCCGCAGCGGCCAAATCAAATTCAGGATCTGATAAGGCAGGGGAAGGCAGAGGGCACTTTTTGCTAGCCCGTTGCCTCAAAGCCATCTCCACCCGGGACACAAGGGACTCCAGGACTGCCATCAGTGCATTCCGCAGCCTCAGAGAGGGGATTAGGTGGGAGGTGTGCTCCAAAGACTCTATAAGTCACCAGGGGGACACCACACACAAAAAGTGTAAAACCGTGCTGGAAAAAAGGGGGGGGGGGGTGGGGTTGCTTAACAGGAAGGAGGGGAACCCGGGGGTCCGGCCGTCCCCAGAAGGGGCCAGCGTCCACCCTAAAACCCTCCAGGGGGAGACAGCTACTCACCATACCAGGAACCAGATGGGCACTGCTCCAGACAGAACCCCTCTCCATCAAAATGGGGGGGGGGGCTATCGCCAGGAGGAACGCTGCGACTCGGGCTGAGACCCAGTCATATGCGACCTCGCAAGACGTTTAACTCGCTGGCCAGCCCCCGTCTAGTGGGGCTATGTTGCGGCCGACCTAGCGCGGAGTTGAGGTCTGCGTGCGCTCGCTGGCCAGACTGGGGTGACCACTAGATCTAGATTATCCAGTCCATTGCCCAGTCCAGTAGTTGATTGTAGATCTCACAGAAAAGTCCAGGAGAAAACATTTTCTATCTAAAAAGATAAACAATTTTGCCAGGACCAAAGATCCCAGCAAGGAACTATGGGACTGCCCATGGGCGTAGCCAGATTTCTTTCTGCCTAGTGTCCTATTTTTGTAGGGGGGCAGTATAACTCAATGGTTAAGAATATCAGGAGCTGTGTCCGTCAATGAACGAAAGCGAAATACATTTACCTAGAAAAATGTCACCATTTTTCTCTTGGTGTCCGGAAAACTTGTCAGAAGTGATTCATGTTGATAGCAAAGGAATGAAGCAACAGACCGGATTGAGGTTCAGTACACACTATATGCTTTGTTCGTATTTCATGTCTGAGGTTTACAGCCACTTTAAGGTAACAGACATATGTGTCCTCAAAATAGCACTAAAGCCTTGTTGTTGTACATCCGCAGTCTTCTGGTTCTTCTGTGCATCTTTCTCAAACTTCCTGTTGGGGAATGCACACATGTATCGTCATTACAAGTCACATGATCCCCCTCCTTTGGACTACATGTTCCATTATTCCTAATGCCAGGGCCCAGGCATGCCCCACCATTCACCATGTTCAATTTCGGGCTCCCTGTGTTGCAAAGACCGCATCCTCATGTCGGCATAGAAGTACACTCCCGGAAGTGCGAACAGCAGGGTGGCTATGGTGGGGCACTATAGAAGCTTGCAAACCCAGGAGCCCCACTATTCGGGAGACCAGGTGAAACTGCCCAAAAATTAAAGATTTAAAACAAGGAGCAGTATACAATGTAAGTCTTGAGGTCAGCTTCTGAAATTGCTTAATGTTTCCTTTAAAATGTTGGTGAAATCATTTGGTCAAATCATTTGATGCAGGGGGATTATGGTGTGGGGTTGTTTTTCAGGGGCTGGGCTTGGCCCCTTAGTTCCAGTGAAGGGAACTAGGACGTCAGCATACCAAGACATTTTGGACAATTTCATGCTCCCAATTTTGTGGGAACAGTTTGGGGATGGCCCTTTCCTGTTCCAACATGACTGCGCACCAGTGCACAAAGCAAGGTCCAGAAAGACCTGGATGAGCGAGCTTGGGGTGGAAGAACTTGAGTGGCCTGCAGAGAGTCCTGCCTTTAACCTGATAGAACACCTTTTGGGATGAATTAGAGCGGAGATTGTGAGCTAGGACTTCTCGTACAACATCCGTGCCTTACCTCACAAATGTGCTTCTGGAAGAATGGTCAAACATTCCCATACACAAACTCCTTAACCTTGTGGACAGACGTCTCGGAAGAGTTGAAGCTGTTATAACTTCAAAGGGTGGGCCAACTCCATATTGAACCCTACAGACTAAGACTGGGATGCCATTAAAGTTCATGTGCATGTAAAGGCAGGCTTTCCAATACTATAACACAAAATAGTTTGATTGAAACCTTGAAATACATCAAAGTGGTGAATAAGGTTCGGGAGAGCAGTTTAATTCAATATGAAACCAAAATAAAGAACATGGGGACATGACCACAAACTAACTGGAGGAAAGTTCAAAACTAATTTTATAAAGTATTATTTTACTGAAAGGGTAGTTGATGCTTGGAATAAACTTCCAGCAGAGGTAGTGAGACAATCAACCGTAAATGGCTTCAAACATGTTTTGGATCAACCTAGATGTGTATACTCAGACAAAGTTAACAAAAAAAAAAAAAAAATGGGCAGACTCGATAAGACTACTGTCTTTTTTTGCTGTCACTATTTTATGTTTCTTTCAATAAAAACCTGACAAGAATTCCATTTTGTCCAAACCTAAATAAAGATTTTGGCTTTAGATTTACTTAAGAATTTAAGACTTTTTTGCTTTTTCAGGTGTTCCACTGAATTATATTTTGCTTTTATTCTTAGATTAAGAAAATAATGAAAGCGAATGAGAAGGTGACAAGTGACGCAGACCCCATGTGGTACCTTAAGTGAGTAATGGTGAATGTGATGCAAGTAGCTTTGTGGCAGGGCTTCCATAGAAACACAAGGAGCCAGCTGTTTCCGGGGGAAGGTTTGAGGAACAAAGATAAGAGGGGCCTATATGGAGTTTATGCTGCTTTTTCTGCTGCTGGATGACAAATTACTGGTGTTTTTTTTTTTTTTTTTTTTTTTTTATTTAAGTTCTTCTTACTGCAAGAAGTCCACTACACATCAGATGTAATTTTAAAAAACCTTGCGACACAGAACACCTCTCTAAACGAACACTGATTGGCACTGGAAAAAACATTTAAGATGTCCTAGAACAGTGGTTCCCAAGTTGGGGTATGCGTACCACCAGGGGAATGCACCAGGATGTTTGAGGGTCAACAAAAAATGTAAACGTTGTTTGGTCACCATGGGTGGGAAATTACTAGCAACCCCCAGTAATGCCTGCTTTTTCAGTTGTTTACTGGGTCTCTGGTTTGTGTACTGTTATTTTTCATCCTGGCTACCTGAGTGTTTGTAAACTTCAGGCTCTATGCATAACTGAGCGAACCGAATCGTGGACAGGACGTAATTTGGCACGATTTTACCGCCATTTGTCAGGCGCCAATCATAGCAAAATCGCGCTGCGATTGGGGTGTCATTGAGAAGTAATGACATCATAAAAGCGTCCTGCAATTCGTGGGCAGAGTCATGGCAATCCCACCAGAGATTTGCATAGTTCAAGTGTAAATGGAGCCTTATTAACGTCCTGTTGCACGTGCACAACCTGCCAGTTACTTCCTGGTCTAGAGAGGAGATGTTAGAGGAAAAATGGGAGGGATGTAGTAACGAAGCACAGGATGGCAGTGAACAGAGTGAGACCTGGGGAGCACGATAGTCCTGTTGTGACTCTGTAATGTACAGAAGTGACAAGTGTACTTACAATCTGGAGCACCAGGACCTCACCTGATGTTGATAGGCTGTATCATTGGCTCCCGCTGCTGTCAGTCACAGCCAGTGGGGAGGGAGCGGGGGGCAGGGCCAAGCCAAGCTCTGTGAGAATGGACACACAAAGCTGGCTCAGAGGGGAGCACATACGTGTGCTCCCATAGCATCCGCATAACAGCCACGCCACAGGCATTTTCAGCAGTATGGTTCTTTGAAAGCAGCCTACATATGTTATGATGGGTAAAGACTTAAAGGCAAAGTTCACTTTTTGGAATATGTTAAATGTTCCACCCATATTTAGAGTGGAACATGTAACATGTTCCAGCTCCTGCCACCAGTTCCCCGATTCTTTCCCTCCTTAGTGGGACAGCAGGCAGGGGATCTTCTCCGTGCGGGGCTCCACTAACAGATTGCGTCATTCATTTATAGAGTTCTGTGAATAAACAACTATCGTACGTCTCTGTGGCCGATGGCTTGTAGTTCTCAATAAATTGTGGGGGCTCTAGTGAGTGCTCTTATAGTCCATTCATTCTTCCTGCCTTTCAGTAACTGCCTGCCCGTATCAGAGGTACAGGCAGAGAGTTTACTGGGAGTCTGCAGGATTCTGGCTTTGCACCCGCGATCTGCTGATTGCGGGTGCAATGCTTTTACAGGCTTCAATATATAAAAAATAATTTAAATGCACATGCAAAAAGTGATTTTATTTTTGTTACATTCTTTTATTTATTTTTTTTTATAAAAGGTGAACTTATCTTTTTTTTTTTTTTTTTTTTTTTTTTTTTTTTTTTTAGCTTGAATATGTTTTATTAACCATTTTTTTTTTTCAGAAATTACAAAAGTAATAAAGAGAGAAAACAACTTGACATTATTCACACAAAAATGGTTGTCGGCCAATATCCACATCCAAATATAAACACATTAATCAATATCAATTACTGATATGGGAATGGGGATGTCTTTGGATAGCCACCCAGCTCCAGGATCCAAAAAAATATAACTTTTTTTTTTTTTTTTTTTTTTGTGAAGCTCAATCCAAAACCTTTTATGATGTGGATTAAGTTTAATACCTCTGTCAGTTTTAATTGCTCTCTACATCCCTGTTATGCTGGCCATACCATTTTCAGTCTCTGTACAGTCACCCTTAGAGTTACCTAAATATGAAATATGGGGAAAAACCTAAAACATTAAATTTTGTATCAAACTACGAACGCCCTTAAACTACTTAGTTGTTGGTAGATCTGAAAGAGATTGTACAGTAGTCAGATTTTATAGCTTAAGGTCAGCTTTAGATATGAGATTTTTCCGCCCAACAGGAACCCAGACCGCTAAAAACCTGACGGAGGACCTTACTGTACACTCTTCAGTGGAAAAAAAGAATGGCTGGAATTCTTCGTTAAACGTCGTCTGAATAACAGTAACTGTTCAATGATTGACTTTATTTGTTGCCATTAATGGATCTTTATCTTTCCTTTTAAAGGTACCTCAATATATATGTTGGAGCTCCAGATGTTGAAGAAAGCTTTAATGTCACCCGGCCAGTGTCTCCTCACGAGGTACAGAAGTCTTGTATGAATTAAAATTTGGTTGTGTCTCTCAAATGTATTATTTTTTTTTTTCGCTTTAAAAATCTAAACCATTTTGCCTTTTGTTTTATCCTCCCAGTGTCGTCTGCGAGACATGACATATTCTGCTCCTATCACAGTTGATATTGAGTATACCAGAGGAAGTCAGAGGATTATCCGCAATGCTCTACCAATTGGCAGGTGATAAAATGCAATGTGATTTCAAAATGTTGTACAACAAAGTTTTTAGATAGGGCAGAGAAAGATTTATAACATTCCCGTTTATAGCTTCCTTCTTGGGGAGATTTCTTCTTACTTCCTGTTCTGGTGCCTGCGCTGGAAATGAATGGGACCTCTTAAGTGTCAATAAATCAAACAATTCTTTACAGTCCCATTGTTTGCCCTTTTTTTTTTTTTTTTTTTTATATACTGTACATTGAATTCTGTTTAAAGTACCTGAAAATGAAGTATTTGTGGATTGCTTCCTGAATGGTCACCAGATCAGGATGTGTACAGAATCTCCCCAATGGGAACACAACAGCAATAAGCGAAAGCCCAGTGTTTTCTGCAAGCAGTGTTGTGGATACACCAACAATTTGCTTGCTAACCTTCTGGTAAAAAAAATAAATAAAATAAAAAATTGACCTTCTTGCCTGGGACAAGTATACAAATCCGAAAACTTGTCCAGGGTCTCTGACTCCATATATTTACTACTTGCTGCTCTCTCTCTCTCTCTCTCTCTCGGTAGCGACGAGTATGTCGTCACTCCTGGTTCCACCTCTTTGTTTACCTGGTTGTTAGCATCCAGGAAAGCAGCCGATCAGACCGATCTGCGTCTGATCAGCTGCATGGAGGCCAGAGGAGAGATTTTGGGTATTTTTTTTGTATAAAAAAAAAAAAAATGTTGTTCACCCCTGTGCTTACGCGCAAATGCGAACGCATATGTTACTACCGCACACATATGTAAACAGTGATTGCACCACACAGGTGAGGTATTGTCGCGAAAGTCAGTGCAAGAGCAATATTTCTAGCACCAGACCTCCTGTGTAACTCCTAAACTTGTAACCTGTAAAGGCTTTTAAATCTACGCCTATGGAGAATTTTAAGCATTGTAGTTTGCCGCTATTCCACGTGCCGATGCAATTTTAAAGTGTGACACTTTGGATATCTATTTACTCGGCATAACATCATTTTCAGAAGGTGGTCAGCAATGGCAGCCTTCTGCCAGGGCCCCCCCTCCTGCCTGGATCTGTCACCCCTCCTCATCACCTGGTGCTGACTCCTAGATCATTTTACTTCCTGATCGCCGCACGTGTAGTGCAGATTCTCCTGGTGGCTGCAGGTGCCTGTTTCTGTGAGTGGTGAGTTTGGTGGGATCCTCTCCTTCTCTGCTGAGGATCGCTTGTTGCTTTGTGCCTGGCGACTGGGTTCTGCTGCCAGCATGGTGGGGGTTGTCCCTTTTTTGGGGTCTCCCTGGTGACTCATGGAGTCTTTGGAGCACATTTCCCCACCTCATCCCCTCTCTGAGGCTGCTGGGCCCTCTGAATCCCATCCATCCATGCACTGATGGTGGTCCTTGGAGTCCCTTGTGACCCTGGTGGGGGTGACTTGCTGGCGACGGGCTAGCAAAAAGCATCCCCGCCTTCCCCTGCCTCATATCTCATCAGATCCTGAATCGGTTTCGGCCACTGCGGACGTGGGTCACCCTGCTGGGTCTGCAACCATGCGCCTGGGATCCTCTAATAGTGAGGATGATTCCTCCACGTCTGCGAACGTGCATGAAAGGATGCTGGTGGATGCACTGATTTGTATCTGTGTGTGAGACCTTGAAGATGGAAGATGCAGCTGAAGCTGCGATGGAGGTGAAGGTTCCTTTTGGCACTTGCAAGTTATCGCAAGCGGCAAAGGTGTTTTCTTTCCCTGACTATTTTGACAGGATTGTCGCTAAAGAGTGGGGATGACCAAAGCGCCCCTATGAGGAGTCCCTTCTTAAGAAGTGGACTGTGCCACCGGTGGTGGCCCCACCTTTTTACAGAGTAAACAAGGCAACCATGATTCCAGTTGTAGAGTCCCCGGCCTTTAAGGATCCGGCTGACCGGAAGGCGGTGACTGTGGCCCTTACTATGTACTCTCTGGCTGGTTCAGCAGTGCGGCCGGTATTCATCATTGCCCTAGTTTCGCAAACTGACCAAGTGGGCTAAGCTCCCACACTGTGACCTGGAGGTGGAACAGCTCCCCCTTGCCTTTGCCAGGCTGGCGGACCAGCTGGTCCAGGGGCTGTGGTTTATCTGTGATGCCTCTTTGGATGCGCCTCCCCTGATCGCTCGCCTCTCTGTTTTGGCAGTGGTCCTTCGGCGTTTCTTTTGGCTCAAGTGCTGGTCTACAGATCAGACTTCAAAAAAGGCCTCGACTGATCTTACTTTTCAAGGAGATGGCCTCATTGGAGCTACCCTGGATGACCTCATTAAAGGTCTCACAGGGGGGAAGAGTACTTTTTTCTTCCGCAGGCTGCTAAGTGCAGGGAACCTTGTCATAGACATGGGCCTTCGTTCTCAGCTCGTAAGAAGTTTTTTTTCATCCCCCAGAGTCGACTGACAAGGGCTCTGAGTCCTTTCTGGGCCTCTTTTGGAGGACCCAAACAAACCTAATGTGGCAAACCAAGATCGGGCTTTTCCAGAAGGCTCCTTCTGCGTGAAGGTGCTACCTCACCCGTATCGTGGGGGGATGTCCTCACTGGTTTGCGGACCCGTCGAACCTCCCGGGTGCAAGACGGGTGGATCCACAAAGTAATTTGGTCTGGCTACAAGATCGAGTTTCCTTTAAACTTGCATCTGTCCCCAGACTGCTTACAGAACATGTTTGGGGTGGCACAAGACCTGTTCCTTCAAAGGGTAATTGTCCCTGTACCGACCTCAGAATTATTTCAGTGCTTTTACTCAAGCCCATTCACAGTTCCCAGGAGGAAAGACAAAGTGCGTCCATTCCTGGACCTCAAGGCTCTAAACTGCTTTGTTCGGGTACAGAAGTTCAGAATGGAGTGCATTTGAACCGTGGTGGTATCCTTTCGTCAGGAGAATTCCTCGCCTATATCGATAGCAAGGATGCCTACCTTCACTTTCCAGCGTTTTCTCTGCTTTGCTCTGGGAGAGGAGTATTATCAGTTTGTGGCGTTACCCTTTGGTTTCACATCTGCTCCTCGGGTCTATACAAAGTGTTAGCCCCGGTTCTAGCTTTGCTACGTCAGTGGGGGCTCGCGGTGCTGGGCTACTTGGAAGATCTCCTTCTGTGAGCAGAGTCTCCCTCTGCTCTGGTGGAAAACCTGGAGAACACAATACCAACTCTGCGGGAGTTTGGCTGGATTCTGAATTTTCAGAAGTCTGCTCTGGTTCCATCCACAAAGCTGGACTATCTAGGCCTGACTCTGGACTCTGCCTTAGCCAGAGTGCTCCTTCTTCTGGACAAACTCCAGAAATTGCAGGCTGCAATTCACCTTACATCTCAAGGATCAGGAGATTGAGGGCTATGTTAGATGATTACAGTCACACACACCTACACAGGTTGAACTGGATGGACTATTGTCTTCAACCTCACCTACTATGTAACCTCCTGCTGTCCAACAAATGGTTATCCCTCCAGACTTGCATGCGGGTACTGGGCCTGATGGTCTCTACCTTAGAGGTGGTTCGGTTTGCACAGTTCCATACGAGGTCCCTGTAAAGGGAAATCCTTACGAAATGGGACAAGACTCCACAGTCGCTGGACAATTTGATCCAGCTGAGTCGGGGAACGAATGAGTCTCTGATATGGTGGCTTTGTTCTCCGGCGATTCGGCTGGGAAAATCCTTCCTCCCCCTTGTATTGGACAGTGGTCACCGTGGATGCCAGTCTGTCTGGCTGGGGAGAGGTCCTCGGCAAGCATTCTGCTCAGAGGATCTGGACGCTGCAAGAGTCCAGACTCCTTATCAATATCTTTTGAACTCCGAGCGACCAAACTGTGTCTGGATCATTGGACGGATCGTCTTCAGGGTTGTCCAGTGCGCATTCAATCGGACAGTGCCATGGCTTATGTCAATCACCAAGGAGGCACAAGAAGTGTCCTGGTGGCTCTGGAGGTAGCCGGCCTTCTAATGTGGGCAGAACCGTTCATTCCAGCCCACTCCACCCTACACATTCCCGGGGTGAAACCTTGTTAGGCGGGTTACATTAGTCAGCAGGCGTTGGACCGCGGGGAGTGGTCCCTTCATCTGGAGGCGTTTTATCAGCTGCGTCTCCCGTGGGGCACCCCTGAGGTGGATCTGATGGTGTCTCGGCTCCACAGAAAGGTGCAGAGGTTTGTGGCTGGGTCAAGGGATCCTCTGGCAGATGCCGCAGACGCGCTGGTGGCCCCATGGGGTTAGTTTCGTCTGATTTATGCCTTCCCTCATCTCAAGCTTCTGCCCAGACTTCTATGCAGGATCAAAGCAGAAGGGATTCCAGTCATCTTAGTGGCTCCGGACTGGTCTCGCCGGGCTTGGTACAGCGATCTGGTGCGGCTGGTTGTCGACGTTCCTTGGCAGCTTCCTCTCGGGAGGATCTGCTGTCCCAAGGACCGATCTTCCATCCTGCTTTACAGTCTGTGGCTTTGACGGCTTGGCTGTTGGAATGCCAGGTGCTGATGGCTAGGGGTTTATCTGAGTCGGTTATTCCTACACTGTTAAAAGCTAGGAAATCTAGCTCTAGGAAGATCTACCATTGTACGTTGAAGATGTACATTGTGTTGTGTGAGTCTCTTGGGGTTCTTTCTCGCTCCTTCTCTGTGGCTCGGATATTGACTTTCCTTCAATGAGGGGTTGAACAGAAATTGGCCTTGAGTACTATCAAAGGCCATGTGTCGGCTTTGGCGGTCGTCTTCCAATGACCTTTGGCCCCACGCTCCCTTGTGCGTTCCTTTCTTCAGGGTGTCCGACATTTGGTTCCTCCACTGCGGGCTCTTTTGCCACCTTGGGATCCTAATTTTGTGCTTTCAGCTCTACAGAAGCCTCTCTTGCCATTGCCTTGGATGTAGTAGGGGCAATTAGGGTGTACGTGGCAGCTATGAATTCTTTCAGGAAGTCCAGACTCTCTCTCTTTGTGCTCACGGATGGACTTCGAAAAGGGTTGTCCACTTCCTCTGTGAACATTTCCAGATGGATCAGACAGACGGTGGTTCAGGCCTATTCCATCAGGGGTTAGGTTCCTCCTTTCCCTGTCAAGGCGTACTCTACTAGGGTGCTTAGTGCTAAATTAGAGTGACAATTGGTGTTGGCGCTACCTTAGAAAATATAAATAAAATCATATACAGTGCCCCTAATGGCGTGAATGGGGGTATGAAGTATGGTGACCCACAAATTGTGAAGTGTTGCCAAAGTAGTGTAAGTGAAGGTCTAAAATAAAAGTATAGGTACAAAGTGTTTATTCACATGTATCCAAACACAAATCAATAAACCATGAAATAAAATAAACGAATACCGTGAAATTGTTAACCCGCAACCACAAGTGTGTGAACAGGTTACAAATGACTGACAATTGTGCCACACAAATTGTGATTAGATGCTGAAAAGATGTTAATAAGCAAAGTCCACGAGTGGCCACTGGGTGGCGTTTGTGATCATACAACCTGTATGGTGGTATGTAGGGGGGTTCCTCTTCGTTGTAGGGGAGCAATCATGAGCCGGTGGCGGATGCCCTAGATGCTCACATGAGAAGAAGAAAGCCCCATAGTGAATAGATGAATCATACAGTCATAAACAAAGGCGTAGAAAACTCACTCGTTAGATGATCGCTCCAGTTGACGTCATTGTGACGAAACGCGTAGGGCGGAGTCTCCGACGTCAAACGTCACTTCCGGTTGTCGGCCGTGGAACGCGGAAGCATCCCGGCGCGCACTGCTTTTCTGATCTCGATCATCTAACGAGTGAGTTTTCTACGCCTTTGTTTATGACTGTATGATTCATCTATTCACTATGGGGCTTTCTTCTTCTCATGTGAGCATCTAGGGCATCCGCCACCGGCTCACGATTGCTCCCCTACAACGAAGAGGAACCCCCCTACATACCACCATACAGGTTGTATCATCACAAACGCCACCCAGTGGCCACTCGTGGACTTTGCTTATTAACATCTTTTCAGCATCTAATCACAATTTGTGTGGCACAATTGTCAGTCATTTGTAACCTGTTCACACACTTGTGGTTGCAGGTTAACAATTTCACGGTATTCGTTTATTTTATTTCATGGTTTATTGATTTGTGTTTGGATACATGTGAATAAACACTTTGTACCTATACTTTTATTTTAGACCTTCACTTACACTACTTTGGCAACACTTCACAATTTGTGGGTCACCATACTTCATACCCCCATTCACGCCATTAGGGGCACTGTATATGATTTTATTTATATTTTCTAAGGTAGCGCCAACACCAATCGTCACACTCTAATTTAGCACTTTTCACCTTAACTTCAAGGTTTGATTGGGGCAGCTTACACCTTTTTTCGTTTTCACCCTCCCACCATATATTACAGTCCGTAGCACTGGTCACTCTTCTCTATCATTTAGGGTGCTTAGTGCCTCCTTGGCTTTCTGTCATCAGGCATCAGTGAAGCATTTTTGCAAGGCGGCCACCTGGTCGTCGGTGCACACTTTTACAAAGTTTATTAAAGTGGATGTGTTGGCATCTGTGAAGGCTTCTTTTGGCCGCAAGGGTTTGCAGGCTGCTGTTGAGAGGACCTGATCCTCTTTGAGGGTGTTTTTTTTTTTTTTGGTGGGTTCCAGTTGTTTGGTTGAGCTCCTGTTGCCTAGTTGGCTAATGTTTAGCCTTGGGAATTTTTTTTGTTGTTCCCACCCCTCATGTTTAACACTGCTTTGGGACGTCCGAATGGTTATGAATATCAGGAGCTGTGTCTGTCAATGAACGAAAGAGAAAATTGGGATTTTTGACTTACCAAAAAATCCATTTCTCTGATGTTCATTGACGGACACAGCACCCACCCCTCTGTGGAGTTATAATTCTCACTACTTGTAACAATAATGAGTGGCTATAGCAGAGAGAGGGAGCCCCCTGGGTACTTCTGTAGGCGGCAATATAACCCAATGGTTATTAATATCATATCAGCAGCTGTGTCCGTCAATGAACATCAGAGAAATGCTTTTTACGGTAAGTCAAAAATCCCATTTTTATTCTCACAGGTGTATCCCATGGCCAGTTAACAAGACAAGGCTGCGATCCTAGCCAAGGGATACATCTTCTTAGATGTAACCTATTTTTTTTTTTTTTTTAATACAACAGTAAAGATACATTTATGTTTGCCTGGAATTCTGCTTTAGAACCTTGACAATAAACCTGTGCCACTTCCTATGATCTAAAGACACAACTGTATAATGATCTGAAATGTCAGCAGTCCTGATAAGCTTCCAGAACTCTTTTTGTACATCTACAATTGTGAATTTCTTTATATGTTTAGCTTTATTTTATATTTATTCTGGTTGAATTACTTTCACTGCAATTTCCATCTTTTTTCTTTGCTGTAGGATGCCGATTATGCTTCGCAGTTCCAACTGTGTTCTTACAGGGAAAACTCCAGCGGAGTTCGCCAAATTAAATGAATGCCCTCTGGATCCAGGTTAGAGAAGACAGTTAAATTTCTGTAGGGAAATGTGTATCTAGATGCATTAGAGCAGGGGTGTCAAACTAAATTTCATCGCGGGCCGCATCAGCATAATGGTTGTCCTCAAAGGGCCGGGTATATCTGTAAGATTAGATGTCTAGAGCACCCCACACCCTCTTAAACCCTTACATGAGATGTCAGGAGCCCCCCCATCATCATAAGTCAAGAGTCACCAACTCTTCCTTACATCACAATGCACCCCCCTACCTTGTTCTACTGCCAGGAAGAAGTGGATCTGGGAAGAAAAAAGTGCAAGGTCTGGGGGAGGACCAGAGGAGGTCAGGAGTCAGCTTCCAGAGACTGCTGAATGCTGAGACCAGGGGAGGCAGAGACAAGGTGGTGCACAGAGAGGTAGGAAGAGTTCTGCCCTCCTCTCTGCTGCAGACTGCTGAGAAGGGGGGGGGGCAAAGACCAGCCTTTCTGCAGCAGCACAGAGAAGCGCAGGATTTGGCAAAGGAGTTCTGTCCTCTCTTCTGCCGGCTACTGAGACAAAGTGGGGGCAGAGACTGTGGGAGAGGTGCGAGGGCCACATGAAATGGCCTGGAGGGCCGCATTCGGCCCGCGGGCTTTGTGTTTGACACCTGTGCATTAGAGGATGCTGCTGTTGGAAGGAAAGATTTTACCAACTTGTTGCATACACTTTAAAAGAAAAAATGTGACATACCATGCTAACCAAGAACAATAGCAGCTAGCACACTAAACTGACATAAGTTAAAACAAGCAAAAAAATATATAATAACGCGCAGAGCTTAGCGCTGCACGTTATTATATATTTTTTTTGTTGCATACACTTGTGCTGTAGATTTTTACCACTTGCTGAATATTAGACTTATAGCTGAACTCCAACCTTGTCCTCGGACTTGCAGTTGTCCTGGACTTCTCTCCAATATTGCAGTTTCTTACTAATTTTCGGCAGACTTGAGCTTCTCAGTGTACATTACATTCTACCTGCTTTCGTAGCATTGTACCTGACTCCTGTAGCATCTTTTGTAGCATCTAACTTTTTTGTAGCATATCATTTACAATCCTATATACATACAGTAATTACTTTACATTTCATATATACAGAGACTGATATCAAGTACAGACGATACCCACTTCTAATGAAAACTGCACATGCACATACTCTTCCTGGGTGGGCGCCGGGACCACGAAAGGAGACTTTAACAAAGAGACAACCGTTTTAAACATTATAGAGTAATTATTTGTTTATAATCTGCCATATGAGTATGTGATCCTATAGCAGATAAGCACTTACTATGTCGCCACTTTACCTATGTTGCTATCCATTTTATTAGATTCCAGAACGGTGTAGTTACAAATCTATTTGATTTTATACAGTGACATATGCCCTGTGCTCAAAACAACAAAATTACCTTTTTAATGTGTCGACCGATATATATGTGTCGACCCATATATTGGAATGACACAGCATAGGATCATTATATGCTAGGCAGCCCCACTAGCGTACCCCACCGGGGGGTCGGCCAATGCGGCAACCACCAGCAGATTTCAAGGTACACACATATAGTGCTCATCATTTGGTTATAATGCAATTGCCTTTAGGGGGGGTTTATGTAAAAAGATGCACTAGCACTTGTTTTTAAAGTTTGCTAGAAATAAACCTTTATATTTTATCTAATTTTGTGTGCTCCTTTTTCTGGCCTGTATAGTCCGATATTTTGTTTTCTTTTTTTCTACATGACTTTATGCATAGTCTAGCTCGTTCTCCTCAGCCTGACTATCCATGGGGACCTCCTCTTTCATTTGTTGGATTTTAGTTATTTCAGTCATGGAAGCTTAGCATCACATGTGCGTGTTAACCAGGGAGGTCTGCATTGAAATGCAGCCTGCCTAGAATTGCCGACTGACTGACCTTTAGACTGACATCCACCCATCAAGGTATTTTAATAATCTAACTCCTCCCAAGACATAGCCCACTGCGTGCAGGGTGCTGTGATGTTTTAAGGAAGCTATGTACAGCACCCTGGGATGGGGTAAAGAAGCAAAATATAATCAGATTTAACTTCAGCTTGAAAAATCATGTCCTAAAACGTCGCCCTAATGGTTTTTGAATTGTGAATGGAGCAGCATGGCTCAATATACTCATTTCTCATCACTGAAATTAATGGCGCACATGTATTGCGTATGAAAATAATTTAATTCAGCCATTTTTTTTTTTTCATTTGTTTTGGGGTGAGCAGGGGGTGGTTTAGTGTTAGGATTACAACTGTGCATGATTTGTGTAACTCAGCCAGTACCCTTTTTTATTATTACAACTGCTTTACACTTTTCATTGCTGTCTGCATTCACATCTGAACGTTCCCCTTTAACACTCAAACCATTTGTAATTGTGGGAAGATTTGGTGTGGTTCTGCTTGCTTTTCCAAATTGCGCTAAACTTGCAACAAAGCAAGCAAGACACATTCGGGGTGCCATTCATTCTTAAAGGCCCCCTAAACGCAGTTCGTTTTATTTTTTTTTTTGTCCCACTCTGCACAACAAAATGCGCAAGGCTCAGAGCCAAAATGTGGCCCTTGAGCTTTTTTGGTCTTACAGATGTGCATAGGGCAACCCTATTCAAGTGAATGAATGTAATAAAGGAAGTTCTTACTTGCATAGTAGTTAACCAGAAATGCTCTTTACTATGGAAAAATGTAGACTAGAGTATGTTAGTGTGAAAATGTTTTCCCATTTTTTTTTTTTTTTTTTGCAGGTGGTTACTTCATTGTTAAAGGTGTGGAAAAGGTAATTCTAATTCAAGAGCAGCTGTCTAAAAACAGAATTATTGTGGAAGCTGACAGGAAAGGAACTGTTGGAGCTTCTGTTACCAGGTATGTTAATTTTTGATAGCTATTCAGAATGCTCATCAAGAGTTCATTGTTTGTACAGGTGTTTTGATGAGTGTTACAGGACCAGGTAACACTAGCAAATTGCTAGTGTTACCTGGTCCTGTAACACTCATCAGTTTGTGTGTCCTCTAAAACATTGAATGGTAACTTAGGCTGAATGGGAGCAAGAAATAGCATGCTGTCTGATTTTGTGGTTCTCTGTGACCCAAGTACTATGCTGTAACAATTTCCGGGGGAATTTTGTGCCTTCATACCAGTCTTGATTCTGGTCAAAGAACTTTGTGTTTTTTTTTTTTTTTCCAATCTGCATTATTAGGACTGTTCATGCTATGGTGTTATGGCAACATGTTTTATCCCCGTCCTACCGCAGTGAGTGGCAACACACATTAAATGCTCTGGTTTGATTTCCTTTTCTTTCAGGTTTAATCTGAGAACGGGTCTGAAAGAAATATATAAATAAAGGCTATATAAACCCGCGCTATGGATTTTTTGATTAGTGTCAGTAAAATGTGTACTAAACCATATGTGTATAATTATTAAGAAAAGTGCAAAAATAAAGGGGCTGCTGCTATAATAAAAGGTATTGGAACCTCAAACAATAATCAAAGACTGTTTCCTTAAAACATATGAACATTACATAACCTGTAAATCAATCACAATGCATAAAATGCCGGTGCAATCAAAGATGCATAAAGTGATAGTGCAATTAAACAGGCAAAAGTCCTTCAATAATATTAGGGTGCAAAGTGCTAGTGATGTCTTCTCAAAATAGGATTCAGGTGCCACTCCGTGCTTCCCTCCTGAGAGTCCCCTACTAACCAGCAGTAAGATCAAAATCAGCGTGGTTGATGGATGGATGGATCTAGCTCCTTCTCTATTTGGTAATATACAAGGCTCTCAGCATAAGGATAATGTACGTTCCAATAGAGCGAGAGATGATCATAGTATATCATAGTATAATACTGCTTACCCTCTGATCTCTACCCTGCAGCTCAGCTCACATGTACAACCTCAAGGAACCTTCCTTGAGGCTGTGCATGTTTGCTGAGCTGCAGGGTAGAGATCAGAGGGTAAGCAGTATTATGCTATGGTCATCTCTCTCTTTATTGGAACGTACATCATCCTTATGTTGAGAGCCTTGTATACTACTAAAGAGGGAAGGAGCTAGATCCATCCATCCATCTATACAGTATGCTGATTTTGATCTTATTGCTGACCATCTTTGTGCTGAGAGCCATGCACACTGCTTAAGAGGGAAGGAGCTAGAGCCATCCATCCATAAATCATGCTGAATCCTATTTTGAGAAAACATCACTAGCACTTTGCACCTTAATATTATTGAAGGACTTTTCCTGTTTAATTGCACTATCACTTTATGCATCTTTGATTGCACTGGCACTCTATGCATTGTGATTGATTTACAGGTTACGCAATGTTCATATGTTTTAAGGAAGCAGCGCTATTTAACCATCTTTGATTAGGGTCTGAAAGAAAACTCAAACTGATGCATTAGCAAAACATGAATATATCGATCTCCTTATTTCCAAGTCAGCGTATACATATAGAAAGTGCTCTGAGCATTTTGTATTATTAGCAATAAACTCAACAGTGATTCAAAGTTAGAACCATTCATTCTTTGTCTCTTCAACAAACCACCTGATGGATGTGTGTTGCAGCACAGCAATTCTCTAACATGCACTGTAAAAAAGAAAATGGAGCATGCACTATTTTATTTGCAGGGCACAGCAATTGAAAGTTGGTGCATTATGATGCGCTTCAAGGTACGTCCATCATAAGGTTTGTTAGGGCGCCATTCAGAATAAATTACACTGCGTTGGACCAATGTAATTAATGTATGTTTTAGTGCTAACACGTGCTCACTCTCCCTCATTGTGATGGCAGTTGTATACTTATAACTTGTATAACTGTATGTTTAAGACCTAATAAAGGGGATCTCCAAATAAAACTTTTTTTTTTTTTTTTTTTTTTTTTTTTTTCTTTCTAGGTTTGAATAGAGGGTAAAGTGTTTTATTGCTATTTTAATATGATATTCAGGGCGTCTTCTGTATTTATACAGTGACATGGATATAATAAGATTCATATATTCAAGTTCTCACAGTTTGCATCAGTGCCCCACATATGCCATCTTAGATTCCTAGATTCAACCTAAAAACTCACTAAATCCACAAAGCAAAAAATATTACATTCATCTGCGTCCCATCCATAAAACAAACTTTGCGATTCTCCTCTGCTCCACATCCATTATGAAGTGTTTGATTTACATGGTTCCACTATATGTGGGAATGTGGCCATCTTCCTCTACTAGCTCTTGAAAGGACTACAGTATTTAATGCTGCATAAAGTGTCAGCATTTAATAGCACAGCAAAACATCAATTGATGAAATCAATGCTACCAACCTAAATAAATAACAAAAGGGACTTATGTGCAGTAGAATTGCCAGGTGCATAGATGGATGGGAAATGTAGAATAAACCGACCAATGCATGTGACTGCAAAAGAAATGCACTACCTGCTACCACAAAGCAGAAGTGGAGGCTCTGTTGCGGGTTTACCACTTAACAAAACTATCTGAAAGAAATTTTTGTAAACTGTGATGTATAGTTCTCTGTGCTGGGTTTGGAGGTTAGTTAAGCATGGAGCGATTAGTAACACGTTCTAAAAAAAAAAAAAAATAGGAAATCGATTGAAAGTACGCCCACACAAGCTTTGATTTTTCATATATGTAATTGCACAATTGAGATTATTAGATTGGATTGCATGGTGCATAAACTTCTTTATACATGAGGAGCTATATCCTCTGATCACAATAAAATCTGTCAATGTCCACCTTTTTTGCCAAATAAATTTGGCAATTAGTAAGTAAATGTGCTCTTTCATACAGTTTAAGCGCAATTTCATGATCAAGCAGCCAATAAAAAGCAAGAGAATGGGAGATATGTTGTCTTTGGCAACCAATATTTAGCTGTCCGCTTTCTAGGTCAGGTTAGAGAACTTAGGGGATCTCATTGGTTTTTACCATTTGGTGTAATTTTCATCTTGTGTGTCCCCTACAGCTCTACCCATGAAAAGAAGAGCAGAACCAATCTGGTGGTAAAGCAGGGCAGATTCTACCTGAAGCACAACACGCTGTCAGAAGATATTCCCATTGCCATTATTTTCAAGGTTGGTTATATGCATCGTCAGACACAAACAGCATTTGTTTGGGCCTACCAACACAAGGAATTACATGGGCATGCCTGATTACATTTGGGGTGGGAATGCATTAATTTTACCTCGCTGAATCCTATTTAGGTTTCATGATCAGAAGTGTCTAAATATGGATTTCTTGTTATTTGCTAGTGCAGTATGAGAATATGAAAACAGATGAAGTGGTTTTGCTGTGGACAACCAAAATAATTCTTCACTTTCAATGCTAAATATTTATACCATGCATTGTACAGTTTTTGCATGTCCTTTCCCAGCAGCGCTGCTAAAGAACCACACTTTGCTTGCTTTTCTGATTTGATGCTTTATTCAATTTTGCCGCTAGAGGGAGCTGTTGTTACATTTCTCTTTGAGTAAAGTGGAAGGCAAAGTATTTTTGGCATTTACATCCTTTATTAGTGAACTGCTGGGCTGCTGTTAGAAATCAAAGGCCCCGTACTACTTACCTGACAGGGACCCAAACCCCCCCCCCCCCCCCTCCAGAAATATCAGATTTCTAAAATGCCATGGTCGCAATGGTATGCTTTGCAGCCATGGCAGAAATGATAACCTTTGCTACTGCCGCCTCCTGACACCTTTTACTTTTTCAAATTGCTGAATGGCAATTTTACATTGCAAGACCGCATTGCAACTGTGAGCCAAGTATTTGGCTTCCAAGGTGTAGAGCAGCCCAATTGAACTTAATGAGAAGTTTGACAAGTGGTGATGACTATCATACTCTGCAGGCTGTGTTAAAAATGCTGCAGCTGTGAAGTAAAGCATCACACCCATAGCATGTATACAGCCCTGTCTGACTTGATGACAGCTGGCTTCTGAAGGGGCATGACCAAAAAGATCCACTGGTTGAGAGCGCTGACCGTAGCGGGGAGTACGTCCCGTCCCGCCCTGTCCCACTGTCAGAACACAATAGAACAGCAGGGGAGATCACTGTACTAACATCAGACTGTTAGTACAGCGGCTCCGACCTAAGGTGTCAGTTTTTTCTTTGTTCAGCCCGCTAGGTTGAACGAAAAAAAAAATAGTGTGTGCTAGGTATTAGGCCGCATTAACATTTGACGTTTCCTGAATGTGTGGCAACGTGCACAGGTAACAGGCATTTTGAAGTGCATTTTGGAAATTGCCGCTGACACTCTCTCGATCTCTCCCCGCTGAGAGAGAAGGATGGACGGCTGATGTAAACACAGCCATCCGTCCTTCTGCCTGCAATGATCATAGAGACCATGCGATCCTGCTATATAGGATCACATGTCTCTGTGATCATTTCACAAGCCCAACCCCCCCACAGTTAGAATCACTCCCCTAGGCTTACATTTAACCCCTTGATCACCAATAGGGTTAACCCCTTCCCTGCCAGCGTCATTACAGTAACAGTGCATATTTTTAGCACTGATTACTGTAGTAATGTCACTGGTACCCCCAAAAGTGTCAAAAATGTCAGGGGGTCCGATCTGTCCGCCGCAATGTCCCGCAAAAAATCGCAGATCGCCGCCATTACTAGTAAAAAAGCCAAAAAAAAAACCATTAAAAATGACATAAATCTTTCCCGTAGTTGGTAAATGCGATAACTTTTGCGCAAACCAATCAAAATACGCCTATTGTGATTTTTTTTTTTTTTAACCAAAAATATGTAGTAGAAAACAAATTGGCCTAAAATGTTAAAACATTTTGATTTTTTTTTTTGGGGAATTCTCTATAGCAGAATGTGAAAAATATTGTTTTCTTTTTCAAAATTGTCGCTATTCTTTTGTTTATAGTGCAAAAAATAAAAATCGCACAGGTGATCAAATACCACCAAAAGAAAGCTCTATTTGTGGGAAAAAAGGACGTCAATTTTATTTGGGTACAGCTTTGCATGACTGCGTAATTGTCCATTAAATTTACGCAGTGCCGGATCGCAAAATGGGGCCTGGTCATTAAGGGGGAAAATCCTCTGGTCTGAAAGTGGTTAACTGACTTCTTTGCACACTTTGGGTTCATCCTTTCCCCAGTTTGATGACACACATAATGTTTCCCATTAGACCCAAATTCCTTTCATCACTAAAGTAAACTTTGGACCAGCTCTCCTCTGTCCACGCAACATGCTCTTCAGCAAAGGTTAGTCTAGTCCTTTAAATCGTTCTGCTAATGAGAGGTTTGGTCACTGCAGAGTGGGCTTTTAGTCCAAATTCTCCCAAACGGTGAGACACTGTATGAGGAGAAAAATCTATACTCTGTTCAGCGCTGAACTGGAGACCAAGCGCAGCTGCAGTTTTGGACAGATTGCCCATTGCGATTCTCCACAATATACTGTACTCTCTTGCATTTGTCTTTCATGGACGACCAGCCTTCTTTGGGGACTTGAATGAGTTTGTGACGTTGTAAAGATGCAACCTTCGAGAAATCGAGTTTGGAACGACAAACTTTTTCTTGATATGGCTGAAAAGGTTATCCCTTTTGGCCTTCATCTGGTTAACCTGCTGCCAGAGGGCTTCAGTCAATTTAGAACGGCTCCCTATCTTGCAAAATCAGTGAAAACTATTAAGTTAGGCTGCCAGTTAAATAGCGTTTGTCAGAAAATGAAAGAAATTAGCACAAGGTGCCAGATTAACAGCAGCAACTGGGAGGTATCTAAAAGTGTTCTCTAATTTTGATCAGTGTTCTTTTTCAAATCATTCTGTACTTCAAAATTATATGTAACTCATGAAATATGCTTAACAAAACTGTTTTTACACCTGTTTAGATCATTTTAAATGGGACTAAGCAGTGACCTTGAAATTTTAGGAAATTGTAGGTGGTTCTCTAATTTTGATCTCGTGTGTGTGTGTGTGTGTGTGTGTGTGTGTATATATGTATATGTGTATGTATGTATATGTGTGTATATAAGTGTAGCACCCTACAGGTAGGTGCTAGGTAAACGTATAGTGGGCCTTGTCTGCCTAACAGCAGGGCTGTGATTTGATAGTCAGGGTGTCATGGTTTTACAGGTGCGCCTGCTGAAGGGCGAGTCTCCCCACTGGCTCCTGTGAGAGGCTTCTCATAGGGTGGTGGAGGAAACCCAATCGGGGGGACACATCCAGGCTTGTAACTACCCCAGGAGGCAGATTTAGCTGCAAAGGATTCTGGGAGTGGGTATAAGTTTGGGGGTGGCACATGACACAAAGTCTTTGGCGGGAGCATAATCCCAGGAAGGAGAGTGCAGCTGTCTCTCCTCCTGTCTGAGGAAGGTGGATGTCTCGGGTGTCGCCTGAGTGTCCAGAGCGTGCTGAGTGAGCTGAGGTGATCCGATGTGCCGAGAGCCTGCGGAGAGAGAGAGCGAGAGGGGTCCAGTCCCAGGAAAGCCTACACAGGTCGTGAGTACTGTGGATTGCCCCTGGGGGTCTGCCTGAAGTTAGAGGGGGACCACTCCGGGAGAGGTTCTAGGATCAAGTGCCAGCTAGTTGGAAAGGGGGTACCCAGGTTGAGGACCCTGAAGCTACAGAAGGGGTACATAGTCAGTGGACCCCGAAGAGTTCAAGTTAAAGGGGGCACCTGTGGTTTGGCCCTGAATTGTACAGAGTGTGTCAGTTGTAAGTACAGCTATACAGAGTTTTACTTCATACTACCTCAAGCTAGTCAAAGCGGGGGACAGTATTCAGTGACTTCCACAGCACAACATTGTCAGGAGCTCTACAGTTCTCAGTCCTGGATCTTCTGGACTAATAGTCGAGGATTCAGCACCTCGGTGTTCTGCAGTATATTTGCAGTGTTAGAGAGCGTTGGCTGGCGTCAAGGAAGCACCAACGGGCATTTTCCAGGAGTAAAGTCCCACATGTGTATCCCACTCATTCCCTTCTCCCATCCCCTTAAAATCAAATAAAAACCACAAACAAAGATGCCGGAGTTGTTGCTGCTTCAGTTGTCACACCCAGGGTCACACCCAGGGTCACAGCTCACATGGGCTGGAGAGAGTACCGGTACTGATGGCAGACCCACATCAGGCCACGGGCCTGGAAATCTTGCAACATATGTATGTATATGTGTGTGTGTGTATGTATATGTATATGTATGTGTGTGTGTATATATATATATATATATTAAATAATGTATGTGTGTATATATATATATATATATATATATATATATATATATATATATATATATATATATATATATATATATATATATATATATATATATATATATATATATACATACACACCGTATCCAACAAAAGTGAGTACACCCCTCACATTTTTGTAAATATTTTATTATCCTCTAATGTGACAACACTGAAGAAATTACATTTTACTCCAATGTAAAGTAGTGAGTGTACAGCTTGTATAACAGTGTAAATTTGCTGTCCCCTCAAAATAACTCAACACACAGCCATTAATGTCTAAACCTATTGCAACAAATGTGAGTACACCCCTAAGTGGAAATGTAAAAATTGGGCCAAAAGTGTCAATATTTTGTGTGGCCACCAATATTTTCCAGCACTGCCTTAACCCTCTTGGGCATGGAGTTCACCAGAGTTTCACAGGTTGCCACTGGAGTTCTCTTCCATTCCTCCATGACGACATCACAGAGCTGGTGGATGTTAGAAGCTTGAGCTCCTCCACCTTCCGTTTGATGATGCCCCAGAGATGCTCAATAGGTTTTAGGTCTGGGGACATGCTTGGCCAGTCCCATCACCTTTACCCTCAGCTTCTTTAGCAAGGCAGTGGTCATCTTGGAGGTGTATTTGGGGTCGATATGTTGGAATACTGCCCTGCGGCCCAGTCTCAGAAGGGAGGGTATCGTGCTCTGCTTCTGTATGTCACAGTACATGTTGGCATTCATGGTTCCCTCAATGAACTGTAGCTCCCAAGTGCCAGCAGCACTCATGCAGCCCCAGACCATGACACTCCCACCACCATGCTTAACTGTAGGCAAGACACACTTGTCTTTGTACTCCTCGTCTGGCTGCCTCCACACACGCTTGACACCATCTGAACCAAATAAATGTATCTTGATCTCATCAGACTACAGGACATGGTTTCAGTAATCCATGTCCTTAGTCTGCTTGTTTTCAGCAAACTGTTTGCAGGCTTTCTTGTGTATCATATTTAGAAGAGGCTTCCTTCTGGGACAACAGCCATGCAGACCAATTTGATGCAGTATGCAGCATATGGTCTGAGCACTGACAGGCTGACCCTACACCCCTTCAACCTCTGCAGCAATGCTGGCAGCACTCAGATGTCTATTTCCCAAAGACCACCTCTGGCTATGACGCTGAGCAAGTGCAGTCAACTCCTTTGGTAGACCATAACGAGGCCTGTTATGAGTGGAACCTGTCCTGTTAAACCGCTGTATGGTCTTGGCCACTGTGCTACAGCTCAGTTTCAGGTTCTTGGCAATCCTCTTAAAGCCTAGGCCATCTTTATGTAGAGCAACAATTCTTTTTTTTTTTTAAATCCTCAGAGAGTTCTTTGCTATGTGGTGCCATGTTGAACTTCCAGTGACCAGTATGAGAGAGTGTGAGCGATGACACCAAATTTAACACACCTGCTCCCCATTCACACCTGAGACCTTGTAACACTAACGAGTCACATGACACCGGGAAAAGGGTTAATTAGGCCCAAATTGGACATTTTCGCTTAGGGGTGTACTCACTTTTGTTGCCAGCGGTTTAGACATTAATGGCTGTGTGTTGAGTTATTTTGAGGAGACAGCAAATATACACTGTTATACAAGCTGTACACTCACTACTCTACATTGTAGCAAAGTGTAATTTCTTTAGTGTTGCCACATGAAAAGATATAATAAAATATTTACAAAAATGTGAGGGTGTATTCACTTTTGTGAGATACTGTACATATCTATATCTCTAGATCTATCAGGTCTAACCAGCCCCAAAATTACTACTCCATGTGTAGCTAATAAGACACCGATATGGGAAATCAACCACCACGATCGTGTCACAATCCTTATGAGAATTTAACCATATAAAAGTCTTTCAAAAACTCTTTAAGGCTCAATTCACACTGGTGCGATGCAGGAACCAGCAAAATTACTGTGAGGGTTCCCCCATCTCACCTGAATCGCCGGCGGTTCACACTGACATCTGCGAACCGCTGCAGAATGTCAATGTAAAGTTAATGACACCCCCCCAGATCTGATCACAGTGCGAACTGTTAAATAGTGCAGGAATCGGATCCCATGTGATCCGATTTCAGTGCGGTCCAAAAAAAGGGTCCTGCACCATTCTGGTGCGAATGCAATGCGTTTTCAACTATACAGTTTGTATGGCTGAATTTACAGCGCACAGACATCGCATGTGATCTGCACAGTGTGAACCCAGCCTACAGGCACGAATAATGACATGTATAACTAGAAAGAGCAAGATCTGCCTGGTGATAGCTTGCACCTCTACTCATATGGTGATTGTTGCACAAACACAGCTCTGTTACGAGGATGACAACGTGGGCCTGGCTGGAGGGCAATAGAATGAATACTGTAAGTGCTGTATTACTCACTACTGACCTGTCTCTTGCTTAAATGTTACTGAAGTCTAGTTCCATGTTACCTTTTATTTTTCCATGAAGAAACAATACCTATTTCTTAAGAGGAGATTATGCATAAAGTGAAATTGAAAAGGCTCCTATGTCGTCGTCGGAACAGAATTTTTTTTTTCTGCATCAGAAAGTTTCAGTCATTAGATGCTTAAGAATATGAAGACTTGTCTGGCCAATCTTTATTTAGTAGCATCCAATCAGATGGCTGTTTACTGTGGAAAGAGGTTATAGGTTAATCTGTTTACTTCACCTCATTGAGTAAGCATTTCAATTTTTTAGACTTTTTCATATTTTCATTTCTTTCTTTCTTTGCAATAATTTGGTCAGTGGAGATGGGGAAAGTGTGTAGAGTAATGTAAATCAGGCATATGATGTACAAGCCTTTTTCCTGGGTTGGAAGGTATGCTGATGTGTGTACCATTGTTAGACAGAGTCCTTTTCCAATTGGTATAAAGCTTCTTGATGTATTCTGAACTAATACTGTACGTGCTCCCTTCACTTCAGTACTTCATCCTCTAGTAATCTGTTCTAAATCGTTTGTGACGGTTTAATGCCATTAGTAAAGACTGCAGGCTCAGTTTTTCGTCTGCTGGAAATGTTCATAAGCTTGACTTGTGGCAATTTTTTCTGGAAAAGGAAATGTTCTCTACAGATCCTATTTATTTTTAAAATTGATGACTGAATCAGCAGAAATCCATATATGGTATACAAATGCTAAAGTCAAAAATTGAATGTTTTTGAAGCCCAGTACTATTTTTTTTTTTTATTTATTTTTTTTTTTTATAGGACTGAACATTAAATGTGTTTTGGATATTTGATGTATTCTTTTAAAGCTGAACTCTTCAGGTCCCCATGCATCTCTATGGGGGAATCGGATGTGAACAGACAGACGCTGGACAGATGGAAAATAGGGTTTCCATCCGTCCAGATTTGACGGATCGGATGTCAGCGGACATGTCTCTGCTGACATCTGATGCCTTATAGAGATTCATGGGGTGACCGTTCAGATCCGTCAAAAAAACTGACAGGTGGATCTGAACGGTCCACCTGTGTGGAAGGGGCCTTAAGTGAAAAAAAAAAAAACTGAATCCAAGGTCATGTAAAACACCAGGTCCAGAGTCTGCGCTGTGTGCGGAGACAGAGCTGTCAGGTCCCCATGCATCTCTATGATCCGCTCTCATTTGATCCGCTGGACAGATGGAAAATTGGGTTTCCATCCGTCCAGATTAGACGGATCGGATGTCATCGAACATGTCTCCGCTGACATCCCGATGCCCTATAGAGATGCATGGGGCATAGATTCAGATCCACCAAAAACAAGTGACAGGCAGATCTGAACGGTCTGTCTGTGTGAAAGGGCAGTGAAATGGAAGGGGGGAAGGTACCCTCCTGGAGTGGTTGCAACAAATGGGGCTCACAGGAATACAGGTGCAGACATAAACTTTATTGGTGATGATGCACACAAAAGAGTGAAAATAACATACTAAAATGTGTGAAAAACCTCGTCAATCTGGACTGAATGACCCCGAAGACCCCTACGGGTGTCAGGATGTATAGAGACAGCAACAACACACGCTTCTGTGCCCCACCCACCCAGCCCTGCTCTTGGACACAGTTGGTACAGGCTGGATGTGACGATATCCCCTCTCTAGACCGCTAGGTACAACCTAATTGTTTCTCGCCCACTGGTTCAGTTCGGCTTGAGAACATCACCTTGTGATTCAGCCTTTTATCATTTTGTACATACTGTGTGAAAGGGGCCTAACTGTTTATTAATGGGAGGGTCTGTCTTAGGGTTCCCACATTGCTATCTGGTGACATGATTACTACCTATTGGCTGTCTGTCAGGATTCTGAAGACTCCATCATTTGTGTAATGACATTACATAGAGGGGCAAAGAGGAATGGTCAGTGGCGGATCCAGACTACAGTAGATCATTGGCTGCGATTGCTGGAGGAGGGGCTTTAGTGGATAACATGATGGTGAACTTGGGCAGATAAACTTCTTCTTTGGTGTTTTTTTTTTTTTGCCAAAAATACATTTGAGGAGAGAAGGGGGAGCTTTATTCATGTAAGCAGGCAGATCAACACCTGAAAGGGGGGGGGGGGGGCTGCCGGGTTGTATAGTAGGGTATTAGCTGCATCGACAAGGAACCATACAGGTGGACAGACACCGTTGCTTCACATGCAGTGATGTCTTTTGGCTCCGGCTTTATGCAAATACATAATTTGTTGATATGATTATGTTGAGGAAGGAGATGCACAGGCTTTTCTTGATATAAAGCCTATTTCCAGCTTTTAGTGAAGTTTAAATAGTTTGTTTGGACCAAGCTGATCCAAAGGAACTATTTACTTCACTAAGAGATGCAGCGTCTCTCAGCGCTATATGAACTGTATGCAGCCTCTGTCAGATACAGTAAACAGCGCTGCATTTTGACAGTGGGGTGGAAACTTCCCATCCCACACTGAGCGCTGACATGACTCGGCTACATACAGTTCATAGAGCACTGAGAGCTGCTGTTTCTTAGTGAAGTAAATCGTTTGCTTGGTCTAAACAAATTATTTCAACTTTATTAAAAGCTGGAGATCAGCTTTAAAAATTTTTCAAGCAAGAGTACGTGGGAAGCCTAAGTGCCTGATGCTGACCTCAGGTAGAGAATACAAGTGAATAACAGCCCCCACCCTACCCCCTATAGTTAAGCCTGTGCTATTATGACAACTTCAGTGAAGAAAGTAGATTCTGTGTTTTACAGTGCTCATTTCTTCAGGCTTTCTGTATTTGATAGGCAGCAAAAAGTCTATAGTCGGTATGTTTGGGGAAAAGTACTCATTGCAGAGAATTTGCAGATCTACTTACAAAATTACTTAGATTGCGCTGCAACATCTGCTTGATGAAAACACAGGAGCACAAGCTATGTTTGCTACAGTATATGCATCTTGAGGATTCAATTTCAGTTTTGACTGCAGTATACTTTAAAAAAAAAAAAAAATCACTTGTTTTTAAATGTCTTGTGTAAACTTTTCCATAGGTCTGGTTTCGAGGGAGGGTTGAATTGGAAAACTCTCTTGTTTGGCTGTAGTGCACCCTTAATATAATTTGCTGCAATGTAGTTTAGGGTTTTTAGATGAACTACTCTCCACCTAAGAAACACCAATAATAACATACGTTTTGGGTCAAAAAAGCTCATTGGCTGTTTGCTGAGCTGCGCCTGATATCCCAAGATGTAAAATAGGTGTTTTTGAATTGCAGCTTGGGAAAAAAAAAACTCTTTATATGATCATTACAGTGTAAGCACCTTTACAACAAGCAAAATCTCAAATTGAGCAAATATGTCATCCAGATTTTTGCGTTAGTTTTATTCCCCCCCCCCCCCTATTTTTACTGCCAAACGTATGTTTTCACATGCCTGAAGGTTTAACCTCCAGCATTGAAACGGCTTTAATGGTTCAGGCAAGCCCATTATTCTTTTTGCCTTTCCAGATGTCTGTTTTTACACATGTGAGTCTAATCAGAGCCAGCAAGTCATTCCAGTGGACAAATAGCGCAATGAACACGTAGATGGTACTGAGAAGTGGTGGAAGAAAGATAAGTTCTTGACACCTCTTAGAACCAGGATGCTCGCAGTCTTAATATTTTATAGTGCAGTGAATGTGGCTGCTTTGGCCAGGAGCATTTTATTCAGGCACTTTCAAGGTACACTTTAAGGACTCTTGCACATGATATACCTATTACTGAAAATTTTTCTTTAGCTTCAACTCCACTGTTCTTTGCTGTCACAGCTGAGTAACCGCCACATCCTCATCACAAGTGACTTCACTTAAACTTGTACTGTGGAGCAAGAGAGGATGTGGGTCTGACCAAGTCAGATAATTGTGCCCTTGACAGTATGATCAAACTCTAGTGCTTATTTGACTGCACTTTCACATTTGGACACCTTTTTATATAGCTGACACCCCTCCCCCCCCCCCCTTTTCCTCCTTTTTTTTTTTTTTTTTTTTTTTTTCTCCCTGTTTTTTTTTTTTTTTTTTTCCCCCTTTGCCTATCTTTCGCTTATACTTAATTAACTAAAAAGTGGCACACACAGACCTTAGTTGTATACCCTGTACTAGGCTTCCCTCTGATGTGGCAGATTCTCCTGGAAGTTGGAGGGGTTTTTCCCCTCAAGCAAGATTGATTCCAGCACAACCCGACCAGAGGGCTTCTTATATTTATGTACAATTGTCATGTTCTTTTCGTTGCTACTTGTCTATGCCTTTTATCTTCTGCAGTATATCTCTGTATATTGGTTGTGCTTATAACACTTAAAGTGGAAGTAAACTTCCATCACTAAATTATACCTATAGGTAAGCCTATAATAAGGCTTGCCTATAGGTACTGTAAATATCTCCTAAACAGGCACCCTTTAGGAGATATTTACTGTACATGTAGCCAGTGACATCACTGGCTCATGCACTCTGAAGGAACAACCACCCATGCTTTTTCCTCAGAACCCTGTTCCTTAAGCGGCTCCTGCGTGCATGCGTAAGAGTGACGTCATCGCTAATCTGGGCAGTCAGAGAGCCGGAGTCCGTGAACCTGAAAGCAAGACAGGTAAAGATGGGAGTGCCTGCAGCTCTGACATCTTGGCACTGGAAGAGCTTTGTTTTTAGGGTAAGTTTACCATAATTTGCTAATATGCAATGCACACTAGCACATTATGACATTACCTTGCAGGGTTAGAAAAAAAAAAAAAAAAACGTCCAGCGGTTTACAACAGCTATAATACCCGACTGTATGTTATGCAAAGGTAACAGTTTACTGTATCTGTTGCACACCTTTTAAATAAAAGAAAATCTAGCTGACATTCATTTTTTATATGTATTCTGTAAATTATGTACTCCACTAGCTTACTGCATTTTATTTTGTTGGTAATCTGCAGGCTCTGCATGGCTTACATTGAAGTAGTATATCGTATCAGTGTGTAGTAACTAAGATCAATGGAGATTGGGTTGATGTTGGTGCTTCACAGCTACAAACATAGATTGCACGTGTTTTGTGGTGTTAAATTTTATTTGTGATACTTTAATCCAAGGGGGAGGAACAGGGTGTCCATGTTCAGCACACTACATTCCACTAACCACTCTGGTGTTGCTTGCAGTGCATCTACTGTTGTGGCTGATGCCTGCTGCCTGGAATCCTGTTTGCTGTTTCCTCCTTGAGTCTTTCTTAGCCCTGTCAGGTGTGGTCTGTTCCTCTGCTCTCTTGGCTGTGGTTTTTACTACAGCCATGCAAGGCTTTATAGCCTAAATCGTTGTTTTTTGCTGGCTCTGACAGCTAGGATCACAAGCACATTCTGCAGATTTTGTATCTGATCTACCCGCTGCCTCTGAGCCATCATTTGCAGGAACTGATTGTCTGAGTCACTCCGGTCCCTAGATAATTGACTTGCCTTCGAGTAGTCTAATTCCTCTGCCATTACACCCAAATGAAGAGACTGTTTTGGCCCTTATTTATGTGGTGTGCACTACTCTGAAATCAGTAGTGCTATTCCGAGTCTTGAGACCTTTCGTTTTTCTCTATGGCGATTGGAAACATCCTGACAAGATGTTTGATCTCCCAAAGCTGTGATTGGCTTTGTGCCCATTTGAAGAGAGCTTTGTTTAAAAAAAAAAAAAAAAAAAAAAAAATGCTTCCACTGATTTAGCAGCGTCTTGCCTTAACAAAGCGACCACTATACTGGTGGAACATGCATTCCTCTTAGGACTCAACAGATAGAGTGCCTCTCTAGAACTTTGTTGACAGGCCCTACCTTTTACCCTATATTGGCTGTGAACTTGCTTTACCAAATGCTGGCTGACTAGTCGGAGTCCCTTTTAAAAGATCTTACCATTGCTGCAGCTGATTCATTGGTCATAGAAAGTTTTGGGGAAAAAAAATGGTTGTAGCTTTAAGCTACACTTTTGACAAATTTGGGAGTTTTCCATCTCATCTTCCACATGGGTTCCCTGTCCGTAAACATTTGGAGGACACTTTTGTTAAAGCGCTGGTTTGCTGAACACTTCTAAGATTCTCATGGCCTTCGAGGAACAATATCTCTTTGAATCTACTCCAGATACCAATATCAAGGACTCTACTGGTTGTAGAGTGTGTGTCTTCCTTGGTGGAAGATGCCTAAGCAATGAAATGCAAAGTCTTCTCCCCTACTGTCAGGAAATGTGCTTTTTCTTTTCTGCACTGCCTTACCACCCATGGTAAGCTTCCCTCCCAGGCTAATTGCAAGTTCTGTGAGTGTCTGCCAAACTTTTCTTATCATGAAGGTGTGTTTACAACTTCCAGGGGGGGGGGGGGGGGTGCGATTTGTCTTTGTTCAAGCTTAGAAATTCCATATAAAAGTCAATAGGTCTGTCATCACCTCCCTTTACCAGGGGTGTTTTCTAGCTTTGGTGGATATAGTTCACCAAAAAGAAACTTCCCATCCTTTTTTGGATTATGTTCGCTCTTTGAGAGTCTATCTCTCAGCCTTTGAATTTTGTTTAAAGCATTCCCCTTTTGCAGTTCCCTTTTTGTATTGCTCCTTTTTTAGAAGCTTTCCCTTTTCTGAAATCTTGGATGGACCCCATAGGAATTTTCCAGCTTCTCGTCCCACCATTTCTGGTGGCCTGGCTTTTTGTCCCAACATTTTCAGGTGGCCCAGATAGACCACCATTTAAGGTAATAATCTCAGTTGAATCAGTTTCCGCTATTTCCCGTCAAGGTGCATTTTACTAGATCTGTAAGCTCTTTATACGTTTTTTGACATGAAGCAACGGTTTCTCATATTTTCAAAGCTGCTACCTGGTCTTTTGTTCACATGTTTTCTCAGGACAACATCTACCTAGTAAATCTGGTAACGGCTTTGGGTGTAATGCCCTTTATGTGGCTTTTTGAGCTGCAGACTGTCCCCAGCTTACTATTTTCCTTGGTCTGTTGGCATTTGTTTGCTGTTTTGCCCGCTCAGGTGGACTTGTTGTGGACATACCAAAGGTGGCAGTTTGCCTTTGCCCCTCAGTGGACTATAAAGAAACTAGGATTTTTGTACTCGCTATAAAATCCTTAGGGCCTGTGTCCCTCAATGGATGCTATCTCTCTGTTTATGATAATGCTTTCAGTAATGCTTCGCTACAAAATGTAAGGTATGTTGGAAGTAGGGGGTGTTATCCTGGGCTAGCGTACCCTCTTCTTGTTTCCCACTAGTGTCCAATTCTCCTGTAGGTGACCGTTTGGCAGCTTAACCCAAAGTTGAAAGACTTTGTATCTTTCAATGGACTTCAAGAAAAAATATGTCCCATATGAGGACTCAGTCCGTTTCTTCGATTTTCCAGCTGACGCTAATGACTGGCAGAACACCCTGTGGAAAGCAAGTTCACCTGCTTCTGACACGTTTTGTTCTTACTCAATGCACTGGGGTATGCCACTATTCTTCGGATCCTTCATTTATGTCTCCTACCAATATTGACATGGGATCGGAGGGTTGTTCAGTGCTATCATGGAATCGACAAGTATAAATTTGTCTTTATACTATTGCCCTACTAATGCCTTACCCCATAGTGTCCCTGGGTGCCTGTTGGCCCAGTGGTCCTATACGCAGTTTACTTATCTTAATACTTGCCTTACTAGAGTTACCTATTTGTTTATTGTTCTCCACACCTCACCCCCCCCCCCAAGGTTTCTGCCTTCTTGTAGTGGCATTAGAAGTTCTGCTATCCCCACTCCTTGGAGAGATTTCAAGCAAGACAGACATTCTAAGAAATATGGGTATTGAATTGACTGGTGTAGTTGTTGGGGTTGCTAGCTGATGAGGGTTTTTATTATGTTCATTATGTTAGTGTTTTATGGCAACCAACTGTCTCATATGATGTTCATCTTTAGCTGCTGGTGCTGTCTGGCTCATATTCTTTCCCATAGTGCTACTATACATGGGCGTCCGCAGAACGTTTTTCAGGGGGGGCATAATTTTAAGGTCACCCATGCTCTGCCCCCTTTCAACAATGTCATGAAGGGGAGGGGCTTAGTCATTATACTTATTTTGAGTATATTCCCTTAAAGCATGTTATACAGCACAGTGCTTTGCTGTGTAATTTGGCCCCTTATATCACCTAAAATACCTGGCTGATCCTGCCTGGCTATGTCCTCCCCTCTGTAAACTGACCACGGTATACCATGGCTGCTGAGCCCTGACACCGTGGTCAGTTTATGTGCCTCCATCATCTGCAGCCCTCCTGTCCTCCTCTGTCCTCTCTCCCCCCTCCCTCCCTGCCTGTCTGCTCCTGTGTCAGTGCCCACCCCCCCTCCGCTGCTGCTGCTGTAGTTTCATTTAAAGTTTCATGTTCTGTCTACAGTCTGTTTAATAATCTTGTGTGCCCCTGTATCTGTCTTTTATAAAAATAAGCCATTCTTTACAAGTATAGAGTGCCACTCGCCGATCACGTGACTCGCCACCTCGCTCCTCCTCTCCTCTTCCCCTCCTCCCCTCCTCCTCCCCTCCCAACTGACATCAGTGAGGAATCCTTGGCCCCGCCTGCTGCAGGCAGCTGTCAGCCAGAGAGAGGAGAGACCTGACAGGTCACGTGAGCGGGGCTCAGCCCTCTGAAAACTGGTAAAGAACAGCTTATTTTTTTAAAACACAGACACACAGGCACACATGATTATTAAACAGGACAGACAGGATGGTATAAAGTGGCTTAACAACCACTTAAAATGGGAAGTTGAGATTCCAAGGGGGGGCATTTGCCCCCCCCCCTGCCCCTACCTGTGAATGCCCATGCTACTATAGTTTGGAGGACTGACTCCCCCTGCGGGCATGACTTGTTTTTCTCCTTCGGTTGGTTCCTCTGTAATATTGTTTCATTGAATAATAACTATATTTTGATACTTTATTCTGATTAGGGTCCCAATAGAATAGAATTTAAAATAGTTTCTTGGAATACACAGGTTTTGAAAAATAAAACTATCACTTATGTTTAAATTCCTCAATACTCATAAACCACATATCCTTTTTTTTTCTACAAACTCCTCTTTTAGGGAACAAAATTCTATCCCTCTGTAACGCGTCGCTGCAACAGGCACCACCTATTCCAGCTACGCCAGGGGGGGGTCACCATACTTCTCAATAAATCCCTTGCGTTTAAGGTACTACATGTATGTTCCGATCCAGGAGGCTGCTTTATTATTTTAATCCAAGAATTGGGTGCTTTGAAATGCGCATTTGTCAATGTGTATATTCCTCTGCCATTTTCCCCTGGAATATGTTATGCCATCCAGGAGAGACTAATATCTCTACTGATTGTTAGTCATATTGGCTGGAAATTCTAATTCTATATTGCAGGCTGATTTAGATCAAATCCAATCCTCAGAGAACATCTAGTGTGGACCTTTGGTCCAGGGCTCAGACCTTAGATTTGACTGAAATATGGAGATCAAGTTCCGGCTAGACCGATTCTACTCACATTACTCCGCTTTACATAAATCTGGTCCCTGTATCGATTTTGCATTTAGCCTTAGACTGATGTTATCAGCTATATGGGTGACTTTCTACTTGGGTGGCATTTCAGACCATTCTCAGTTGGGACTTACTATAGTTGTAGGGGGCAGTAAATCCTTGGGCTGCTGGCGTTTGGACCCCAGAAGGCTTCATAATGAGAATGTACAGGGTTTTCTGACGTACTCCGCTGCTCAATATTGTGAGACAAATGAATCCTCTACATCCCCCCCAGGTGATGTGGGATACCTATAAAGCATATACACGAGGGCAATATATTTTGGCCATCAAATTGGCTTGAGTCGAACATAATGCCCAGTTGATCTTGCTTGAGTGGGCTGAGCCCGAGCTTCTGATTTTTACCTCCTCACCCACTGGGGAAAACTATTCTATTCTGGCAAAGACACGCAGAGATCTAGAGCTTCATCTCGCATCTCTCACGCATGCTGATGCTGCTGTTCAAGCTGGGAATTTGTTTGAATCTGGGGATAAGCATGATGAACTGCTAGCCAATTTGGTCGTAGACTCCAGACACCTGACAGTTGCCTCTGAACTGATTTCAGATGCTGGGGAATCTATTACTGACCCCTCTCATATTCTATGACCGTTTGTTTGGTTTTTTTTTTCCAATCCTTATACCACCAAGGCCCCTTCCCTGATCTCTTGCCTTCGATAGACACTCTGTGAAGTCTCTCTCTATCGTCATTATCGGATAAGGAGGCAGAGTCCCTAGTTCAAGAAATTTCCATCTCTGAAATCGAGGGGGCTATTAACTAATTTCTCACAATAAAACTCCCAAGTGTGATGGGTTAGAGGGAAAATGGTACAGACTACATGTAAAAGACCTAAAACAAGGTGCGTACAAGAACAATAGCCCACATAAGCACTAGCAGCGCTAAATTCAACCTATCTGACAAAGGGCAGCGGATATATAGCTATGTACATTTAGCAAGTGGATCCTTACGGACCAATATTGTTTGTAAAGTCCATAAAAGTTCTTAGGGTGGAGTCCTACAGAAAACGAGGTGCATGGAAGACTTAGTGTTCTGATGTTAATAGTAAGAACCAGTGCTGTATAACACAGAATCTTCCTTGCTGATCCCACAGCGGCCACCAAGATCCTTCACCACACCGCTGTGCTCCCCCCTATAGTGTGCACACGTACCCTTAGCACTTGGGTAAAGCGCTCTATTCAACCAGAGATCCTCCACTTTATGATGGCGATCCACCTTAGCCTTCAAATCCAACTGGTAGAGCAATGGTCAACACTTCCTCCTCTCACATGCAAAGAGAATGACAGGGACCCATAGCGTAATATGCACACACTATACTTTTATTAGTAATTAAAATCACACTCACATGGGATGAAACGTAATTAGGCAGAAAAACATGTCCAAGGCAATATCCCGGTCCTCCCACCGTCAACGTTGTCCCCACTGAGCCGCACGATATGGGTGATCCTGCCAACGATTTCCCAAATACGTCCGGACTCCAAATGGCGTGACCCGGGGACTCCTAGGATATTCCAGATGTACCAAAAAAGGCTGCATGCTCACGCTCTGACGAGTTTCGTCTGCACTGCAACTTCTACTGAGGGCGTGAGCACGCAGCATCATCTCCTCTTTAATATACCCCTTGGGGACAAATAGTGGGCGGTACCTTTGCTCCTTCAATTGGCGCCGGCCGGAAACTCCTCCTCCGTCGGCCTCCAAATCTGCCCATCCGAATGCTGGAGACACCGGAACCGCTACCACGAACGCCGCCTCGCAGCGGAGACCGGAAACCGGATGTGGAGCTGCCAACCTCCACATCCTGTCCCTCGCGAAGACCGGAAGTGGAGCTACAAGCCTCCACATCCGCTCGTAGGAACGCCAGGGACGCCCAAGCCGCTATGCTGAAACCCCGCCCCCGTCGGAACCAGGAAACATAGACGCGGCCAGGCTTCATGACCGTATCTGCGGACAGTGGAGACATCGTTTTCACAAATTCCGTCCCAGCCAGCATTCAATACATCATAGTATAATTGTACAGAAGAACCAAGGCAAATGCTAATTTTATCCAAAAAACAGGGCACACATATGTCTATGTATGCTCACCTTAACATTATATGAAAAATTATGACTATTACACAAAAATACAACAATACAAAGCTACAGCAGCTACTATTTAACCCTTTTGCACCATAAATTGTTTACCAGCTTTATACTCCATTACCATAAATGAAACCGCTAGTTCAATAAGGGTCATGTGCTGCAGCTAATGCCTGTTTGTGCTGGTGTGCCATCCCTATGGCTACAATAGCTATATATCATATTTTATATAAATAAAATCACATAAATACAGAATAGCAGAAATTCTAAAAGGCAGATTAAATTAGTTAAACCCGACTTAAATAAAACCAAATCGAATAAAATCCAGTATGAACTCTGATAAAATTCAATTACTCAGATAAAATCCCATAAAAAAATCATGTAAAACAATTTACTATATTCCAATAATTTAAAATCGGATGGACCCGAATACATTTTGAATAAAATATATATAAAAGAAAAAATGAAATGAACTAAAATCAGGCATAAAACACCAGCCCCAGGTGCTTTTTAAATCAAGACATACAATACTGATAAGACTGGAACCCATGGATAGATCACCTCCACTCAGGTTGTAAACATTGTTTCTTAGTCCCATTTCAACTAGTAATCGCTGATAAAGCAATTGATGTCCAGCTCAACCTTCATACCATTAGGGACTAATGCGTTGGTCTGGTAGATCCAGAAGGTTTCTCTCTTGGAGAGCTCCCTGACCCGATTGGAGCCCCTCCATACTTGATCCACCTTCTCGATCCCCCAGAAACGCAACCCAGAGGGGACCTTGTTATGGTGGTGCTTAAAGTGCAAAGGAACACTATGGTACTTATAACCCTTTAGTATGTTCCCTATGTGCTCCGAGACCCTTTTGCCCAAAGTCCTCTTAGTCCGACCAATATATATCAATATATATCAACACTATAGGGGGGAGCACAGCGGTGTGGTGAAGGATCTTGGTGGCTGCTGTGGGATCAGCAAGGAAGATTCTGTGTTATACAGCACTGGTTCTTACTATTAACATCAGAACACTAAGTCTTCCATGCACCTCGTTTTCTGTAGGACTCCACCCTAAGAACTTTTATGGACTTTACAAACAATATTGGTCCGTAAGGATCCACTTGCTAAATGTACATAGCTATATATCCGCTGCCCTTTGTCAGATAGGTTGAATTTAGCGCTGCTAGTGCTTATGTGGGCTATTACTCTTGTACGCACCTTGTTTTGGATTTTGGTATGATATAGCAGCTGCTTGCTGCGGATATTGGCTTTTTGAGTTTTAACACCTTGTAGAGTTGTTAGATGTTTAATGTCTATTCTATTGAGCATTGCAGAACACTTAAGCGCTGAGTGGGTTGGACAGTAACGTTTGTTTCTTTATTACTCCGTTTTGAATATGTAAAAGACCTAGCACCAAGGCCCTGCAAAGTATTTGGGGAACATTACAAGTCACAGTCCTTACCCCCCTCAATGTACCAAGCACACATTCTGCTATTACCTAAATCAGGGAAAGACCACAAATCCTGTTAATCTTATCGACCTATTTCCCTTCTGAATTATGATTTTAAAGGTCCTGACTAAGGTCTTGGCTATGAGACTGACAAAACTTTAATAATCCTCAGTTAGTATTGACCAAACTGGTTTCATCCCAGGTAAATTAACTGACCTCAACCTGTGCAGGGTCCTAACACACTTGCAGCTCCCCCGGAGCCTCCTGGGTTCTGGTTATGCTAGAGGTAGCCAAAGCATTTGACTCGGTTGATTGGGTCTACATGTGTTTTGGTATTGTCCGGGTTTAAGATTTTTTTATTTTTGGACTGAAATTTATTGGTGCATTTGTTAAGTTACTACCATCTCGATACCAATGTCCATTGTCGTTTTTGTATATCAGGTCTGGTCCATTTTACTAGCTACCTCCCCAGGGCCATGAGAATTTTGATAGCCCTATTTATTATTTTATACAGATAGAACACATAAGTTGTTTTAAAAGATTCTATGTAACTGGGTGTCCAAGACGACAATCCTAGGCGACATAGCCGTCGTTTAAAGGTGCAGTAATGTAAATCCATTGTGAATTACCGCCACCACCAGAAAGATTGGACACGCACCAGATGGTGTTGCTACCATTACAGTAGCAAAAAAGCCTCAATCATACATGGCCAACGATCATTCAGGATGTCAAGGCCAACAATCATTCAGGATGTCAAAACCAAAGGGAAACCTCGACTGAATCACCGCAAATGTATCCAAATGGGAAGGAAGTAGCTCAGCCAGAGCCCAAAAGTAAAATCATGGTATGTATTTTTATTGAAGCAAATCCATAAAATAATTCAGAAAATCGGATGTAACTAACATAAGATGCTGCTTGCGACCCAGAATCGCACAGCAGTGGGACGTCAATGCCAATATGTCGCACTGACGTGTTTTTGTTCTAATGGACGTGGTCACAAGGTAATTTGGCACCAACATCCATGTAAATATATACCCTGGTGTCCCCAATCTGCAGGTTTAGATCATTAGTGTGAGATGCCACGACCGGAAGTAGCGAAGCGGCTATCTTGCCGTAGAACCTGAAGTGGCCAGATGGCCACATTTGCTTAAGTCACAGGAAATGGATTCTCGGCCATCTTGGAGCCACAACAGCAGCGGGATGTTAATGCAAAAATGTCGCTGAAAGGCTGTGATCTTTAAAGCCCTGTCTAATATTGTAAACATGTTCACTGAGACGATCACGTAATCGCTTTGTGGTTCTCCCCACATACTGTATACCATATGTACATGGGAGGAGATAAACCACGTGCGTGCAATTACATGGTATAAAATAAGGAATAATAAGGAAAAATAAGATTTATTGATGTTAGTTAAATGGAAACTGTGAATCCTTTTTACAATTATTACCCTTAACCCCCACATATAACTCACCTATTGCACGGGGAAAAAACGTAGGTCTCAATGGGAAATTCGCTTTATTAGGACTCAGCATGTCACGTAATTGAGGTGCCTTTCTAAAAACTGCTGATGGTTTATCAGATAGGACATTATTCAAAATGGGATCTTTAGTAAGTATGTTCCAGTGTCATTAAATGATATGCTTGATTTCTTAGTGTTGGGTAGAAAAGTTAGTTCTAAATGGACATACTTTATTAGTTATGAAATTGTCTAAAGAGACAGAGTCACCATTCCAAACCAAGTATGTCATCAATATAATGTTTATAAAATATCAAAGCAGGCCAATGTTTCCCATATATCGTGTCATGTTCCCACCTGGCCATAAATAGGTTCGCAAGACTAGGGGCAAGCATAGCGCCCATGGCTACACCCTTCGTTTTCAAAAACATCCCCATTATACAGAAACATTTTTTTTTTTACATCTGCTTGACTTTCCTATTTCACACAATTTTATTTTTGTTTTGATAGTCAATTTTTTTTTGTAAACTAAGGGTGTTTTTTGTTTAGAATGGTGACTGTCTCTTTAGACAATTTCATCACTTACCTTAATAATAATTAGGTCAACATTGTATGACACACGCACCTATAGTACACAAGGAATTAATTTTTTTTGATCTGACAATCACTGTGCATAATAACAAATTGGTAACTAAATCATAGTTTAAAAGTGTGGACTGCAAAAGCTACATCCCTTTGACCAGCGGTCACAACCCTATGTGGCTAAGAAATATTCCTAAAGGACAGATGGTTAGGATGAGAAGGAGCTGTACTTTACTGAATGATTTTCGCACTCCGAGTCAAATAATAAAGGAACGTTTTATGCAGAAGGGTTATGAAGCAGAGGATCTTGAAGATATTCAGAGAAAGGTGGAACTCTCTGGTAGAACCTCTGTTAGCCAGTAAAACAAAGGATACTAATAGAAATATAGTATGACCATTTATAACAAGTTTTTCTACCCAACACTGGGAAATCAAACATATCATTAAACACTGGAACATACTTATTAAAGATCCCATTTTGAATACTGTCTTATCTGATACCATCAGTAGTTTTTAGGCACCTAATTTACGTGACCGGCTAGCTCCTAATGTAGTGAATTTCCCATTGAGACCTACAGTTTTTTTTTTTTTTTTCAGATATGAGTTTTTTTTTTTTCCTGTGCAATAGGTGCGTTATATGTGAGGTTAAGGGTAATAATTGTAAAAAAAAAGATACAGTTTCCATTCAACTAACACCAATAAATCCATGAAGTGGATTCTTTTATATCATGTAATTCCATGCACGTGGTTTATCTCCTCCAATGTACATGTGGTTTACAGTATGTGGGGAGAACCACGAGCGTGATCATCTCAGAGAACATGTTTATGATCGTCTCAGAGAACATGTTTATAATATCCGACGGGGCTTTAAAGATCATAGCCTTTCAGCTAATTTTAGAAATGTACACAATAAAAATCCTAAAGACATTTCGTTTGTGGGTATTGATGAACTTGAACCCCAATGGAGAGGATGCAATAAAACCAAGGAAAAATCCAAACTCGAGACAAAATGGATTTATGAGTTTTTAGGCCCCGTATGGTTTAAATGTCGACCGGGACATCAATTGCTTAATTGATACCAAAAAAGGCTATTTGGATTGTATATCTTTATCACTTCCTTTATATTATATATATATATATATATATATATATATATATATATATATATATATATATATATATATGTGTATGAGAGAGAGATTCTGTATTTTTTATTGTGTGTGCTGGACTTACCAGTTTTGCAGGTCAGGTTTTATCAATATTTTTTGACAGCTTGGCTCTGTTTGAGCTATGCCTGACATGACTTCATTGTTTAATGATTTAGAATGTATGACAATATTGATACATCTTTACGGCATTTGCCGTTTTGTCCCTGTATATAAGTGTGTGTATATGTGTGCGTCCCATGCAAATTGTCTAAACCTCCAGATTGGGGACACCAGGGTATATATATATCTACATGGATGTCGGTGCCAAATGACCCTGTGATCATATCCTTTAGGACGAAGCACGTAGATGCGACTTTTTGGCATTAACATCCCGCTGCTGTGCGATTCCGGGTCGCCCGCAGCATCTTATGTGAGTTACATGTGATTTGATGTTTGTATTATTTTATGATTTGTTTCAATAAATGTTTTGCACCATGATTTTACTTTTGGGCTCTGGCTGAGCTACTTCATTCCCAGTTGGATACATTTGCGTGATTCAGTGGAGGTTTCCCTTCGGTTTTGACATCCTGAATGATCCTTGGCTAGTATGTACGATTGAGGCTTTTTTGCTATTGTAATGGTAGCAATGCAATCTGGTGAGTGTCCAATCTTTCTGGTGGTGGTGGTTATTCACCATGGATTTACATTACTACACCTTTAAGTGACGGCTATGTCCCCTATGACTGTCGTCTTGGACACCCAGTTATATGGACTCTTTTTTAAAACAACTTGTGTGTTAGTGCGCTACACTTTTCTTTCTCTATATGTTACATGCTGGTTGGGTACACCACATTTGTGTTAGCTGCCTTTTTTCTTATATACAACGCAGGAAATTTCTGTTATTTTTTTTTTATATTTTTATTTTATGCTCCTAAGTCTATACTCCCTAAATGGAAATCTCCTCAGATCCCTACTTTAGACCTCTGGAAGTCCGTTGGTAATAAAATGATACCATTGTACAAATTTACATATGACTCTAGAGCAGGGGTCGGGAACCTTTTTGGCCGAGAGAGCCATGAACACCACATATTTTCAAACGTAATTCCGTGAGAGCCATACACTATATTTCAGGGGTCGGGAACCTTTATTTAATATACATATTCATGGGCCGCAGCTATACAGTGAGTAGATGGAGCCGTGTGAAAGTGCCTGGAGTCCGGTCGGGAAGAGCAGAGCAGGCAGGTATGCAATGAGGCCAGAGTGGTGAAGCGCCTGCAGGCCTGCGAGTGATGGAGGGGAGTATAGGCCCTGAGAAAACGGCGGCCGGCCGCTGAAGGCCTCAGAAGTGGATGTGAGAGGCAGCTCCCCGGGTGTCGGAGGGGAAGGAGATCGTGTCTGTCGGGACACAGGGAGCGGATGGCAGGTCTCCTTACCGGGGTGGTGATTGCCAAGGCCCTCAGATGCACAGCACACGAGCCGGCAGCGGTACTGCGAGTAGGCTGCGGGGTCAGTAGCCTGGCAATCCGGTCACCCAGAGACGAACTGAGGGTAGCGGTGGGTAGCCCACAAAGTGTACTAAGTCGATGGGTGCAGAAATCTCCTTGGCACCAGGCACAGCTACGCAGATGGCACTGGATTAAGTGGTAGATGTGGCGGACTTCTGGGACTACATGTCCAGCGCGGCTCACGTCCGGACACGCCCCCCTTTATTAAAGATTTTGTCTGCAAGCCAGATACAGCCATCAAAAGAGCCATGTATGGCTTGCGAGCCATAGGTTCCCTACCCCTGCTCTAGAGGATGCCCAAATAATATTTCTAAGGTGTGGATCACCTCAACGGCATGGCCCCCTTGATTAGTTCTAACCTGCTTCTTATTATCCTATACAAATTTTCAGTATACTGTGGGAGAGTTGTCTCCTGTCATCTGCTTGAAGCAGACCAGAAGTATCGTGTGTGGTTATCCTAAAGTAGAACTATAGGCAAAACATATTTTTTTTTCTTCTTTTTTTCCATTTTAGGTAGAGTAAGGGAGGGTTATAGCCCCTGTCAGTTTTTTTTCCTTCATCTGTGTTCCATTGCAGAGATTTCTCTTCACATCCTGTCATAGATGAACAGAAAGTGAGAGGAAATCCTTGCAAATTAGGGAAATTCCTTGGGGCCCCCCTGCTCACCAGAGCTAGTGTCCTCATTGGAAGATTTTCCCTCTATTACTTTTCTATGGAGAACCCAAAATTTGGGACTTTCTTTTACTTTCAGAGGCGCTTCCCATGTTGCAGCCTCTTTGACCCCTGTAGGGTCTGACATGTACATATCATCCTTTGTCTTGTAAGTTGCCTATTTGTTCTAATAAAGCCACAGTCCTTTTATTACTGCACTTAGTGGCGCTCCAGTGTTTTTTGTTTTCATGTTACTTAGAGACTCTATCTTCTGTGAGCTGCCTTCTTGCTGTGCCTACCAGTGCTGCTGCTGCTATCTATGCACTGTTCCTGACAGATTTTCCACACTCAGGCTTTCACTTTGGATACCGTATCTTATCCACCTGTGCGCCATCTACCCTGCATTAACTCTTTAGCTTTGCTCTTTGCATTTTTTTTTTTTTTACATAATTTTCTCACAGTAAAAGTTGTACAGTGCTCGACAAACCCAAGGTGCCAGGTCGCATTTGCGACTAGAAGCAGCCTGGCACCTGGGCTACACTGCCGCAAATGTCTTGTTCCCATGCGGCCCCACCCCCCCCTCCGGGTGCGTTGACTACGATGCTGCGCCAGAGGGTAATTGAGGCTGTGGCTTTGCGGCCTGCTGTAGGGAGACTCTTGCATTGGGGAACCGGTGCCCTCTTGTGGTGGCTGGGGCTGCAACAAGCAGTCACTGTCTGCGCTGAGGGTTTCCCCTGCCTTTACTGCTCGGAGAAAAGGTTGAAGATGTTGAGGGCTTGGTCTGGAGCCCTATCCATGCTGGTGAGTGGACAGGGAGTGTGGGGCAGCTGGTCGGAACAGCCTCAGTTCCATTTACAACCCCACAAAGCTGGAAACCGTTATTTATTTTTATTTTTTTTCCATTAAAATTAATTTTATTATTTTTATTTTTTTTATTCTCTCCCTGTTATGCCACACAGCCGAAGGCCTCTTTCACACGGGCTGTCTGATCAGGTCCTCCTGTCAGTTTTTCAGAGGAGACCCTCCAGTCTCCTCTATTGAGTAGCGGATGTCTGCTGACAATTGCCGCCATCCGATCCTGTCGGTCAAAAACAAGTGGTCCTACTTTCCATCCGTCTGACGGATCAAATCAGATGGTATCGGATTGAAATGGACAGGCAGTCCATTTCCATCCGACTGCCCCATAGAGGAGAGCGGGACTGTGTCCATGTTCGCTCTGCATAGTGGAGTAGACAATACCTGTCATCCACCTGCTCATTGGGGATTAGTGGAAAAATCCCCACTGAGCAAGCGGAATATGCTTAGCGGAGGTGCACGTGCGAAAGGGGCCTAAGGGGGCATGAGTTACTGGATCTCCTATCTCCTCCAACTTGCTTCACTGTCCTTCCCTAGTGAGCCACTGCCCAGCACACCATTAAGCCAAGTACACACAGCCCAAATGATGGGCAGCATAAGCCGGTTCATTAAAAACTGGCCGCCATTCGGCCCGTGTGTATGGCAGCCGGTCCGGCAGAAGCCGGCCATTCGGCATGCGCAAAAAATACTGGATCCTAACTTTTTAGCTGTCTCTTAGATTTCAAGCAAATTTCTCAAGCCCTGAAGTTATTCTTTATTTTACCATCTATTCTTCATCTTTTTGTTTTCATATAGGCCATGGGGGTTGAAAGTGACCAAGAAATCGTCCAGATGATCGGAACTGAGGAAAATGTAATGGCAGCTTTTGCGCCCAGCCTGGAAGAATGCCAAAAAGCTCAGATCTTCACCCAGATGCAGGTGTGTCCATTATATTGTAAATGATCATTAAAACTTCCAGATTGTGTTTTTTTTTCTTTTTTTTTGGGAACGCTTTACAGTAATCGTGGCATGCACCCAAGTTCTTTTGTGCCTGAAAAATAAATAAAAGAAATATTCAATACATAACTGAGCTGTTGGAATAAAGCCTACAATACAAATGTGGCTCTGGCGAGACGGAACCCCAATTACAGTGCTTTCTTGTCATGCTTAGCACTAAATAAAGTTTTATTGATTTTGATTTTTGTTTTCTCTTTTGAAGTGACGCAGTTGGCTGGAGACAAAACTGCCCAGGTGGTTTTAGTTACTGTAACGTACTAAATCCTTTGTTTTTGCCCTATCAGTGTTGGGTCAATCCTGCTTGTTGGGTTTTAGTGCTATACAGGACAGCTGCTAGTTGTATAAGGGAGGAAGATGGATTTATTAACCTGGCTGTGTATATTTCCCACACGGTTTTCAAGAAAAACTTTAGGTTATATTCATGTATATACAGCATATACTCCCAACACATTCATACTTTTCCTTAACTCCCCCTTCACTATGTTTTATCAACAAAAACAAAGGAAATGCCTGATATGGTTGGATATGAAGGAGCACTTGACTTGCTTCATGTGACAGCTCTGGGCACTATTACATGAACAGTCTATTAGATCAAGAGTCCATAGTTTGTGTAAGTTACGACTTCAGCAATACCTAACTTGCTCCTCTTTCACTATGCTACACGAGCCACTAATAAAGACTATTAGGAGCTGTGCAAATGCTTATCGCTCAGGTATGGTATACCATTTATAACAGTCAGCCAATGCTGGCGCACATAGACAGAAAATGACTGAAGGAAACACTGGAGGAGATCTGCAACAACAGTCCTTTCTAAAAGGGGAAAATGACAACTGGTAGTTGCACTGTGCTTTAGCAAGCTTTCATCCAGTTATGGTTGACATCTTCTATACAATTTGCGTTGGCAGTGTTGTAAAATTGCCCCTCACACATTAAACTCTATGAACTAAATGGGGTTGCTCTAGAATGTTTTTGTTTGCGTTAACAAGGTCTTTATTTCTGTTTTTGTTTTTTTTTCTTTACTTTTTTTGTTCCAGGCTTTAAAATACATTGGCAATAAGGTGAGGAGACAGAGAATGTGGGGCGGAGGAGGACCGAAAAAGACCAGAGTGGATGAAGCCAGGGAACTTCTTGCATCCACTATTCTGACTCATGTCCCTGTAAGTGACCTACTTACAACCGAGGAATTTTGTTTTATTGTGGTGTTCTTCTAAGGAGCAAAGCCAGGAAAGTGTTTTTCTCTTTTGTTTGATGGACACAGTGCTCCATATATCATAACTAGTGGGTTATAGTGCCTCCTTCAGAAGTAGGACTAGGCAGAAATAAAAAACCTGGCTACGCCCACGGGACGTCCTCAGCTGGTATAGAACCCACCTCTCTGCTGTAGGTAATCGGTTTTAATATGTTTAGTCAGGAGTAAGGACCTAGGCTCCCGGCTGGGATCTATGGTCCTAGCAGTTTTCTCCTTTCTTACATCTTTTTGTATTTCTCTCAGATTTATAATCAGCTGCCAGGCAGGGCGACGGGCTGGATAATGTAGATCCAGTGGTCCCCCCCCCCCCCCAGCTCAGCCAGCGAGCGTGTGCAGACCGCAGCTATGCGTTAGGTCGGCCGCGACATAGCCTCAGGGACAGAGGCTGGCCGCGAGTTAAACGTCTCGCAGGGTCGCATATGACTGGGCTTGGGTCTGAGTCACAGTGGTCCTTTGGCCGACGGCTCCCCTACTTCGGTGGAGAGGAGTTCTGTCTGGAGCGTTACCCACACCATGGAAGGGGAAGTTCAGTCTCCCCTTTTGGTGGTTTTCTTTGGGGTGGATGCAGGTAACCTCCAGGGACAGTCCCTCCTCCCATCCTTAAATCCCTCACTGAGCTGGGCTTCCCCCACTCCCATTTCCCCCTGTCTGGACCTAGAGTCTGGTGGGGGTCCCAGGGCAGAGAAGACCCCTGGGTTCTCCCCCCCCCCCCCCCCATCCCTACTCCTGTAAGGGTCCTGGGATAGTGTGTGTTCCGCCCTGATAGTCTTGAGGGGTCCCAGAGTGGGAGACCCCTAGGTGCATGCCCTGCTGTTTGCAGTGTGGGTATAGTGCAGGGGGGGTCCCGGCGCATCGACCGGTGCAGAGTGCACAACAGAGTTTCCCCTAAACGTGGGTCCTACCTTCAGGGGGGTCCCATTGCAGAGGGTGCAGGAAAGGTCCTGGCAGCATGCTTCAGTGTTTGTAGCTGGTGAGGGGCCATTTTCCCTTAGTCTGGCTGGTCTCCGGTTGGCGGCCATGTTTGTGTAGCCGGATGATGTCACGGGGGACATTTTCCCTTAGTCTGGGAGATGCTGGAGATAAGCCTCATGGGGATGCCGAAGCTCCTCCTCCTCTTCTTCCTCCTTAGTTTCCTCTTCCTGTGGCGGGGACATATAAACAGAGATAGCGTCCATGATGATGCTGGGTTCGAATTCTCTGCGCTCCTCCGGTCCGTAGGGTGAGTCTTTGGGGGTCCCTATGGTGTGTCTCTCTGCAGATAGGTACCCTGAGCCTTAAGGGGATCCTTTAGTGGGGCTAAAAGATCGTTTTTGTACTGCAAGGTCTTCCTTTCCTTTATGGAGCTTCTGGGTCACATTTCCCCCACTGACCCCTTCATAGAGGTTGCAGGTGCCTTGGAACCCCAGTTTCCCATGGTTGCATGTACTTCGGTCCTGCAGTCCTTAGTGTCCTGGTGGAAGTGGCGTGTGGGCAAAGGCCCAGGAGGAAGCGTTCCCCGCTTTCCCCTGCTCAGGCTGTCTCATCTGATTCTGAGCCTAATGCCACCGTGGACGCGGTCCGTCCAGGGGGACTTAATATCACACCCCCTGATCCATTCGTTAGTGAGGATGATTCCTCCATGGTCGCAGCAGCGATTGATAAACCGCTGGTAGACGCACTTATCACTCCAGTGGGTGAGACTTTAAAAATGGAGGATGCGGCTGATGTAGCCACGGATGTGGCTATGTAGTTTGGTATGCACAAGTCATGTCGAACTCCAAAGGGGTTTCCTTATGTGCCATATTTTGACAGGTTTTCCTGTAAAGAATGGGAACAACCAAAATTACCCTTTGTGGTTCCCAAACGTTTTGCTGTACGTTACCCTTTTGAGGAGTCCCTTTTTAAAAAGGTGGGCTAGTCCACCAGTGGTGGACCCTCCTGTTTCCAGGTTGAATGAAAGTACTATGATCCCAGTAGAGGAATCCCCGTCCTTTAAGGCAGGGCTTGTCAAATTAGCCTGAAATCTAGGAGCCAGCTAAAAAAGTTAGGAGCCAGTTTTTTTTTTTTTTAAACAAACAACCAAGCTTTATTTCCAAAAAAATAGCATACTAAATTTACACATAAAGACGACTGGAACCCCACTCTCCTCTATAGGGCAATCGGATGGAAACAGACCGTCTGTCTGTTTCCATCCAATGCCATCTGATCCGATCCATGGAATCACTATCCATCCGTTTTTGGCGGACAGGATCAGATGGCAACAGATTACCGCTCCATAGAGGAGACTGAAGGGTCCCATCAGGTCTGCCTGATCAAATGACAGGTGGACCTGATCAGACAGCCCCTGTGAAAGGGGCCTTCGGCTGTGTGGCTGTGGCATGACGACGAGGAAAAAAAAAAAAAAAAATATATATATATATATATATATATATATATATATATATATATATATATATATATATATATATATATATATATATATATATATATATATATATATATATATATATATATATATATATATATATATAATTTTTTTTTTTTTTTATTAATTGAAAAAAAAGGAAAAATATTTTTTTCTTAATAATTTAAAAAATAAATAATAATAACCACACTCCCTGTCCACTTACCTTTAAGCAAAGGTAAGTGGACAGGGAGCTGAAGCCTGCAAAAACTTCCGTCTCGTCTCCTCTTGGGAAGGAGATTGGCAGGAATTGAGGACAGGCAGGGGAAACAGAGCCATTAGTGACTGCTTGTCGAACTCCCGGCTACCACAAGAGGGCGCCAGTTCCCCGTTCTCTCACTGAAGAAGGCCGCAAAGCCGCGCCCTCAATTATTGGCTGGCGCGGTAGTCGGTGGGGGGGGGGGCACAAAAGGGACAGGACACCTCCTGCAGTGCATCCCAGGCGCCAGGTCACTAATTCTAGTCGCCAATGCGACCTGGCGCCTGTGGCAGCAGCATGTGTACTATGGCTAGTTCGGCATTATTATTATTATTATTATTATACAGGATTTATATAGTGCCAACAGTTTGCGCAGCGCTTTACAATGTGAAGGAAGACAATACAGTTAAAATACAGTTCAAAAGTTAAAGTAAAGTTCTAGGAACTAGAGGGCCCTGCTCGTTAGAGCTTACAATCTAGAAGATTGCAGCCAGTCTTTGCCTCAGCCATGGTGTCTTGGACCAAAACTGAATGGGCCAAGCTTTTGCGCCAGGGCTTGGGGGTGAGCAGGTCCCCGCTGCTTATTCTGATTTAGTGGACCAATTGGTCCATGGGCTGCAGTTTATTTGTGATACAGCTTTGGATACAGCTCCTGTGCTGTCCAATTTTTCTGTTTCAGCGGTGGTGATTAGGTGCGTGCTGTGGCTTAACATTTGGTCTGCAGACCAAGCCTCTAAGAAAGCTCTCATTGAGCTGCCCTTTCAAGGTGATTGCTTGTTTGGGGCTGCCCTGGAAGACATCATTAAGGATATCACGGGGGGTGGTAGAGTACCTTCCTGCCACAGTCAAGAAAAGGGAGGGAGCCTTGCTGCAGACGGGGTTCCTCCTTTTCAGCCCATAGAAAATTATTTTGTGCTTCTGGGACAGAGAATAAGGGAAATGGATCTTTTAAACCTTCCCTGGGAGGTTCCAAGCAACCCTGGTCTTGTAAGCCTAGAGCTAGCTTCCCTGGACCAGCAGACATGACTCCTTCTTCAGCATGAAGGTCTGCCCTCCCCTCACCCATTATTGTCGTGGGGGGACCTCGTCGCTGGTTTCCAGCCCCATGGACTTCTTTGGTGTGCGTCAAGGAGATTCGCAAAATGTTTCTATTGGGGGGTACCCATAAAAGAGGACAAAGCTTGTCCTTTTTCAGGTTTTTTAGGTCCAGAGTCTCCTTGTGCAGATTTAATTCCTGCAAATGTTCAGGTGATGTCTGAACTACCTAAGGTCCCCCCTATCCCTGTCCCTGGAATTGATTTACCTAGGTCTTATTCTTTTTCTGACCAGGTTGGTCCTTCCTCTGCACAAACTTCAGGGACCACAGGCTGTGATTCGCTGGCTGCTGTTATACAGGTTCTGAGTCTGGTCGTATCCACCTTCAAGACAGTTCTATTTTCTCTCCTCTTCTTCCAGGACGGCCCAACAGTGAGAGATGATAGGCTCCTCCCTACCGGAAACAAAAATTACAATTTGTTAAAAGGTCCCACCCTTCCCTCTGGCCCTCAGTTTAGATTGTATTTCTACCCTACAATGGAACGTTTGTTGTGTTACTGACCTGCAGACTCTGAGAAGCCTCATCTGCAAACCGGATCTTCCGGTACAACGTCACAGCCATTACCAGCGTCAGACGCGTGCGACATGGGGAAGAAGAACGTGGAGGAGACGCCGGAGCCACTTACTAGTGGTAAAGCAGACTCCAAGGCTATCGCAGCTCGGTTATCTGCTGGGGAAATGAAGCCCTCCACGACTCATCCTCCGGGGAATGAGGAGGAGAGGCCGGTCCAGGTGTCGACAGCAAAACCCAGGCCGGAACAGGGTAAGTGCTGGATGTGTCTCTTTATTGGGACTGTGTCTCTAAAAGTCTGCTGGTTACCGACAAAAAAGGCCTTGAAGTTGTCTCATTTCCCTGACCACAGTCAAACTCATTTATGTTCTTTCTTTGGTCCTCATGTTTTTTATTTTAGGAAGAGTGATACTTATACTGCTTTGTATCCTGTCTTCCATAGTCCCTGAGCGGTTCACAAGAATCCCCTGCCGTTGTCCCAGCATTAGCAGGCCCTGTTGTCTATAAGAAGTGTGGTAATTGCGGAGATAAGTTGCCCAGTTCTCACACAAAACCTTTCTGTTATAGATGTATCTATAAATTGGCAGGAAAGGAAACTACAGAACTAATGAGACATTTCATTAAGACAATGCAGGAAGAAATGTTGTCTACTATTAAAACAGTACGTTCCTCCTTAGGAAAACCTAGTATAGTGGAACCTATAGATCCTTCTTCAATGGAAGGTACCTCTTCCCAAGAAAGCTCTCTGCCTAGAGCCAGACCTTCAGGTCTTGAACCTGCCTCCCAGGGTCTTCCCTCAGCTCAGGCTAGGGAAGAAGTCAGGTTGTCACCAGAGGAGAGCCGCTCAGATTCCCCATCCTGCTCAGAAGGTGAAGGGGACAGGTAGAATCATCCAAGAACCTATTCGGATTAGAGAACATGCAGGGTCTCCTTCAGGCCATTTACACCTCAGATGAGATTCCTGATTTGCCTAAAGAAACCACGGCACAAGACAAACTCTACAAAGGACTAGGAAAGAGCCCTTCTAGAGTTTTTCCTATTCACCATTCATTGAAGTCTTTAATTCTTCAACAATGGCAAATACCTGAGAACAGGCTGAATAAAGGGAGTCCTTGGAAAAGGAGGTTTCCCTTTAAAGAGGAAGATACAGGCAAATTCCTCAAAAGACCAAAACTGGATGCCCCCCTGGCACAAGTATCTAAAAAGTCAGATCTCTCTTTCCTGGATGCAGGTAGCATCAAGGACGCTATGAGCAGAAAAGCTGAGACTTTACTGGGAAAAGCTTGGGATGCCAATGCAGTTGCTATGGCTTCAGGTTTGACGGCCTCTTGTGTGGCAAGAAACACCTTTTTCTGGGTTGACAGACTGAATAAGAATCTTTCTCAGACAAAAACTCAGGATATCCAAGATTCCTTGTCAATAATGGGTAAAGCGGTGGCCTACCTAGCAGATGCTGCTGTAGAGTCGGTCGTAGCCTCTGCTAAAACAGGAGCTCTCCTGAACACAGCCAGGAGAGCCATCTGGCTTAAGGAATAGGAATGTGATCTCACCTCGAAATCCAAGATATGTGGTCTTCCGTTTGAGGGAACCCTTCTGTTTGGCTCTGGGTTGGATGATGTCCTTTCCAGGTCCTCCAGAAAAAGGAAAGAAATTTCCTACAAAACACAGAGAAGTTAACAGGAAATTTTTTCGTGGTCCCAGGGACAGTAAACAGCAAAGAAGCAAAAGGGAACCCACAAAGAACTGGAACTTTCAGAAGGGAAAATCAAGAAATAGTTCGCTTTTCCCTTCCACCCCCGCTACAAGGGTTAACAAATGACTTAAAAGTCAAAGTAGGGGGCAGACTGAGCCAATTTCTTTCCAGCTGGAAAGAAATAACAGTCTCCCCATATATCCTCAGTATCCTAAAAGAAGGCTACCGACTAGAATTTGCATCGATACCCCCTCCAACTACAACCCTTACACAGATTCCCAAGGGGATACAAAAAAGAGAGGCCCTATTAATAGGGATCCAGGAGTTGGCAGAACTGGTAATCATCCCTGTACCAAAGGAGCAATTTTTCCAAAGGTTTTACTCCCATGTGTTTGTGGTCCCAAAACCCTCAGGCAAACATTGCCTCATAATAAACTTGAAAAATCTCAACAAGTTCCTTCTTTACAAAAAATTTGCTATGGAAACCATCTACTCAGTAAGGAAAAATTTACTGAAAGATGTGTTCATGACAACATTGGACCTCAAAGATGCATACCTACATGTTCCTATTCACCAGGAACATTAGCCCTTCCTGAGGTTTGCCATAGTGTCAGAAGAGGGAACTACTCACTGGCAGTTCAGAGCATTACCTTTCGGGCTAACATCCAGTTCGAGAATCTTTACTAAGATCCTAGCGGAGGCAGTAGCTCACCTGCACATTCAGGGGATAGCCCTAAACCCTTACTTAGACGACTTGCTGATCTTTGCAAAATCAGAAGCACAAGTAAGAGTGGATACCCAGTAGGCGATAAGCTTCCTACAGAAGTTAGGATGGCTCATAAACTGGGAAAAATCATCCCCGGAGCCAACTCAGAGACGGCCCTTCCTGGGATTCCAAGTGGATTCAGTGTCACAGAAACTCTTTCTTCCCAAAGAAAAGAAGAAAAGAGGGGAAAAAATAGTTTAGTCAGTACCAACCCTAAAGAGTGCTCAACCCTGTTCCAGGGGAGAAAGCCTAAAAGTTTTAGGTCTTATGTCAGCCAGCATTCCAGCCATTGTGTGGGCACAGCTTCACGCCAAAGAACTGCTTTTCTTCCACCTGTCCTCTTGGAACAGAAGAACAGAGTCGCTAGACGAATTGGTCAACCTCACTCCACAGGTCCAGTCTTCCCTGGAGTGGTGGACCAATCCAAACAACTTATCGGAAGGCAGACCCTGGGGTCAATGGGATCCGGTAAGAATTACCACAGATGCCAGTACCAGAGGATGGGGAGCTCACCTAGAGGGGGCGCAAGCTCAGGGAATCTGGGGCAAAAGAACTGCTCAAGCCTCATCCAACTTCAGGGAATTGAAGGGAGTAGGGAAAGCACTAAAAGCTTTCCAAAAATTCATCCTGAACAGAGAAGTCCTAATATTATCAGACAACACCACACCTGTGGCCTATCTGAATCGGCAAGGAGGGACCAGATCAAAAACCCTCCTGACCCTGGCACAACGCATCCTGGGCTGGACCGAGGGGAGAATAATCTCTCTAGTAGCCATCCATATCAAGGGAAAGGACAACCTACAAGCAGACTTCCTCAGCCACTACAGCATCATAGAGGGAGAATGGGAACGAAGTCCCAAAATTTTCCAGTCCATAGTAGAGAGGTTTGGTCAACCAGAGATAGACCTATTTGCCTCAGGTCGGAACAAGAAGGTTGAGAATTTCTTCTCCCTCACCAGGTCCAAAGGGACTGTCAGTCTAGATGCTCTAGCCCAGCTGTGGCCTTTCCCCCTTTGATGCTAATTTCCAGAGTCCTTCAAAAACTGAGCAGGTCTCAGAACCTGAAATTAATCATAATTGCCCCTTGGTGGCCCAAAAGGCCATGGTTCCCCATTCTGAAAGCCATGTCAATAGCTTGCCCTTGGCATCTCCCAGTTTCCCCAGACCTTCTGTCTCAGGGACCAGTACAGTGTCAGGATCCATGATTCTTTCAGTTGGCAGCCTGGTTACTGAACGCCAATTGCTTAGGGAAAAGGGATGCTCAGATAGAGTGGTAGATACTCTTTTACTGAGCAGAAAACCAGTCACTAGGAAAATGTATCTGAAAGTGTAAAAAAATGTTGTATTTGGCAGAGGCAAAAGGATCTTGCTTCTACCTCTACTCCCACAATTCTAGAATTTTTGCAAGATGGAGTGGATAAGGGTGTGGCGGTTAACACCCTTAAGGTACAAATAGCGGCTCTTTCGGTATTTTTGGACACTAGTCTGGCAAAAGAGCCGTTAATCAAAAGATTTTTGTTAGCTAGACATAGGGCTACCCCTATTAATAGAAACGGGTTTCCCCCTTGGGACCTGAACAGGGTCTTAGAGACATTATCTAAGGAACCCTTTGAACCTTTAAAGGAAATCTCATTTAAATTTTTGTCTATAAAAGTGGCCTTTTTGTTGGCCATTACTACAGCAAGGAGAATTGGCGATCTGCAGGCTCTTTCTATTAAAGAACCTTTTTTGGTGGTCTTCCCAGATAGGGTTGTCCTAAAGCCAGATTCCCTATATCTACCTAAGGTAGCATCCTCTTTCCATAGGACACAGGAGATGAATCTACCTTCCTTCTGTGATAAACCAAAAAATAAGAAAGAATGGGAATTCCGCTGCATTGACGTGAGTAGAGCTCTTCTCACTTATTTAGAAAGAACGAAAACTTTCAGGAGGTCAAATCACCTCTTGGTCCTTCATTCCGGACCTAGAAAGGGATTACAGGCTTCTAAGCCTTCAGTGTCTAGGTGGATTAGACAAGCAATTACCACCTCTTATGAATTATCCGGTGTTCCTGCTCCTACCAAAGTTAAAGCGCACTCAACAAGAGCTATTGCTACATCTTGGGCTGAAAAGGCCGGAGCATCATGGGAGCAGATCCGCACCGCAGCCACCTGGTCCAGTCATAACACTTTCCCGAAGAATTATCGTGTTGAAATACTGTCTCAACAAGACCTAGCCTTTGGCCGAAAGGTCTTACAGGCAGTGGTCCCACCCTAAGGTAGGCTTAAAGGATCTCTATTATCCTCTCACTGTTGGGCTGTCCTGGAAGACGAGGAGAGAAAACCTACCGTTAGTTCACCGGTAACAGTCTTTCTTCCGAACCTTCCAGGACGGCCCGCCTACCCGCCCTTACTAAAAGGGTATATGGTAATATGGAGATACTTAGGTGGTAAGTACCTGTGGATTTATTTGAACACTTCCCTTGGAATTGGTTGTGGAAGATACTTTAATACAACTGAGGGCCAGAGGGAAGGGTGGGGCCTTTTAACAAATTGTAATTGATTGTGTTTCTGGTAGGGAGGAGCCTATCATCTCTCACTGTTGGGCCGTCCTGGAAGGCTCGGAAGAAAGACCGTTACCGGTGAACTAACGGTAGTTTTTCACAGTCCTACGTGCAGCTCATTTAGCAGGTTGGCAGGAGGATACCGAAGTTCGTGAAGAGGTCACGGGGTCCTCTGGCAGATGCCGTAGGCATCCAAGGGCCACGGTAAGGCCAGTATCATCCTCAGCTAAGGCTTCTTCTGCAGTTCCTGCAAGGAATTAAGAGTGCGGATCCACCCAACATCCCTTGGGGGATTCCTCTCAGAGAAGACCCATTGTCCCAAGGGCTGATCTACCATCCTGCTTTATAGTCACTGGTTTTAATGGCTTAGCTATTAAAAGTCCGGTACTGAGGGATAGAGGTGTGTCTGGATCAGTGATCTCTACTATATTGAAGGCGAGGAAATCGCCTTCCAGCAAGATATACCATTGTACGTGGAAAGCATACATTTCTTGGTGTGAGTCGATTGGCGCTCATCCTCGTTCCTTCTCTGTGGCTCGGATCTTAACCTTCAACGGGACGTTAATCAGAAGTTGGCCTTGAGCACCATCAAGGGCCAGGTGTTTGCCTTGGCAATCTTCTTTCAAAGACCCCTAGCCACGCACTCTTTAGTTCGTACCTTCATTCAGGGGTTCGACATGAGGCTCCACCTGTACGGTCTCCTTTGCCGCCATGGGATTTAAATTTAGTATTTTCGGTTCTCCAGAAACCTCTAGTTGAGAATATTCAGGAGATTCCCTTGCCTATGTTATCCCAGAAGGTGACATTCTTGGTGGCTATTACCTTGGCCCGCAGGGTATCGTAATTGGCAGCATTATCCTGTTGCAGTTCCTATTTAGTGCTCCATAGGGATAAAGTGGTTCTTTATTCCTGCCCAAAGTTGTCTCTGATTTCATTTTGAATGTTGCCTTCCTTGTGTCCCAAGCCAGCTCATCCCAAGGAATGTGCTTTGCATACCTTTGCATGTGGTTGGTGCGATTCGGGTGTATCTGGCAGCTACTGAGTCTTTTCGGAGGTCAGACTCGCTTTTTGTGGTTATGGACGGACCAAAAAAGGACTGCCCGCTTCTTCAGCTACCATCCCTGGATGGATCAGACAGATGGTGTCTCAGGCCTATTCCGTTAAAGGTCAGGTTCCACCTTTCTCTGTCACGGCGCATTCTACTCGGGCGCTAAGTGTTTGGGCTTTGTCATCAGGCTTCAGTATCGCAAGTTTGCAAGGCGGCCACTTGGTCGGTCCGTGCATACCTTCACAAAATTCTATAAGGTAGATACTTTGGCATCTGCGGATGCTTCCTTTGGCCACAAAGTTTTGCAGGCTGCTGTTTAAGAGGGACTGCTTCCTCTTGAGGGGTGTTTTTTTTCTTTAAACCCTTATTTTTCAGACGGCTCCTGCGTCCTGGTTAAGGGCTCTTATGTTTAGCCTTGGGTTATTTTCCCCACCCCTTCATTTTCCTTTTGGCACTGCTTTTGGACGTTCCAGTAGTTATGATTTATGGAGCGCTGTGTCCGTCTAACGAAAGAGAAAATTGGATTTTTGTACTTACCGTGAAATCCATTTCTCTGAGTTCATTGACGGACACAGCGCCCACCCCTCTATAGAGTTCTGATACTGCTAAAACTGCTTGCTTCTAAACTGATTACCTAGAGCAGAGAGAGAGGGGTTATATACCAGCTAAGGACGGCCCAGGGTGTTGCCAGTTTTTTTTGTTCTGCCTAGTCCTACTCCTGGAGGAGGCAATATGACCCATTAGTTATGATTTATGGAGCGCTGTGTCTGTTGATGAACTCAGAGAAATGGATTTTACGGTGAGTACAAAAATCCCATTTTATCGTGATGAAATATTTTTTAAAGGATATTAACCACTTCTGGACCAGAAGGTTTTACCCCCCCCCCCCCCTTAATGACCAGGCCATTTTTCAACATGGCACTGTTAACTTTAACTGACAATTGCGCGGTCATGCGACGCTGTACCCAAATAAAATTGATGCCCTTTTTTCCCCACAAATGGCTTTTTTTTGGCGGTATATCAACTCTGCGTTTTTTTTTTTTTTTTCTTATTGCGCTATAAACAAAAAAAATATTTTTTTTTCCTGCTATAAAACACAGCCAATAGAGAAAAAAATATATATTTTTTTTTCATCAATTTAGGTCAATATGTATTCTGGTACTTATTTTTGGTAACAAAAAACGATGCAATATTTTTATAGAATTTTTATTGTTTTTGCTAGTAATGGCGGCGATCAGTGATTTGTTTTTTTTTTTGTTTAGCAGGACGGCGAAATTGCGGCAGACAAATTCAGATATATAACTGACACTTTTGCCGCTTTTTGGGGACCAGTGACATCATTAGTGATCAGTGCTAAAATAAAATGCACTGGCAGGGAAGGGGTTAATATCAGGGTTGATCAAAAAGAGTTAAGCGTGTCCCTAACATGGGGGGGTTTCTCTGACTGGAGAAAGACCGACATCCGTGTTCCTGCTTGGCAGGAACACAAGATCGGTCTTCCTCCCTGTCAGAACAGCGATCTGCGGCTAACGGACCCCTTGATTGACATCCCTGCTAGCCAATCACGATTCGATTGCGGCATCTAGTGACTATTATTTATTTTTATTGATTTATTTTAGGTACCTATATAGCGCAATCAATTTACGCAGCGCAATATACATTGTACATTCACTGGATAATCTGGATTAATTTATTCTGTACTTTATTTAGGTAAAAGAGTTCCATTTTCGAGCAAAATGCATCTACACGGCAGTGATGGTCCGCAGAGTGATTTTGGCCCAAGGAGAAAATAAAGTGGATGATCGAGATTATTATGGAAACAAGAGATTGGAGCTTGCAGGACAGGTAGTTTGACTTTAATTTTTTTGCATTTCTGTTTATTTGTATTTTAGGCATAAAAAATACAAAACAGAGTCTATGGGCAAACCCTGGCTCAAGCTGTTACAATAAGGCACTACACAACCAAAACAAACACAAAAGACTAAGTACCACCCATAGAGCACTACAACCTTGCTCATAGTTACCCAGGTTCATAAAAAAGAGTAAACGAAGGGGCAGATATGTCCTATCACACTAGATAATATTCGGTATGGGGGGAAACCAAGTGAAAGAAGTAACAGATAAACTCGCTACTAATCAATATCCAGATCCTATCACCAAGGTCCTGGGGACCAATTGAGTTGCAAATAAAAGTATAAAAAGCACAAAACAAAAGGAAAACGGTTGCAGCTCAAGTGGTAGTCATGGCAGTGTCAGTCCAAATGTCCCAGATCTTAAACTTTTTGGGGCAACGCCTAGATTGATACGTATCTTTATAAAGCAGGAACACTGAGTTGATTAGAGTCTTCCAAAAAGTTATGGTGGGGGCAGTACCAGATTTCCACTGCATTACGATCACCTTCCTCCACTAAATCTAAGATGCAGATATCTACCTGCAGTGGAACCTGGATAGTAGTTAGGGATAAATTCTAAGACTGATAATCAGAAACTCTGTAAATGAGGGCAGGACCATAGCATGTGGGAGGCAGTCAGCATTGTCCGCCGAGCACCGCCAACAAGTGGGGGGACAATGAGGATATATCTTTGAGTCCAACAGGGCATGAGATAAACATGATGCCGTAGTTTAAACTGAATCAACCTGTCCCTAGTGGAGACCAGCTGCAAAAAGGAATATTCCCAAAGCTCTTCCCAATCCTCCCCATGCAGATCGGGCACCTCTGCCTGGCAGGTTGCATGTAAGTGGTCCAGCCCATGATGGATAGAGGGCTGCAGGGCCTTATAGATATTGGATAAAGGCTTCTTCAAAGTAATCCCTCAGTAATGTCTTCCTCTCAGAAGGTTTGTAAATGAAGAGGGGAGCCACCAAATTGTGCCCGTAAGCGTGATCTAACTGTAGGAACTGCAACAGGAATGAGTTTGGAAGACCGAACTTGTGATTTCAAGGAATCAAGCGTCCGTAGATTGCCACTTTTACAAATATGGTTCAAGTATCGCACGACCCTAGATGCCCATAGGGACGGATCTGGAATAGAATGAAATTCTGAGTGAATATAATTTAACCATAAGGGCATATTTGGAGTGTACTGAGTAGAGTGATTGGTCCATTCTGAAATTACCAGGTTCCATGCCCGTATGTGAAAGGGCTCATGAACTCGCCTGTATAGAAGATTACGGAATTTCTTTAGGAGCGCAAAAGAGCAACCTCCAGATCCATTGCAGAATTAGTATCATCCAAAAAAGCCAATTATGTGCATGCCTGAGCATGGCAGCAATGTAATATTTGTAAAAGTCCAGGCAGGCCAGACCCCCTTGATTCCTCGGCCGCTGAAGGAACAAGAGATGGAAACGAGGGAGATGTGAGCCACACAGGAAGCTAGTGATGTGCGAGTTCAAGCGTTTAAAAATCACAGGGGGTGGCGTAACACATAGAGGAGCAAAGGGAGCATCTTCATTTTGAGTAGGTTGATTCTACCAAATATATATAGGTAAGTTCCCCCCAGCCTATAATCTTAACTTCATCGTGAAGAGAAGTGGTTGAAGGTGTATTTAAAAAAATCACCAACTTTGGGAGAGATAACTATACCCAAGTATTTAATGATGTCTGTCCAACGCAAGAGAAGGACCTGATGCGTCACCCCTGCTGCCTCAGGGTCAGCTGGGAGAATCAAACCTATCACCATTGACCTTCAGCCCAGAGAGGCTAGCAAAACAGTAAAGAAGCTCCAGTGCTGCTGGGAGTGACTGACCTAGGTCCCACAGTAACAAAATTAGGTTGTCAACATATAATGCCAATTTTTCTACTATGGACACAATACGGACTTCTTCTACCTGTTAGGCATAAGGAAGAGCAGTAGCAATGGGTCCTGCCATAACAGCAAATAGGACAGGAGTGAGGGGACAACCCAGACAAATCTCTTTTTCAATAGGGTAGGAGAATGACCACTCCAAACCAATTTTAACCTGTGCATTTGGTGAGTGGTAGAGGACCCGTGTCCACTTGTGGAAAACCGGTCCGAAACCAACTGCCATACAAGACCAATCAATTGAGTAAATGGTCTCCAGATCTAGCGCCACCAAATAGTACCAGAATCTTCAGAAGGCAACTGGAGATGTGAAAACACTTTACGCAAATTTGTGTCAGTGGACTTTCCTGGCATAAAGCCTGTTTGATCAATATTAACAGTTGAGGGCAGGACCATCATCAGCCTGCTGGGCAGAAGCTTGGTTAGTATTGTAGGGTTGTAATTTAGTAGTGAGATGGGTCTATAGGAGGCGCAATGCATAACATCTTTGCCAAGTTTCAGAATTGGAACATTATGTGCTTTATATATTGAAGCGGGTAAGATCCTTCTCAAAACAGGTAAGGTAGACTTTATGCACTTTAGGCACTAAATGCGGGGCATGTAGCTGGTATAATTCCCCAAGAAGGCCATCAGGACCAGGAGTCTTTCAGCCTCGGAAAATAGTGAATAGCAGCCTCTATTTCAGTGATAGCAATTTTTAAGTATAGCAGGGCTACATCAAACGCTGACAGGGTAGATAATCTTAAAGATCTCAATGCCCTGGATAACTACTTGGAGGTAACTGAAGACCTACTCTACAGCTGCTGATAGTCAGAGCAAAATTCTCCTAAAATGATGACACCACCCAAAGTCTTATAAGGAAGTGATGACTATTTGATATCTTTGTTCCGCCACTAGGTTGGCCAGACATATGCCATTCTTATCCCCCATTTCAAACAATTTACCCTTTAGGACATGTAGTGATGAAGTAGTGAGAGAGGTATAATTGAAGGATAAATAGTCTAGCCTGTGATAGGGACGTATAGGAAGTCTGAGAGGAATCCGTTGCAAATTGAGCTTCGGCTTCTACCACACACTCCTCCAACTGGACAATCTGTGAATCACTCTCCACCTTAGCTGCTTTAACCACAGAAATATTTTCACCCCTGATTGTTGCTTTGAAAGCATCTCAAACCGTTGGTAGGGAGGCAGAGGTCTCATTGAGTTCCCAATAAGGAGCAAATTTATCCTCCATAGCCTCCTTCACACTCTGATCCCGAAAGCCAGTGAGGATTCAACCTCCAGCAACCACCATGTCTACGTCCCCCTAAGCTGAGGATGATCTCCAGAGGAGAATGGTCTGAGAGAGCAGCCAACAAGTAGACGGCAGGAGAGAACATGGATAAAACTGGGGGCAGTGGAGGAGGTACATAAACATTAACAAAGGCATAAAAGGAGGCCCTGATTTCCAGGAGTAAGGTAGGGTTTCCACTAGTGCGACTTGCGGTGCGACTTGACACATGTCAAGTCGCACAGCAAGTCAAAAGCCATTGTTTTCAATGGGGCCCGTTTCCACTGCCGCGGCTTCAGTTGCGGCGACTTCAAAAGTAGTTTGTGCACTACTTTTGAGCCGACTTCCCTCTATATATGAGGGACAAGTCTCACTGAAGCCGCAGTTTACTGTCGCTACGAAGTCGTGCTAGAAGTAGCACGACTTCGTAGCCGCACTAGTGGAAACCTAGCCTTAAATAACAACCCCCCCCCCCCCCGATCGGTAATAACTTGTACCACCTTGCAAGGAAGGGATTTGTTGAGCAGGACGGCCACCACTCTGGCGTAATTAGAATAAGTGGTGTGGAAGGCCTGTTGTACCCACGACTGCCTCAGCACCTGAATTCTACTATCTATTAAGTGAATTTCCTGTAAGAACAGAATATGGGGCTTATGGGAGTGTAGATATTTAAACATAAGGGACCTCTTGAATTTACTATTTAGAGTAGGTATTTTAAAGACACTTTAACCTCAAGCATATACTTCCATAAAAAAGGCTGATTAATAGTGTATTTTAGATTTTTTAGATTATTTTGATCAGTTTGTTGTTAAAAAAAATAGTATAGTAACACAAAATAGTATTTATATATGCTTTTTCGAGATGTTTTGGGTAATTTTTGTTTCAGATCTTCCTCGTCATTTTCCTCTGATATTTGACAGACACTAAATGCTGCAGAGAATGGTACCATGTAATGACCTCTGCAGCATGTTCCTGTGAGCTGAGGGCAAGGGGGTGGTACCTTGATGCCCTGGGCTCACAGGAAGCAAGTTGAATGACAATGGGTGTCATTTGACTTTGAGGTGGAGCGGTACTACACGTTAATGGATTGGTAAGTCTGCCAATTTAATATGGCTAGAGAAGTGGTGAGTTGATATGCTGGAGCTGTTCTTTTTATTTTTACATACAAGCTGTGAGGGATCTTTCTGTTGATTTGTTTGTTGAAACTGAGCTCTAGGACAGCTTCACATGCTAATCTGCGGTTTTTGTACCAAAGCTCCTGCATGCTGCATCTTTGGTGCGCTTTGTGAAACCACACGCACCTGAACGTGGGACATCACAGAAGTCCATGGGAAAGCACAGCTAACCTACGGTTTTGCCCAAAACACAGCAGAACTGCACGGGGCAGTGTGAAGTAACCCTTAAAGATTTATGACTACTTCAACAAGGCAGATTCTGTGCAACCAGACTCATGTTTTAGCACAGGCCATGTCAAAAAATTTTTTTTAAATAGAGAAGGTATCTTCCATCTTTCACTTTTCACCACCCATAAATGCCTTTAGGGGTCATATGTAACTTACTTGGGTCTCACGTTTTTCTTATTTGTCATTCTTGTACAATTTACTATAGTATACTTTATCCAAATTGACAATTTATTTTTTCATCAACATGCTGCTGAAATCGTCACTGGCAGTAAAATGCATCTTTTTTTTCCAAAAAAAGTCCACCAAAACAAAAGACTTACATTTTTCACAAAGGGATCAGATCTGTGGAAAACACAGCCCAGGCAACAATGCGAACATAAGACGCTATTGTGCAAGAAAAGAAAGGGCCGAAAACAAAATAATGTGGTTTTGCTGCTAATTTCACACCTCATGGGAGCAACAAGGATGAAATGGGTTCCAGCTTTAGATAGCAGATGTGAATATGCAGCCAAGCAATATGATTATTATTTTTTTTTTTTTTTTCTTCGGCAGCGATTTAGTCTTTGTCACCAGAGGATTGGTGTAGGCCTCAAGCCAGCAGCCAAAGTGTTAGCAAAACCCGCCGATTGGAGACTTAATCTTTTCACCCTACCGTCTCCCTCTTCCTCGCCCGTTCATTATTCGCAAAGCATTACCCTCCGTCTCTTTTGTTTCGCCATATTTTTTTCTGCCTAATACAGCTCGCTTTGTGCGGAGGAGATACGACGCAGGCCCCGAAATCCAGCACCCTGCGCGGCAAGGGATTTCTACCTTGTGACAAAAGAATCCTGCCTTGACTTCATAGATTGCCTAATCCCAGCTGTTGTGATAATGTAATTAAGGCAGCCTAATGTCTTTAATTTTGCAATTGGTTTGTGTGAAAAGGAGAATTTGGCACTCTAAAAAGCTTTAGTGCTAAATAGCAATCTCAGGGCACCTAATTAGAATTCTCTGACATTAAGCTAATTGGTGAAACTGTTGCAGGGATTTAAATTCTTTCATATTTTTTTTTTTCTGTCCTCGCTCCCGCTTCAGTTATTGCTGTCTTGTAAACTGTAAAGTCTATTAGGGTTGTCGGTTAACTCATGCTATGCTGGAAAGGTGTAATTCCTTAATTAAAACGCTCATTCAGACATGTGTTAAGTCATTTTAGTGTATTTTAAAAGCAACCAGTTTTAGCACCGTAATTTGATTTATTTGATCGATTGATCAACTTGGGTACAACCAGCCTGTCTGATTTTACATACGAGTATTGCTAGCAGCTGTTATAGCCGATAGCAATAATCACTGTGTTCTTGCAGTGGGGACAGCTTCACCCAACCCCTCGCTGGGGGGAACATAGTGGCTCCGCAGGAGGGAGTCCCCCACTGACTGTGTTGAGGGGGTAATCAAGCAATTTTCTTTCCTGCAGCCTGTTGTTGCAGGAAAGAAAATCACTTAGTCTATGGCCAGCCTTAGACTGTGAGTAGGGGGCAACCACAAGGAGTCATTCAGTTTTTCTGCATTTTCATGTGCTAACTAGAAGCGTGCTGAAGGGAAGAGAGAGCATAGTGACTGCTCAGTCTGCTGCATCTTTTTACTGTTCATTGTGAGCTTGCGGGCAGGTACAAAGTCTAAATGCAAATAATAGGGGTACAGCGCTAAAGTGAAAGGTGCTGCAAAGGTGCTAATGATAATTAAAGTGGCAATTGCTACTATAGTGCCCGTAATATAAATAAATATATTATTGCAGTGCCAGCAATATTATTAGAAACCAAGTGATCTAACAAAAAAAGAAATAATTTATAAAATCAATCCTGGAATAATATCCGGCAATAATCACTCAGTGCAAATGAACAATATAAGGTGCAACACAAGTGTAGTGAATAAATTAATGCTGAAATATCAAGTCGATCCAATGTGCAAAAACAGCAAATAAGGTGCTTGACTGATGCTTAGGGATGTAACGATATTACCGCTATCGCGGTATCGCAGTGTTTTACATGGCCCGATACCGTCGTGGTGGGTGCACGGTCTGGCGGCTCCACTCACTCACCTCTATGCTATGCTGAAGTGCTGCTTGCTTACTGGCCGAGCCGAGGCGAGCGGCTGCCAGTTGGTTAGAGCAGTGTGGGTGGGCGGGCTTGTGGAGTGGAGGCGGGCGGAGCCAGCGCATGAGAGCGGCGGGCGGACTCGGCGGAGCAGAGCCAGCTTCCCAGGCAGGCACCACGGCAAGACAGTGACACCGGACCGCCGGTGAGTAATACTGTGTATAAGAAAGAAATTAAAAAAAAAACACTGACGCCACTGACATGTACTTTTACTACTGGATTGGTCTCAGAGTAAGCACATTGAGAATGAGAACAGTGCACTGCTAAGAAGAGAAGAGGTATCATAGAACATCCAGCCTGAGGGCAGGGATCATCATCAATGAGGCCTGCAGGACTATTAGAACAAATCTCTAATTATACTGTATTGAAGAAATAAGTTTGCAAATATGTAAAAGGAAAGCCAGTAAGCCACATAAAAAATCACTTTGAAATATATACATTACAGTCACTCACTGCCTTCTCTCTAAGAAGACACCACATTTTGGGCCTCATGCTCTTGTCCCCACTAGCACGGCACCTATGATTCCACAATATCGCAATAAATATCGTACCGTGAGGTCAATATCGAAATTGTATCATACCGTGAGATTTTGATATTGTTACATCCCTACTGATGCTTCCACACTCTGTGCTCGTGTGACCACCACCAACACTTATGGATAGCCTCTCACCTTAACACTGGTTCAATGAAGGCAGTGTATAATCCCAATGACAATACTCTCTATGGGGATGTCTGGAATGCCAGCATTTTGCCTCTGCATATACCGATAAGCATGTAAAAAAGGGGACAGGAGAGCTAATGCTCTCTGAGTAGGTAACTTTTAATAATCACGGGGAAGTTAAAATAACACTCACATAATTCGCACAATTCCCAGCTTGTGCGAGCTGACTGAACATGTACAAAAGCCTCTGGAGGGGCTGTGCTGCCGTGTCGCCGCTCGTCCAAGGTCTCCACCCCCTAAACGCGTTGCGTCAGTAGGGGTCGTAAGTGTTTGGTGGGGGTCACACGAGCACAGAGTGTGGAAGCATCAGTCAAGCACGGTATTTGCTGTTTTTGCACATTGGATCATCTAGATGGACTTGATATTTCAACATTAATTTATTCACTACACTTGTGTTGCAGTTGTGTTGAGTGATTATTGCTGGATATTATTCCAGGATTAATTTTATTATTATTCCTTTTTATTGTTATCACTTTGTTTCTAATAATATTGCTGGCACTTTAATAAAATATTTATTTATATTACGGGCACTATAGTAGCACATGCCACTTTAATTATCATTAGCGCTTTTGCAGCACCTTTCACTTTAGCGCTGTACCCCTATTATTTGCATTTTATGTACTTTTTAGTGAAAAAGTTTTTGGTATAGCAGCTTATAGTTATCAATTGCGCTGATTTTTTTTAATTTTGCACATATTTCAGGTACAAAGTCTTGTTGTTTTTGTTTTAACTGTAACACAAAAAAGTCACCTCTTAAGGCTTGTAAATCCTTTGAATGGACAGAAATACAAATTCTTTGGCAACTTAAATATATGTATTTCAACTGCATATTTAGTTGTTTGCCTGAAGTTCAGATTTAAAGTGTTTGTAAAGGCTAAGGTTTTTTTTCTCCCTTTTAAATAGAACTATAGGCAAAACATATTATTTTCATTTTGTTTAGAGTAAGGGAGGGTTATACAATTTTTTTTTCTTTTCGCCATCTGTGTCCCATTGGGAAAATTTACCTTCACTTCCTGTCCTATAGCCAAACAGGAAGTGGAGAGGAAATCCTTGCAAAATGAGGGAATTCTTTGGGGACCCGTAGGTCACCAGAACTAGTGTCCCCATTGAAAATTTTTTCCTGTATTGCTTTTTGGGGGGCAACCCAAAACTTGGGGTTCTCTTTTACTTACAATGATAATGGTAAACAGGACAAATAGAGAAGGTGAATCTCCTTAACCGGGGCTCAGACAGCAATAAAAACTGACTAGCTTTCTAATCCAGCTCCACGAGAAAAAAAAAAAAAAAGTCTTACCTTTTTGTTATACTTTAATGCTTTCTCTGCATTAAGGTAGAATCCTTCTAAGATTAACTCCCCTCCAGCTCCCTCTAAATGCTTACCTGAACCCAATCTCAATCCAGCGCTGTCCAGCATCACCTTTTTGCTCCTGCTGCTGTCAAATTCAGTGAGGGAGGGGCCAAGCAAGGGGTATGTGTCTATAAGACTCACACAGCTTGGCTCAGGAGCGAGACTGCATGTCTGCCCCATAGCAAGCACCTGCTATGAGAGCAGACCCTGAAGAGGAGCAGACAACACTAGTGGGGGACTCCAGAAGAGAAGGTTCGGGGTTGGTCTGTGCAATATTATTGCACGGAGCAGGTAAGTATAACTTCTTTGTTTAGTAAAAAAAAGGCCTTAAGTAACATTTTGTTTACAATTTTGGCTATAAATGTTAACATAACTGTTTTAACTAAATATGTCACGTTCTACAATTTGAATAGTGCTCCTCATTGAAGCCCTTGGGGTATCCAGTACCTCCAGATAATGGTGGTGCATATGAACTTTTCTGCTTAGCATGAGTAGTCAATAACGAGGCCTGAGCACTTTCACATTGGCACAAGGCGGAATTCATTAGCCCAATATAGGCTCTTACGCAGTCTAACATTAAGCTCAGAAGTAAATCCGTTCCCAAGTGGATAAGCAGCTGGTTAAAATGGCAGAATAAAGTTCAATTGGTAGAGAAGCCCATCACACTGTCATGCAACTGCCTTTATAAAAAAATAAATAAAAAGTATTTAAAACATCACCAATAAAATAAGAGTGCACTGGTAGTGTAGCAAAGGTAACTTTACAATAATGTTAAGATGCACTTACCTTTGAAGTGTACCTAAAGCTGGCTATACAGAGACCATTTTGACCAGTTTCTGATGAAGTGGTTAAACTTTGAGCCATGGTGGCCCTGGTCGCTTTGTCTAATCGGGCATCATTTAACTTAAAGGAAAGGCGTTTGGAGGAAAACTTTCGTATGAAAAGTGACTTCAGCCATTCTACCACAGCCACTGTTTGGGTATTCTGTGAGCTAAAAGTACAGGCTTTCAGAATACAATAGTTGGCATTGGAGGTTCCTCCCTCCTCGCTATTTAGCACCAATGGGCGATTCAATAGATTTGGTCTCATTCAGTCCATGGGGATATTCAGGTGTTTTGTCAGCCATGGTTGCTGGCTGTCCGAATACAAAAGGGCAGCAGGGGAAATTGCTCTATCCACACTGTTTAACATTAATAGGGGAACCCCGAGGGCTGAACAAGAGAAATCTGAGTGTATTTTTTAGCCTTATTTGTAGCCCCAAGACCATTTTCAGGGTGTGTCCAGCAGGGAGGCTAAGAGTCCTGTCCAAGGGAACTAGAATTGACTAGAGCAGGACCCGCTGTCACAATGGGGGAGATTTACTAGAACTAGAGAGTGCAAAATCTGGTGCATCTATGCATGGTAGCCAATCAGTTTCTAACTTCAGCTTGTTCAGTTAAGCTTTGACAGAAAAAAAACCCTGCAAACTGGTTTCTTTGCAGAGCTGTGCCACATTTTGTGCACTCCAGTGTAAATACATTAACCCCAATGTGTCTAGTGGCATCCTGCCACTTCTCTCCTTTTGAATATTATGAATGCTTACCAATGTTGATTTTAACCACTTCAATACCATGCACTTTTACCCCCTTCCTGCTCAGGCCAATAATCCGCTTTCAGAGCTGTACTGTACCCAAACTAAATTTTTATCATTTTGTTCATACAACTAGAGCTTTATTTTGGTGGTCAATTAATCACTGCTGGGTTTTTTACGTTTTGCTAAACAAACTAAAAAAGACCGAACATTTTAAAAAAAAAAAAAAAAAAAAGCTGGTCTTTCTTCCTTTCTGTTATAACATTTTGCAAAAAAATAATTATTCTTTATAAATTTTATGTCCAAGTGTATTCTACATTTTTTTTGCTGCAAATAACCCAAATCAGTGTTTATTATTTAGTCTGTGTGAAAGGTATAGAATCCATAAACTATGGTATATATCTGAAAATTGATCCTGATGTACTGTATCTCATTTCTTGAGGCCCGACACGTCAGGACAGTACAAGTACCACCCAAATGCCCCCTTTTGGAAAATAGACAGTCCAAGGTATTTAGTAAGAGGCATGGTGAGTTTTTTAAAGTTGTGACTTGTCTTAATTTCTCTATCGTTCATTGACGAACGCAGTCTCTGTTCTTCATAACAGTAGGGTTATTCTGCCCCTACAGGAGTAGGACACTAGGCAGAAAAAAGGTTCTGACTACGCCTATGGGCAGTCCCAGGAGGTATACTCCCTCCCTCTACTATAGGATGTCGGTTTTATTCTGCCTAGTCAGGAGTAGGGACCTAGTTCCTTGCTGGGATCTCTGGTCCTGGCAAAAGTTTTTTTTTTCTAGTTAGTTTTTTTTCTCCGGATCTTTTTCCTGTGAGATCTACAAGCAACTAAGCCGAGTCTGGGGGACGGGCTGGATATATAGATCCAGTGGTTACCCCAGCCGGCCAGCGAGTGCGCACAGACCCCAGCTCCGCGCTAGATCGACTGCAGCATAGCCCCACTGGACGGGGACTGGCCCTGTGAGTTAAACGTCTCGCCAGGTTGCATACGACCGGGTCTAGGCCTGAGCCGCAGCGTTTCTGTTAGCCGACACCCCCCCACTTCGGTGGAGAGGGGAAATGTCAGGAGATGGTGCCCGCATGTTCCAGGTATGGTGAGTAAATGTTGCCCCCTCTCCCCTGACAGGTTTTTGGGTTGGACGCTCGGGCCCCTCCTTGGGACGGTCGGACCCGCGGGTTCCCTTCTGTCCTGTCACGCACCCCCCCCCTTGCCTGTCCCCCCTCCTCCCCACACTTACTGGGGCTATGGGGCTCTTGAACTACCCCCGGGGGTTGGGACTGGGCATCATGCCGAGGGTGTGGGCGGGAAGGGGGGGGGGTGCGCCGCCTGCAACCAGGCAATCGATCGTGCGGGGGGGGACACACCTGTCACTACCAGGGCCCTCCATCCTGTCGCTCTTGTCCAGGAAGGTGGGGTGTCCCCTCAAGGGCCCCCAGAAGCTCCACAGGCCACCATTTTCTTGTAGCCCATGTGCTAACAAAGATCGACGGCTATGTTTGTGTAGCCCGGCGGCCATTTTGCGGAGGATCCCCATTGAAAATCAACGGCGATCATGTTTTTGGTCACTAGAGGTGTTTTTTTGGTGGTGGAGCCCCTCCTTTTTCCCTAGTGCTGACACTCGGGTTTCCTTCTAATCACGGAAGAGGAGGATCCAGGCTGCCTTGTGCAAAACCAACTGCACAGAGGAGGTAAGTATAACATGTTTGTGTTTTTTATTTATTTTTTTAAAACATGACTTTACAATCACTTTAAGATTATTTAAAATTTCTTTGAAGTTTTGTACTGTTGTTTTTAAGCATATCAGACACGTGCTGTACAAACATCCTGGGCTTTCCTGGTGCATCTCTGGTACCGGTGGAGAGTTTGGGGGGTCTCTCTCTCTGCTGGGGGTCTTAAGTGCTTTTTGCCTGACCTTTTTTTTTTTTTTTTTTTCACATTTTTCTGCGGGGTTCCACTGCTGTGACATGGACTCTGTGGAACAGGTTTCTCCACCTGACCCTCTTTCGGAGGCCGCAGGGCCCTCCGGATCCCAGCCATCGATAGATGCACTGTCAGCGGTCCTGGAGTCCTTTGTGTCCAGGGTGGAGGTGGCCTTTAGGGGCGAAGGGCCAAAAAAACGCCTCCTGCCTACCCCTGCCTCATCTGATGTGTCCGATTCTAACTCTGATTCAGCCACCGCAGACGTGGGTTTCCTTGCTGGGTCTACTACCTCGCGCCCTGTCTCCTCTGACAGGATGACATTTCTCCCTCCGCCACTGCGCAAGAAAAGGTGCTGGTGGATGTACTGGTTGTATCTGTGCGTTAGTCCCTAAAAATGGAGGACGCAACTGCGACTGAGGCGCAGGTTACGCTTCGGCACTCACAAGCCATCCAGAGCAGCAAAGGTTTTTCCCTTTTCCCGCGTATTTTGACAATATGGTCAAAAAGGAGTGGGACCGCCACAAGCATCCCCCTGGGGTCCCTAAGTGGATTGCTAGACGCTACCCCTTTGAGGAAATCTCTTATTAAAAAGTGGACTTTGCCACCTACGGTGGACCCTCCGGTCTTTAGACTTAATAAAGCTACCATGATTCCAGTGGAGGATTTCCCATACTTTAAGGATCCGGTGGATAGAAAGGCAGAGTCTGTGGCCCGCAATATGTACTCCCTGACGGGGTCCGCACTGGGATCCGTGTTTACTATTGCCCTTGTGTTACAAACTTTGACTGAATGGGCTGAGTTACTACGCTGTTTGGGGCTACCCTTGATGACATTTTTAAAGGTCTTACAGGGGCCAAGAGTACCTTTCTCCCACAGGCTAACAAGAGTAAGGACCCTCGTCGTAGACGGGGTCCCTCCTTCTCAGCACACACAAAGTTTTTTTCGTTCCTCAGGGTCGAGTGATAAGGGATTAAAGTCTTTCAAGGCCCCCTCGGGTGGTTCCAAGCGATCCTGGTCTGGCAAACAGAAATCGGGTTTCTCCAGACCTGCGGATAAGACCCCTTTGACCTGAAGGTGCTCCCTCACACGTATCTAGGGTGGGGGGACATATTTGCCGGTTCCCGGACCTGTGGCTATCCCAGATACAAGACCATTGGGTCCACGAGGTCATACGGTTCGGTTACAAGATCGAGTTTCGATCCGTCCCTCCGGTAAGGTTCTTCCCTTCCAAAGTGCGACTGTCCCCGGATCGCTTACAGACACTCCTTGGGGCGGTACAGGACTTATTACAACAAGGAGTAATATTCCTGATTCCATCTTCAGAACGTTTTCAGGGTTTTTACTCAAACCTGTTTATGGTCCCCAGGAAGGAAGGCAAGGTGTGTCCAATTCTGGACCTAAAGTCCCTGAATTGCTTTGTGCGAGTTCAAAAAGTCAAGATGGAATCCATTCGCACGGTGGTGGCTTCCCTACATCAGGGGGACTTACTGACCTCCATAGACATCAAAGATTCCTACCTTCACATCGCAATATGTGCAGGACATCAACAGTTTATGTATTTTACCATGGGAGAGGATCCCTATTTGTGGCATTACCCTTTGGTCTCGCCTCTGCTCCTTGGGTCTTCGCAAAGGTGTTGGCTCCAGTCCTGGTGCTGTTGCGACAGCGGGGGATATCGGTCCTGGGCTACCTGGATGATCTGCTTCTCCGTGCATAGTCTCCCACAGCGCTGGGGGCAAAATTGGAGGTCACCATAAGAACTCTGGAGGAGTTCGGGTAGATTCGGAACCTTCAGCAGTCATCCCTGGTCCCTTCCATAAGACTGGATTATCTGGGTCTGACTTTGGACTCATCCTCAGCCAGGGTGTTTCTTCCTCCTGATAAACTTCAAAAACTCCAGGTTGCAATTCAGCTATTGCAACCTTCGGACTTGTATGAGAGTTCTGGGACTGATGGTGTCGTCCTTTGAGGCGGCACCTTTCGCACAATTCCACATGAGAATTCTCCAGAAGGAAATCCTTCTCAAATGGAACAAAGATCCAAATTCCCTGGACAACCAGAGCCAAGTGACCAAGGGATCCCTGATATGGTGGCTTCGGTCCCCAACATATATAAACAAGGATCAAGGGGAATGGTCTCTCCATCCAGAGGCGTGTTCAGCAATTGTGCCTTCATTGGGGCAATCCAGAAGTAGATCTGTTGGCATCTCGGATCAACAGGAAAGTGCAGAGGGTTGTGGCCAGCTCTCGGGACCCTCTGGCAGACTTTACAGATGCACTGGTGGCTCCGTGGGGGTCAGTATTAGCTGATGTATGCCTTTCCCCCTCTTAAGTTGCTGCCAAAACTTCTTCGCAGGATTGAGGCGGAAGGGATCCCGGTCATCCTCGTGGCTCTGGACTGGCCTCGCCGAGCTTGGTACACCAACCTGGTCAGGCTAGTTGCAGACATTCCTTGGAGTCTTCCTCTCAGGGAGGATCTACTGTCTCAAGGGCCAATCTTCCATCCTGCTTTACAGTCGCTGGCTTTGACGGTTTGGCTGTTGAAAGCCATGCGCTGAAGGACAGGGTTTCTCACTCCTGCTTAAAGTGAGAAAAGCGACTTCTAGAAATATGTATCATCGTACGTGGAAGTCGTATATTGTGTGCTGTCTCTTGGCGTTCCCCCTCGCTTTTACTCGGTGGCTCGGATCTTGGCTTTCCTTCAATGGGGAGTTGATCAAAAGTTGGCCTTGAGTACTATCAAGGGTCAGGTTTCAGCCTTTGCAATTTTCTTCCCAAGGCCATTACCCACCCATTCCATGGTGCGTAACTTTATCAAGGGGGTGTGACACTTGACACCACCAGTGCGACCGCCGTTGCCACCTTGGGAGCTAGCAAAACGAATGTTCTCCATAAACCTCCCTTTGCAAATATTCGGGAGATTCCCCTGCTTACCTTATCCCAGAAGGTGGCCTTCTTGGTTGCTATTACTTCTGTGCGCAGGGTGTCGGAACTTGCGGCGTTGTCCTGTCGTTCTCCCTATCTCGTTCACAGGGATAAAGTGGTGCTTTTGTCCGGATCCGTCCTTTCTTCCGAAGGTGGTTTCCAGTTTCCCCTTAAATGAGGACATTGTGCTACCCTCCTTGTGTCCTAAGCCTAAACATCCTAGGGAATTTGCACTGCATACTTTGGATGTGGTTCGGGCAATTGGGGTGTACTTGGCGACTACTGAGTCTTGTCGAAAGTCAGATTCGCTGTTTGTACTCACGGATGGACCAAAGAAAGGGCTGCCTGCATCTGCTGCGACTATTTCCAGATGGATCAGACAGACGGTTGTGCAGGCTTATTCAATTAAGGGTCAGGTTCCTCCTTTTCCCTGTTAAGGCGCATTCTACTTGGGTGCTTAATGCTTCTTGGGCCTTTTCACCATCAGGCATCTGTGTTTCAGGTTTGCAAGGCGGCTACGTGGTCGTCTGTTCATACCTTCACAAAGTTTTATAAGGTGGATGTGCTGGCTTCTGCAGATGCCTCCTTTTAGCCGGAAAGTTTTTGCAGGCTACAGTTTAATGGTGTTTTAGTCTCCCATGAGGGTGTTTAAAGTTTTTTTCAGGTGGGTTTTATCTTGTTGTTCTGATGACTCCTATGTTGCATGGTTCAGCCTTGGGGAATTATTTTCTGCTGTTCCCACCCCTCACCCCTTTATAGCACTGCTTTGGGACTTCCCTACTTTTATGAAGAACAGGGACTGCGTCCGTCAATTATCGATAGAGAAAATTGGATTTTTGTCTTACCGTAAAATCCTTTTCTCTGAATTTAATTTACGGACGCAGTACCCGCCCCTCTATTTTGTGTTGGGTTGGTATTTTCTCTGACAATGCTTTGTTACTAAACTTACATCCTATATCAGAGAGAAGGAGTATACCTCCTGGGAGGCATAGTAAGAAATTTTTTTCTGCCTAGTGGCCTACTCCTGTAGGGGACAGTATAACCCAACTGTTATGAAGAACAGAGACTGCATCCGTCAATTCAGAGAAAAGGATTTTACGGTAAGAAAAAAATCCAATTTATTTGGAAATTTGGAATTTTTTGGAAAATGAAAAAATTACTGTCACCAGTGCAGTACAGCGTTATCATATATCTGGTGTGACGGTGATCAGGAAAACTGACTGGCGGCAGTACGAAAAAAAAGAAAATTGTTTTTATTTATTTTTTATTTTAATACTATCTTTTTACACTGTGACCAGAGTAATATAATCTTATGTTCGTAACACTGTACTACTCTTGGGAAGTGATTTTTTTTTTTTTTGTGTAACATTATGATTGCTTATAGCAGTGCATTACATTGCTAAAAGAAAGCATTTTACTGAATGAAACTGATTATTCAGTTTGTTTTGTTTTAATTAGCTGTCATTGGCCAGAGATGGGCTCTGATTGGCCCTATCTGTACCATGTAATCACACGGACTAAGCACAGCTAGCAAAATTAAGCCAATACCTTAGCTAGAATTTTGACATCGATATTGATCAGAGATATTGGTCTGTAGGACTCACAATATCTGGGATTCTTGTTCGGCTTTGGTATCAATACAATCAAGGCCTCATGCAGGGAGGTAAGCAAAACATTCTGTTCATAAGCTTCTGAATACATAGACAGTAATTGGGAGTAAGATATTCAGCATAGGTTCTATACCATTCAATTGGGTACCATCTAAATCAGGAGTCTTATGTGGAATAAAGGTAGGTATAGCAGCATCTATTGCTACTGTGGTGATGGGAAGATCTAATTTGACAGCATCAGCCCTGGATCAACCCAGGCGTGGAATATTAATCAGATATGACGTGGTCTTGAGTATAGATGACTCTGGAAGTAAATTTCTACAAAAAAAAAAAAAATCTGTGAAATTTTGGGTGATCTCCTTCCTCTGTGTTCAAAACACAAGGTATCTGTCAAATACTTGAGATGGATGTAGGAGGAGGGGATTATAGTATTTTTATCTCCAAACTCGTAGAGATCGCCGCTGATTGTGTGTGTATATATGTATATATGTGTGTGTGTGTGTGTGTATGTGTGTGTGTGTATATATATATATATATATATATATATATATATATATATATATAATAATTTTTTCTTGGTCTTTTCTATTAATACCAAATCCAGTTTTCATGAGCAATCTCTCTATACCTGGAAATTATTTGAGGAGGGTTTTTGAATATACTTCAACTCTGTGGTTGTGACCTCTGTTTCATGGGATGCCACTTTCCAAGCCCTGTCATCTCTAAGCTGTTTTATCACTCCTGCAAAGAACTACAGAGGGTGGCCTTAAAGCAGGGGTGCGGAACCTACGGCCCGCGGGCCGTATGCGGCCCCCAAAGCCATCTGATCCGGCCCTGACAGTGGGCTGCCTCCGGAGGGGAGGGGGAGCACCTCCTGATTACACACAGAGCGGGTTCCTCTGCTTACCCGGCGCGGCTGCTGTCATACAAAGTCACGCCTCCTACCTTTGATAGACAGAACAGTGGTGACGTCTATCACAGGAGTCGGTCCAGGAGGCGTGACTTCGTATGAGAGCGCCCACGCCGGGTAAGTAGAAGAACCCTGCTCTGTGTGGAATCAGGAGGTGCTCTAATCCCCATGCGCTCTGCATTAATTGGGGGCACTAATCACCCTGCATTGATGGGGGCACTAATCACCCTGCATTGATGGGGGCACTCATCACCCTGCATTGATGGGGGCAATCATCACCCTGCGTTGATGGGGGCACTCATCACTCTGCGTTGATGGGGGCACTCATCACTCTGCGTTGATGGGGGCACTCATCACTCTGCGTTGATGGGGGCACTCATCACTCTGCGTTGATGGGGGCACTCATCACTCTGCGTTGATGGGGGCACTCATCACTCTGCGTTGATGGGGCACTCATCACTCTGCGTTGATGGGGGCACTCATCACTCTGCGTTGATGGGGGCACTCATCCCTCTGCGTTGATGGGGGCACTCATCCCTCTGCGTTGATGGGGGCACTCATCCCTCTGCGTTGATGGGGGCACTCATTCCTCTGCGTTGATGGGGGCACTAATCACTCTGCATTAAGAGGGGGAAACCTGGAAACCAGTTGCCAGTAGCAACATCATCAATACCAGCTAACATCACACACCTCACCAAAGAGAAACAGTTACAGCCATCACATTAGGGGTGAGTTAATTAAATGTTTGACCAAATATAATAGGCACATTTTTAAGTTGATAATTTTGTACGGCCCCCAAATGATTTTAAAATTACCCAAATGGCCCTCGGCAGAAAAAAGGTTTCCCACCCCTGCCTTAAAGGCATCCGAGGCAATTCCCATTGAAGTACCAGCAGTATTTGCAGACCAAAAATAACTAATCTTTTTTTGCTGTTGTGTGAGTAAATAATTCCTCTGTTAACTACAGCAAACTCAACCGTCACACCTTATATCCTTTACAGGCTACAAGGCTAAACGGCAGCAGGGAGTGATCTGAAATAGCTCTAGGTAAATAACGGATTTCAACTACCCTGGGAAGTAGTTTGGGGGAGACAAAACACTCATCAATGCGTGAGAGGGAATGATGTGTGGCAGAGTAGCAGGAGTCGTTACGAGTAATGGGATATCTTCACCGCCAACAATCTACCAAATTATATTTGGAGACACAGGAGGCCAGAGGAGAGGGGGGTCATGAGATCTGCTTTAAGCCTATCCATAACGGGGGTGCAGCGGACTGAATTAAAGTTCCCAGCTAAGACAATTGGGCACTCTGTTACCTGACGCAGCAGAGTCATCACTGCTTCCCAGAAAGTAAACGGCAGAGGTACATACAAAGCCAAAAATGTGTAGAATGAATTATAAATTTGTAGGACTGCAATGACATATCTGCCATGAGGGTCTGTTACAATTGTTTTAAGGGCACGGGATAAGGATTTAGCGATTAGGTTTGTGACCCCCACCCCCCCCTAGCATAATTGGAATAAGTAGTGGAGTGGAGAGTATGAGCCGCAAACGCTCTTTTTTTGAAAATTTGTTTTTATTGAAATTTTGCACATAAAAACAGACAAGACAATGCCACGCAGGGCAACAAGCACAAACAGTGACAACAGGTCAAACCCCCCCCCATACCTCCCCCCACCCACCCCCCCACTCCAGGCTCCACCCAGCACGTTCAGCGCAAAAACAAAGCTTCCATCAGTAATAAAGATACCCCTCAAGTCTGCTCCAGCTATCAAGGAGCAAGGTCATAGAACATATAGATTAGTCCAGCACAGAAACCATAATCAGCAACCCCATGCCTTATTCAAAAAATAAAGAGACTTCTACATATGCAGCAAGTACACAATGAATATGAGAATATCACCAACTGGCATGACCACCCCTTCCCCCCCCAGACAACCCTGAACAGCAGCACACAGAACACTAAAGCTGAGCAACGGAGGTCGAGGCAGGGGAGTCAATCCATGTTTTCCACACTTTATCAAACTTGCGGGGGCATCCCCTACTGAGATACGTAGCCTTATAGAGCGGAGTCACTTTATTAACTAAGCCCTTCCAAAAGAGGATCGTGGGAGCTAAGGGACTCTTCCAGTGTAAGAGCAGGGCCTTGCGAGCATAGAAAAGAAGTAAACTGACCAGAGTACGAACGGCCCTCGCGGGGGCCAAGTCATCCACCAACCCCAAGAGACAGACCTCCACGGAGCTGGGGACCGGAATCTTAACCACCTCCACAATGCAAGCTAAGACGGATGCCCAATAGTCCTTGACCACCGGGCACCCCCAGAAGATGTGGCTGAAGTCCGCCGGAGAATGCGAACAACGCCAGCACTCCGCCGAGGCGGTCTGATAAATACGTGCCAGCCCTGGCCGGCGTGTAATAAATCCGATGCAGAAATTTAAAGTGAATCAGGCGGTCCCTCGCAGAGACTAGGTAGGCGAAGGGTGAACTCCACATATCATCCCAGTCATTACCATCCAGGTCAGGCACCTCCTCTACCCAGCGTTCCCGACACCTACGTACAGCAGGTGGAGTGGTAGCAAACCACTCCCTGTACAATTCCGAGAGGGGCTTCCGCATATCCGCCGCCTGTATCGCCGTTACAAGAGCTGAAGCTTTAATCACAACTCGGGGGGAACCGAACTGTGCCACAAATGCATGGCGTAGTTGAAGATAGCGAAAAAAATACCTATTTGGAAGATCATAACGCGCCTTCAGGGCATCAAAGGTGCACAGCTCCCCACCAGAGACAATATCCCCCAGCAACTTCACCCCCTTAGCGGCCCAGAGGGCAGGATCAGGGATCGAGGCAAAATGAGGAAACTTGGGGTTCCACCACAATGGGGAGGCCGGGGAAACACCAGTTGCTCCTGGCTCCACCAGCACCTGCATCTGTTCCCAGGCTTTGGTGGAACGCATCGTTCCCGTCAGCTCAAATTTAGCCCTGGACCCCCGATGCATTAAAAGTCGAAGACTCTCGTAGGAGCCCAAAACAGCCGCCTCCAGCACCGTGGCAGAGTCCCCATCGTCCCCCGTAAGCCAGCGCCGTGCCACCACTCCTTGCCCGGCCAGGAAATATTTATAAAGATCAGGTAAAGCCAGTCCCCCCTGACCCCAGGGCTCCTGCAACACCTGCATACCAATTCTAGGAGGAGAGGTACCCCAGATAAAGGAACCTATCAGGCCATGAACGCGGCGGAAGAAAGAACGTGGGACCCACACCGGAGAATACAGAAAGACAGGGAGGAGTTTCATCTTCACCAAATTAATGCGCCCCAGAACCGACAAAGGTAAGTCGCGCCACACCTCCGCCCTGCGTTTAAAGACCTCCAGCAATGGGTGAAGATTCAGATTGAGATAGTCCGCCACCCTCGCCGACACCCTGACTCCCAGGTAGGTGAACTCAGTCACCCATTTCAACGGCAACGCTCCATCAGCTGCAGCAATGGCACCAGGATCAATAGGGAGCATGGTGGATTTATCCCAATTAACCCTTAGGCCGGAAAACTCTGCAAAAGTGTCCAGGATAATGAATACCGCCCGCAGGGAAGCATTGGGATCCTTCAAAAATAAAAGCATATCATCCGCATAAAGCGCCAGGCACTCTTTAATGGAGCCCACTTCCAGCGCCCCCACCTCCGGAGACGCACGCAATGCAATAGCCAAGGGTTCAATCATCAGGGAGAACAGAAAGGGCGAAAGAGGGCAGCCCTGCCTAGTCCCCCTACCTACCTCAAAAAAGGGAGACAGGGTGGATTCAATCTTCAACGCCATACGTGGGGAAGAATACAAGAGGGAAATCCATTTGCAAGATTTAGGACCAAACCCCATGCGCCTCAGCACCACCCCCATGTACACCCAATCCACCGCGTCGAAGGCCTTGGCAATGTCCAGCGACACCACCACTCTAGTGCCCGGCATGAACCCGGTCTGATCAATGTCCACCAGGGAAGGCAGGACCACTGCCAGCCTAGTAGCCAAGACCTTCGTGAGTATCTTGAGATCCACATTGAGCAAGGCAATGGGGCGGTAGGAGGAACACAGGGTGTGGTCCTTACCCGGCTTGGGCAGGAGAACAACATACGCCTCGAGCATGGAACCCGGCAGGGCCCCCTGATCGAAACACGCAGCATACAAAGCCTGGAGCCTGGGAGCCAAGGAGTCCGAGTACTGCCGATACCACTCCACTGGGAACCCATCAGGGCCCGGCGATTTATTGGGGGGGAAGGAAGAGATGGCTTTCTCAATTACCTTCAACGTGATCTCATTGTCCAACCACGCACTGTCCTCACCCTCCAAGACTGGAACCGGCAATCCAGACAAAAGGCGCTCCAACTCCTCCAGGTCATATGCAGGCAGGGGTGAATAGGTGTCAGAGTAGTAATCCATAAAGACCCGGGAGATCTCCCCCGGGTCCCTAACCAGTTCCCCTGAACTAGACTTAATGCATGGAACACTTACCGAAGCCCTCTGATCTGCCACCAAAAAAGCCAACAGCTTACCATTTTTGTCCCCCTTCTCAAAAAGTGACTCCGCTCTATGTTTAAGGTTGGCATGCGCAAAATCAGTATCCAACAAAGCCAAACGCCTCCTGGCCTCCTCCAGGGCCGCATAGGCCGCCGGTCCCAGAGTAGCCGAGTATTCTTCCTCCAACCTACGGACCTCCAGCAGAACAGCCTCTCTATCAGCATTAGCGTCCCTACGGGACGCCTTAATCGCAGAGATGTAATGACCCTGCATAACCGCTTTGAAAGCATCCCACAGGACTACCCCAGCCGTGGACGAGGCATGATCCTCCCAATATGCAGGCATCTGGGGCTCCACCTGCTGCATCACCTTTTCCGTCTGCAGCCAACCCGGCGAAAGGCGCCATGCACCCCTAGTCCCACCCGCTCCCACCCGCAGAGTCAGCAGCAGTGGGTTATGATCGGAGAGACCACCCGCCAAATATGTGGCATCCTGGACCAAAGTAAGTCAAGGCTCATTAGCAAAAGCCAAATCTATCCTGGACGCCGTTCTGTGCACCCCAGACCAGCAGGAGTAGCCACGTACCCCAGGGTTTTTCCAGCGCCACAACTCCGTAAGCTGAGCCGCGGAAGACCAGGACACAAGTTCAGGGGACATCAGTCTACCCGGGTTAGAGGAGTCCAGCCCGCCGTCCAGAACAGCATTGAAATCCCCCGCCATGATTAGAGGAAGGTGCATATAAGGGGCCAAGGTCACCAGGAGATCTACCAGAATTTGGGAGTGGAACGGGGGAGGTAAGTAGACACTCACCAGTACCACCTGCCGGTGAAATATCTCCAGGAGAACAATAACGTATCGACCGCCAGGATCCGTAATTACCTTTTGAATCGAGCAGGGTGCATTTCTTCCCAGCAAAATAGACACCCCACGGGCATACGTGGAGTACGTGGCGTTGAAGATCCTCTGAATCCAAGGCCTCTTCAAAGCCAGCACCCTGCTTCCATCCAAATGCGTCTCCTGGAGTAGGATAACATGAGGTTGAACAGATTTAATATATCGAAAAATGGCTGTGCGTTTCACCTTGTCATTGAGACCCCGCACATTCCATGACATAATCTTAATTAGCTCAGCCATAGAACAGCAGAGGGGTACATAGCAGGAGGGAGCCGGAGGACCAAGCACAGCCCGAGGACCAACCCGATCCTCCAACTCCATCCAGACATTCAGCAATATATACACATAAATAAAAAAAACAGTGACCACCGGATGGAGCCTGGAGCCAAGAACAAAAACGTCCCTGCTGTGATACCCAAACCTGAAACAAGAAAAAGTGCAACAGGGTATCCAGCCTAATCCCAAAACCCAGCAAAAAATTTAAAGGCATGGCTGCAACATAGAACCGCAGCCGGTGTTACTCGTGTCCACCAAAGGCAGCCCCAAAAAGGGGGCTGTCAGATCGTCAGTCCCGCAAAAGGGGGGAAAAATAAAGTCAAAAAGGTCCAAAACGAAAAATAAAAAGGTTAAAGAAAAAAAAAAAAAAAAAAAATTGTAAGAAGGTCGAAGAAAAAACCAAGCTGAAAAAAAGTCAAGTTCAACGACGTGTAGCACACAGAGCTCCAATGAACTGTAAACCACTCCACAGCCCCAGGGATAGAAGCAAGGATCTGACCCAGGGCAACCCAGGAAACTTCAGGGCAGGATCATCAATGCAGGAACTATAGATGCCCCCCCATCAGCTATTGAGGAGTCAGACCGTGCGTAGACAGGAGCTGCAAATAGGGGGTACAGTGAAGCAGGGCCCTAAGAGCCCCATACCATCCAGGAGAGCAGGTGCACTAGAGGAGATTAAATGGATTCCAACCAGTCTGCAGCCTCTCCTGTCGAATTGAAGAAAAGGACGGATCCCTTGTAATCCACACGCAGGCGGCTCGGGTACATCATGCCATATTTCAGGCCCTTGGTTCTCAGGAGCTTGCGCACTTCAGTAAAGGATCTGCGTTTTTTCTGCGTTTCCACAGAGAAATCGGGAAATAACATTATGTTGCTGTTCTCAAACTGCAGTTCCTCCTGTTTCCTGGCTTCAGAGAGGATACGATCCCTGTCACGGAAGTTCAAAAAGCGGACCAGAAATGGGCGCGGGGGGGCCCCAGGCGGCCGAGGTCCCGTGGGAACCCTATGGGCCCTTTCCACCACATATGTCGGGGGAGGGGGAGGCAATTTGAGTAGATCACAAAAGAATTTCTCAGCAAACAATGTAGAATTAGATCCCTCAGCCTTCTCTGGCAATCCGACCACCCTGATATTGTTGCGACGCTGTCGGTTCTCAGCATCCTCCATCTTGTCTGCCATAGCATTCACCTGGGCCTGCATGGCAATGAGTTGTGCCGAATGGGAAGCGGTGACATCCTCCACCTCAGACACCCGGCCTTCAGTCTCAGTCAGGCGCCCCCTGATTTTATCCAAATCATGGGGGATCAGGGTGCATTCAGAGGTCAGGTGGTCAATCCGGAGCATCAGGGCAGTTTTTGAGGCATCTATAGCAGCCAGGATGGGAGCAGTGATATCCCCCCCTCCAGGTGACCCCCCAGTCTGTCCAGCGGTCCCCAGTAATGACCCCTCGGTACCTGAGTCCATAGGCTGTGCCAGAGGAGGGTTCCCGGCCCCCGCAGACATCTTCCCTGACTTTGAGGAGGCTCGGGCGCCTGTGACTGCAGAGGAAGAAGAGGAGGCCTGCACCTGCAAGATAGCGGCGGCCGCTTTCGCGCCTCGCGGCGGGACCGATCGTTGAGGCCGCGGGGTCGGTGTTGAAACCCCGGATTTTCTCCCCTGCGTTCGTGCCCCACCTGTGCCCGATGCGGAGGAGGGCAAAACCGCGGTGATCCGAGGCACAGGGGCCGTGGATGGAGCCGGATAAGATCAGGATGGAGAGGAGCTCTGCAAGAACACGTCCGGCGCCTTCTACATCCCGGCCACGCCCCCGCAAACGCTCTTTTAAGGGCCATTATTTTAGAGCCAATGAGATATGTTTCCTAAAAAAAAAAAAAAAATTGAATGTGCTTTTGAATAAAGTTAAATACTAAGGAGCGATTTGTTTTTGAGTTGAGGCCCCTAAAATTCCAAGATAAGACTGACAACGTTTGTAGAGTCATCACAGGCATAGGCAATACAGTCAGTAGGTCAGTAACTCTGGCACGCTGATAGGGGGAGTCACACAATCCAGCTAGGACAGTACATAATGAGAGCACCTCAGACCTGTATACACTGTTATATATGTCAAACGGCAGCCAGGGAGAACATTTAAAAGACAAAAACATAATCCCAAAAAAAGAACAGTAAATTAACCCCACCCATCTGGCTCGTAACCCCAAATCCGGGGAGAGTTGCTTACTGTCCTCTCAGGAAGGATAGTTCAGTACAGAAGGAAATACAAAGATCAGCGACAATGTGGGCTTCCAGAACCAAGAACCTCAAAATAGCAGACCCCATGCACTAAGGACAGATTAGCATAAAGTATCAGAGTCCTAATCAAACAATCAGGAAAAAAAAGGGGGGGACAGTGGACCAACAAACGGAACCGCCACTTATGTGTACGAAGTACGAAGAATAATATCGAGTAGACAAGCTCACGATTTGCCCAATGAGTCTAGCCACTGGTCAGCTTCCGCTGGTGTAGAGAAGAATTTCAACCCGTCATGCTATAGGGAAGTTGCCTCTCCCTTAACCGCTTCTTCACTCCTTGGAAAGCCACTGCGTTGCAGTGGAGAAATCTGGGAAGATTGTAATCACATTATAGGAGAGATCCTCCAGCTCTTGGGCCTTCTGCAAGGCTCTTTCACAATTATGGAAATAGAGAATACCTGCCAGCAGAGGGGTCTCAGGGAGCTCAGAGGGGGATCCTTTGGGGCATATTCTATAGCAAACAGCGAGGAGAAGGTGTTCGTTACCCGGGGATGACTTCATCCATTTTGTTAACTCCTTAGGGTGCTTGCCCTCTGATCCCTCCGGGAAACCTAGAAAACTGAGGTTATTCCAGTGGAGCCGTCTTCTAGATCCCCCAACTTCGCTGCCTGGGATTTTTGTTTTTCCTGTATATTTCTAATGGAGGCAGGTATAGGGAACAAATCATCCTGGATGGATTTAATAGCCTGTTCAGCATTAGAAATTTGGTGCTGCAGCTTAAGCACATCGTCTTTCAGCAGTGAGATTCCTAGAGTCTGTGGTTAGTGAGAGAGGTCAGGCATGTTTTAATTGAAAAAGTGAAAGATTTCCGCGCTTATGGTTTAATAGAACTGGCTGCAGCCTACCTCAAAATATAGCGAAGCTATATCAAGTGTATAGGAATGAGTGTGGGGGTAAGTGGCGCTGCCACAAGTTAAATAAAGGGAGATGGGTAAGGGATCCACATATGATTGAAATCTGGGGTCAATAAATAAGTAAGGTGCAGACAATGTAAACTAAAGTGCCGTTAGTGGTCTAAAACCAATATAAATGTGCATACGGTGAAAACATAAATGTACTGTGCTAGTGATCATAAGTTAAAGCGGAGTTTCACCCAGGAATTTTTTTTTTTTTTAAAAATACCCCCGGGACAGTCAGGGCTAGTGCATTCCACAATGGCTAGCCTCTCCAATAGTGAAGTCGGACGCACATCCGGTCGTTGGAGCGCATCGCGTCCGGGAAGACACTACCACACCGCTACACAAGGGATTTGTGGTACCTAAACACATACACGCATGTTTTCTTTATCTAAATGTGAGTACCATGTATTCTTTTAATTAATAAAGTGGAAAGATTATCAACAATACTTCACTATTGGAGTTTCTTTCTTCTTTACATTTCCTGGATGTTGTTCCCTTATACAACTGAATCGGTAAACTATTGAGGATTAACTGCCCATTACTCCTAATGGTGGAGAGAGTGTAAAGGATCTATCTGGGATTAAGTGGATATCTGGCTGACTATTGGAGGGACCCCCCAGGAGAGATATAACACGCTGGTTACCCCCGTAGGGGTATCGCCCTCTGGTGAGTGCGGGATCAATAGGAGGGGAGCACTTATTCCTTCATTGAGCACCCCCACCTTTACAGATCACCCGGGATCCACTTTTTTCCTCACCCTCCCTGGATTTAAATTTATTTGGTGCATGGACTCAAATGTGCTAATATTTCTATTTATTGTTGTGGACCTTTTATGAACTTTTTTGGTTTTTATCTGAGGCCATCTGATTTATACACATATTTATATGCTGTCCGAGCACCAATATGCACTTTATTTGAACACCAGTGTTTCTGATATATGCACTTTATAAGATTACCTATAATCACCTTGAACAGGTGCCGGATTGAGTAATTGGAACACTAAATTTATTGTGTAATTTTATATTTGTATATTTTATGTATTTGATATCACATATCCACATACAATTATTAACATTTTTATCGATTAAACCCACACAGTTACTTAACTTATCACTAGCACAGTACATTTATGTTTTCACCGTATGCACATTTATATTGGTTTTAGAACACTAACGGCACTTTAGTTTACATTGTCTGCACCTTACTTATTTATTGACCCCAGATTTCAATCATATGTGGATCCCTTACCCATCTCCCTTTATTTAACTTGTGGCAGCGCCACTTACCTCCACACTCATTCCTAGGCATGTTTTAATGGCCGCAATTTTCGGGGACAGTGTTGGTTCCAGTATTTGTGAGGATGATGTTGACGAGTGTGGAACCAAGGGCTCCGCAGACGGTGCATCTGCCATAGGTTAAGCAGGAGAGTCTAGCCAATCTGATCCACCCTCCTGCCAGGATGACTCGGCAGTATGGGAAGAGCGACCTCCAGATCTCATACTGTGGCCGCCATCTTGAGCTGCCTGTGTAGATCATGCTGCAGTCAGAACCGGGAGTCAGAGACATGTCCTTGCTGATTTTGACTACCACGACCTAGAGGGGGAAGGTCTCCAGTATGGGGAGTATATAGCTGGACAGGATTGTTGGATGCTCGTGGAGCATTTAGAGGTGTCAATCGTTTTTCCTTCTAAAACTCTGCTCCTCCTGGACAAACTGGCAGGTTTTTTTTTCTGCCATTAAATGATACTAAATGATGCTAAAAGCCTGTGTTTGCAAACACACATAGACTAACATGCAGGGGAGTTAAGAGGCAGGAAAAAACAAAATAGCCCCTAGAAGCAGCTGTAAAAATGTTCAGTGTGCATGAGGCCTAAAGGACACAGCAATCACCCCTCAGATGCCTATATTTTAGCTGCTGGCAGGCATTCCATGTTTGGACATGTGGTTCGCCTGAGCTCTTCATTAGTTTAACACTTTTTTTTTCTTGATTGTAAAGTAACCGGTTGGGTTGGTTCTAGGGATGCACCGAAATTTCGGCCACCAAAATTATCGGCCGAAAATGAGCCTATCCCATTTCGGCCGATAATGGGTTAACAATGCCGAAATTAATATGGCCGCCATGAGGGAGGAGGGCGCAGCGCAGGTTTTAAAAGTCCCGCCTCTGGCCGGCCGCCCACCTCACAATGACGTCCCTACTACTACGATATGTGTATGAATGAAGTGACATACCAGGCGGGAGGGCAGGCGAGCGGCCGCTAATGGATATAACTATGTGAGCCTTCACTTCACTGTCAGCGGGACTGTGTGTGAATGAACTGACCTGACACAGGGCGGGGGGAGCGGCCGCTAATAACTATGTGAGCCTTCACTTCCCTGTCAGGCATGTATCTCCGCTGACAGGGAAGTGAAGGCTCACATAGTTATAGTTATTAGCGGCCGATCCCCCTGCCCGGTGTCAGGTCAGTTCATTCACACACAGTCCCGCTGACAGGGAAGTGAAGCTCACATAGTTATATCTATTAGCGGCCGCTCGCCCGCCCTCCCGCCCGGTGTGTCACTTCATTCATACACAGATCATAGTAGTGACATCACCAAGAGGCCGGCCAGAGGCGCTTCTTTTGAATGAAGGACACCGGAGGAGCACTCAGCAGAGTGACGCTGAGCCAGAGGGGGGGAGGGTGTACTGCCGAGGGGGACGCTGAGGCGGGGGGGGGGATGGGGGAGACCCTGACCAGACCCTCCAGAACATGCCCCCCCCCCTTCTCTCCCTGTCTCCCTGAAATCCCCCCTCTGTCTCCCTGAAATCCCCCCCCTTCTCCCCCTGTCACCCCCTCTCTCTCCCTGACCCTTCTCTCTCTCTTTGCCAGCACTGGAAATCCCTTTACCCCTTTCTGTTAATAATAAACTCCTTCCTTCCCATCATCTCCCTATACATTGATGTATAAGTACAGAATTACTTTATTAATTTTATCCATTAAGCCCTGGTTCACAGTAGTGCAATGACAGAGATTGCATGTAATTTGCAGTGCACTGCTCCTAAAACTACATGCGATCTCTGTGCGGTGTGAATTTCAGCCGTACACTTTGTATGGCTGAATTTGCAGCGCATCCGCACTAAACACGCACATGCAGCTTTTTTTTTTTTTGTTGCAGCAGAATCGGATCGCATAGTGGTTCACACTTGTGCGATCCAATTCTGTGCAAACTTGCAGATCGCACTGCGATATGCGATCGCAACTGGGGGTGTCGTTAACTTTTAATTGACACCCCCAGCGTATCGCATATGGCAGTGTGAACAGCCAGGGGTACGGATGCGATGCGGGAACACGCTGCACATTCACAGCGTTCCCGCATCGCAGAAATGTGAACTGGCACTTAGTCCCGATTCACACTGGTGCGATGCGTAAAGCCTGCGATTCAGTGCCGATTCCCGCATCGCACCAGAATTGCACACTGGTTCACACTGAGTTCTGCGAATCGCTGGGGGTGTCAATGTAAGGTTAATGACACCCCCGGATTGGTTCAAAGATCGCAGTGCAAACTGTGAAATGATACAAGAAACGTATCGCATAGGTGTGAACATCCATGCGATCCAATTCCAGTGCGGGCCAAAAATAGGGACCTGCACCATTTTGGTGCAAATGCAATGCGATTTCAGCCTTACAGTTTGTATGGCTGAAATCACATCGCAGAGGCATTGCATGTGATCTGGGCAGCAATGTGGTGTGAATCGCATGCAATGTCTGACATCGCACAAGTGTGAACCAGCACTTAAAGTGGTATTAACCACTTCTGGACCAGAAGGATTTTCCCCCTTAATGACCAGGCCATATTTTGCAATTCGGCACTGCATTACTTTAACTGACAATTGCATGGTCGAGCTACGCTGTACCCAAATAATATTGATGTCCTTTTTTCACACAAATAGAGCTTTCTCTTAGTGGTATTTCATAGTGACAATTCTGAAAAAAAACAATATTTAACACTGACAAAGGGGTGGAGTCAGGGGCGGAGCCAATGGGGGCAGCAAAATTAAGTTTTGCCTAGGGTGTCAAAAATCCTTGCCCTGGCTGCATTAGTGCAACCAGTATCAGTGCAACCAGTGTTAATTAACACTGATACTGGTTGCACTAATGCAGCACAAAGGGGTTAATTAACTGCCACTGGTCGGTCACTAATAGATGAGTGACCAGCAGTGGCAATATATTAACCCCCTCATGCTGCATAATACAAATTCCATTGGTAATTAAATTAACCTCCTGCCAACCCATCACAGTACATACACTGTGACAGGGTGGCAGCGACAGGTGTATGTCGCTGCCTGTTTTTGGTGTATGCCCCTGTTCTATCTATTTTTAATTTTTTTGGGGGGAAAAAAAGTCCTTTTCGGTTTTCGGCCAAGGGCATCCTGCATTTTCGGTTTCGGTCCAGAATTTTCATTTTGGTGCATCCCTAGTTGGTTCCATACATACTTTAGATTGATCTTTATATAACTTTCACAGTACGATTTAACCCCTTATAGTAGTGATTATCTGCTGTTTTCGTACTATAAAAAGGCTAGTTATTGTTTCTTCAACCCAATCATGACCAATGATAAAAAAGCATGCTGCTGCTACTAAATGTCTTATGCTGTTGTCTTATGCTGGTCATGTTTTTGGATGAGAATATACTTCGTACGATGAATGTCGTATGAAAATGTCACTTGCTTTTAACATTCAATTTTAAAATGAATGTCATTTCTAAATGAAGACCACATACACTGCATGAAGGTTTGAAGGAAAAATGTGTTTGTGAATGGCCAGCATAAGTGACAGCAGGCACAGGTAACTTGTATCAAGCTACCTGCCTTAAGACAAGGGAGTCTGTCATGCATAAAATTATATTACATACCTGTTTGAAAATCTGCAAAACAGTGATTTAGGTCTTTACATAAAAATGTTAATCTCTTCAGTCTGATGATATGTACCAGATTCTACGTCTAATAGTATGTACATCTCTTCTCTCTGTCTGTTCTCAGAGTGGTTTTGATATTTTGTTCCCTAACCATATAGCTGGCTAGCTGTATTTACCACTGCATATAGATTATACACCAAACTTTTTAAGGTTTTTATCCGATTTGAATCAATTGACCAACTAATCGATTATCAAAATAATTGTTAGTTGCAGCCTTAATGTTTATGTATACCTAAACTTCTGTACTATAAACCTTTTGCTATTGAAAAGCTGTTCTATTTTTGTTTAAAATTGTGAATTAATAGAAACCATGAAATATAATTAAGATTAGTTGTGCTAAAGACAGCATAAAAAAAAAAAAATGTAATACTTTGATACACACTCATTGTATAGGACCTGTTGACCTGTCCATATATTTATAACACTTGTCTTTTTTTAATCCCAGTGGTCATTGCCACAATAGTGGAGCTTACCCTGAGCTTTCTGTTTCCCAATGACCCACCACACTGTTTCTTTCTGCAGTTAGCTAGGGCAGTCCCATTGAAAATACGATTTAACCTTGCTTGATGCAACTCATATACCAGTCAGTTTATGTTTTTTGTTTAATGTGGGCCCTACTAAGCGTAATAATTTTGTTTTAGCTGCTCTCCCTCTTGTTTGAAGACCTGTTCAAAAAATTTAACTCTGAGATGAAAAAGATTGCAGATCAAGTCATTCCAAAACAAAGAGCAGCCCAGTTTGATGTTGTGAAACACATGCGGCAAGACCAGATCACCAATGGCATGGTGAATGCCATATCTACGGTAAGGGCTGTGTTTTACCTGCACAACTTTTTTTTTTTTTTACATTATTTAATTTTTTTTAATGTAGTCCAGTAGGGAGGAGTTCTTGATCAACTGCATCATGGCATTTTAAATAAAAAGTATGCTATGTTTTTCCTTATATTCTTTTGTTTTAGTTCTATTGTGTGTGTGTGTGTGTGTGTACGTACATTGGGGAAAATAATTATTTGATCCCCTGCAGATTTTGTAAGCTTGCCCACTTACAAAGAACTTAAGGGTCTATAATTTTTATCATAGGTGTATTTTAAATGGTAGAGACAGAATATCAAACAAAATTTCAGAAAAAAACACATGCTAAAATGTTATAAATTGAGATACAATTTGTGAGTAAAATAAGTATTTGATTCCCCAAGTAAAACTTTCATAGTTGGTAGAGAAATCCTTGTTGGCAAGCACATAGGTAAGATGTTTCTTGTAGTTGGTTACCGGGTTTGCACACATCTCAGGAGGAATTTTGGTCCACTCTTCTTTGCAGATCTTCTTTAAATCCTTAAGGATTCTTGGCTGTCGCTTGGCAACTCCAAGGTTCAGCTCTCTTTATAAATCTTCAAAAGGATTAAGGTCTGTAGACTGGCTAGGCCACTCCATGACCTTAATGTGCTGCTTCTTGAGTCACTCCTTTTATGCCTTGGCGGAATGTTTTGGGTCATTGTCATGCTAGAAGACCCATCCACAACCCATCTTCAGTGTTCTGGCTGAGGGAAGAAGGTTCTCATCCAAGATTCTACAATACATGGCCCCATCCATTGGCCCCTCAATGCGGCAAAGTCGGCCTATACCTCAAGCTTAAGGTACAAGCTTAACTGTAGGGATGGTTTTCTTGGGGTCATAGTCAGCATTTTTCTTCCTCCAAACACGGCGAGTCGAGTTAATGACAAAAAAGATAAATTCTAGTCTTATCTGACCATAGCAATTTCTCCCAATCCTTCTCTAAATCATTTAGATGTTCATTGACAAACTTCTGATGGGCCTGTACATGTGCCTTCTTGAGAAGGGGGGACCTTGGGACCGCTGCAGGATTTCAATCCATGCGCGGTGTATTGTGTTACCAATGGTTTGTTTGGTGACTGTGGTCCCAGCTGCCTTGAGATCCTTCACAAGCTCCTCCTGTGTACTTCTGGGCTGATCCCTCCCTTCTCATGATCATCCTTCCCCATTAGGCAAAATCTTGCATGGAGCTACAGACCGAGGGCAATTTGGTCATTTTGTATTTCTTCCATTTGCAAATAATCGCTCCAACAGTTGTCTCCTTCTCACCAAGCCTTTTCCTGATGATCTTGTAGCCCATTTCAGCCTTGTGTAGGTCTACTATCATGTCCCTGATGTCCTTTTGGTCTTGCCCATGATGGTGGGTTTGAACGGGTGAAAGAGATTCTGTGGACAGGTGTCTTTTATACACATAATGAGTTGTCGTTAAAATCGCCTTCCTAAATTGACAGAACTAATCTGTCTACCACATAAGCACATACTCTAGCCAGTCTGTGAGAGCCAGAATTATTGTTGGTTTGTTGGGGATGAAATACTTATTTTACTTACCAAACTGCAACTCAGTTTATAACATTTGTATCGTGTCTCTGGATTTTTGGTTTATATTCGGTCTCTATCATTTCAAATATACATAAGATAAAAATTACAGACCTTTTCATTTTTTTGTAAGTGGTCAAAACTTAAAAAATCTGCAGGGGATCAAATCATTATTTACGCAACTGTGCGTGCGTGTGTGTGTGTGTGTGTGTGTGTGTGTGTGTGTGTATGTATGTGTGTGTGTGTATATATATATATATATATATGTGTGTATATTTTATTTTTTTTTTATATATCTGACATTTAAAGGGACTAAAAGTAGAACTATAGGCAAACTTCTGTTTTTTTTTTTTTCCTCCATTTTGGATACAGTGAGGGAGGGTCTTAACATCTGTCATTTTATTTTTTTCGCTCTGTGTCCTATTGGGAAGAATTCAATTAACTTCCTGTTCCATAGCCAAAACAAGAAGTGAGAGAAAATCCTTGCAAATTAAGGGATTCCTCTCGGGAACCCCATTTAACCAGAACTAGTGTACCCATTGGAAGATTTCCCTTCTATTACTTTTCTGGGGAAAACCAAAAATTTGGGATTTTCTTTTATTTTCACTTTTAATGATAATAGTAAACAGAACAAATCTAGTGGATGAATTTCCCTAGTCTCGGCACAGACTGCAAAAAACACTGACAGGAGTTCTAATCCTTCTCCAGTCTGTCCAAAATTTAAAAAAAAAAAAAAAAACTTTTGCCCTTTGTTGTAGAGTAATGGAATCACCCCATACTAATTTTTTTCCTCCTAAAAATATTCCTTTAAATAAAACTAAAGTAACAATTGGTCCATTAAAGGGAAATAATGTTTTTTGTTCAGTTTCCTAACAATCTTTTGTTTTCTTGTTTTCAGGGGAATTGGTCACTGAAAAGATTTAAAATGGACCGTCAAGGTGTTACACAGGTGTTGTCTCGGTTGTCTTTTATTTCAGCTCTAGGGATGATGACTAGAATCTCTTCTCAGTTTGAGAAAACAAGAAAAGTCAGTGGTCCGCGATCCCTGCAGCCATCTCAGTGGGGCATGTTGTGTCCTTCGGATACTCCTGAAGGAGAGGTGCGTTTTACAACTAGTATTATTTATATATGATAGACAAGGATGTGTATGAACACAGCCACAGGTTCTAATCTAACTGGTGTGTGGGTGCAGGTGTACTGCTCCAAACAATTTGCTTTTTGGGCCATTCACCCACACTTGCACACGTGTTAGAATCTGTGGCGGTGTTCACTCAGCCACTGCATCCCCATAGAGCAGTGGTCCTCAGGTGGTCTCAACTCCGGTCCTCAGGACCCACTAACAGGCCAGATTTTAAGTATCACCTTGGGGAGATGCAGACTAGAATACTGCAATCACTGAGAAGCAAATTATATCACCGGTGATGTATTTCAGTTATCTGGCAAACCTGGCCTGTTAGTGGGTCCTGAGGCCCGCAGTTGAGAACCACTGCCATAGAGTAACAGGTGGCTCCAGCCACCCAAACAAACCACTTATTCACAGTCTATGGGCCAGAGAACCCTGTGAGCCCTTAATTTTTTTTTATTTGTTTTTCACAACACTGTTGGTGGAACTTAAGTGAAATATCATGGGTCTAAAAAGTCCCCTGATGTTTCACTTTTGAGACAGCGAAAGGAATTGAGTACATAGAACCCAAATCCTTTCTCTGCAATACTGCAGAATGCATGGGTAGGAAGTGCTTCATACAAAGGCTCGCCTGTTCATTTACAAACTGAAGCACAATAAACAGTTTACTATGCTTCGGGAGAGGAGGGAAGCTGGCCACACTGTCGGGGGAAAGGGGCACATAGAGGGCCCTGGAATCAGGAAGAATCAGATCGTAGGATAGAGGCGTGATCAAGGTGGCAGAGGGGCTATTACTAGAATTGATTCCCTTATGTGGCTGACTCTGCAGCAGCTAAAAGCTGGGGAGGGGAGGAGCTTGCTTTCAGCTGCTGCAGCGGGAGCCGCACAGGGAGATGTTTTGCAGTAATTGTTACTGCCCCCAGCCACCTCCCTCCCCCATGGCACTGATCTCCCACCCAGCCCATGATCTGATTCCCCCTGCTTGTCAGATGCCCGAACCCTGTTTAGGATGACCAGAGGTACCCCCTTATTGGTGGCACTGAACCTAATACTGTGAAGACTGAGACAGGATTGGTAGGCACCATCGTATTTGTTTGTTCCCCAATGATACATTTTGGCACTCAAATGTGCTTAAAAAGCCTTTAACGTGTGTTGCTGTGCATTTTCAGGCCCATTGCAGGATTTCAGGATTTATGGCAGAGCTCAAGGATGGGTGCCAAAAAAGCAGTATTAAATCCAAAAGCAAAGCAAGCAATTTTTTAGGGTTTTTATTTATTTTTTTTTTTTTTTACTTTTTTTTTTTTTTTTTTGGCATTTTTCCCTTATGATCTGGCCAGTAGCACATACCTCCCTTTCTTGGGGTGCCTACAATCTGGCTTAGACCTATTTGGACAGCAGCATTATCTGTCTGGGGGGGTGGGGAAGGGAGTGCTAAATGCAGTAACTACTATACACTAACACACTAAACAAAAGTAAACCAAAATCCAGCTAACACTTTACATTATAAGCAGTTACATCAGTTTTTTTTTTTTTACTTTTGGGATAAAGGGTTTACATAAATAAAAGTTGACCCTTGTAAGCACTCCTGTCAGTGGTAAATGGTTTGTCTGAACCCTCTAACTGCTACATCTGCAGGGCAGCTTGTTCTGTTGAAAAACACCAGACTTACTAGCTGGATCACCATGTGAACATAAAAACTGCCTAAACTATTGCAGCCACCACATCTAAGAATTGGTAAGCTGCAATTTAACCACTTTACCACCGGAGGATTTTGCTGTCTTACGTCCAGGCCACTTTTTGCGATTCGGCACTGTGCGACTTTAACTGACAATTGCGCGGTCATGCAAAGCCGTACCCAAACGAAATTTACGTCCTTTTTTTACCACAATGGAGCTTTCTTTTGGTGGTATTTGATCACCTGTGCGATTTTTCATTTTTTGCAATATTAATTAAAAAAAGCGACAATTTTGAAAAAATAATAATATTTTTCTACTTTGACAGTTAAATATCCAATATATTCAATTTTTGTCATATATTTAGGCCAAAATGTATTTAGCTACATGTCTTTGACAAAAAAATTCTCAATGAGCGTATTTTTAACTGCTTTATGACCGGAAGCTTTTACCCCATTCCTGACCAGGCCATATTTTGCAATTCGGCACTGCGTTATTTTAACGGACAATTGCGCGGTCGTGCAACGCTGTACCCAAATGAAATTGATGTCCTTTTTTTCCACACAAATAGAGCTTTCTTTTGTTGGTATATGATCACCTGTGCGATTTTTACTTTTTGCGCTATAAACAAAAAAAGAGCGACAATTTTGAAAAAATAACAATATTTTTCACATTTTTTTTTTAAATTCCCCCCCAAAAAAATGTAAAAAATCTAATTTTTTTTATCATTTTAGGCCAATTTGTTTTCTGCTACATATTTTTGGTAAAAAAAAAATCGCAATAAGCGTATTTTGATTGGTTTGCGCAAAAGTTATTGCGTTTACTAAGGGAAAGATTTCTGTCATTTTTGGTGTTTTTTTTTTTTTTTTAACGCGTAATGGCGGCGATCTGCGATTTTTTTTTTTTTTTTTTTTTTTTTTTTTTTTTTTTTTGCGGGACTGCGACATTGCGGCGGACAGATCGGACCCTTTTGGGGGTACCAGTGACATTACTATAGTAATCAGTGCTATATATATGCACTGTTACTGTAAAAATGACACTGGCAGGGAAGGGGTTAATTTTTATTGGAGAGGGAGGGGTTAATGCAAAGGACCCGGGCTGCTGCTTCTGATCAGTGGATCACTGCAAGTCCACATGGGATATGCTGGGCAGGTGAGTATCTGAATTTAGCACCAAGCTGCATAAAAGGTAAGTGGAGCTAAAAATAAACAAAAACTGAGGAGTGACCTGAAGTTTCTTTTAACTTTCTAGTATAGCCATTGCCGCGTTCATACATTTTA